>NC_137152.1:53340302-53940302 GCF_951394435.1 Stenella coeruleoalba
TCTGTAAGACAGGGGGAGTAAGATCTACATTATAAAATTGTCCTGAGGTTTACATGACATTTAAATCAATTTTGGCCTCCTGAAATTGGTGAAAACGACTAATAGAATCTCTGATACATGGTAGAT
This sequence comes from Stenella coeruleoalba, assembly GCF_951394435.1. Classification (NCBI taxonomy): domain Eukaryota; kingdom Metazoa; phylum Chordata; class Mammalia; order Artiodactyla; family Delphinidae; genus Stenella; species Stenella coeruleoalba. The sequence goes on from NC_137152.1 coordinate 53,340,429, forward strand.
GTGCCACAAATCTCCTCCTCCTTCTATTTCTCTCTGTTTCCTCCTTCCTTCCTTCCTCCCTCCCTCTCTCTCTCTGTCTCTCTTTCTCTTCCCCCCGCCCTCATCTCACCAACCAGGTTACAGGGGTGGAAGGACAGCATGAAAGATTGTGCTCAGACATAAGAAAGAATTTCCTGCAAGTGCAGTGATTAGGACACGAGAGAAATGTTCCCTGGAATCTGTAGGTTCACCTTCCAACAAAAGACAGAGGAGAGTTGCCCACCCTGGAAGCTGAAGGACGGCTTGAGTCCTGCCCTGGAAGGTCTGGTACAATGGAATGACCCTGGACTCTGGTGGGACAGAGCCCTGGCTTTGGTCACTAGCCTCTCTGGCCTTCAATTCCTCATCTGTCAAAAGAAGGAAGGATTCCCCTCCTCTCAAAGCTGTCGCGAGGTATCTTCACGAGCTCCTACTGGCCGTCCAGATGAGTCTCCCGTATCATTCCACAGCAGCGGGGTGGAAAGCCAGAGTAGGTTTCTGGGGCTGCCCTGAGAGTGGAGGATGCTGGGCACTCAGGGACCTTCGTGGTCATCTTGGCAGGTGGCGCTCCAGCCAAGGCTCCAGGACTGGTGGGCCCGTCTGAGCCAGTGGGTTCTCACCTTCACAACCGCCCCTCCCCAGCGCCCACCCGCAAGCCGTCCCTTAGCCAAGGCAGGGCAGTATTGCTCTTCTAATCTCGTTTTATAAATTAATCCCTCTCTTCCCTTAATCATTTTCATTGCCTGCCTCTGAACCCACTACAATCCATCTAACTGCTCCTGCACCTTCTCCCACTTACCATCCCCTTCTCATTCTCTGGCTGAGGAGGGGACCCCCGCGTGGCCTGCTAGGGCCACCACATTCGCATCCCCAGGTGAGAGGGCGAGCCCCAGTGCCCAGTGGGCCTAGCTCCCTTTACCTTTGGCCCCAAGGGGAGAGCCAAGGGGAGCAGGAGCACGTGGGGGCTGGAATCTTTACCCTCTGCCACTTACACGCTCAGTAGCCCTAGGGCCATCCCTCCAGTTTTCTAGGCCTCAGTCTACCTCATTTGTAAAATAGAGCATCTGGCAGGCCGCCCCTGCCCCGAGAAAGCAAGTGCTTTGCAAAGGGCATGTATTAGTCAGTCTTTTCACTTCGAGGAAGGGCAGGTGTCCCGAGTCAGCTCTCCCTGAGGCCCGCTCTGCCTGTTTCCTCAGCTGGACCCTGCTTCCACGGACCCCACACCCCGCCTCGGCCACAGACCAGGGCCCTGAGTGGTATGTGATGGGGCCTTCTGGCCTGAAGCTCACAGGGATAGCCAAGTTGCTGGAAGCTTCTCTTCACTTCATCCCCCAGATTCTTTCTGAAGAAGGCAGCCCCTCTGTTTGGCCACCTGTGCCTCAGTGGGTGGGCTGGGTAGGACAGGGTTGAGAGCACTTACTCTGTGGGGTACCTGCTTTGCTAGGCCTTGGAATCTTCCTAACAGCCCCATGAGGCCAGCTGAGAGGAGCCTCTCCATTTTCAAAACGGGAAAACTGAGGCTCACAGAGCTGAAAAAACTTGCCTGAGTGCATACGCTGTGCCAGGCGCTTGTGGACTGTGCAGCAGGGAACGGGTGTGACAGGCTTCCCACCCACATGCAGCCTACCGTCTAGACAGCGGCAGAAAGAGGTTTTGAACCCTGGTCTGTCTGATGCCAATGCCTGGGCTTATAACAAATACATTAAGATACTCCATATTTCAGATAAAGAAAATCAAAACCATTCTAGTGGTAGGATAAAGGAGGAGGTTGACAGTGACCAAGAGGCTTCTTGGGGCCAGTCTCAGCCCTGTAGGAGCTGGTGATCTAGTGGAGTAGAAAAACCCTCTGGCAACGTGGCAAAGACAGGGATGGAGCTGTTGCGGAACAATGGAGCAGGCCACATCTGCGGGACTCGGCAAGGCTTGCTGGGCCGGGACTTTTAAACTGGCTCTTGAAGGCTACCTAGGAGTTGACCAAGCTGGCAAGGGAGGAAATGTCATCCTAGACTGAAAGACACATCTGGAGTAAGCACCAGAGCTAGTGTAAGCAGACCCTCAGCCCCCCCTCCCTGCAGGGAAGAAGCAGTTTGAGGAGCCTGGGTTCCTACCTCTGCTTTGCTCTTTACTGGATTTGTGGCCTTAGATAAGAACTGAACCTCTCTGAGCCTCAGTCCCTTGATTTGAGTGCTGGGTACCTAGTCGGTGTGGGATGCTAAGTAGCTACTAGTATCGTTGTCATCATTATCTTCACTAAAGTTATCATCTCGAAATGTACTGAGCTGCAGAGTGCCTCGCCCCAAGCGGTGCCTGCCCTGTCCCCGCCCTGCTCTGCCTGCCCTTCCCTCCAGGCTTCCCACCTACTCTTACTTCACCCCACTTCCTGCAGCCCCTTCTGTGACAGACTGACTGGGCTCTGGATAAAATCTACAAGGCCAGGCCCTAGCAGGCTCCTGGCAGACTTCAGGGCAACTAGCACTCTTCCTGCCCATCCACACTATTTTGAGTCTCGGGTTTGGGGAAAGGGAGGGTGATCAGGGAAAGAAAGATGGAGCAGAAAGATTTCTCTCCTATTCCAGTGTGGATGGCTTCCGCCATGCAGACTGCATGATCTAGGCTGAGGGCTATCTCCGTCATCTGTTTTGTCCACCTCAGAGGCAGGGAAGAAGGGAGAGAGAGTTATTTAGAATGAGAGGGTGGGTGCCGGAATAAGGGCCCCCCCACACACACACACAGCTCACATAGACCTCTACACTGACACCCAAAGGCAGCCCGTCCCGAGCAGCATGGGGTTAACCCTCTCTGGGCTCTCTGCACGGCTGAGGCCTGGCCCCTCCCAGCCCTCTCCCCAGGCCAGGGAGACTGGGAGGGGGCAGTGAGGGAGTTTGGGGGGGGAGGTCGGGGCCAGAAGTCCAGCCTGGTTCTGATTTCCCTGGCTAGAGCTGGGAACCAGAGCCCGGTCTGTCTTCAATCCGCCACCCCCCACCCCAGCCCCCTCATGCAACACTTCTCTGCTTTCTGGAGCGGCCCATAACCGCAAACACATTTGCTAATGCAGCTAGCCTGCCCGCCCTGGGACAGCTGGCTGGGCCCTGTGCCTGGGGCCAGGGCAGGCAAAGGGCAGGGGGCCTGGCTGGGAAAGGGGCCTGAGGCTCCTCCTCCTGTGCTGAGCTGCCTGCACAGCCCTGGTCACTGCCTCTCTGACTCCATAGCCCCTCTCCCCTACTACTCCATCGAGGGCTGAGCCGGGTATTGGAGAAATTGACACGGCTGGCTGTCCAGCCCTAGAACAGGGCAGCTTTACGTGCTCTTTGGCCAAGAGAATACCTTGCTCTGCTGGGGTTTCTGGGCCTGAGCCCTCCCACACAGCTTCTCCCTCTGAGACGGGACTTCTATATGAATGGAAAACCTAGGGCCCAGGGAAGGCTGGGAGTTTACGGATTGCCCAGAAGGGCAAAAACAGAAGGAGGCCGAGACTTCTCCTCTCTGCTACTTGTGTGACTTGGGTAATCATTTCTCTTTTCCGAGCTTCAGTTTCTCCATCCTGCCCAGAACATCTCACAGAGTTTGATATGGGCGTAAACAGGCAAGTGTCTTGCAAACAGTAAAGTGCTGTGTCCATGAGACTGATCATCCCCTCGGACCCGATGCTCTGTGAGGGCAGGCACCATATCTGAGCTACCTCTGTATCGCCAGTGTCATCAGCCCGTTGTGGTGGATGGCTAGAGAGACGGGCCTGGGGACTGAGTGACACAAGCCAGTTCTATCTCGTCAGCCTGAGATTCTGCAGCCTCTGAGAACCAAGACTGAGTCCTGAGGTCCCTGAATTCCAGAGCTGGAGCTGTGACTGGAGCCCACCCCCAACCAGACGTCAATCCCAAGGCCCCAGCCTCACTCAGCTGCCCCCGTCTGCCCCCCACCTCCTCCCGTTGCACACAAAGCACGCGGCTCAGCTTCCCCCTGCCAAGACACCCCCACCCAGCCCCACAGCCCCTCTCCAAAGACAGGGGCCTTTCTCTGCCACGTTCCTGGAGGATTTTCCACTTAACAGGGCCTTGAAATCCATTTGCTGCAGACTGTGAACTTCCTCTTCATGCTCCTGCCTGCTGGCCCTCTTCTAGGCTGACCCCTCCCACCTCCCACTCCACCCTGGCGTCCGCCAGCCCATGGCCCGGCAGCTGTCACCCTGCTCTCCCCTTCCCCAGGCCTCTGAGGCCAAGCAGGGGGCACCTGGAGGAGGTACCGGGGGGCCCAGGAAGCAGCAGAGGCCTGGACTGAGACGGGGAGCTGAGGACTTGCTCGCTAGAGGAGTCCCAAGCTCTGGCGGAGACACAAAGGGCTGCTTCCCCTTCTTCCAGGCTGCTAGAAACAGAGGTTGCCTCCTTCAGGCCTCTACAGGCACTAGCCATCCCCTCCTAGATCACATCTCCATCCCTCGTGGCCCTGGCTTCTACTGCTGGTGGAGAGGCATGACAGTGCCTGAAAACCCTGCAGACATAGCTGGGAAGGCAGGCAGTCTGACATCTAGTCCTGCCACAGCCAGAATCCATGTCCTTGGGCCAATCTGGTCCTCCTCTGGCCTCTGACTGCCTCCGAGTTCCTTCTCACCCAACGCTGACCTCCTTTTGTTTCGTGAATTAAACTCTGTCCTCTGCTTCCCCAGGTAGTCAACTCCAAGTCTCTGTGGCCTTCTTCCTGGAGTCCAAAATGCTTTCATGTTCTGCCACAAATTAATTGCCGATTCCACAGGTCCCTCCGAAGTTGTAGAAAAGTCAGGCAGTGACAATCCACAGAGGACCTACTGGGACCAGGTATTTCATGCCTTCTACCTCCTTACGGCATTAATAGCTCCATGCTACAGGCTGAGGAAACTGAGGCTCAGAAAGAAGAAGTGACTGATCCAAGGTCCTAAGGCTGGGAAATGGTAGAGCCATGACTTGAACCTGGGTAGTTAGTCTCTTCCATCTATGTTCTTTCCTTGTCTGCCTCCCCATGGCTGTGTCTGCAAACCAACGTACCCTGTAATGGCAAAAGGATTTGTTAACCCATATTTGCTTTGCAGTAGCTATTCACAGAGCTTCAGAGCCTGGTCAGGCTTCAAGCGATGAGTCCATGCTGCCACACGTGAGGCTTGTCACCTGAGTCTCCACCTCAGCTCTATTTCCCTAAAGTTATATTATTCTCAAGCTAAAGCCAGAATGAAAAAGAAAAGTGCGCCCTAAGGACAGAGCACCTGGGACAAGGAAGGACTGCCTTCCGGGCCTCAAGTCACCCAATCCAACCAAGAACCTACTACGTGTCCATCACAGGTGGGCATTTTCACACACTCTCTGTTGTTCAAATACTCTCAACACCTCTTTTGGGCTATCAATTACCTTTGCCTTCTTATAGATGGGGAAACTGAGGGGCAGACAGGGGAAGTAAATTGCCAAAGACAATGAGAAGGTGGCAGAGTATTTCCCCCACCCCTACTCACATACCTCAGCCTAGCCCGTCCGCGAGGGAGAAGTGATATCTTGCAGCAAGAGATCCCCTGTCCCATGGATGCAGGGCCCAGACGAGAGTGACACGCGCACAGAGACCCTGTATGGCAGGGGCAGGGCTATAGTCCTCTCTGCCAAAGTTGGCTCTCACCTTGGCCACCTGGAGCTAACCCTTGCTCTGGCTCTGGAGGCAGCCTGTCTTTCTCCCCATCTGTCTTTTTCATCCTTCCCCACTCTGCTTCTCAGCAGTGAATTTGTGCGAAACCTGGACTGAATTACAGTACCCCATTACCCAACCTGCCTCATTCCAAATCCCTGGCATTAATGCAATCAGTGGAGGGGAAGCCGGCTCTCTTCAGCCAGCCGCCTGTCGCACCCACCCGCCACAACCAGCGCTGGCTTCCCAGTGCTGTGCCACCTCAAGCCCCCCTCCACCTGGCGCAGGGATGTCCCCATACACTATTTACACATGCGACTGCTGAAACCGAGCAGGTTCTCTTACCCACACAGGAGGCCCTCGCGATAACGCAATTGAATGAAGCATGTACGTGCATTTTCGTTCTTCAGATGAGCTTGTATGGGGCACCAAGTAGGTGGCAGGCACTGCTTCAAGGCACTAAATGCACAGCAGTGAACAACCCAGAGTCCTTTGCTTTCATAGGCCTTAGAGTCCAGCGAGCGGGCGAGAGGCTCATGACCAAGTACAGCACACGTGGACAAGAGAGTCTCAGATTGGGGCAGGAGCTGTGAAGCAAATAAGGCAGGCTGATGTCATTGTGACATTAGGGGGGCTATTTTAGTTTGAGTAGTCAGGAAGGGCCTCAGTGAGGAGGTAATGCTTGGACTGAGGCCTGACTGAGAAGAAGGAGCCCTGTGAGGAGCTGGGGAAAGACTATGAGGGAGGAAGAACAGAAAGCATAAAGGCGCTGAGGTGGCATTGAATGTGGTGGAGAAAAGGGCTCTAAGCTGAAGTTGGAGAGATAGAAAGGGATCAAATCATGTAAGGCCTTCGAAGCGGTGGTCAAAAGTTTGCGTTTTATTCTAAGCGTGGTGAGAAGCCATTAGAGGATTTTAAGCATATTTAAAGAACAAGACTGAATTTGTGTTTAAGAATGACTGCTCTGGCTGCTACAAGGAGGATGGATCGTTGAGGGGCACAGGTAGAAGCAGGGAGCCCAACTGCACTGAAGCAGATGAGAGATGGTGCTGGCCTAGGCTAGGCTGGTGGCCACACAGAGAAGTAGGTATCAAGTGAGTAGTTAGATATGGCAGTCTGGACTTCAGTGGAGATGTCAGGCCCTTCCTGATAATCTCAAATGGATGGTTCCTCCATATCTCCACTTGGATGTCAAGGCAGGCATCTCAAATATAGCATGGCTACAAAAGAATCCTTGATTTCCCCACCAAAACAGGCTGTTAGATGCCTAAGTCTGGGCTTTGGGAAAGAGATCAGGAATGGAGATGCAAACTGGGAGGAGTTGTTGGCATATAGATGGTATTTAAACTCATAGAGCTCAATGAGACCATCTGCTAAGAAAGTACAGGTAGAGTAAAAGAGTGCTCTAAGACTCATTCCAAATCGCTGGCATTAATGCAATCATCTGTGCTCCAACAGTTAGAGGAGGAGCCTGCAAGGAACCAGAGAAAAGAAAAGGGTGAGATGAGAGGAAAACCATCAACCAAGAGAGCTTGGCCCCAGGAGGGACTGGTCAACTGTAGCAGATGCTTCTGAGAGAGAGAGATCCAGAAAGGCAAGACAGATCATTGGGTTTGGCAATGTGGGGTCACTGGTGACCTTGACAAGAGCAATTTCAGGGGAGATGGAAGTCCATTGGGGTAGTGAGAGGTGAGAATGGGTTGTGAGGGAGCAGAAACTTTGTGTCTAGAAATCCTCTGGGGGAGGTTTTGTGGTGAAGGAAAGCAGAAGAGATAGGACAGAAGCTGGAGGAGTGTGTGGATCAGGATGAAGTAGTAGGGTCAATGGATCAGAGGCCTGAGTGAGGACAGAGCATTGCTGGACTCAGGGAATAAGAGGAAAGAATAGGAGTGGGGTCAAAGGGTGGGTTGATTGAAATCAAGATTTTGAAAGTGCTGCAGTTAATAATGACGGCAAGGTCAAGGGTATGACCGTGGGAATGGGAGACTGAGATGGGGTGGAGGACCAGATTGTTGGAGGTAAGGTAGTCCAGGAATAGAGAAACCAGGGTGGTGGGTGCGTCACCTGTGTTGATGAAGAATTTGCCAAGAACGTTGCCAGGATTAGGGAGTGGAGAATAGGCATTGAGCCGCATACTGTCACCTCAGTGAATAGAGGGCACTGACAAAGAAAGTCAAAAGATGACAACCTCGGGCTTCCCTGGTGGCGCAGTGGTTGAGAGTCCGCCTGCCGATGCAGGGGACACGGGTTTGTGCCCCGGTCCTGGAAGATCCCACATGCCACGGAGCGGCTGGGCCCGTGAGCCATGGCCGCTGAGCCTGCGCGTCCGGAGCCTGTGCTCCGCAACGGGAGGGGCCAAAACAGTGAGAGGCCCGCGTACCGCAAAAAAAAAAAAGATGACGACCTCAAGAAGGGATAGGGGCTGAGACGGCATTAGGAGGCTCCACTGTTTTGGAAAGAGGAAAGAAGACAAATGGTCTAGGAGCAGCCATGGGAAACAGAGAAGACATCATCCCCTCCTCTCTCCCAAGAGACACGTGGGGTGTGGGAGAACAACAGAGCTTCCACTTGAGGGAGTTGCAGGAGAGCTGTGATCTCCGGGCGTAGGAATGAAGGACACAATCCTAAGAGATTGAAGGTGTGGAGAGGGGAACAGTGGCTGACGGTGGACCGTGGGTACCAGAAGGCAGAGTGTAAAGGTTTTGGGAGCTTGGAAGGAATGTAAGATGAGGCCCAGATTAGGCAATGTATACCGCAGTGTAGGGATTAGAGTTGGGCAGGTGATGGAAGGCCAAGGAGGCCTAGGCTTCTGTGGTGACTGAAGTAACAGGGACGTGATTCCTGGTGGAATAGATCAGAATTTCTTACAGAAAGCGTGGTCATCAGTTCAAGCCAGAAGACCTGGGGAGCCTGAGTGAGGAACTTCCTGCTGCTGGCTGAAAGGGGGGAGGCCAAGGGTGAGCTAGGACCTGAGACCAGGAGAAGCTCTGTAGGCCTCCCATATAACCTGCAGGGTGCAGTGTCTCTGCTGAAGGGGAAGAGGTAGAACACAAAACAAGCAAAGTGCCATCCAACCTGGCACACGTGACTACATACCCTCAGGCACACACTTGCACGCACACAGAGGCCCTATCCCCACACACAGCATGAGCATGTGAACTCAGTTTTCCGTCTACGCAAACCTGTGCATAGGCAGGCAGGCACACGTTTACATGCGCCCACAGACACACACCATGCACACACAATGCACTCAGGCCCAACACCCCACACGTGCCCTGATTTCCCCATACCATCGTGGACGTACTCACACATGTGCACAAGCACACACACACGCATACACACACACAACGAAGACCGGGCTTTCTTAAGTCTTGCCAAGCCACAGACAGCAGAAACTCAAGCTGAAGTCGAACAAGCCAACCTAGTAAAAGGGGAGGAGACAAAGGGGCGTGAGAATAAGGTGTGTGTCGGGGGAGTCAGGGAGGGGGGAACGAGGGAGCCAAGTGCTGAGGAAAAAAACCTAGACCTTTTGAAAAAGGGAAAGCCTTCAGACAGAGCAGGAATGCAGGCTGTAATTAGAATCGCTTCAACCGTCTCTAGATTCGAAAAGGATAGACAAACTGGTTGCACATGCAGCATGGCGATCCCTAGCCTAGATAATGTCGGAAAAGCATGTGTGCATGTGCGTGTGCACGTGTGTGTAGGCATGCATGGGTGCCTGTGAGGGCTGTGCAAAATGCACTTGACCACATGGCATTGGGCCTTGGGGAAGCCGAAGTGAGGTGCCCCCTCCCACCTTGCCCCTGTAGCCACCTGCCTTCAGGCTGGACCCCTCACCAGGCCCAGGGTCACTCCACTACTCTCTCTCTCTCTCTCTCTCTCTCTCTCTCACACACACACACACACACACACACACACACACACACACACACAGTGCTCGCACGAGCCCCACAGGGCTTAGGACTTGCCCAAGGCCACATAGCCTAGGGGGTGACATGGCGTCAAAGGTCCTGGATGAGGAGACAGCATCCCTGAGTTCAAGTCCCAGGTCAGCCACTGACTGGCTGCCTGACTGGGGCCCACAGCCCTCCCTTTCGCAGGGACTCTGGAGCCTAAAGGGAAATCTTGGGGTCCTTCCAATCTGGCCCTGAGTATTCATCCAGAACTGTTGGTTCAGAACAGCTGGAAGAAAGCAAAGGAAAGAGATTTGTGGGGTGCCTGTAAGAGGAGGAGCTGGGCTGGGAGGGATGTGAATGTCTGGCTCCCCGGGCTCTGGCCACAGATCGCCCTCTGGGCAAATCCTCACATGCTGGCCTAGCCAGTGTGCTGTGAGCTCCCGAGGACTAAAGCAGGCCCCAGAGGAGAGGGCCATGCGGCCAGGCAGAGCCCAGCCAGCCACAAACATAATCCCTCACATTCCCTCTGGCCCTTTTCCTTCCCTTCTTTTCACTTTCCTCCTCCAGGCGTGCTGGGAGGGCCTTGGGGCCAGCTGCTGTCATCACTAAAAATAGTTCAGCCAGCTTTGGGTGTGAAGGAGCCCCTCTTACTTGCAGGGTCCCAGAGGCCTGGCAGGTGGTACTTGGTGTCTATGCCCCCTCCAAGCCTAAGAGATCAGATTCTCCTTTGCAAGTGCAAGCCCCAGTTCCAGCCCAAGTCTCAGGTTCCCTACGCACCGCATTCTTTGTTCCTCAGTATCCCAGGGACTCCTCTTTAGAGAGTCACACGGTGGGTGACTTGGGTCCTGGTGCTCAGAGAATATTAATAATAATAATTAACACTTATAGAACATTTACTGTGTGTCTGCAAAGCCTCTGCAAAGCGCTTTGCCTAACTCATTACTCCTTACAAGAACTCTTTGAGGTAAGTACTATTATCCCCATTGTGCAGGTGAACACACTGAGGCACAGACAGCTTAAGTAAATTACTCAAAATCACACAGCTAGTAAGTGGTAGAATGGCGATGTTGCTTATCCATTTAATTGCAGATTCCTTCAGGGAGACAAAAATTCTGGTAACAATAAGAGTGAGAGTTAATGTTTACTCATCTTCATGTGCAGTGGGCCTTCCTGAGCGCTTCAAAACTGGCTTTATAGTACAGCCGACTGGGGCAGCTGAAAGGGCTTCGAAGCTAAAGGGATAAAGGATTAAATCCTTGGTTTGCCCCTCACTGGCTGTGCAACTCTGAGCAAGTACCTTCTCCCATCTGAGCTTGTGTCCTCTTCTGTGTAACAAGTAGTAATAGCAGCTGACTCTCAAAGTGGTGTGAGGATTCTAGGAGACGATGTGTGAGAATGGACTCGGCACAGATGAGTCAACACTGCCCTCTTCCCCCTTCCTAAAGACACCTGGGGACTTCTTGGTCTCATTCTTTCCAGCGGCTGGATGGAGACCCAGAAGTCTCGTGTCTGGGCCCTTTTCTCCACGTGGCACTGTCGGTGCAATACCCAGGGCCTGCAAGCTTTCCAGGGGCCTGTGAAAATGTGTGAGCCCCAGGAAAATTTACTGGCTCTAAAGTATGAAAAGAAAACAGCAGAATTGGAATTAATAAGTGTTCTATTATGTGTCTACAAAACATAATATAACATCGACCTCATTAATTGTTAAATTTAGTATTCCTAAAAATCTCATTACATTTGAAAACAATTTGTTGGTTAGATTTCCTCACTTTGCAAGAATTCCCAAGTATGCACAATGATTACCAAGAAATCATAGCCAATTGGGAATGAAACGAGTTACTCATAGGCAGATAATTTCAAAAGCGGAATTATAAAAATCCTTTGAAAATGTTTATAGCAAAAATTACATTCAATATGGGATGTGGGTGCATTTTCATATATTCTATATGCTGTGGGGTAAAGCCACTAAAAGTGAGAGTGCCTGGGGCCTTCGAAGGTCTAGAAAGGGCCCTGCCCCTGAGTGGAAGAGGATCGAGGGCCCCGGAGTGAGGAATAAAAGAGCCTCTGTGAGAATTGCTATTTGGGGGAAAGAGTCGATGGGCCATGGCGGGCGCCCATTCCTCTGGTTGTTCCCCTCATCTCAAACAAAACAAAACAAAACAAAAACCCGCCCGGGCCACATGCATGTAGGCGCTGGCAGAATGGCCCTCATGGAGCAGCACTTTCATGTACTGCCCTCGGCTCTTATCAAAGGCCCTTTCAAGAAACAGGCATGCCTGTGTGCCTTTCATAATCAAGAAGAGAAATAAACATTATCTGACGAAAAGCGAGAAGAAAACAGCCATGTGTAAACGGTGTCTTTTGGCTTGTCAAGCTGTTGCCCAGGACATTGTCCACTGGGCTGCTTGGTGCCCCCAGGCAAGGGCCCACACGAGGCATTTATCTCCCAATTTAGCACCAGCATCAACTCAGGGTCCCTAGAGGGCCTGTCAGTTTCCTCCCCTCTGATACCCAGAGCAGCGGAGTGCTCTGCTTCGGGCGGGCTCACCATGGGAGGCCGCTTCTGCTCAGGCGGCGAGTGGGAGGCACACAGGCCACCACTTACTTCTACGTGACCTGAGGCAGGTCCCTTCCCACTGAGCCTTCTATGCAACAGTGGCAGCGTAAGTCACAGGGTTAGCATGAGGACGCATTGAGATAATGAATGTCAAGTGGATAGAATAGGCCTCCGTGCTGCTGAGAACTTGGGATCAGGAGTGGGTTTGCTCTGGATGGCTGACATTTGACGATTCAGACCCCCTACCCCAGGATGCCTGCCTGCTCTGCGTTGTCTCCAACACCTGGGCTCTGTGCCCAACACGTGCCAGCAACCTGACTAGGTCAAGGCCTTCCCTCGTCAAATCTCCGTGCCCGGGAATCACCGAGGAGCTCGGGGGCTGGTAGCAGAGACTCCACCATGACCCCAGCTCCCCAGAAGCTAAGATGATTCAGCTTCATGTACTCCAGACGTCGTCCCTGCTCTAGGTAGCTACCCTGGCCTGATTTCTGCCCTCCTCACTCCTCCTCACCTCTTCTGTGCGGAAACCCTGTGAGTATATGATTCTGCTAAGAGCTTGCTGTCCTGCTTATTGCTGTGACTGACGCAGGGATGAGCAAGCCCAAGAAAGGCTGGTGGCATTACGCCAGCTCACCAATAGCAGACCAGCACTTGAGCTAAGCCACCATCTGCAGCTGGGCCACCCGCTCTCCAGGCCAAACACTTTGCTGCCAGCTCAGGAGCTTTGCCCACTCCTTTGAATGCTGTCTCTCCTCTGCCCCCATCCTCGCTCCCTTGGGCCCCAGGCCTCCTGTCCCCCAAACGACATTAGCCTTCTCTCCTTTGCGCTCTTGCCACACTTTGTACATGGGTCCATTGCAGTTCTTAGCAGCTCTTGGCTCCTTGGACTAACATTTCTGTGTTCTGGCGTCTGTAGTCCTTAGACACCAAAGGCAGAGGCCGTATGGTTTCACCTCTGGGTCTTTGGTACCCTGCACTGATCTTGGCACAGGTGTATCTGCTGAACAGGAGGGAACTCAGCACAGGCAGAGGGAGTGGGAGAGAAGTAAGAGAGTCTGTCCTCTGGGATTTCTCCTTTCAGCTCTGGGTGCCGGGACTCAGAAGATCAGGGCTCAAGTCCTTGACCAAATTTAGTTGTGTGACCTCAGGCAAGTCACTTCCCTTTCCTATAAGCCTCATTTTTATCACCAGAAAAATGAGGCTCCCAATCTGTTCTCTGGTCCTGGCAAGGGCTGTCGTAGAGATCCAATGAGAGAATGGCTGGGAAAGTCCGTGAGGCCTCATGAACTGATGGACCAGCAGCTGAGGATCCATGCACCTGCCTGTCCTGGGAGTTCCTCTGAGTTCATTCTCATGAGGAGACTGCAAACCCCAAGGAACATGCAGACAGGCCAAGTGCACGCACTCACGCCCTGCCTGCTAGATGGCTCCGTTGCATAGAAACCCAACTTGCCGATTGTCACAGGACGACTCACATCTGTGCCATGTTGTCCCCAGATCACAACACCCAGAGGGCTTTTTCTGCCCTCTCATTCCTTTAAACCCTGCTCCCACCTCACCTGCCAGGTATCCTGAGACCCATTTGACAGGTAAGTAATATGATTAATCATAACAGCGGCCAGCACTTGTCAAGAACTCACTATAGCTCTGAGTGGCTTGCATTCATTAACACAATTCTCACAACGCGAACAGATACCATTATTTGCCCCATTTTTAAAGATGAGAAAACTGAAGATCAAAGAGGTAAAGTAACTTGTCCAAGATCACAGAACTAGTACACGGCAAAGGTGTGCCTTGCCCCTAGGTATTCTAGCTCTAGAGTCTGTGAGTTTAACCATTTTGCTGCACTACCTGCTAGACAAGATACTGAGCCTGTGAGACAAAGGGACTTGCCCAAGGTCACACATACAGTGAGTTAGTGGCATTGCCCGCATCCTCTAACTCAGCACATTAGCAATGTCTACAACCTGTTGGTTTTCTGTTAAACGGTGAATGATGTGGAAATGAACCCTTAGCGGCACTATCTGCATGGAAGCGGGGAGGCCCTATGTGAAGGAAGTCAACCATAGGTATTTCCTATGTTTATAATTCAACAAACACTTATCCTTGCATCCAGGAGACACTCATTCTAATATTCCACCGCAGGAACAGAGGTACTCTGGGAACTGACAATGGCCCTGCAGACCAAGGAAGGAGCCCTTCATTTTCCCACTTGGGCTGGACCTGGGAGGATGCAAATTGCTGGAGGGGTAGGAGTAAGTGGAGGGACATCCCAAGCAGGGCAACTGTCTGAGCAAAAGCACTGCTGTGGGGAAAGGCCTGGTGTGTTCTGGGAAGACAGAGGAGTCCAAAGCAACTATAAGACTTTCTGGAAGAAAAGCAGGGCCAGATGGCCAAAGGACTTGAATACCAAGATGAGGAATTGGGACTTCATTTTTGCAGGTGACGGAGAATCCACTTACCTTCTGGTTGCAGAAAGAAGCACATCCACAGAGTCATTCAAGAAGAATAGACCTGTAGAGTAATGGTTTGTCCCAGCTGGAAAGGACACTGAGACCTTGACAGGGGCCAGTGACTTGGTCAAGGTCAACCGTGAGTTTGTAGGAATCAAGCCTTATTTTGGGTCTCAGAAGATCTTGTGGATTTGTACAAGTAGAGAGGAGGGAGGAAGGGCCTGGAACAGAGGTCCCAGTGAGAAGGGAGGAAAGGGGCCTGACTTTGGGCAGCACCACATCCCATCTCTATACCCACCCAGGCTGTCAGGTATGGCTTTGAGTAGGGGACTCCCTGTAAGGGTAGCCATGATCCCAGAATCCTGGGCCAGGACCCATGTCCCAGGAAGGACCCCAGAGCCAGGCCATTCCTTCCCTTCGGTGGAAACCCATTGGGAAAGTTCTGTCAGGGGAATGGAAGGGCTAGCTGGGCCTGACTGGCCAGACAAGTGTCCTGGTTTGAGAGAAGCCAGGCCCAGCTCAGAGAGGGCAGCTAGCCCCAGCTTGCCAGGAAGCCAGTTAGAGCTAGGGCGAGGTCAGGTCCTGGCGGCCTCTGCCCTGGGTCCTCCACTCCCACCTGGCAATCATTAGATTGGCTTGGAGGATCCCTGTCAAGAGAGCTAGACTTCTGGGATAGATCAAGGTGAAAAGGAGGCTGGCAGAGAGGACCCCTGTGCCCAGACCTCACACTGAGGGCCCCCCAAGGCTGCCGGCTTCCCTGGGCATGTCAGAAAGACATTTCAAAGACCTGGCTGGCCCCTTATCATGCCATGTGTGCTCCTTCCCGCCATGTGGCAGGACACGTGCCCAACTCTCCTGGGGAACTATGGACCTATGGGTTTTGCAGGGAGGGGCTGCTTCTCAGCGCAATGGGCCAAATTAGTCAGACAAAAGCTGCTAGGAGAATGTTAAACTCTGGGACTGGAAATATTGGATCCAGGAGTCCTCAGGATACATTGTTCTAGGGGAGTATGTCCAGGGGCTGATATGATACCTCTTCTTCCCTCAACCTCCGTACTCAACAGCCAGTTCTCCAAAACCTCAATGTCCTCATCTATAAAATGGGCATAATTCCTTCCTCACAGGGCTGCTATGAATCTGAAACAAGAGACTGAAGATACAACTCTCAGCACAGTCCCAAGCACAACGTATGCACCCAGTAAGTGCTAAGCCAGCTGATTCCTTTTCATCCCTATGTTGGGGTCAGGACAAAACAGGTGAAAATCCACCAGTCCACGAAGCTCCTACATAGTAGAATTTGGAGAGTCCATATGTTCTAGCCCCTACCACCTCCATCCTGCTGATACAGCAGTAGAGGCCCAGAGAGGTTAAGTGGCTTATCCAAGATCACACAGCACATCAGAGGTAGAGCTGGGATTGGAACTCAGGGTGCCCGCATCATAGAACACTGGAATGCAGCTGTCTCACAGCTCTGGCTCAGCACGGCAGCGATGTCCGGTGACTTTCAGTACCCCTCCTTCTCCACAGGATGCCTCGAGGATGAGCATACTCAAGGTGCTGTCCCAGCAAGGCTGAGGCTGGAGATGGGGGATACTCTGCTTTGGTTCCATGCTGCAGCAGCCCAGCCCCGTGCAGGCCTTGAGGGAGATCTAGCAAGAGCGTGAAGCGGGGTTGCGGGGGGGGGGGCTTTATTGAGCTACCATATCACATTGCAAGCTCCTATCTTATTTGCTGTTCATGAGTCCCTGGCCCCCCTTCCCTTGTTCTTTCGCGGGCAGATCTGCCTGGTTTGCATTATTCCCCTTCCCGCCCACTCCCTCCCCGGATATCTTGGTTCCATATTTTCCACGCTGAGGCTCAGTTTACTCCTGGCTGGGCTCCGGGCCTGCACCTGGGTTCTAAGAGAAAGGTCCCAGGGTGGGGGGTGGGGTGGGCGAGCGTGCTGGGTGGTGGCGGCTGCTGCCGGTCATCCCGCCTTTCTCTGTGTAGGGGAAGGCCACCAGAGCATCCTCCCTACCCTCTTCCTTTCTCTACCTGCCCCTGAGTTGCAGCAATTCTCAAAGTCAATGCCATAGGCGCCTGCCCCTGAATCCCTTGATCCTGGTTGGAAATGAAGATTCCCGGGCCCCACCCAGACCATCTGAATCAGAATCTCTGGGGGACAGCCCAGGAATCTATATTATGACTAGTATTTCATCTGTAAATATTCCGTTTGATTCTTTGCTTTTAACTCTTCACCGGCAAAGGTTCATTTTGATAGCTGGTCTTGAACACACTTATTCCAAGTTCATTTAACAACTGTTCGCTGACCACCCCCAGCTCTTTCCTGGTTCCCTTCCTAGCTCTCTGACTATTTTCTGTTTTCCTTTGCTGACTCCTCTCTCTCCCCCATTCCTTGGCTGCTGGAAGGCCCAGGGCTCTGTTCTTCCTCCTATTTTTCCACGCCACCCAGTCTCCCCACATGAGCTCATCTCCTCTCAGCTCCAGCTCCTATCTGCATGTTGATAATCCCCACCCCAGGCCTCCAGCCCAGCCCTCTCCCCTGAGCTTCAGCCCCATCGCAGCTTGAGCATCCAGCAGACAGACCCCTCAAATTCAACAGGACCCGTACTGAGCTCATCTTCTTCACACGCCCAGCGAACTTTCTGAAGCACACATCTGATTACATCACTTCAAAACCTTCCAGGAACTCTCCTTGGCCTACGAGATAAAGTCCACGCTCTGTAACCCCAACTCAGAGCCTGGCCCCATTTATTTCCCCAACCTTCTGTCTGCCCATTCCTCTCCTCAACCCCTTGGCCCTGGCTTCCCTGCACCAGATCGATTGCATGGCTCCCAGTTCTGTAAATGTACCTGGTGCCCCTCACCTCTGGCCCCTGTATAGGTTACTCCCACTTCCTGGGACACAGGGGCATGGTGAAGGGAGAGCAGAAGGGGACATCTGCCTTCAAGCACTGGTCTGTGGAGGTGCTGATGAGACTCTAGTCTTAGTGCCCTTAGCAAGCCTGTGCGGACCAAGGATACAAACACATCCCCGGGCATTCTTCCCCAGCAAAGCCATTGTTAGAACACCAAGCCCAAGCCTACTTGTCTTGCAGTCACTTCCTCCCCTAGGAAGCCTCTCCCTACCTTTCCAGTCCGGGTTATGAATGGGATAATGATCATAGATAAGTCTCTAAGAAGAGTGCTTGGCGATAAATCTTTGTTAATGATTGTGACAATGTGTTCCTCTAACTTTCCTCTGTCAATATATTACGATCAGATCAACAATGTCGAGTCTGTCTCCCACCCTAGAGCACGAGCTAACCAAGAGTAGGGGCAGCATCTTCTCTCCCTGTGCAGCCCCAGCGCCCCCCACACACCAGGAGGTACTCCACAAATGTTTGGGGAGTGAGCTTACCGAGGCCCCTCTGTGCCCTGGCCCCGCGCTGTGTCCTGAGGAAGCAGGCAGTGATTAGAAAGCAGTGTCATGACCCTGGCTGCTGAGACGCTGGGCACTTTGCCAGGGGTAGAATGAGCGGATCGTTTGCTCTTTGGAGTGGGGTGAAGAGGAGGGGGTGGGGGAGAGGCAACTTTTTTTAAAGAAAAATTTTTAATTTATTATATGATTGCAAAATTGGGTACATTCTAAAGAAGATGTGGTATTTATATACAATGGAATATTACTCAGCCATGAAAAAGAATGAAATCATGCCATTTCCAGCAACATGGATGGACCTAGAGATTATCATACTAAGTGAAGTAAGCCAGACAGAGAAAGACAGATATCATATGATATCACTTTTATGTGGAATCTAATTTTTAAAATGTCATGAATGAACTTATTTACAAAACAGAAACAGACTCACAGATCTAGAAATCAAACATACGGTTACCAAAGGGGAAACATGGGGGAAAGGGATGAATTGGGAGATTGGGATTAACATATACACACTACTATATATAAAATAGATAACTAATAAGGACCTACTGTATAGCCCAGGGAGGCAGCTTTTGACAGAGCCTTGTTGGATGTGGTGTTCAAGTCTTTTTCCTCGATTATAAAAATTAAGGATTTTTGGTCTATTAAAGCTAAGTGCTGCTCATTCAATACCTCAGTTCCTCAAGATAAAAATCCTAAAAATAGGTATTATTATCATCCCTTGACCAATGACCAAGCAGAAGCCCAAAGGATATAGTGAGCTGATCCAGGTCATTCATGCAATGAGTAGGAAAATTGTGACTTGGTCCCAGATTTCCGTGACCCCAGAGATTCCACATTCTCCTGCCTCCAAATCCATACACACTATAGAACATAGCAAGCACGCTGTCTACTAAATTAACCCTCCATCCGTCTCCTGGAGAGTTTCACTGTTAAGTTAGACACGTAAGTGTCCCGGCTTCTTCTCTTGCTGCAGCTCCACAAATGAGAGGCTGCAGAGTGTGAGGATTGAAAGCCTGGACTCTGAGCCAGCTCTGACACTCACTAGCTGTGTGTCACTGAGCAAGATGCCATACCTCTCTGGGCCTCAGTTTCTTCGTCTGGAATATGATGATGACAACAATGGTACCTAATCCCTAGAGTTGTTATGAAGATTAAATAAGTTATAAAACACTTAGACTAGAGCCTGGAACGTAGTAAGTGCTCAGCAAGAATAAGACATTATTATGTACTTTTCTGCAAAAAAACCCAAACAAATAAAGAACAGCAAAGAGAAAAGAAAACAAACAAAAAAGGAATGTACTATATATGTAGCTTGGTATCCTATTTCTTCCTGTGTGGTAGGATTTTGGCAGGTGGCGAAGGGCGTCTTAAGCAGGTAGGGAAATGGGTGCAAAAGCATAAAGGTGGGGAAAATACGTGATGTGTATTTGGGGAAGTTCAGAGTGGACCAGTGCAGCAGGCCATGTGGATGAGGGCTGGTCACAAGGGCGTGGAAGGCTCTCTTGACATGACAGGGCTGGGAAGGAAGCCCAGGACTCCGTGAGGCTGCTGCGAGCACGGCCTTGTTATTGGAGAGCAGCATTCTCATCCCTTGTCTCCTCTGGCAGAACCCCCAGTGGGGCAGCTGGGATGAGGACCGGCCTTCCCCAGGGGCCAGGGTTTGCACTGTCCAGGCAGCTGTCTGCCCAGGGCCCAGGCTCTAGGCCTGCTTCCCACTCAGGCATCTGAGGCATTTTCTCCTCTTCAGAGAAGAGAGGAGGGGGATGAGGCTGCAGGGGCCGGGCCCCCTCAGCATCTGGAGACGCCACCTTGGGGTGAGCTCGCCTCTGAAAGCCTAGGCTGGGGAAGGCAGGGTGAAGGGGCCAGGGCAGCCTGCCAGGGTGGGCTCCCCTTCTCAGCTGAGATCTAATGGGAGCTGACAAGAGCAGCTGTGGGCCTTTGATCTGCCCTTCAGGTATGTGTCCCAGCTCGGGATGGGGAAGCTGGAATGAGGAATGTTGATGGGGGTGGAGATAAGAGAGGATCAGTCCAACCAGGCAGAAAGGGCCTGGGCCACCAGGCCAGGGCTCAGAGGAAGAAAGAAAAAGTAAGTTAGAAAAAGGCCTGCAGAGGCCCCAAATGAATGGCCGCCTGGCTGCTTCCTCCCCCCTTCAGGGGGAGGCCCTGAAGGTGAGAGAAGCTCATCTGGACTCAGCTTCAGCCTTGGCCAGGCCCCTCTCCCATGGGTGGGGCTCAGCCGCCATGTGGTCTTCATTTCAGGTCTGCACAAGGGCGCTCCACCCTGCCGCACCTGGTCAGGCGGGAGGTGGGGCCGGGCTCAGACAGACTCGGCCTGGGCAGGTGAATTCGAGTAGGGGCCTCCTGGAGCTGCCAGCCCTGAGATCAGAGGCCCAGCCTGGGCCCAGTGGGTACTTTTCCGGTTGCTCTTGGCCTAGGAGACACCTGCTTGGCATGGCCCAGACAGATCCGTGAGTCTTCCCCTTGCAGATTCTTAGGGCAGCATGACTTCCTCCACGGTGCATTACCCAGTGGTCAACCAGCATTTTCTCGAAGACTTTAGAGACAGGTTGCTTACCACCTCTCCAGGCAGCTCATGGACTTGCTTTGTCACACCCAGCACCCCTGCCCCACCCTGGGCTGATTCTGTCTGCCTCGATTTCTGCCTCTTTCGATGAAACCCCCAGACGCGCACCCAGAGGAAATCAGGACATGAGCCCCACGGAAGACTAGGCAGTGATCCTGGGACTCCTCTAGGCTCCAGCAGACCTTCGGGGAGCTGAACCCAGGGCTCCAGGAGGCAGAGTGGGACATTAAGTCAATGAGGAAAGGGCAGGGCCGAGATGGGAAGGGAGTTCCCGGGGCACACAGCTCTGTGCAGTCCAGTGGACAGCTGCGGTTCTCGCTCCATGTCTGACTGTCTCACTTCAGCCTCGGAGTGTGAAGGCTGGCAGGAACTTTGAAAGCCATTTCAATCCATTCCCACCTCAAGCCCTGCCAAGTACTTCTCTTTGCATACCTCCAGCCCCGGGGGACTTGGCACCTTTCCCTTCTTGGAGTGCTATTAATAGTCAGAATCCTCCTTCCTGTCCCTTCCCTCTTGGGCCTACTCTGCTTTACAAACTCTCAGAGATGGGGAGGTGACTTGTGGAGGTATGGAAAGGGCACTACAACCTGTATTCCCACCTCAAGATTTTCCTGGCTTTGGGGTGGTCCCTTCCCCTCAAGGTTGGACCTGAGGAGTTGTATCCAGATCAAAGATTTTCTGTAAATTTTCTACCACACGGCAGCTCTTCAGATTTCTAAAGATGGACACCATGCCTCCCACCCTTCCCCACAGCTTTCTCTTTTCTAGGATAAACAACTCCAGTTCCTTCCAATGATCCTCCTAGTTAGGATGTGAGTTCCTGTCCCCTCCCCAGCCAGCTAATTCCCCGAAGTGGGGAGGGAGGGGCAGAAATCCGGAGGCACCTTTCTCAGGGGCCCAGAAATACCTGCTTAGAGGAAGGAGCGGGGAGGCCCATGTTGGACCCTCATCTTCTCTCTCTCCGTGTTCAGTCTTGCCCCTGACCTTGCAGTTGCTCAGCTGCCCCTAATCCTAATGCCCCAAGCAGCAGGACCCCAAGCGGCCACCTGCCACCATTGCCAAGTCCCTGTACCCTCCTGACTCCTTCTTTCCCCTCCTGCAGAGCCTGAACTTTGTAGAGCACCGGGAGCTCCCCAGGAAGCAAGTCCACCCCCAGGACCTAGATCTTGTTCGTTCCTGAAGAACCCAGCTCCGTGAGCAAGGAAGGCTTAATGACTTCTGTTCTGTTTGCCTGCCCCCTCAGCTTCTTCAGAGGGCAGGCCTAGAGAGCTGACAGATGCTGGTTTGAGGAAAAAAGAGATCTGCTTCCATTTAGGAAGCGCGAGCTGGCCACCTCGAGCTCCCAGGGGCCACTGCAGCATCAGAGGTGGGGCTGGACTAGGCAGCGATCCTGGGCCAAAGCCTGAGGCCTGGCCTAGAACCTCAGAGGAGGCCCGGGACCCTGGCAAGCCCTCCAGGAGATGACAGCATCAGAGGGAGCTTGCAAGGGAATGACGCAGACCAGCCTCCTCCCCAGCCCCCTTCCTCCTCCTCTTCAGGCTGCTGGAGAGTTGGAATGTTACCCTCTCTCCCTGGGATGGTCACCTGCTTCCTCCCCACCTGAGCTCTGGGCTGCTGAGGAGGTGGAGGAGGCTGGAGAAGGGGCTGGGGAGCACTAGCTAACCTTGGCCTAGAAGAATGTGCAGAACAGGCAGGCAACAGGGCGGCTTTCCCCACCAAGGGCCCAGTGATAAAGAAAGGGGAGGGGGCAGCTGGAGGGCGGTGGTGGGAGCGAGAGAAGGGGAGTACAGAGAATGTGCTGTGTCAGCCTTGTGCTCGGGCCCTGAACTAACAACTCCCTCCCCCACCTCCCCTCCTCCCCCTCCCCCTCCCCCTTCCCTCCTTCCTCCTTTCCTTCCCATTCGAGGTCTCCATTGCCCTTTCTGTCTTTGTCTCCTTCTCTTTGTCTCTGACTCTTTCTGGTGGCCTCTGTTTCTCTTTCCAGCTCACTCTGTCCGCCTCCCTGCCCCTTTCTCCCTCTGTGGGGCCTGTTGCCCTCTCTACTTTATTTCTCTGCTTGGGCCTTTCTTTCTCTTTGTTTGCCTTTCTCCCAACCTGTCTCTTTCTCTAGCTTTGGCCATCTCTCCATGTCCCTGCATGTCTTCCTGTATCTCATGTCTTTGTCTCTGTCTCTCTCTTTGTCCCTCTGCCTCTCTCTGTCTCTGTCCCCGACTGTCTCTTTCTATCTCTCTCTGTCTCTGTCTTGCCCCCTCCCCTGCCAGCTCTCCCTCTTTCTCCCCTGTGTGGCTCCCAAGAGGCTTCTGGCAGCTCCTGAAGCATCGGGGGTGAACCCCATCCCCCCACTGGGCTGGTCGGCTCTGCTTCTGAGAGTAGCCGGGCCTGTGGCTGCCTTTCCCGGCACAGAGAAGGAGGGAGAGAGAGCAGGAGGAGGCTACCGGGGAAGGTTTGCCCAGGAAAGACTGGGGAAGGAAGAAAGCAACGTTTTGTGCGTCTGATGAGCCAGGCGTGGTACCAAGTGCTTTCATAACTCCCTTCCTTTATCCCGTGATGGAAAGACTCTTTTATCCTCATTTTCCAGGTGAAGACACTTAGACTCAGAGAGGGAAGTGACTTGTCCAAGATCACACAGTGTGTCAGTGGCAGAGTTGCTAGAATTTGAACGCAGGGCTTTCTGCCTCCATTGCCCACGGGGAGAGGGCCTGTTCTTTGGCTGTCCCGAGGCCACCTCTCAAGCCCATGCCTGCCTCTGTTGACAGTTCTTCTCTGGGATGCTGGTCTTGGGCTTTCCTAGTAAGGGACCCATTTGAAGACCTAGTGGAAAGCAGGGCTGCTGAGGTTCCGGCTCTCACAGTTGAAGCCACCCTGAGCCTGCCTCCAGGACAGAAACCCCCAGGGCCTCTGGGGAAACATGGCTGACAAGGTGGCACTTGTCAGGTGACACAGAGAGTCTGAGATGGGAAGGTCCTTGTCCTTGTCCTTGTCCTAGTCCAGCCCCTTTCATGGCATAGACAGGGACACAGCTCAGAGACGGGGAATGAGTCCAGGCCACCTCAAGACATGCCCCCAGGGGAAGAGGGACAACATTTGAAGAGGGGAATTATTAGGGGCTAGTTTAGCGTTTGCCGGAAGAGGAAACTGAGGCCCAGCAGAGCAAAGCCATTTGTCCAAACTCTGGTGCAGGGATCCAGAGACCAGCCCAAGGCCTTGAGCAAGCTTCTGGTGGCCTTTGCCACTTTGCCCTTGGTCCACTCTGGGAGACAGTGGCAAGGAGTTCCCCTGAAGAATTCTCAAGTGAGGAACAGGCAAGGTAGAGGAACGAGGGAGCCAGATCCACTGGAGGGCACTTACGGGGACAGAGAAAATGATTAAGGGAGCAGAGGGATTGACCGAAAGGGGGAGAGTAAAGGAGCCAGCAGACAGGGCTGGGCTCGGGGATGAGTCAGGCCAACGGCCTCCTGAGATAGTGATCTACAAATATCTCTGAGGTGTCAACAGCCAAGTCAGCTTCAAAGAGGAGGAGGAGGAGAAGGAAGAAGAGAGAAGGGGTGGGAAATGGAGTGGCCTGGCCAGTCAGTGTGGGAATACTCACCTTGGGAACTATGAACTACGCTGGGAGAGGCAGGCTGGACAGGGGGCAGGGCCCCGGGATAGGAGCCCCCTGCCCCGAGGAGGGGTGCTGACTCCACCCTCGCCCCTCCCATGGAATAGGCATGCCGCTGCTCGTTTTCTGCCCCCCACCCCGAAGTCAGGCCCTGAGCCAACTTGGGTCTCTTCCATATCTAATAGGACTGACTCTGAGCACATGCTGCCTATTCCCCAGCCTGGGCCTGACTGTGCATCTGCACGCATTGCCTCAGGGCTGCCAGCAGCCTAAGGGTAGGAGCTGTAGGGAGTAGGAACCCACCTTCCTACGCCTGTCCTCTCCTGCCTCCCAGGGCCCCAGGAGGACTGGGTGGCCTGAGCAGGGTGGAGCCCCCTTTCCTCAACTCAGAGAAGAGGCCACCCACAGACAGCAGAGGCCGGTGCCTGGGCCTCGTGCTCGCACACCTTTCTGTGCTCTGCCCCTTGTCCTGATGAGAGGCCTAGGGCACTGATCCTGCTTTAGACAGTTGTGGAAACTGAAGCTCAGAGAAGGAAACGAGGTTCCTGAGTTTGAGATGAAAATGACATCTGGAGAAAATAGAGGAAATGGGACGGAAGTTGCTTTTCTTCAGGGATTAGAAATATTGTTCCACCCCACCGCCAACCCAAGAGTACACAAACCACACACACACACACACGTGCGCGCGCACGCACACGCGCGCGCATGCATGCAGGCATCTCTTCTGTGTTCCCCACTGGAGTAAAAGAGGGGAAACTGGGCAGGGCTCAGAGGGGACCAGAAAGGCCTGACAGGTTTCATTCTGTGTGATAGCTCACTGCTGCCACAGCTCTGCAAGGTAGAGCTTGATTCTATCATTCTATCATTTCTAGAGAAATGATTCCATTTCACAGATGAGGAGACTGAGTGATGATGAACATGACGAAGTGACTCACTGATGCCCTCACAGCTAAATGTAGTAGAGAGGGGCCTCAAACTAGAAAGTGTCTCTGTCCAGAGCCCGTGCCCTTCAGAGCAGCTATGCTGAGGCTTTCTCCCTTCAGCCTGGGATCCCTACCCTGGAGATGCCCTGGCCCAGCCCATGCTGGGTACTGAGTGGCTGCAAAGCCCCAGAAAGGAAACAGAAAGATGGCGGGTGGCAGGCATAATGGGCGTCTATCACCTGTTACAATAACTCCTGTCTTCAAAGTGCTTCCAGAGACATGCCACACATACCTCACCCAGAGAAGAAACGAGAGGGAGAGAGAGAGAGGGATTATTATCCTTATTTTCCACATGAGAAAAATGAGGACCAGAAAGGGGAAGTGACTTGTTCAAGGTCACACAGCTAGACTATAGAACACTGCTTTGAAGATTTTTCTTAAATTGCAATCCATGGTAAAGCAAACAAACTTACATATGTATACTTATGCATAGATGTATATGCATATGTGTGTGTATGTAAATGTGGGTATACATAAAACGGAAACGAAAGTTTCACGAAACAATACTAATCCTTACTGCATGGGTGTACTCTATTTCGTGTTTTTAAAATCCTAGTCAAGGTTCACGGAACGGATTACAGGACTTGCTAACGACTTGTACTCTGTGATTTGAAAAAGACTGCTCCATGCCACTCTCTCACTTTGTCCCAGCTTACCCTTCCCCCTCCCCATATCCTCAAGTCCATGCTCTAGTAGGTCTGTGTCTTTATTCCCATCTTGCCCCTAGGTTCTTCATGACCTTTTTTTTTCTTAGATTCCATATATATGTGTTAGCATACGGTATTTGTTTTTCTCTTTCTGACTTACTTCACTCTGTATGACAGACTCTAGGTCCATCTACCTCACTACAAATAACTCAATTTTGTTTCTTTTTATAGCTGAGTGATATTCCATTGTATATATGTGCCACATCTTCTTTATCCATTCATCTGTTGATGGACACTTAGGTTGCTTCCATGTCCTGACTATTGTAAATAGAGCAGCAATGAACATTTTGGTACATGACTCTTTTTGAATTGTGGTTTTCTCAGGGTATATGCCCAGTAGTGGGATTGCTGGGTCGTATGGTAGTTCTATTATATACGCTACCAAACGTAAAATAGATAGCTAGTGGGAAGCAGCTGCATAGCACAGGGAGATCAGCTCGGTGCTTTGTGACCACCTAGAGGGGTGGGATAGGGAGGGTGGGAGGGAGGGAGACGCAAGAGGGGAGAGATATGGGAACATATGTATATGTATAACTGGTTCACTTTGTTATAAAGCAGAAACTGACACACCATTGTAAAGCAATTATACTCCAATAAAGATGTTAAAAAAAAAAAAAAAAGACTGCTCCAGGTGCGGGTAGGGGGGAAAGGTCACAGACTCAGTTCTGCCACCTTCAAAGCCAGAGCGGGCTCTCGGGTTGTGCTCTGCTGCCTTGTTTTGAAAGAGAGAAGAGAGGAGGCTGGGCTTAGTCAAGCAAGGAGAGTGTGTGATGGTGGGAGATTGGACTGGGGTGCTGTGGCCTATGGGGCCAGAGGGAGACCTCCTGGTTAGGGCTTCCTGCTCATCTGGGCAAAGATAAAAGCCAGAGGGACCTCAAAATACTGGTTCCTGGAGGTACAGAGAACAAGCGTGCTAATACTGATGCCTTATAGGGTGAGGCCCGTGACAGAAGGGAAGGGATCTGATAGAAGGGGAGGTGGAATCATCCTGTGAGAGGCATGGCCCTCACACATACGCATGTGTGCCTGTACCCACACACACACCAGAAAACTTCCATTGCAGCCCCCTCCCCACAGTGGGGGATTGGGGTTTGGCGTTCCCTCTTCAGTCTGCTGTGGACCTTGGGCCCCTGCTGCTAGAAGGGGAACAGCTGCCCCATCCTTAGGGGCCCTTGATGACCTGGACCTCTCAGAGGACAGAGGACAGTGGCATCTTTGGTCCAATCCTTGCCCACCAGAGGGACCCAGCAGGGGAGGGGGCAGTGCCAGGCACCCTAGGGGGAGGTGAGTGCATCTGCCTAGGACTGGCTCCCATTGCGAGGGAGGGCTCAGCCCCGGCATGGCCCCTGGACACTGCGGATGCAGAGTTCAGAGAAGCCAGGGAAAAGACCGGGGGTGGAGGATTGGGGGACTATGATCTCACAGCCCAACACCCTCCAAAGAATGATGGCTCAAAGGCACAGGAGGGATGAGAGCAACGGAATATCAGACTTGAATGTTAGAACTGCCTAGAGTCTAGACGAGAGAGAAGATGTATTGGAAGTTAAAGGACTACCGAGAGGATTTTCCAAAGGAATTCAGAAATGGAAAGGTCGTGCACCAAGGCTACAAAATGGGGCAGACAAACAAGCCATGGGAAAATGGAGTCACGGAGAGGGAAAGTCAGAAGGCGGTGTGAGGCCAGCAGATAGGCCCAGGCGCACTGGCAATGGGGAGGTGCCCAGTTTCCCTCGTTTCAGCAGGTGGGATAAGTAACTCCTGTCTGCCCCACTTGGCTCTCTGCTGGGAGAGCTAGCTGTGCAGCCCCTTCAAAGCAGCCCAGAGACCTGGACTTGGAGGCCACAAGACCCCCCAAAGGCTGCTGCTCTGGGATGACAGAGAGGAAGCCCACAGCCTGGCACCCAGAAGCAGTCGTGACCAGGAGGGAAGAACAAACAGCGGCAAGGGCGTACCAAAGTGCAAAAGAGGCCAGGAGATGGAGACTTGGGTGACATTAATTAAGAACAAGTGTTTTAGAGTCAGACTGCTCTGGCTCAAAGGCTTGGCTCGGCCACAAGCTAGTTTTGTGACCCTCAGCAAGTCATTTAATCTTGCTGAGCCTCTGTTAGCTCACGTGTAAAATGAAGATGAGCATACCTCATACCTACCTCACGGCGGGTATTGTGATTCCACGATAATGTATGTAAAGTGCTTATTACAATCCCGGGCACATGAGAAGTGCTTCATAAATGACAGCAATTATGATTATCACCCACCGCTCATGCTACATACCTCAAGCAAGGTCCCCACCTCCGTGCCTTTGCTTGGGCTCTTCCACCTGCCTAGAAACTCCCTCACCTCATCACCACAGATTCAAATCCTGCCCATGCCGTAAGGCCCTGCTGCAAAGTGACCTCCTCCACAAAGCCATGCCTGATCGTCTCTCAGCTGCCCAGCTCCTTTTCCTCCAAAGCTCTCAACATTGTATCTGTGCCTCTTTTCTGGCACTCGTCACCTTCTATCTTTTATTAGGACTATTGGCATGTCCTCCCTCTCCCACTAGATGGACAGCTCGCTGAGTAGAGGAATCACATCTCACTCAGTGCTGATTCACCGCAGTGCCCAGCCCAGTGACGCCGAACGCACTGTTGTCATTTTAAATGACTTCATCTCCAAGTTCATGAAGGCAATTGCAGATATGACTCTAAGGACTCATGGAGCCTCTGGAAGATTTGAAAGTATAGCATTGATTTTCCTAAAAATGGGGGAAAGGTAGACTTTGGTGATATTGAGCCACTTAGCTCAGTCTGGAACTTTGACAAAATTCTCAAGAGAACCATCAAGTTGCTGGTTGTCGGGAAACCTCCAAATGAAGCTGGGAGGTGAGGAAGAAGAGCCAGGGCCAGTTGGGCTTCACTCTATTTTGTGACTGTGCTGGTCTCTTGGAGTTCAGCAAACCTCTGACGTGAACGCTCGCACTGCCCTTGTGAACAAGTTGGAGAACTGTGGGCTGGAGAAGTTTCTATGAGGGGTATTTGTAGCTGAACAATGGAACTTGAACAGCCTTGATTGGTGTCAGCCAGGAAGGCCTTATTTAGCATGCTGCCACAGGGTCCTGGGCCTCCATCCCATCCCGCGCATAGAAGTTATCAGTGACCTGGAGGAGGACGCAGAAGGTCTGGTCACCACCAGATTTCCCAAGATTCGAAGCTGCGAGGCCCAATTAATAGGCTGAATTGAAAAATGAAAACAAAAAATTTCTCAACAGACTGGGAGCAGTGGCCAAAACTCGTCAGATAAAATTGAACAGGGGTCAATGTGAAATCTTGCTTTGAGACTCAAAGCCCAACTGCACAAATATGGGCTGGGGAGGCAGGGCTTAACAGCCACATGCGTGAAAAAGTCCAAGGGCTTTGAGTTGACCACAGGCTTCACAGAAGCCAACAGTGTGACATGGTGGTGGAAAAAGTTAATGAAATCTCGGGCTAATGAAATCTCTAATGAAGAGAAATACAGTTCCCAGATGCAGGGAGGTAATAGCTCTACTGTACCCTGCGTATCCAGACCATCTGGAATATGGGGCCTAACTGTAAGCCCCACATTTGCCAAGGCACATTGATAAACGACCGGGGCGGGTCACCCAGGCTGTGCAATGGGGCTCCCGGACCTTGGTCTGAAATAGCAATGTTGTGCACGGATTCGATCATATTGAGCGCTCACTTCGTGCTAGGCACCGTGCAGAGGACTTTATGGATGTGGGACCTCCACAATGACCCTAAGAGAGTCGCCATCCTCCGACTCAGAGACATGGAGTAACTTACCGGAGGTCACACATCTAGGAAGTGGCAGAGCCAGCACCCAGCCCAAATCTGCTTGGCTCCAAAGGTCATGCTTTTGCACAAATAGCTAAAGACCAGCACAGGGCAGAGGGAATAAGGGTGGTCTGTATGGCCCAAGTAGGCGTATCTGGGATCTGTGGGTGGAAACTACTATAAAGTATGATTTCAGCTCAATACATACATGGTTTTGCAGTTTTGTTTTGTTTTGATCTGTTTTGCTTTCGCTTTTTATTATAGAAAATTTCAGATATATGTAAAAGTAGACAGAATAGCTTCATGCGTTCCCGCGTATTACCAGTGACCCACCTTCAACAATTATCAACTCATGGTCAATCTTGTTCCACCCCCATCCCAACCCACTTCCCATCCAAGGATATTATTTTGGGGCAGATTCCAGACATCCCATCAGTGTGTAGACAGACAGGGATTTTAACAGTCAGCCCTGTCCTGAGATAGAACCGGCATCCGGGAAAGAGAGGGAAGGAGCACATTGTCACTGGAGGGGTAAAAGTACCCCTAAGGCCATTATCCATTCATTCAAATGGAGACTGGCCACAGCCAGCTCCCTCTTTTTCGGACATAACTGAATTGATGGAGGCAGGTCAAGGAGCAGAGGTTGGTGCTACTATCTGGGCAAAGGAGGCTACCAAGGTGCATTGGGCTTGCAAGGCTTTTCTCCAGGGGCATAGGCTAGGGAGCCCCTTACCCTCTCCAGCTTAGAGCTGGCACTGCCCTACCCTTGGTACTCAGGGTTTGCTCAGAAAGAAAAGGGCATATATTTTCCTACCCACAACACACACACACACACACACACACACACACTCTTAAACACACTTACATACTCACACACCCTATTAGAGTCTTTGGAAGGCATGTCCTAGGCCGCCTCTCACACCTTGCCCTGGAGCCTGACATGAGTCACCTCCTCTTCATGGACATGTGGGCACAGGTCTTCATGGGAGCTAGTTATGGGAGCAAGCAAACTTCAAGACTTCAGGGGCTGCCACCCCCCAGGCCTAGCCTACATTTCTAGCAGGTCGTTCCTCTGGGCCCTGCCCACTCCATCCCAATGCCCTTTAAACATAGCCCTTCTTCACCAGCCCCTCCCTCAGTCTTAAGTAGGGCCCCCCGCCATGCAGTGCCCAGATCAACCAGGGGGAGAGCACTTGACCCAATCAAGGCCCAGAATTCCCTCTGCTTTGGCAGGGCTCTGTCCCCTGACTTGAATGGACTTTCCCAAACATGTCAATAGCATAACAGGTATACAGGTTGGTTTTGATGGGTCCCACACTCACATGACTAAGTTAGTTCATCAGTCTTTGACTAGAGGGCAAGGGTGGTGCTCTCTCTGAATGAAGAGCAATGGCAATTAGCCTTTTAAATATGTAAATATATTTCCAGAGAAGGTAGCGGAGGAGATAGCAGTGTGTAGAAATTACATGACTGGCACTACTGGTGGTTGTTGGTGATAACAGTGGCGGCACAGATGTTAAAGTTGAGGCAGGTGAGGACGGTGATGCTAGATCTTATTAAGTTGATGATAATGGTGATGAAAGTGGCAGTGGTGGCAAAGAGGGGAGAAGAAATCATGGTGGTGGTGCTCATGGTGGTGGCAATGACTGAACGTTTGGGCTCCAGGCAGCTATCTTCGGTGATGTGGAAAATGTTTCCCACAGCAATTCTAAGAACCAAGTCACTTTCTGCAGGCTCACAGCCTGTCCCAAGAGCAGCCCCCTGGCCAAGAGCTGAACTGAACACTCAAGTTCTGGAGATCTGTCATGGTGACATCTGCTCAGTTAGGTCCCACTGGAGGCAGTGGGGTAGACCATACATACGACTTCTCTGGGGGCCTCTCGGCACAGGATTCTGTGCCAGGCCAGAGGAGAGTGAGTTCAGACCCACACCGGTCTCAGGCAAAAGAGACGTTCTCCAGCACTTTTTATCCAATCTCATCCACCCCTAGGTGTGGCTTCACGAAGACTCAGTCAGGGAGAGCACTGCACCAGACTCTGGGCTTCTTTTGCAACTGAAAGCTCCATAGTGTCTGGGGGACAAGAGGCTGCATCACTGATGGAGGCCAGGAGGCTCTTTTTCGCACCCAGGAAGATAGACTCCCTCATCCTGGGCTAGAAGCCTAGCTGGGAGCAAGATGGGTTGGCCTCTGAATCCCCGGGAGTTGAGGCCTTTTGAGTGGGTAACCTGAGGCCCCTAGGGAGAGACAGCGTGATTTGGGAGACCATGAGGAGGGATTCACCCCTGCTGTGCCCACCCCAGGATCAGTGATGCCAAGTTGGCCTTCTTGGGGAGGGCCCACCCCACTCATTCTGTGGGGGAGTGAGAAAAGGAGGGTTTTTGAAGCCAGACAGATGTAGGTTGGAATCCAAGCTCAACCACTTCCTAACTTTGTGCCCTTGGTCAAGTCCTTCCACTTTGTTGCAACTTAGTTTTCCTTATCTGGAAAATGGACTCATAATCTGGAGTTTTCAGAGGCTTCTATGACATATTTCTACACTGTGCCTGTCACGGTTCCCAGCACACAGTGGGCAGGCATTCCATGACCAGCAGGATTTCCTTTTCCTCCCTTTGAAACTCACTGAGAGACTAGCACCAGTGTCTAGGACTAAGGGCCCAGGAAAGCCCCTGGTTCTGTCCCCAGAGAGACTCTGAAAATCTCTTTGCAATAAATGGGTCCCCATTACACACCTGTGTAAAAGCACATGGCGGGGTGAGGGAGAGGAGTTGGGCTACAGTTGAGCTGCTCAATGAACATCCCTGCACCACCAGGGCAATAAAATGCTTCGTGGTCGCTCGAAAAAAATTCTCTTCCCCAACACCTTACCCACGCTGTGCACCCAAATATCCCCGAGTAGGAGGCTAGGTGGCCAAGAGCCTTGAGTTGCCACCATATGACACTGGGAATACTCCAGGTTAGGCACTGGTCAATAGGGAGTTCTCTCAGAATGCCAAAGGGTGATGATGTTTTAGTGTCCGGGAGAGAGAAAAGTGGCTCTTCCCTGATGCCTTGGGCAAATGTGGCAAAGCTGGCCAAGGAAAGGACACTGTGTGCTTTCTTCCTGCTCTGTGGTCCTCTGGCACCTACTCCCAAGCCCCTCCATCCAGTGCAGAACATATGTTATCAGGTGACATCTCACACATTGTTGGTAGGAAACTTTCTATCGTTTACCTCGGCATGTGTATCTGTGTGTGTGTCTGGGTGTACGCTGTCTCTTCAAACTAGACTACAAGTCTTCCAAGAGCAGGAGACACCCCTTCATTCCTTCGCTCTCCTCTTAGCACAGGGCTGGGTACCTGGAAGGCTTCGGTTTAGCCCAGTTCTTGCTTCTGTGGTTGAACAGCTGCTCAGGGTCCTTCCGAAAAGTGTGAAGATTCCAAATCCCTCCTAAGCTCTGCGTCTCTGGGCTGAGGGGCCCTCCTGGCTCCACTGAGACTGTCCTCCTGGTTCGTTCTTTTTCTGGGAAAAGCTGTACAGGCCTCTGACCTGAGATCTCTTGGTCTCTCTCCAGTGTGTCTCTGTGCGAGTGTCTCTGTGAGTGAATGTCTTCCAGTCTCTGGGAAATGAGGGTGGGGCCAACGCAAACATTGCAACTGAATAGAATCTTTGTAGCCTAATGATTTTGGAAGATGATTTGCACGGCAGGCTTATTATTTGGAGGATGGGAACCAGCTGTTCCCTCTCTCTCTGACAGCAGGATAAGAAGGAGTGGACCAGAACTGCAGTTGGAGAGACTGAGGTTTCTGACCTAGAGGTCCACCAGCATCCTCTCTAAAAGCTCCCAAGGCAGATCATTTTCTCCTCAAGCCCCATCTGGATGAAGCGCTCTTCTCTTTGGAATCAAGGGTGGACACAATGACCCCAAGAGGCCCAGGGAACAAGAAGACACAGGATAAGCAGCAATGCGCAAGACACGTCCCGGAAGCCGGAAATAAGAGGGCCATATGAAGTCCTGGGATACAGACTTGGGACCCCTTGGATAAGGAACACCTTCTAAGAGACTGTGAGTGGCCACAGGGGGGAGCTATTCCTCATTGAAGGCCAACTGTGCCAAGTGCTCTTGAATCTATGAATCTCATTTCTCCCTCAAGCCAAGGCTTTGAGGCAAAGGGGTTATTATTGTCCATTTTACTGATGAGGAACCCGAGGTTCATTTGGAAAAGAGAAGTGACTTGTCCAAAGTCACACACGACAGCAAACAACAGGGCTGAGATTTGAGCCTAGGTCGAACTCCAAAGTCAGTGCTCTTTCCTCTGCCACCCAGACCTTAGTGTCTAAGGAGAGCAGTAACAAGCTGCTGCTGGTTGGGAAAGAAGAAGGGAAGAGGGTGGTATCTACCCACTGGTGCTTGCCAGGAGCATGGCTATGCCTCAGGCCAGGCTTCACGGGTGAAGCTCCTCGGGACCCAAGTGCGCTTGGCCTTTGATGTCCCAGGTTTGGCGTCAGGGCTGGTGGTGGGTAGCCTCTGTACTAGAGCCCTTTCTGGCTCTGAGGAGAGCAGGTGTCAGGGACCCAAGCTTAGGAGCGACTGAGAATGGGCCTGGCCCCGTTTAAGGTAAAGCTCTACCAGGGCATCCAGGGCTTTCTGACAATGCCGAGGTAGTGCTGTCTGAGATAAGATGGGTGGTCCCCACTGTCACAGAGCTATTGAGAGGCTGAGACAAGAGAATGTACATACTAGCGCCTGGAGATGGTACCACCCACCTGGGTACTCATTAGGTGTTGGAATCTATGTGGCCAAATGAGGGATGATGTGGTGAGGTGACCTGGGCCCACTGGAGGTGGTGAGAGGGGGAGCTGGAAATCCATAGAATCTGGGGCCCGGCAACTCAAACCCCACTTCCCCTTCTTCAAGAGGGCCTCTGCTTTCTTCCACAAACCTCGAGCAGCAGACTCAGTTCTCTTTCTATGTCTCAGCCACCTCACTTGCTCTGCCCTTGCCCACCGGCGAAGACATCCCTCCTCCCTCCTGTCTCTGCAACAAAGTCATGGGCTCTTTTGTGTTTTAAGGACTTTCCAGGTGTTCTGGACAGAGAAACAAGTTGTGGAGGGGGGGCAGTGGTCACCAGAATAACAACTGTGGGGAAGCCTCAAAGGGTCAAGAGAGTAGAGTTCCAGTTGCCCTTGGCATTCATTGAAATGGAAATGGAGCGGGGGCAGCCATTCTCAGAGGTCTTTCCCAGACTCCTTTTCTTCCACGGTCCCATGGACATTGCTTGTAACTTCATTCTTTCCCTCTCTTATGCCTGAGCTCAGGGCACCCATATTCCCCAGCAAGGAACCCCCATGCTCTGCTTCCACCCCCATCCCTCCTCGACATCCATAGGCCCTGGGGGTAGCAGAGATCCTCTTAGGGCAAAATAATAGGCGTGCGATTCCATCATTCACATCCAACCAGACTCAAGTGGGCCATTTACATGAACCCTGGTATGGCAGCGCTGGCAGGGAGCTTACAGATCATCGAGGTCATCCCCTCCCTCTGTCCCTACCCTCTCAGGGAATAGAGAAGGAAACCGAGGCCCAGAGGAGGGAACTCCCCAAGATCATACGGTGAGCCAGGACCAGAGGCCAGGGCTCCTGAAGGCTTGAAGGGCTCTGGACGCTGACTGCTTTGGACCAGACTTTGCAACTCTGGAGGCCAGTAGTCTGGACCACGGAGAGTCTCCGAGGGTGCAGCAGAGCCAAGTCCCGCCTACCTTCTGCAGGGAGTTTCGGAGGAGGTTTTCCCCTAGCTAAGGGGCACCTTAGGCAGTCCCTTGTGTCTCAGAGGAAGGAAATTTCCATCTGCTGCTAGCCTATTGCGTGTAAAATGCTCCCACGTGCGTTCTTTTATTTCATCCTCAAGACCAACCTGCAGCATTATCATCCTCATTTTGCAGGTGAGAAAAGGAAGTGTCAGGAATGTGAAGGGACACATATGTGAATAGGTCACATAGCTAGAAAGTGATGTTCTGGGCCTGGAGCCTGTGCCCTGTGACCTCCATCCTGCTGCCACGGAGGGCTCCTCAGAGTTCATTTCAGCCATGCCCCTGCGCCAGCCCATGCTCTTTTCCCCTTCCACTTCTGACCCACCTCCCACTCACCTGGTGTGACCTGGGGCGGAGCGGCCAGGTGAGGGATCCACAGAGCAGTGCTCCTGGGAGCACCTGGATCCTGACTCAACCACCTCTGAGTACCCTGAGAAGCTGGGCAGCGAGCAGCTCTCAGCACACTGCAGAACCAACAGCGTGCGTGCGTGTGCGCGCGCGTGTGCGTGTGCGTGTGCGTGTGTGTGTGTGTGTGTGTGATAGCTGCGTGTCTAGGTCAGTTCACAGGTGTGCATGAGGCTCTGTACAAATGTCTGAGTCTATGCATTTGGGGTTCCATTTGTCTGGGTTGAGAGAGACGTCTGGAACTGTGATTGTATACATGCTTCTGTCCACATGTGTCACTGCATCTGTGGATGTGTATTTCTTTGTGTAAATAGTGTCTGTCCCTCATGCACCCGCGACCATGTGTGTACCTGATTGTAAGCAGGTTTGGCAATCTCTGCAGTGTCTGGGCATGGGTGTGGCACCTATGCCAGTATCTGTGCCTGTCGACACTGATTTGTGTCAGTGACCAGGTGGGCAGAATACAGTGCATGTGAGTTATACAAGTCGCTGTGTCTACAGGAGCATGATCGCCAGGGTCTCTTTATGCAACTAGGGAAACGTACACCCCTGGGTCCAGGCCTGGGGCTCTGTGTGAGGACACGTGTATGCTGTGCACACGAGTGAGTGTGTCTGCACGCGTGTCTGTGGCCTAGGACGCCTGGTACATGTGGAGTTCCGGGCACACTCAGGCCTGAGGTCAATCCCCACCAGTGAGGCTCAGCAGTCCCTAGCGACCCCAGCTTTTGTGTCCCGCCCCCATGCCAAAGATTCAAGACCCACTGGGTGTGAGCATCCCTATTATACCCTGCCAAGTGTGCTAATCCCCCTGGGGAAGTCATTATCAACAACCATACACAGCCAGAGTTGCTTAATCACTCTTAAGAAATTTCTTTATAATCTGAGTAAATTACTTTAATTACTTGCAACTACCAATTAGTGTTTTTGAAATTTTCCCTTCCAGAGAAACAAGCCTCCTGCTCTGGACCTCCAGTCCCCTCCTCCTCAGGGGTTAGGGCGGCTCACCTGGCCACCCCTCCTACCAGGCACCAGGCTGCCCCCTCGTCCACCCACAGTGCCTGGCCACAGTAGCCCAGTCCCTGGCATGGCTTCAGGGGGCGCTCAGTTTCTCACTGGCGCTCCAAGCACTTTGTCCTGACCCCAAGGCCCATGCCTGAGGAGGAGGCCAGAGCAGCAGCAGACCCCAGCTCAGCCTCTCCCAGCACACCCCCAAGAGGCCTGGCTGAGTTTTGGTCTTGTCCCAGGCTCTGCTGCCAAAGGCCAAAACTTTCCCTGTTTGGGCTTCCTCCTCCCCAGTCACCTGGTACACAGGGCAAGTGGCCACTGCCTCTTAGCTCATTGCATGGAAAGGGTACAGTGGGTGCAGGTACCTGAGGGCCAAGCCAATCTTCAAGTCAGGCTGCTGCCGGTTTCTCTGAACCCTCAGAAGAGGTGCTGGCCCTCCCCAGCTTGCACACCCAGCCCAGGGAGCCCCCTAGAAACTCCCAGAGAAAAAGCAGAGTGCTGTAAGAGGAGGAGGAGAAGCGCTGGCTTTGGTTGGTGTCCTGGTTCTGCTTCACCTTAGCTGCACGACCTTGAGCAAGTCACTTCCCCACTCAAAGCCTCAGTGTCCTTATACGTAAAATGCGGAAGGCGAGGCCGACCTCATACGTGGGTGTGGAGATTAAATCCCTCCTCCCATGGCACCAGGGGGCGACCCAGAACATGCTAATTCCCCACATGCCAGGGGCAGGGGACGCTGAGAAACAAAACCCTATTGCTGCCTTCAGGGGGTTTCCAGTCTCATAGGGGAAATAGGACATAGGGAGAAATAACCGGAACAGGAGGAGAATTATGGTACTTGCCCTAAGAAAGGGACATATGAAGTATTGAAGGTGGTCAGAAGAACGAGAACAGAAAAGGAAGGCTTCCTTAAGGAGGCTGTTTCATTCGGCACTCAGTTCACCATCTAATTCCTCTTCATCCCTCCCTGGCTTCATTTAGACTCTGCACACCTGGGCTGAGCATCTTCCTGTGGCTGGATGCTGTTTGCATTGTCATATGTCATATGGGAAGGTATGAGACGTTCCCCAGGGCTGCTCCTGCTCATTTGGGTGCCTTTGTGTGTGTGTGTGTGTGTGTGCATGTGTGTGTCTGTGTGTGTTTGCATACACACATGCACACGAATGCAGAGACGAATGTGTGTGTCTGTGTGTGTTTGCATACACACGTGCACACGAATGCAGAGACGAATGTGTGTGTCTGTGTGTGTTTGCATACACACGTGCACACGAATGCAGAGACGAATGTGTGTGTCTGTGTGTGTTTGCATACACACGTGCACACGAATGCAGAGACGAATGTGTGTGTCTGTGTGTGTTTGCGTACACACATGCACACGAATGCAGAGACGAATGCATGTGTGTGTGTGTAAAATTTGGAGGAGAAAAAAAGTGGGTGAGGACAAGGAAAGAGAAGAAGATGCCAGGGAGCAAGTCTCCCCCCCCACCCCCAGCTGCCATCAACTCTCTCCCTCTGCCCAGTGCTGGGCAGCAGCCCCTGCTCACAGAGAAAAAGGGGCCCACCTCCTCACCCACTCCCCCTTCCACTCAGCCACCCCTCTCCACCCATGATACAGCTTCCAGCTACTCCTGATTTCTTCCGATCTTTATTTGGACAGAGTTCCCAGAGTGTTTGCTCTTCCCATGTCCCATTAGATTGTCCCAATTGTCCTGACAGCTAGGTGCTATTAATCTCTCTTGTTTTAAAGATGCAGGAACTGA
Source organism: Stenella coeruleoalba (assembly GCF_951394435.1). Taxonomy (NCBI): domain Eukaryota; kingdom Metazoa; phylum Chordata; class Mammalia; order Artiodactyla; family Delphinidae; genus Stenella; species Stenella coeruleoalba. The sequence continues at coordinate 53,379,034 of NC_137152.1, forward strand.
GGCACGGGGAGATGGTAGGACTGAGCTAAAATAAACTGTGTTACAAGATAAGCTCTTTAACCCATAGCCCCTTCACTATATGGCTTGGCCTCTGGAGGTCCCACCAGCCATTTGAGGGGCAGGCCTGGGGAGGATTGGAAGGGAAGGCAGCTTCCTTGTCTGGGATGCTGAGATCACTTGGGTCTCAGCTCCATACCCTTTCTCTAAGCTTCAGTTTCACTACCCTCCCCTTTCCCTGCCCCACAGAGATGAGGGAATCAGCAGCCCCCTGGGCAGGCGGTAGGGCTGCAGGGGTTAATTAACTGTTTCCCAGAAAGCTTTGAAGATGAAGGCTCCTCTTGGGCGGGGGTGGTGGGGTTGTGAGCGGGCTTGCAGGCAGGCAGAGCCACCACTGAATTGGGGCGCCAGGTTGTTATTAAGGAAAACTCTCCAGCTTCTGGCCTCCACTCCACCCACCCCTTCCAGGTGCTGCCAGCGAGCTGTCCACTTTGCAAGCTCTCTGGATTCTATGCCCTACCTTGCCTGGGCGTGCTCTCTGGAGGTGTGAAGCCCTGGTGGAGGAGGGGGCGAGACCCTGGCCTCTGGAGGGCAAATAAGGGAGGGAAAGGAGGAACGCCAGGCTGGAGGCAATGCAGGCCCCAGGGGCCACAAAGGGGGGTGGGTGGAAGCACTGCCCAAGCATCCTGCCTGTGAGCTTGTCCCAGCTCAATGTAAGGAGGGAGGCTGCTGGCTCCTGCCTTGGCTCACCCAAGCCAGGATCCCTCTACAGTGTGACTCTATGTGGGCCAGATCCAGAGGTCCAGAAAGGTGGCTCTTGATTCAGTGCCCTGTGTCCTCAGAAGACCAGAACTGGTGTTGGAGATGTTTTTCCCCAGGAGAACCAGGTAGAAATAGACATCCTCTTACCTGCAGTTCAGAAGGTTTCCATCTTCGCTTCCTTGATCTCTTCCTCATCTCCCTCCCTCTCTCCCAGTGCTGTGCGACCCTGACCCTGTCGGCCAGGAGCTTACATTCAAGTTGGGGGGACAGAGTTGTAATAGGATAAAATATAACTATTTAACCCAACATTCCTCGTCTGAGTAATTACCCTACAGAGGTCCTCACACATGCACAATGATATACATAAAATTGTAGTGTATATTAGGAGGGGCAAATTGTATACAACCTAAATGGCCATCATTAGGGGGCTGGTTTAATAAACTCTTCCATACTATGGAATCTGATCTGATATGGCTGTTGAAAAGAATAAGATAGACCAACACATGCAGAATGGAAAGATGCCCCACACCTACTGATAAGGTTATGAAGTAAGTTGTAAAACATGCGAGCATGTAGAGTAAGACCCCTTTGTGAAAAATGAAACCAGTTCTATGCCTCCGTATGTCCTTATGTCTGTGTGCAGATGGCATAGAACAGAGTTCCAACTTCCCCCCCATCCCCCCTCAAACCCCGGGCACTGCTCCGCTAGGCCTGGCCTGCAGGTGGGGGCCTGATGCTTCTTCACTGACCTTCGTCTTCTTAGCCCAACAGTAGCAGAAGTACTAGGCAAGAACAGGAAGAAAGCTAGTGCCCGCTCTGGGCCAGCCCTTTACAAGGACCGAACATGTGTGGCTAAGGTCTCCCCAGCCGAGGCTGCCCAGCACCTCTGGAAGTCATCCGTCCCAACCTCTGCCTCCATCGCAGATGGCTTCCTCCGGCGCCTGTCAAGCAGGATCTCCCCAGAGCTAACAGCATCTACCCAGCCTCCAGCAAATCATAGCCCTCTGCCCCAGTCAGGGGCCAGGAGTCTGTCAGGGAGTGCGTTAGGCCCTGAGAATGGATCCGTGGGGGCAGAGGTAGGGTGTCGACGCCCCCCCAATCTGGTGGCGGGTGAAGGAGGGATGGTTCGGAGGGGACACAGACACCGAAATGGGTCACACTGAACAGAAAGGAAATTTGTAGTGAGACTCCTGGAGGGGTGCTCTCAGAACCCATGGGAGATGCAGAAGCAGACGTGAGAGCGAGCAGAAGCCAGGGAAGCTCTGAGCAGCCGTGAAGCAGGAAGCACAGTGCAACAGGGCCTGGTCAGGATGCCTTTGTAGTCATGGCATCCGCCCCTCCGCTGTGGCACTTGCTCCAAGAGGGAGCAGCCTTTTGGCGGAGCTCCAGTCATGCACCAGCCCCTTTGACCTCCAAAGTCGAAGCAGTTGCCTTAGATTACCCCCACTATGGCCACATAAGATGGGGAGAGGGAACTTCTCAAAAAGAAATCAGGATGCCATGAGGAGGGGGTGAGGGGAGCCCCCAAATGACAAATGACCATGACGAGGGAAGCGAGGACACAGAACAAAGCTGTGTGCGCTGAGGGCATGGGTAATGTGGGAGAGTCCGTTCTGAGCATCTCCTTGGCTCCGTACAGGGTTCTTTTCATGTGTCGCCTCCTCCATGCTCACCCCAGCCCCGAGATGCCAGCAGTATTACCTCTGTATACAGATGAAGATCTGCAGGCACAGAGGCAGGGAGGGGGTGACTTGTCCAGCCCAGTGTCATCACCCACCAGCTGGCTGCGTGTGGACTTGAACCCAAGATTCAGGCCCTGCTCTCCTCTCTGTCCACCCCATGGTGTGGGGGGAGCAGCCTCTGCTGTTCAAGCAGCCCCTAGGGATGTGCCTCGAGAGTTCTGTATCAGCAGCATCCTCTGGAGCTCCCCTCTCCCTCTCCTGCGTCCAGAACTCAATCCTCAGCAAATCTCGGAGCTCAATTTAGCAAGGGTGCTTGAGGCCTTTTGTGCCAGCTGGCCTTGCGGGCAGAGGCAGGGTGAACTGTGGTCACATTCCCTGGAGGCTCTCACGCCGGCTCCCTGCAGGGCTGGCTGGGATCCCCTTGGCTGTGGGAAGGCCTGGGAAGGAGCCTCAGCCTGGGGACGTGAGGAGGGGAGAAAGCCAGGAACTCCTCCGATTACCATTTCTCTGCTGTGTCCTACCCCATCAGGCAGCACTGAGGCAGACCAGGGGCTGCCTGGAAAGCATGGGAACTGGAAGATGGCTGCACACGGTACCCCAGGCTTCCCAAGGGATAAGGAGTGTATCCTTCTGCCTAGAAGGAGGGCTCCTAGGTTCCCTCGTTACCTTACCCCTCCTCTGAGCTGACTATCCAAAGCAGCACACCTACTCACACCCCCCATCCGCGCCACAATCGCCAGGCCACAGTGATCAGGGTCAGGACACAAGTCCTTTCCGGGCACTCGGCTTCATCACCGACCCCTGGCTTCTCACTCCGGCTAGCTGAATTGTCCCCTTAGGGAGATGAGTCTCGGGGGACCCTGGGTAGGTCTTTTCAGGGCCTTAGATAGATCTAGGCCACCAGCTTTGAGGTCTACACTATCTCTCTGTGGCCACGCCTGAGGGATTAACCTTTCTCTGGACTCAAGGCTTAGAAATCCTTAGAAATCCTGTTCCCCTTGGCCCATCAGCTATGTGGCAAAAGTGAGAATTTCAGCCTGGGTGAAAGTTCCTTCCCACTGTTGCTTCGCTGAGCTTAGAGGAGGTACATGGTGGCTGGCGTGGCAGGTGGCGGGAAATAGGACAGAGAGACCTGCTGCGTCCCAGCCCTGCCCCTACTGGCTGTGACTTGGAGTCACAGCTTTCCACTGCAACCCCCCAGGTCACAGGATTGATGGAGGCTCCAATTGAGTCAATGGATGTAAATAAACTGTGTAACAATAGTAATTTACTGGGTGCTCACTATGCGACAGGCACTGTTCTAAGCACTTTATGGATATTAACTCATTGAAGCCCTACAGCAATACTGTGACCTGGGAACCTATTGCTCCCGCGGCTTTCCAGAGAGTTTGAGGGAGACGTAAGGCACAGAGAGACCAAGTAACTTGCCCCAAGTCACAGGGCTAAGAAGTAACGGAGCCAGGAGTTAAACCCAGGCAGCCTGGTTCCAGAACCTTCACTCTATACCACTGTGTCATATACTATAAAAGACTGTCCTGGCCTCAGTATTATTTTATAATAGCTGCCTCTAACTCAGGCCGGTTCCAGCTGGAGCTCTTCAGAGAGGAGACGGGAAGGAAGATTCAGAAAGGAGAAACCATGTGCCTGTTTTCTCGAAGCTGGTGGAAGGCTGCAGGGGTCGGCCCCACCCGTGGCCCTTCCCCGGCCACAGCCTTGGATTTGGGGGACCATCTGGGCGGCTCCCGTCTGGGGGAAGGATGGCGGGGCCGGAGCAGCGGGTGAGCCGCTAATCAGAAGCAGCGGGCCTGCCAGGCACAGCCCAGCCGCTTGGCTCGCACCTTGGCAGCAGCGAGTGCCTGCTGAAAGGGCGCTGCTCCACCCGGAGCTACCGGCAGCGGCAGGGCGCTGATGGAGGGCCCAGGAAGCCCCTCCCCGGGGGGCGGCTGCCCGCCACTTGGCTTTGATAGCCCGGTCTGAGCAGCAAGTCCACGGTCCAGCAGCTCCTCGGGCATTGCACACATTCTTCCTGGCCAAGAAGGAACGCAGCAAGCTAACGGGATCCAGATGTGGGACTGCGTTGGGCTTGAACCCCAAATACCAGCCAGGCTGCTGGGAGACCTGGGGACACACAGGAAGGTTGCTGGGGACTCCTGGCCTCCTTGAGGGCCTGGAACCCAGCCCCAAAGCCCTGGAATCATTCTCTAGGGGTCTGAGGGTTGAGCCCGGAGCCTAGACCCGGACCTCTGCTCCCTCTTTTGATTCTGTGCTTCATCCTGACCCTCAGCCTGTTGGACAAGGCAGCTACCCCCACCCACAGGAGTTGGAGCGCCCAGTGGGTAGCTTAAGAAGGCATTTGCAACGTCCTGTGCTCCTGTTCCAATCTGACACTGGCCAGCCACCCTGAGCTGGTCCTCTTTGTTGGGGGTGGGGGAGGGGGGACTTTGTTCAGCCGTGAGTCTCAGGGGTTGCAAGACCTGAATGCCAACTGCAGCTCTACTGTATCCTAGCATCATGGCCTTGGGCATGTCACTTCAGTTTTCTGGGTTCAGTTATCCTATCCCTACAACGGGAGCATGTGTGGGCAGTTCTACCATGTGCGGAAACACGGACCCTGGCCCTGAAAGCTGAATCTGGTACGTGGGGGCACAGAGGGAAAGGAAGACAACTCCCCAGGGAGCTCAGTTGGGTGCCATGGCCCCTCACTCTTACACGCTTCCTTCACCCTCAGGGCCAGACTGTACTAAGCAAGAGGAAAGGGTGCCTGGGACCCTGCTGCTGGAGCTACAGGGTTGGGAAGAAAATGAGTGCAGGCAAATCTGGGGGCCTCCTCGGACAGATTCCTTTAAAAGCTGCTGCCGCTCAACCCATGGCAGTGTGTTCATCAGTATGCTTTGATCCCAGACTCCATGAATATGTGGCAACACAGAGTGCTGGATAAATGGTTTGTAACAGAATGTGATGGGCTCTTAAAGGCTCTCCCTATCCCCACAGCTCTTTCCCAGCCTCCAGCAAGCCCAGAGAGCCTGAAATTGCACCATGAGCACTTTACAGTAAGTTATTATTTGCCATTGACACCACAGTGTGAATTAGTTGATTAGCTGGCTGGAGAGCTAGGATGGATTGGGTGGGGGGCATGGGGAGATCACTTCAGAGGCTCGTAGAACTGCCTGGAGGTGTACGTCTGGGTCTGACTCAGGTACAAGGGAAAGCAGTGCCAGGCCCCCAAGATGCTGGGCACAGATTGGAGAGCTGACAGGGTAGCGAGACTGCACCTCCCGGGGCACTAGACCGGGAGCAGAGGACCCGGCTTCGAGTTCTGCCATTGCCATTGACCAAGTTGTGTGACCACGGTCGGGTCGTGCCCCTTTTCCCGAGCTTCAAGTTCTCGTCCACGTACTAGGTAGAGCCTGCCTTGGATGGGGACAAGGCAGGTGGAATGATCTCCGAGTGCTATCTTAAGGAGAGTATTCAAGGATCTGAATTTCTCAATGCAGCTCTGAGCCGGACCCAGCCTAGGGTCTCCCTATGGTCCTGAAAAAGTGGAGGAAGCAGAGCCTTGGGAAGGGAAATAAGAGAAATTCTGGGCCACGGGAGTGGGGAGCAGAGGGTTCCTGCTTTGTAGGAGACCCAATTCCTCATCTACATAGGCTCAGAAAGGTAGCTAAAGAAGGAGGGGGGAAGCAGAGAGAGAGTGAGAGGGCTAACCCCAGTCTATCCCCCTCACTGCATTCTCTTTTAAAATAAAACCCATTTATATATAAATGTTGGCCTGATGCCCAGTCTCTGTAGAAAAGCTTTTCTGTATTAAACGCTACAATGAATTAAATTAACCATAATGATTTCTTTGTGAATGAAAACCTCTCTCTCCCTCTCTCTCTCTCTCTCTCTCTCTCTCTCTCTTCCCCCCTCCCCCCCTCCTTTTTGACATGGTTTTGATCAGGTTTTCCCCTCCCTCCTCAACTGCAACACCCCACCACCACCCTCTTCACCCTACCAGCCCCCGCCCTCCCCATTCCCACCAACAGCACTGCCCTCCCAGCAAGTGACCAGTTCCATAAGCCCTTCCCAAGGTTAAACTGATGGCTCCTGGTGTCCAATGTGGAGCAGAAATTGGTCAGCCTAGGGGGCCCCGTGTGCAGCAACAGAGCGGAAGGCATGGCCTGGGAAAACACGTGTCCGCCAGGGCTCCTGTGTGAGGCTTTTCTGGCTGCAGGACACCTCTCTGAGCCTCACTTTCTTCACCCGTAAACTGCAGTGAGTGATACTGAGTCCAGCAGACTAATGAGGGGAAAGTGGAAGGGGGCACACACGTGTGTGGGCGCTGTGGCTCACAGGAGAGAAGTAGAGGTGAGCGTGGGCATTCGTGGGGAATGCCCAAGAATGCCTGCACCCAAAGGGCATCTCCAAGTGTGGGACCCTGGACTCTGGTCCATGCTTGTATGTTTAGCCATGTGTGTGTGCCCGGCAGAACACGGGTTCATGCGAGTCTTGATCTGAGGGGAACCCGCTCAGGGCTAGGCCCTGTGCATGCAGAGAGAAATCAGATGAGCTCTGCCTTTGGGCTCTCCTAGAGGCTGGGCAAGAACCTGTTAGAGGAGGGGCTATGACTCCCATCTGGCAAGAGCCAGGGAAGGCTTCCAGAGGGTGGTAGCTTTTAACCTGGGGGCTGGAAAGAGGGGCCCCAATAACAACGATCTTTCCAATGAACACAGAGCTTCATATTTCCAATGCCCTTTTATAGGTATTATGTCGTTTCTCTCACACATGAGGCCTAACAAGTATGTGCTATTCTCCCCACTTTAGAGATGAGAAGACTGAGGATTTCGAGCCCCTAGTACCAGTCAACTCGACAGCCATGGCCAGCCCCAGGCCACCACACATATTCCATCTCTGCCAGGCCCAGCGGCCCTTGGCACCCATAGCCGACATGGTGACCCCAGTCCTTAAGCTTCCTTCTGCTTCTTCTCCACCACCTCACAAGGGTCAAACCTTGGGGGAGGACATCCTTTCCGTAGCTCAGTGTCCCCATCTGTACCATGAGAGGTACTCAGAACACAAGCCACATCCCTGAAAACCACCAGGCCATTGTCTGCCTCCGGGTCTCTTCCCACACTGCTTCTTCTGCCTCCTGTGTACCTCCCACATATCTACCGACCTTTCAAGTCTCCTGAGTGCCTAGTTAGAACTCCATCACCGCCTCCCTTGCACTTCCTCCCTGGACTCCCAGCACGACACCTCAATAAGACATTCAATGATTGGTGGACATGTCTGTGTCTCCCCACCAGATGGTGAGGTCCATAAGGGCAGGGGTGATCTCTGGTGCATTTCTGTTTCTCCAGGACCCAACACTGAGATGCTTGTGGAAGGAAGGGAGGAGGGAGAGTTTTTTCAATGCAGAGTAGACTGAAATATTTATTGCCTTCATTCTCCCCCCCAAAAAAGTTGAGATAGATGAACATTTTATGATAGTTCTATGATATATCAGCTTTGAAAGGGTGAAGTCAAAGGCAGGGGGCCGCCATCGAGGGAAAGCTTGAAACAGGAAGAGAGAAGAGTGTGCTATGGCTGGGGCTACTGATGGGAAATGGATGACTCTCGGGGTGATGAAGTCTTCCTACCAAGGCTGAAAAGCCTCTGGAAAAATCAGGTCCTGACAGCATGGAGCAGCAATGGAGCAGACAGATGCTGCAGGCCCCCAAGGGCCGACCCCACAGACAAGGCAGATCCCTTTCTAGGAGCTGGGATCCTCAGAAGACTCATCGTGGGGAGACACAGGAGTCTTGAATCACACAAGTGAAGGGCAGGAGTGTGGAAGAGAGCCCCACACTCTGCCTTTCGCTCCACCTTCCCTGCCCTTCAACTGGTGGGCACTAACCCAGGCCTGGGATTGGTAGGGTTGCCCCTGGCTCCTGAATGCACAGACATCCAGCTCAGGCAGAGGTCAGAGAGGTTGGCAAGGCCAACTCCGGGCCTCCAGCTCCTCGGAAGCCCCTCCGTGGAGGGCACCCATGGGGACCACATGGGAGGGAGACCAAGCAGTGAGGCTGGCCCAGAAGAGTTTGGCGGGGTGCCACCAGGCCTGCCCTGGCACAGAGCTGTGAGCGGATGGCCCTTGCAACTGGTCTAATTGCTGTCTCATCTGCTCTCCCAGGGGCTGATTCCAGAGCCAAGCAAAGGGAGGTTTCTGCAGGGAGACTTGAGGAAGCCTGAGGAGAGGTGGAGGGCCTGGCATGTTGAAAGGCCCTGACAAGCCCCAGCATGCTCGGGGCAGAGACCCAAGTCGATGGGGTTGGGGAGGGGGATGGACAGGGAGCAAAGAAGCCAGAAGAGAAGGACCTAACATTCCCATCATGTGCTCTTGGCTACCCCTTGACCCCATGTCTCTCTCTAGCTCCTTTTCCCAGAGTCCTCGCTCACCCGTTCCCACTTGCCCACCTGCTCTTGCCACCTCAGCCCACTGCTGTCAGGCTTCCATCCCTACTTCAGCTCTCACCCTGACCCCAGAAATCGAATGACAAAAGCCAGTGGATGCTTTTCTCTCCTTAATTCCAGTGGACCTCTCAGTCACATTTGATATCTGTGACTCCCTCCTGCTTCCTGAAAATCTCTACTCCCTAATTCTATCTGCTCTACTTAGATGCAGCTTCCCTGGTTCATCCTCCTACTTCTCTGACCGTTTTTTTTCTCGGTCCCTTTCCCAGGCTCCTCTTCTTCAGCAGCCCCCTTAAATGTTGGGTTCCCCAGGGTGCTGTTTGCAAGCCTCACCTCCCCATAGATGCTTCCCAGGCAGGCTCAGGCCCTCCTGTAGCTTCTACCACCTCCTCTGGGCAAGTGAATTCCAAACGTCACCTCAGCCTGGACCACCCCCGCAAGCTAGAGCTGGTATAAACATGTACCCAGTGGTCATCTCGAAGACACTGCAGACCCACCTTGTCCCAAGTAGAACTTATCATACTCCCAGGCCACACTTCCGCTAGTTTCATTTATCAATCCACTCAGGCTCTCAAGCTAGATACCTTCTCTCCCCAACCCCTCACATCTAATTCATTACCACGACCTGCCAATTTTACCTCCTTAATAGCTCTGGAATCCATCCCAAGCATTCCATCCCGACAAACACTGCCCTAATTCAGATCTTTATCATTTCTCTGCCACCAGAGTGCTACCTCCTCTGACCAGCCTCCCCGCTGCAGCCAGAAAGCCCTTTTCTGCAGACAAATCTGAACATGTAATTCCCCAATTAAAATCCACCAGTAATTCCCCCATCATCTCCAGAGTAGAGTGTAAGTTTCTCAGCCTGGCACACAATGCCCTGTAGGATCTGGCCCTACTCACCTACCTCACCCCTGAGCCTTGGCACGTACCGTGTTCTTTCATGTCACACTTGGTACTCTCAGCCTCCTCTTCAGGTGACAAACTCCAACTCACATGGGTAGCTTGGTGGGCTGGCTAAGAGCGTGGGCTAGGGAGCCTGACTGCCTAACCAGCCGAGTCACTAACTTTCTCAGTGCCTTGGTTTCCCTAACGGTAAAACGGGATAACAAAGGTTTTTCTCTCATAAGGTTGTATTTATCTCATAAGGAAGTAAATTAGATCATGCTTGTAAAGCACTTAGAACACTGCCTGGCACATATTAAGTGCTGTATAAGTGTTAGCTGTTATTAGCTATTATTCTCCCTTCAAGGACCAGCTCACACATTACCATCCCTGCAAAGCCACCTCCTCCTCTGAGACTAAGATAAGTAGCCCTCTTCTGGGCCCCTAAAGCCCTGGCTAAATTCCACTGTGGCACTTGAGACCATCTGTCTACTGCTTGACCTTCCTTCCCTGCTACTTGATATCAAGGACTGAGGTTTATTTATCTTTGCATCTCTAGCCCCTAGCCCAGGACTTTTCATTTGAGCCTCAGACCAGTCTGATAATATTAATATTAACTCCACTTTGCAGATGAAGCAACTGAGGCTCAGAGAGGTAAAAGGGAATTTCCCAAGATCACAGAGCTAGAAATTGACAGAACATGGATTTAAACCCAGGTCTGCATGATGCCAAAGCCCCCAACCACTCCACCTTATCTAACTGCCTTGGGGGAGGGACTCCTGAAATCTTATCCTGGAAGGAAGGGTTAAAGAAACTAGTGGATGTCTGGAGGAGAGGACTCAGGAGCAAGGACAGTCGCCTCCCACCCATCTGTTTGAAGCTTACCGGTGCTGGTATGTGTGTTTCAATAGTGGTGCCAACACATGTGTTGGACACGTGTGCAATGAGGTCATGCCAGAATGCTAGTGATGGAAACCCAGAGATGAGGACCTTCATTTCATAGCCCCCATTTACCTTTGTACAGTCCTCTAGAGTTTACAAAATTCTTTCCCATCCCATTTTGTCATTTGATCAGCCTCACACGCCTGGCATGAGGTAGTCATGGCTCAGATGGGGCAAAGACTTACCCCAAGTCACCCAGCCCTGAAGTGGCAAAGCCGGGACTCCAACATCTAATCAACCCATAAAGGCTTCAATAAGCTCCATTTCCTTCCAGCTAGAAGTCTGAAGAGAATGAGACCGTGGCTGGGGAAGGTTCTTCCCCTAAGAAATGGGTACGTGCATGTTCTTGGATTGGAAGAATAAACATTGTGAAAGTGACTCTATTACCCAAAGCAATCTACAGATTCAATGCAATCCCTATCAAACTACCAATGGCATTTTTCACAGAACTAGAACAAAAAATTTCACAATTTGTATGGAAACACAAAAGACCCCGAATAGCCAAAGCAATCTTGAGAAAGAAAAATGGAGCTGGAGGAATCAGGCCCCCTGACTTCAGACTGTATTACAAAGCTACAGTAATCAAGACAGTATGGTACTGGCACAAAAACAGAAAGATAGATCCATGGAACAGGATAGAAAGCCCAGAGATAAACCCACGCACATATGGTCACCTTATTTTTGATAAAGGAGGCAAGAATATGCAATGGAGAAAAGACAGCCTCTTCATAAGTGGTGCTGGGAAAACTGGACAGCTACATGTAAAAGAATGAAATTAGAACACTCCCTAACACCATACACAAAAAATAAACTCAAAATGGATTAAAGACCTAAATGTAAGGCCAGACACTATCAAACTCTTTTTAGAGGAAAACATAGGCAGAACACTCTATGACATAAATCACAGCAAGAGCCTTTTTGACCCACCTCCTAGAGAAATGGAAATAAAAGCAAAAATAAACAAATGGGACCTAGTGAAACTTAAAAGCTTTTGCACAGCAAAGGAAGCCATAAACGAGATGAAAAGACAACCCTCAGAATGGGAGAAAATATTTGCAAACAAAGCAACTGCCAAAAGATTAATCTCCAAAATTTACAAGCAGCTCATGCAGCTTAATATCAAAAAAACAAACAATCCAATCCAAAAATGGGCAGAAGACCTAAATAGACATTTCTCTAAAGAAGATATACACATTGCCAACAAACACATGAAAGGATGCTCAACATCACTAATCATTAGAGAAATGCAAATCAAAACTACAATGAGGTGTCACCTCACACCACTCAGAATGGCTACCATCAAAAAATCTACAAACAATAAATGCTGGAGAGGGTGTGGAGAAAAGGGAACCCTCTTGCACTGTTGGTGGGAATGTAAACTGATACAGCCGCTATGGAGAACAGTATGGAGGTTCCTTAAAAAACTAAAAGTAGAACTACCATATGACCCAGCAATCCCACTACTGATATATCCTGAGAAAACCATAATTCAAAAAGAGTCATGTACCAAAATGTTCATTGCAGCTCTATTTACAATAACCAGGACATGGAAGCAACCTAAGTGTCCATCGGCGGATGAATGGATAAAGAAGATGTGGCACACGTATACAATGGAATATTACTCAGCCATAAAAAGAAACGAAATCGAGTTATTTGTAGTGAGGTGGATGAACCTAGAGTCTGTCATACAGAGTGAAGTAAGTCAGAAAGAGAAAGACAAATACCGTATGCTAACACATAGATATGGAATCTAAAATAAAAAATTGTTATGAAGAACCTAGGGGCAGGACAGGAATAAAGACGCAGACATAGAGAATGGACTTGATGACACGGGGAGGGGGAAAGGTAAGCTGGGATGCAGTGAGAGAGTGGCATGGACATATATACACTACCAAATGTCGAATAGATAATTAGTGGGAAGCAGCCGCATAGCACAGGGAGATCAGCTTGGTGCTTTGTGACCACCTAGAGGGGTGGGATAGGGAGGGTGGGAGGGAGACGCAAGAGGGAGGAGATGTGGGGGTATATGTATATGTATAGCTGATTCACTTTGCTATAAAGCCGAAACTAACACACCATTGTAAATCAGTTGTACTCCAATAAAGATGTTAAAAAAAAAAAAAAAGAAATGGGTATGTGAATGCTGCGATGGTTTGGAGGTGGCCTGGCCAGAGGATTGAAAGACAAAAGAGAAGGTCTTTGAGCCTCAGTATTCTCATCTGTAAATGGAAATGACACCCCCAACCTCACATGGTAGGTATAAGTCTCAAATGAGGTGATATATGTAAAACAATCAGGCAAATGCCCAGTGCATCTTTAAGCACCCAACAGATACAACATTGCATCTGAGTTCTTAGAGTGTTTGCAACAGTGACGAAGGTGTTGGAGGAAAGTCAGTGTCAAGACCCAGGCAGAGCTGGGTTTTGAAATACCACCTCTGTCCCTTACCAATGGCACGGCCTTGAGGAAGGCACGTAACCCCATGAGTCTTTCTTGCCTCATTCGTGTCTGCCTTACACAATTGCTGTATATAAGAGAACACGTGTGGAATGGCTGACACAGGGGCACACACTCATCACGGCAGACACAGTGATTAAGACTTTGGAGCCATACCACCTGGATTTCAAGCCCAGCTGCTTTACCTACCAGCTGTGTGACGCTCGACACATCACTTAACTTCTCTGTGCCTTGGTTTCTTCCTCACAGAGTTGGTTGCAAAGATTAAATGAGGGAATACATGTAAATGTTTCAAACAGCTTCTGACACAGAGTACGTGTGGGCGATTATTGTTATTATCAGACAAAGGCCTGAGAGGCATGAAACAGCCCCCCCCCCCACCTCTTCATGAACAAAGACATTAGTTGAGGCCAGTCAGAACAGATTAATGGGGTTCCTTTCATTCAGCTTCCTAAAGGCACAGAATGACTCCTCCAGGGCTGGGGCCCTGCTTGTAGGGGTTGCTGTGAGCAAACCGAACTTTAGCCAAGATGCCCCAGGCTCTCTCCCAGATTAGGCCAGAGCTGTCGAGAGCCCTTGCAAAAGCTTTAAACCCGTTACCTGCCATCCCACTCACTCCCTGTGGGGCCAGAGGTGGGAATTCAGGAATGAATCCATCTTTCACACACCTGACTCGGGAGGCTATGGCTGCACAGGTTACAGGGGCTTGGGTTAATGGGGCCTGGGCAGGACTGAGGGCTGGTGCCTGGGGTCCAGACCTAGCCAGCTGAGGGCAGGGAGTGCTCCCTGAAATCCCTGTTCTGACTTCATTTACAACAGGCTTCCTGGAGACCCATTGCCTTTTCCCAGGGGCCTCCTCTAGGTTTTCATAGCTTCTCCCAACGACTCAGGCCCACTTAGGCCTTTGGATGCCCAGAAGGAAGCAGGAGACCCAGTCCTGGCCCCCTTGGGTCAGTGATCTGGTTGGGGCTGGGCCCGACAGGGCTTTAATGTACAAAGCTGCAGTTGCGAGTAAGCGACCCCTCCCCACTTCTGCCCGCTCCCCATCCCAGCCCGGCCCGGCCCCGCCCCCGGTGCCGCGTGGAGGGAAATCAGGAGAAGCCGAGGAATTGTTTGTAATTAGTGTGTTTTTAAAGGCTTTTCCGTGAGCCTTTAGCAGATTTCGGGGGAGGGCAGCTTGCCAGGGAGCATTGAAATGGAAATCCTGTGTTCTGGCTGGGACCCTCTTGGAAGCAGATTCTTCCCAGAGAAAAGGCTAGAAGCCCCGCCCCCCTCCCCCAGGTCCCCATGCGCTGCTGTGGTCAAGGAAGGCTGGACTCAGAGATGGGGGCGTGGCTTTGTGGAACGGCATTCCTGCCCACAGGCCCCAGCTCTGCTTCAGGACACCTCGGTTCAGCCCCCACATGAAAGGCTGCTCCACAGGCCCCCAGCTCCTATATCCCCCCCACCCCAAGGGCACATCCGTTCACCTCCCCCACACAGAACAGATAATCACCGGCTCTCCCCACTCTCCCCAAACGGGAAGCAGTGGCCCTGGAACATGGCACCTCTGGGGTGACCTCCTTTGAAGTTACTCAGTGGTCATGTGTACAAGCAGCAGTTCTCAGAACAGAACGACCCCCCCCACCCAAACAGCATTTTACAGTTTGCAATGCCTTTGCACACCCAAGATCCAGTTATACCTCCCAGCAACACCCTGCGTAGCTACTGTCTACTGTTACCGGTTCACAGATGCGGCTGGGTTCATGACTTGCCCAAGGTTCCTCAGCTAGCAGACTAACAGAGCTGGGCCTAAAGCCTGGGTCTGTAGGGTGCCTTCTTCCCCTCCCCACCCCAGGCTTCCTCTCCCACAAGCTGGCTGACACGCAGGCAGGACTGTTCTGGTGCAATCCCGGGGCCTTGTGGTCTGGGATCATTTCCTGTGGCCTGAAGTACTTATTTGCAAGTTGTAAGGACTGCCCGGTTTCTGGAGGCCTCAATGAATGCTTCCAGCTGGGAATTTAACCTTCTCAGACCCAGCTGTGGCTCTTGCGAGCTCTGTGAGTTCCCATCCATTTTCCTAGACGCCGCCCCAAGGTAAATCAGTCGCGTATGGGTGGGGGACAATGGAGCAGCACTGAATTGGGACCCAGAAGACCTGGCCCTGCCACCCACCTGCTCTGTAACCTTGGGCAAGTCCCTTTATCTCTCTGATCTCCAGTCGAGACTTAGAAAGTATGCTTCCCTGCCTGAGTTCCAAAGCCTGGCCTCTTGTTTTCACTGGAACGTGAATGGAACGGACCTCCCCTCCCACAGCTTCTCCACAGCTCAAGGTCTTGGGAGAACCTGGAATTATTGCATGTGAGAGCTGGCTACATAGGCCCTTGGGACCAATGGAAGTTCCCCCTGCCCCTCCAGCACTGTACAGATAGGCAAACTGAGGTGAAGGAAGGGGAGTGACTTGCTCAAGTTCGTCCAGGGATGCTAGTGCTAAGGTCAGGATTCAAATCCAGCTCAGCAGTGATGGTACCAAAAGTGGCATGGGAGATTTTAGCCTCCACCAGCCCCCCTAAGCCATTCCCAATGAAATACTACCAGTAATAAAGGCATATTTCGAATCCTATGTAAGGTGTGAATAAAAGCATCTTCAGGAAGCTTTGCAATTTTTGCTTATCTGTAACACCCATCCTCTAAAGAATCACAGTGTTTGCTGGCCTCCAGAGATGCCCCACCTTCCACTGGATGGCTGCTGTCCTGAAGGCCTTCACGGTGGGGATGCAGCGATCATGGGCTCTTTGCACTCTTCCCCAGCAGCCTCCTCTATATATCTGTGAACACGTTCCATCCCTGGATCTCTCCTTTCAGCTCAGGGCTAATGGCCTTGGGTCTCCCACCCCCAGCCCTCCTTAACTAGGGGAGGTTTCTTAGACACAGCCCCACTCTCCTCCACCTCTTCCCTGACATTGGCTCTGGGAAGACAAAAGTGCAAGGAAAGTCTGAGATTTACATGAGAGTAAAGGAAGTTGCATCAATATTTCAGAGGTGACTTTGTGTGTCTTTCCCTGGTGTCCTCCTTCTGCATAAAGGAAGAATTTCTGAGCCTGTCCTAATGCACAGAACATCAAGGAACTAGAGCAGGTTAGAGGTGCAATAGCCCTTAGAGACCTCCGATTCCTCCCTCTCAGATTACAGATGGAGAAACTGAGGCCCAGAGTTGGGGAAGGGCCTTAGAAACCCGGCAGCAGAGCCAGGACCAGAAACCTCTTCTGCCCCCACAGCCAATGCTTTTTTTCCACCCTCGCCTGTACCCTGCTGCTTCTTGTGCCCATGTGCAGGCTCACCCATGTGTGCACTAATGTGGGCTGACGGCTGCTGGGAGGGTCACACATGGAGCCACACACCAGCCCATTCACTCTGACACATACCCCAGCTGGCTGTCCCCCGACACATACCCCTCCATCCTTACTCACCGGCACCTACCCACCCCCATCCCCTCCACCCCACATCCCCTCCACCATCCTTGCCCAAGCTCACAGCCAGTCCCACATTGAATCACATGCTCCTCCCTGCCGGCAGCCCTGGGTCTCTCTTTGTCGATATGATTGTCCACAGCTGCGCAGAGAAGAGCCGGGCTCAGAGGTGCTCCCGGAGCGGGGGGCGCATGGGTGCTCAGTGCCACAGAGCTGGGATGTGTGTGTGTGTGTGTGTGTGTGTGTGTGTGGTATTTGTATGATTGTAGGCTGGATCCAGAAGTCTCCCCTGGAAGTCCTGGGACCCAGCCACACCTTAGATGAAGCAGAGCAAGGGGAGGAATCTTCAGTGTTTTGAGAGAGAACAGGAGAGAAAAAGAGACAGGGTTAAATAGCCTGCAAAATATAAGCCCAGGAACGGAGGCCTGTTCTGGCAGAGGTGGACAGTGTCCTGGAGAAGCAGCCAGGCAGCTATCCAGGCTACTGGACATTAGCCTGGGCTGGAGTGGGGTGCGGTGGAAGTGGGGGCAGCCTCTCTAGAGCCTGGAGGAGAATTGCTGAGCTGAGGAGGGGCCAGGCAGAGGCCTCTGACCACAGAGATACGACAGTGATAGTCTCCTGGGCTGGATGCCATTTGGACAGCGCCCGACACACTGTGGGTACCAACACGTGATTACTAGATGGATGAATGAATGAGTACATGAACGAGTGAATGAGCTCTGTCTCCCTTTATCACCATGAAAGAGCCCGGCCCAAGCCCACCTCAAAGCCAGGGCTGGCTCCATGAGGCCGGCCGCAGGTGGAAAGGTTAAAGGAACTGCTGCCTCAAGAAAAGAATCTGAGCCCTTGGGCACCGCTGGCAGCACCAGGTGGCCTCCCCGCACCTTGTGGGCACAGTAGGTGGGGCCCTGGCTCCTCACCTGCCTGGGCAGCAGTGCCCCTCACGGCCATCTCATCTAACCTCGCTTCCTTTCTGTTTGACATGGGGAAACCGAGATTCAGTTTGGGGAATGAATTTTCCAAGATCCTGTAGCCCATTGGTGGCAGAGCTCAGCCTGGAGCTTGCTTTTTCCAGCAGGTGTCTGCAACCCGCTATTTCCCCTGGCTACCGCCTGTCTCTGTCGCCTCTATAGCAGCACCCTCAGCCCCAGACTCGATGGTTTCTGGGCGTGGGAGAGCCATGGGGAAACCAGGAAGGGTGGAGAAAGAATAAGAAAGACGAGAGATGAACCCTGGGGAAGCAGAGGCAGGGCAGCCTGGCTGTGAATAAGGGCCATGCCTCTTGGAGAGAGATGTCTGCCACAGCCCCTTTTGACCACCCTGACACTGGTGAGGCTAAGCCAGGTGCCCCTCACTCCCAAAGGTCCTCGGGACGATGTGTGTGTTCCCCACACACCACACCACGCACGGGCACGCACGCACACACAAGCCCGGGGTATGTGTCCCACTGTGTGACAGAGGCGATGGTTATGGAGACGGTCTCCATCCCCCCCACCTCACAGCAGGGCCTGACATTACAGCTAGAAGGGAAGTACTGGGTGGCTTGGGGGACAAAGGCTCTTGGACTCCGCATACCACTTTTTCTTGTTAACACACAATGCTGCTTGCATAACTGGAACTGGCTAGACACTGTGAGAAATGTTTAGGGCTTGAGAAAAAGCAAGAGGAGGAATAAATAGCCACAAAGCCACAGAGTCCCAGAGGCTTCTTTCCTGAGGACATTCTGCTCTCCCACCCTCCCACACTCTCATGAACGGGGGTCTGGAAGGCAAGCTGCAAAGACGGGACAAGCCCCCATCTCAGCGGCCCAGACTGGCCCTGTTGGCTCGCCGGGTTCTCCTCTGTGGGCAGAACCCAAGGTTCTCTGTGGCCTCTCACCTTCTCGCCCAGCTGGCCAAGCACCCCACTACCCACCGGGCCTGGCTTCCCACCAGTTCAGTCTCTAGGCTATGCCCAGGCTGGGAGAGCAGCCGTCAGACAGCTTTCAGCGCCAGGGCTAAAGGGATGTCTCCATACACCCTGGTTAGGTCTACAGAGTGAAGCCAGTTGTTTCAATTCAACTCTGACCCTGACCCCAATCTTAGCCCAAATTCCAGTGATGAAGCCATCCCTGAGACGGGACGCAGTGGCTTAAAGACCTGGGAATCATGTGGGGGCATAAAAAAGGAAGCTGATTTTAGCAGATGATTTGGGAGAACCACTTTGGCCAAAAAGTGGCCAACTCCTTTATCTCCTTAGCTAGTCCCCTCGGCATTGAAGAACGTATAGGTATTATCTTAATGCAGAGGGCCAGGATGAAAGTGCAAAGGAAATTGTTCCAAGATGCTTTGCCCAGGTGCTCAAGAAGTCGCCCATCTGAATGTAAGGGTAGGCGTGCAAGGCAAACGAGCAAAATGAAAGGATACACCCACCTCCCCCCGCCACCCCCCACCCCCCCACCCCGCCACCCCGCTTAGTGGCCCAGGGCCAAGCCATCCAGGCCCAGGGACCACGTTTTGATAAACACTTGTTACCTGGAGCAAGTAGGGTGTATAGTAAATGACCCCATGACATCCCCAATTCTCCCATTCTAGGATTTGGGGTGGGGAGGATCAGAAACATTGCCTTCTCTGGCCCTTTCTGCTTGGTTACTTTGCAGACACTGAACTTCCTGTCTCCATACCCTTTGCCTTTTCTGGATTCAAGACTTCCTGGAATTTAATTTTCTTCACACTCACTTCTGCCTTTCCCATCCTCAGAAAATCCCTACCATCTTTTGGGAGCGGGACTCCTTGAAAAGAGTCCACTCTAGTCCCTCAGCATCCCCACTCCAGTTCTAGCTCTGCCTGCCCCCTGGAAAATGGGTAAGTGGGATCTGGTGACTGGCACCCCTAGGTCCCTAAATGAGAAGCATGTTTGTTTATAGCCAGATGAAATCCATCCCTCCTCCTACCCCTTCCCCCAGCTACGTCTGTGTATATGTCTCAGAAGTTCCTGCCATGGCCTCTACACCAAGCTGGCTTCTCCCAACCTTCCCACCCCTGGATCCCTGAGAGGCGGGGCTGAGGCAGCTGCCACATTCAGCGTGGCAGAGCCGCTAGCTCAGTACAAATCAGAAACACATTGGAGGCAGGCAGGGCGGGAGCAGACAGCCCGGGGCTGGGGCCCATTAAGGCCGGAGCCCAGCCATGCTGTTTGCCGTCTCCACACAAGGTTTCAGGTCTGCCTCCTGATTGTTTGTTTGTCTCGCGATGAGAAAGGCCGAGAAGGCAGCTGACAAGGACCATGGGGGGTGGGAGGGGGAGGCCCTGGCTCTCACCGTTCTCCCCACCCTGGAACTCATGGAGTGCAGGAGAAGCAAACTGCCTCATTTCCCTACCCCCACCCCCAAATTCCAAACAGATGTGCAGTCAGATTCTTCCTCTCCTTGGTTGGGGGAAACAAAAGAAATTAAAAATGGGACCCTAGAGACCCTAGAGAACCCTAGTATAAAGAAGGGATGAAAGGGAGATACAGGAAGGACTTCCAGAGGTGCACGTGAGATGGGAGAGGTGGGAAGCAGCTCGCCCCTTCTCCTAAAGACAAGTTTGTGAAGATTCCTATCTGGGGTTGGGCAGTTGTTGGGGGGAGGGGGTATGCCTGGAAGGATGATTGCTCTGGGAGGTCCCACTGAGTTTCAGATGGAAAGGATTCAAAGATGTCTGCAGATATGAATAGAATCTCTATATCTTGATTCGCTGAGTCCTGACTTAATCAGGGCTGGCATTCGCCATCATGGAGCGCGGCCCTCGCAGAGATAGAGGCTCTGCGGCCCAGAGTGGGGAAGACATTGCTCAGGGTGGCGCAGACCAGACTCTGGACTAAGTCTAGATCAGAGGCCTCCTGACTCCCTGTCCAGTGCTCCTTTCATTTCACACTGCTCCCCTTTCTCAGTGTTCTCTGATTTTTCTAGGAAAGCAGGTGCCCCAGCCCTCTCAGTGTGTCTGGCTCCGGCTCCAACCAAGGCTCTGGGCTCACTCTTTCACGGGCTCTCTGTGAAGTCTGAAAGGTCCCTCTAGATTTGCTTAGTAGCCGTGGTCCTCCATGAGGAGGTTTATACTAGTGTCCGCCACCCCACCTCCACCCCACTGCCCAGGCCAGCCTCAAACACCCATAGCTGGTTGTGGGCAGTGTGGTCAAACGGTGAGCACCCAGCTCAAGTGACAGGGCCAGTGACCTTATCTCTGGCAACAGAGCTTCCAGCCTGCCACTGGCTAGGCCTTCCCCTAGGAGGAGAGTCTTGTCCAGCCCTGTTACCGTCTCTGCCCAGCTGCCCCGCCTCTCATATCTGCCCCCCACCTGGCCAGGTCTGCCCTAGCCCTCATCTCCATTCATGCCCACCTGAGGCCAGGTGAGGCTGTCTCTGGATGCCCTCTGTGCTCCTGGCAGGGCTTGGCTGTAGATACCCACCACTACACATACATGCCCACACACATGCACGCACACTTGGTGTGTGCACACACATACACCGTTTCCAGAAGCATCTGGCGATGGTCGCTCTGCTACTTGGGCCTAGGGATCTGGCCTAGCCTTACCCTACCGTTAAGACTAGCAGCCCAGCAGTCACCCATGACCCACTATCTGCTAAAAGCCCTGGCCCCAGGGGGCTTTTGAAAACTCCCGACTGTGGGTATCTAGGCCAATGCAGCCAAAGATCAGTGCTAAGGAACAGGTTTGGGGAGATGATGGCCAAGGAGATTAGATTCTCTTTCCATGCTCTTGTACTCACACCCTCCTCTCTCTCTCTTTCTCTCACACGCACATACACAAACACACACACAAACGTCCTCATCATCCCCCTCTCTCTCTCCCTCCCTCCCTCCCTCTCCATCTCTCTTTTTTTCTTGCAGTAAATTCCAACCAGATGGGCAAGCTTCTTTCCCACTTCTGAAGTTGAGGGGGAATATCTGCCATGGGGGAACCAGAAATCACTCCCTTCCTCAGAGTGGATCATCCCAGCCTCACTGGGTCTCCTATTCCAGTGCCTCACGCCTCGCTGGATTAAGCCAGATATTAACAAGTATTTCCTAAATCCTTTTTGTTCCGAGTCTACTATTGACACTTGCGTTTCCCTCTCGGCAGGGCCTCAAACAGAGTTGGGGGGAGGGGAGCAGGACCCACTTTCAAGGAGTCAGCGATCTGCAGGGCCAGACCCAGGCTGCAACCCCATTATCAGGGGAAAGAAGAGCTCAACTCCTGGGCATGACCGAGAATATCAATGGAGTCTTGTGTCCGCTTGGACGTGCTCTTTAAGCCCAGAGACGAGCACACACAGAAATGGCAGCAACGACAGCTTTTGGAGCGGTCGAGTGCTGCTTCTCGCTTTGCAGCAAGAGCTGGGTCTTGTTATTTGAGCTACAGACAGAGGGATTTATATGTCTCTGTGTGATTTTTCCCTCGCAGAGTCGAGGCCCAGAATCCCTATGCATGGCAGGGCTGGGACAAAGCCTCTCACATCTGGGGATGGTCCCAGAAAGATCAGTGGGGACCTGAGTTGGGCTGAGCTGCCTGGTTTCCTGGGCCTGCAGCCTCTTATGCCCACAGCTGTGGCCACAGAGCCAACACCCTGGCCCCTAGGGTTGACCCCAACCTCAGCTGAAACTTCATCTGGACTCCTGGCTTGGGGGTCAACAACATCCACAGCTGGTCTCACACCAATGCGTGCTCTGCCTTGTACCCCAGATCCAACAGCTAGCGCCCTAGCCCATCAGCCTGGGCCCATCCTAGGACTGCAGAAGGACACCATAAGAGTACAACCCTGGTTTGCTTCCCTGACGAGTAATGATCATAATGATAACCAACACCTTTTGAGTTGTTACCATGTGCCAGGCACTTTTCCAAGGGCTTTACATGTATCCTGTGACATAGGAACTCTTAACATTACTCTCATTTTACGGAAGAGGAACCTGATGCACAGAGGTGTCCGAGGTCACAGAGCTAGCAAGTGGCAGAACTGGGATTCAGCCCGGTGTAGAGATCAGGCTCTTAAGCATGTAATCACTGCCCTCCAGGACTGCTGCCCTCTCCCTATCTTCCCAGGGTTCCCAAGATCGCAGCCAGGCCTCCCAACCCCATGCCCTGTGGCTCTGCCTCCATGAGCTACCTCTCAGAGTCTCCTTTCCGGATATCACCCACCTGCCTGACTCTGGCCCAGCTTCTGACTCGGGGCTCACTGACCTTCCCGCCTGCCAGTCTGGGCCCTGGCTCCTCGCCATCTGCTGGGACCTTCCTCCATTACCTATCCTGCCCTGTCCAGGCATCTCTTCAGAACTGACAGGATGGTTACTGCTGCTGGATACTTAGCACATTGCTGTCTAATAGAAATATAATGCAAGCCACGTGTGGAATGTTCTAGTGGCTAGGTTAAAAAAGTAAAACGAAAAAAGTGAAATGAATTCTAATAATGTCTTTTATTTCACTCACTATATCCAAAATATTATCATTTCAATATGTAATCAATATAAGAATTATTAGTGAGATCTCTTACTTTCTTTTTCCACACTCAGTCTTCCAAATTCAGTGTGTATTTTATGCTTCCAGAACATCTGACCTGGGCACTACCGAACTGAACAGCAAAATCTAGAGGCAGACTGTGGGCCTGAGGAACCCCGGGGACAGACATAACTAAACTAACCTGGGGAGGGGGGATGGTGCACTGTTGGGGGGGCAGAAATGATGCCGACTTGGGGGTTCAGAGACCCGGGTTCTCCTCTCGGTGCTGATGCCAAGTCACCGGTGAGCCTGAGTAACCCCCTCACCTTCTCTGGATACTACAATAAGAGGGTTTGCCTGAAGACCCTTCTAGCTGGAACATTCTACTCCCCCACCCCTCCCGTCCCCCCTACACGTCCATGGTATCTAGTTATCAGTAAGAACAAAGTCCAGTAAGTGATGAGCACTGGTAGAGCTCCCTTTCTCCAGAGCATACAACTGTGGCCTCTTCTAGAAATATCCCTGGTTACCTGGAGCTTGGCCCTTTATTCCTCGTGACCAGTGGACTTGGCCTTGGACTATCCCCGAGAGACTCCTAAATCTGTGCAAATAGAGGCTGGACATCTTTCCAGTCACAGGAGCAGTTTGAGCAGAGGTGAGCTCGACAGTGTAGCGGGCAATCGGGCTTCGCCTTTCTAGAAAACCTGGCCAGCTCAGTGTTTCTCGTGTACATCCCCCTCCATGTTCTATGTATCACACACCAACCAAAAAGGTTTGGTACAAGCTTGACTTTATGGAGTTTAGACCATGGGGGAAAACTAGGTATATTGAAGATGCTTTTACCAACTGCACACGCCCTTGGGAATTCTGTAATCCACGACCCGCATGTCCCTGCCTCCCCACCCCACCCAGAGTCACTGGCTGAAACTGAAACCCTAGAGCCTCTAGATAAGCTTTTTCACTATGGTTCTGATCCTGAGAGTTGAGGAGACAAGGGCATTTCCTAGTGGTTTGGACTAGTTATAATCCAACTGGAACAATGTTGGCCTATTAAAAAGATTCTTCTAAAGAAAGTATAACCTGTTTAAAGTTAGTATTGGAGTAAAGTGACCTTCTTATCATCAAGGTCAAATGTCTGTAGGATTAATTGTACTTCCAGTTCATGAAATGATTTTTCTGTGATGATTCCAGATTTGTTTATGAAGGTGGAATAGGCCAGCATAAGTGTCTAGAGGGGCAAATCTTGCGAGTGGGTACCAGGACACAGAAAAAGGGGTATTTTGCTTGTGCATTACCCCTGAGAGCATTGTGTTGAATACTTGGTCTCAGCTCCTGGCCATGGGAGCTGTAGGCAAGTTTCTTCCCCTCTCTGAGCCTCGGCATCCCCATCTGCAAGGTGGGACTGAACGGAGCCTTCCCTGTGCTACTGTGGCCCAGAATGGTTGTGAGGGAGGCCCTGATGCCATAACTAACGGTTGCAAACGGGTTCTATAAACTTCCAAGTGTTGAGCTCACCCAAAGGAAAACAGGGGTGCAAACATGAAGATTCCTGGTGGCCTCTGGCTATCTTCGGCATGTTCAGTGTCCATGGGGGAGACTCAGAAAATGCTTTGTCCACTGTGGTCCTGGGGTAGACCAGACCCTAGGAAGCAACCGGAGCCCAGGAGGGAAGACAGGCATTCCCTGGGTCAGAGGTGAGGCAGGAAGAGGCAAAGGATTTAAAGATCTTAAATATGGTCTTGAACAGAATTATTAATAATAATTTTTAAAGCATAGAGTGCCTATGGTATTCTACCTTTTCGGAAAACACTCGGGCAAATCTTAATCTTCATAACAACTCTGGAAAGCGAGAACCATGATTATCTCCATTTTATTGCTGAGGCCCAGAGAGGGTAAGTCATTTATCCAAAGTCACACAGCTAGTAAATGGCAGAGCCAGGATTTGAATTCTAGGCTATCTGATAATAAAGCTATTCTCTGCGCACACCATGTTGCTCCTGACATCAGAAGAATTGTGGATGAGCACATAATGACGCTGCCAGGCTCCTACAGTGCTGTCCAGGCACTACTCTATGTCCTTTACTCATATTAACTCACTACAACCTTACAAGCTAGGTACCATTATTATCCTCCTCGTTGTATAGAAGAGAATGCTGAGGCACAAAGTCACTTATCTAAGGCCACCCTGCTGTCAAGTGGCAGAGCCAGGATCTGAACCCGGCATCTGACTCCGGAGCCTTTAACCACTTCTCCACGCTGCGCTTTAAGCCAGGCTGTGTTCCCCAGGCAGTGGCCTGGAGTCACCACCTAGGAATCCTTGGGTTAGCAGCAGCAGGGAAACCACCCAGGACCTCCTCTGCAGGCTGAATCCAGCAACCATTCCCCAGGAGCATCAAGCCGCCATGCTCACCTTTTAAGAAAGCCCAGCCAAGCGGAAGCCAGCTCAGCCTGACAGAGAGACAAGGTGGTGTAGTGGAAAGAATGTGGCCTCTGGCATCAGACAAACCTACGTTGAAATCTTGGCTTTAGAAATTACTTTGCGACCTTGGGCAAATCACCGAACTTCTCGGGATGTCAGTGTCCCACCGCTAAGGGCTGTTGTGAGAAGCAAAGGAAATGGCTACATAGAAAAGCGAATTATATACTCCAAGGTGCTCTTGAAGGTTAGTTGGAATTGTTAGTTGTTCTATAGGGCTAAGTTCCTCTGCCCAGGCTGAGGCCAAAGCGGCGACCAGGAGACGCGGGCTTTAGAAATGCTAATGGCCTGAGTGAGTGGCAGGCGGAGACAATGGAGGAGAGCGCCTTGAATAGGGCGGCGGGGCCTGGGAGCGGGGCTCCCCACGTGGGAGCGGAGTGGGGGAGGGGGCGGGAGGGGGGCGCCCGTTCCCAGCGGAGGGGATCCGAGACTGGGCTAATTGGAAGGGGCTGGAGCTGCGGGGGCAGGAAGGGGGAGGGGATTACCTGCGGGTCGGCGGCCCACGGGGGCGGGGCTCCCAGGAGGGGGTCCTGCCGGGATCCTGGATCGGGGTACAGGAGCCCCGGGCCTGGGGCCAGGTGTGCAGACCCACTGAGCTGGACACCCAGAGATAGAGGGTGGGTGTGGGGGGCCGGGGCCGGGGGTGGAGATGAAGCAGGGGTTTCTGAGTTGGGCAACTCTAGGCCCAAGCCTGGGCTGGAGGTAGGAAAGACAGGGTAGCTAATTTCTAAAGCCAGCTTGGATCCTGACCTCCTTGGGTGACCTGGGGATGAGCCTCCCCAGTGCTAGGACTCTACGGGGGGGCAGTGTGTGTGTGTGGTGTGTGATGGGCTGGCTGAGGGGATGCGGGAGCTGGGTCTGTAACCTTCTCCTCTTTCCCCTCCTCCTCCCCTCCATGTCTTCCCTCTCTTCCTCTCCCCCAGTCCTCTCCCTTTGCCCTCCCCTCCGCCTGTACCATGAAGGCTGTTTTTGTTCCTCCTCCTGGCCTAGCCCCCGAGGTGTGCAAACAGGAAGGACCTCTCCCCGGGCAGTGAGTAAGGAGGGAAAAATGAGGTGTTGAAAAGATGACAAGTCGCCCTGTCAGAGCTCACCTTGGCAGGGAGCAGGCGGCAGGGGCCGGCGGGTGGTAGGAGGGGGGTCCACCCTGGAAGCCAGCCTACATGTGCCCAGAGCCAGGCAAGCTGATCCTCAACAAGCAGGCACTGTGTATGCGTTTGTTTGGTTTAGAAAAGCACCCCCCCCATTCCCACCATCAAAGATTCCTTCCTTTCCTTCCCAGTAGGAAGAGTAAAGGCCACTGGGCCAGAGGTTTAGAGTGTGATTGAAGGGGGCAGGCCAATGGGAGGGGGCCGTGCAGGAGGCCCGAATCCCTCTTCTGAGCTCCGAGCCTTGCATCCAACAGCCTCCTGGACATCTCCTGGCATGTCTCAAAGGCACCTCAAACTTGACATCCTAAACTGAGTTCATCAATGCTACTCTCCCCATGCCTGCATTCTGTCCCTCCTATAGGGTTCCTATCTCAGTAAATGACCTCATCATCCAGTCACCCAAAAGCCTAAATCTTGGGGGTCATCCAAGACTTCCTCACACCCCCCAATTGGATCAGTTTCCTAATCTGGTCAGTTCTCCTTCTTATCTCTTGAACCTGTCTCTTCTCTCGCTCCTCATGGCCATCATTCTATGTTAGTTTCATTCATTCACTCATTCAACAATGATTTCTTAAGCGTCTACCATGTGCCAGGCACTGTGCTATAGCCATTGAAGATTCAGCTGGGAGCAAATCCAGTTGGCTCGTGCTCCTGTGGAGTTTTCTGCCCGACATGGCTGGGTTCACTGCAGTGGGATGGGGCTCCCTGGATGAGCCAGCTTCCAAGACTCTTCCCTCCAGAGCAGAAGGGTTAAGAGCAGTGATTCTGGAGCCAGCCTGCCTGGGTTTGATTTCTGGCTCTACCACTTATAGCTGTGAGACCTCGGGCAAATCACTTCATCTCTCTGTGCCTTGGTTTTCTCACATGGAAAATGGAAGTGACAATGACACTTACCTCATAGGGCTGCTATAATGATTGAGTACTTAGTTTTTATATATTTTAATATGTATGTATATTTCAAGTGCAAGCACAGTGTTCTATTAGCATGGTTAATTTTATTATTTAAAGTATGGAGTGAGGCAGGGCCTGATGATAAACCAAATTATCGGAACCCAGTGGGAGGCCTGCCTGAGAGGCAATGGATCAGATTGCAAGAATATGGCAGTGGGTGCTTGCAATGGCCCCGTCAAGAAGTCCGCATGGGAAATCCAACAGAGTCCAGATTAGCTAGCAGACGTCTGGCATAGGAAATCCGGGTATAGGATCCAGAAATCCAAAGGGTAGGAAGCAAAGGGCGGCAGATTAGTTACTGTCAGAAAGGCTGGGGTACCAGCCCCAGCTCTGCCACTTCCTAGTTGTGTGACCTTGAGCAGGTCATTTTCCCTCTCGAGACTTGGTTTCCTAAGGATGGCAGTTAACAAATACTAAAAAGCTTAATATGCATCAAGCACAGCTCTCAGCACTTTAACTGCCCCTCAAAGAGAGCTACTATTATTGAACTCCCATTTTACTGATGAGAAAACTGAGGCACAGACAGGTTAAGGCACTTGCCCAAGATCGCAGAGTAAGCGAAATGCAGACCCAGGACCTGAAAGCAGGTATCTTTGAGACTGGCGATCAGCGCACCTCCTTTGCAGAGCTGTTGTGAAAATTGCGCGATATACTTCTGGAAGTATTTGGTAGCAGGTTGGCAGGCTGCCCAAGGAGGACTGTCTCCAGGCTGTGGGCTCCAGCTGCTGGGCTGAGTCAGGAGGAAGCCTGGGCCTCAGGCATCTAACAGGACCTGAGCAATGCCAGAGTCGCGGGGACAGGCCAGAATCCCCTGGTCAGAAGCAGGGCTCAAGGTTAAGCGTGGGCTAGAGGCCAAGGGGACTCGAACCCCTGAAACTGCTTGAGGGCAGAGACCGTCTTGGTCTCGCCTGGATTCCTCAGTGCTCCACAAAAGGAAGTGCTTAGTAAATACAGGAAGGAAATGCCACTTCTAGAAGGTCTCCTATATATGGCCACTGCACT
This sequence comes from Stenella coeruleoalba, assembly GCF_951394435.1. NCBI lineage: Eukaryota > Metazoa > Chordata > Mammalia > Artiodactyla > Delphinidae > Stenella > Stenella coeruleoalba. The sequence continues at coordinate 53,407,667 of NC_137152.1, forward strand.
AGTCCCTCATGTCCTCTTCACAGCGGTTCCATGAGGTTATCGTCCCCATTTTATGATGAGAAAACTGAAGCCCAGAGAGGTCAAGTGACTCACTCAAGGCCCGGAGCTCACAAGTAGTCTTTGAACGCAGAGAAGAGAAAAAAACCAGAAAAGACAAAGACCCCAGCCCCCCATACATGGCTGAGGAGGAAGGTACATTTTAACTCTCTAATGATACACTTCTTTGGTGACCACGGGTCTTCCGTATATGGTCTAGGCTTTCACTGAAGACCCCAGAGAAGCCCCTACCCCTCGCCGGCCTGAACGTATCACTCTGGGACCCCTTCACTTAGGGACGAAGAGACCTGTGGGAACTTCTGACTCGCACAGACCCAGAGGAGCTCCACTCTCTTAGCCGGGAGGACTCTGGACAAGCCTCGGGCTTTTCTTTCCCGATGCCCAGCCTGCGAGGGAGGAGTCAGTGCAGCAGCCGTGCCTAATCAGGCGGGGCCCCAGGACACAGAAGCTCCTTCATCCAGGCCTGAGGAGGGGTCAGGCCAGGGCTCAGGGAGGGGCCAGGGCAGACACAGAGCCCATCCAGCCGGGACCAGCCCACATTCCTCAGCGGGCCTGGATGGGGTGGGCACGCTCCACAGGAAGCCAAGCCCTTCACGAGAGGGGCTCAGCCGCCATCTGTGCATACAGACAGCGGTGAGCAAAGGACCTCGGCCGGCAGAGTCAATTGCACAGAAAAAAATAGCAAACATTTTACTTCCTCCTCCTCCCCCATCTCGCCGCACTCTGCTTCCAAAGGGAATGTTGGACTCCTGTTAAGTATTTTTCTCCAGACCAGGGCCAGGCATCCGGAGTCGGCCTTGCTTGGTCACTGAAGAGAGAACGATGTGTGTGGGGGGATTCTTTCTACCCAGGGAGTAGTGGTTTTTCTTCTGAGACCCAGGCTCCTGCTGGTCCAGCTCAGAAAAAAGAGCCAGGAGAAATGATAGCGAACAGCAACCATCCTCTTACGCTTATACTGCGTATTCTGTCTCTCTGTTATTTCCTTTGCTCATTCCAGCCACCCCATGAAATAGGGATTCTTTTGTCCCATTTTATAAATAAGCAAACCGAGGCCGAGAAAGGGTGTGTGCCTTGCTCGCCACTCACAGTGAATTAGCATGAAAACTGTTTCTGACGCAGACCTGATTCCAAATGCCCTGGTCTCTCTGCTAGCCCGCACTGCTGAAGGGCAAGGGCAGCTGCCCACAGCCTGCCTGCCTTCCCTCAGGAAGAGCCAGCCTTGAGTCAGTGTTCCAGTAACATTCCAATTTTGCTTTTCCCTGTTTGCTCTGATCACCTGCTTGTTGAAGGGAATTTGAGAAAGGCCCTCAAAAGGGAAAGAAAATTAAAATTACCCACAATCCTACCACTTCTAGCTAACATGATGGTTGAGGTAGATTTCCTGATAGTTCCTCTGTTATGCACGTATACGATCTGGAGATCTCTTTTACATACCTGAGATGTTAGTGGACCTGCTCTAGGTGCTGGGCCACCTGCCAGCCCCACACTGTGTCCTCAGCTGAACTTGTGGTTCCTCTTCTCTCTGTAAGGCTTGCTCCGGCTGAAGTTTCTGGTTCCCAGGGGCCCGTGCACACACACCACGCTATGTCATATCCCTGCCTTTGTTCATTCAGCTCCCTTTGCCAGAGGTCTCTGCCCTTCTGCCTCCCTCCCTCCTTTCTCTCTCTATTGGTCGTGTATACACATGGTTAAAAAAAATCAAATTAACAAAAACTCCAAAGGGACAAAAGGACATATAATAAAGGGTGTGGCTCCTTCTCACCCCTGACCTCAGTGCGTATTTCTCGTGTCTTTCCAGAGATATTCTATGTACAAGTAAGCACTGATGTGCATGTATCTCTTGTGAAACACGCATGGCAACTGTGTCCACTATTCTATGACTCACTCTTGTAACTTCTTGGTTTTTGGATACTCTCACACTGCATTAGCTGCAGGTCTGTCTCGTGCCGGGTAAAGGCTGTCCAGTGAAGCATCTGATGGCTGTGTCATAATTTATTTAACTAGGCCCCTAATGATGGACACTGAAATGCTTTCCAGTCTCCTGCTACTACAAATGATGCAACAATAAATATCCTTGTACAGACAACCTTGTGCTTTTGCTCATGGAGGAGAAATTCTACGAGTGGAATTGCTGGATCAGAGAGTGTGCAGATTTTAAATGTCAATACATTTCACTCAATATCCCTTCAAACAAACCGACTGAAACTCCCACCGATAGACAATGCTGGAAAGGACCCATCCTACCCTCCTTCCCTCCTTTCTTCATCTGCCTAATGCCAACTCATGCTTTCGGAGTGGTCTCGTCCAGGATGTCTCCAAGGACCAGCCCCCCCGCCCAGCACAGCCAGCAGGGCTCTTTTCCTCCATGGGGTGACTCTTGCCAGTCACCCCATGTTTGCCTCCACACAGTGCTTTTCACAAAAGATTGCAAGCCTCTCTTTACACATCTGTTTCCCACCCTAGACTGTGAGCTCTTTGAGGGAAGGACTAAGCTTTATTCATCTCTTGCAGGCCCTGGTCCAACACACCACGGGCGGAAGGTCAATAAATATTTGTTGAACTAAACTAGTCAGCTCTGAACCCCCAGCTCCAAGCACAGAGTTTGCTGAATCCAAGCGTGGTCTGAGCTGAGCAGTGCCTTCGGCTTGGTTCCTCTAGGTCCCCGGACATTTGTCTTCATGGGTTTGGTGCTCAGTCCCTACCTTCCTTCAGGCTGGCTCCCAGGCCCTGCTTGAGCTGCATTCCTCCAGCTGTGTAAAGCAGTTACTATCTCCTAGTCCTTAGCTGCTGTGGAGGAAGTCCTCTGTGATCTGGGTATTGTTTCTCCTCTTCCTCCCACCCAAATGCCTAGTGCCCTCTTGTCTGGGTGCCCCTGGGCAGCTCTTGCCCAATCCCTCAGTGAGCTGCTGGGAGGCTGGCAGGCTGGGGTACCTGTGGCCAGCACCCCTGAATGGGGTCAAGCTGGAGCCAGGCTGGACGTTTACACTGAGGACCAGACCCCTCCCTGCTCCTCACCACACTGGGACTGGGACAGGCGCAGAGAAGACATCCCTGCTGCCCTCCCCCTCCACGCACACGTACTCTTGCTCTCCCTTCAGACCTGCCACTGCCTTTACGAACCTCGGTCTCCTTATGGTTCACCTCCTGGGGGTGACAGGAGGGTCCAGCGACATCACTGAATGTGAAGAGGTCTGGGGAAATCTTATCCAAATGGAAGGGATTATAAAGCCTAACATTCCACCACCCTCTTTGGGACAGTGAAGTCCAGAGGGTGGAAATAGTACAAGAGGCATGCAGGGGCCAGCAGAAACCTGCAGCAGAGTCCCATTCTGCAGATGTGAATGCCAAGGCAGGCTGGAAGTGTTGCTCAACGGTCCCAGCACCCAGCTTGATCCATGCCAGGCCTTGCCAGAGGGTGGGGCCCGATGGCAGATGGACAAGCACCATATCAGCCCCACGTTTGTCAGAGATTCAACTCAAGCCAAAGAGGGATGTGCTGAGGCTGTTTGCCATGTACTTCTCGATCTGCAAGATGAGCACCACTTCCTAGCCACCGGCCCTGGGCCTAAGAACAGCCTCTGAAACACTGGGGATTCAGCAGGACAAACAGAAAATGGGACAGAAGGTGTAAGAAGGAGAGGCTGGCTGATGGGGACGAAGGGGAGGAGGAGGGGGGCGGAGCCTGCAGAGGCTGGGGGTGGGTCACACGCACCTGGTCCGGCCAGATCCCTGTGACTCCTCCCAGGTTCTCTGAACACACCCCCTGCCCTGAGCCTACCTTGGGGAACTCATTCATCCTGTCAGCAAACGCTGCTGAACACTTCTGAGCCCAACACTGAGTGCCAGGACTATGGAAATGAGTCAGACACAGAGAGCTCCTGACCGCGAGGACTCATGGGGATGGGATGCAGAGAGGGAAGGAGCTAGGGGGTATCATAAAATATTGTTTTCAGGAACTGGCATGTGAACAGGGCTTCTTAGAAAATTGATAGAATTGACAGGGCTGGTAGGGACATTTCAGGTCAGAGGTCCAGACACAAATGTAGAAGGACCTAGCTGGAACAGAGGGCTGAGAGAAGGTCATGCCTTAGAGCCAGGAAAAGCCTTATGATGGCTCAGCTGTAGTGCCAGCTGTGGGGACCACCTCAGGAAGCTGAGGTGCTCTCTCGCAAGATGAAGTGGTTTCTACTCCAAATCAGTGGCCAAAATGGGAGGCTATTTATTCTGCAGCCAGGAAACATGTCCAGAAATCAAGACGTCCAGTGTGATGGGTGGCACCTTCCATGGATACATCAAATAACCTACCCTCAAACATGACTGCTTTGTGTGTCCCCAAGGCCTGCTGTTCTAGAACCATGGCAGGAGGTGCCAATAATGGGTCCACTGCACTGTAAACAGAAATCACCTGACCCTTGGTCATTGGGGATATCTCATATGACTAGGAAAACAGGCACAAAAGTGGGCTATGGTGTTGGCAAGTGTGCCATTGGGGTTCTTAGTTACAAACAACAGAAACCTACTTTAGTTAATTTAAGCAGAAGAGTTTTATTGGAAAGCAATGGCGGAGCTTGGGGAATTGTCAGAGAGGATAGAGAGTCAGAAACTGGCAAGAACAAGGGAACCAGGCAGACAAGGACACGGTCACATCCCACCCCCTGGGCCGCCACCACCTTCAGCACCAAAGCAGCGCAGGAGCAAATGCTTCAAGACCCCCGCTCCTCTGATTTCCTACCTCCAGACAGGCATAAGTGTCTGATGTGCTGAGACTGAGGTCTCAGTTCAGGCTGCTTGGGCCCTGGGCCTGGGTCTCAGTCCTTGTTGGTGTCCCTAGTCAGGAGAGCCTCACCTCTGGCACAACCCTCCAGAGCAATAGGCTTCTCAGACGGGCCCTGGGGAGGGGTCCCTTTACGTGGATGTACTAATGCTGACCCTAAGGGAAATCGGGGCTGCCACTCCACAAGGAGCAGGGAGGAAGACGACCAGGACCCAAGGGGGTTCCTAACACATCTCCTTGTGTGGTACCAGTTAGGGCACAGCAAAGGTTAATGTTAGGCCAACCACCACACCGCTACCCAACAAGGGCCCTCCAAGGTCGCAGACTTCTAAGACACCATGACAGCTGAGGTGCTGGCTGAAGGCCAAGGGGGGACACAGAATGGCTGTGGGGGACGAAGTTATAAATAGCAGCTTGACCAGTTGCAGGAAAAAAAGACTGTGGCTTCCACCACATATTTCCACGCTTGCAACGAGAGAAAAATTATTTTTTATCAATTGGAAACTATTTTGACTTATTTTGTTAACATTCACGAAAATACACTGACATTATAAAAAAAAATCAAGCAGACTATTTCGGGTGAAAAAAATCAAAAGCCCCCTTCCTTACTCTTTTCTTGGAAGCCCCTGTCCCTCCCCAAAGGTAACCACTGCCATCACTTAGGTATGTAGCCTTCCAGACACTTCTATGCATTTGCATATATAGTTTGGTTTTGTAAGGTTTTATTTTACATCAAGATTGTACATATTGCTCTACAATATGCTTTTTTTACTTAACATTATGTCTTGGAGATCTTTCCATATCAGTACATACAGTTTTTAACTGTTGCACGGTATTAATTCTATACAACCGATGTATCTAAGTTGCGCTCAGGGACACGTACCATTTTACATTTTGAAAGCAAGCTACTTCCCAAACTGCCCCCTGAAAAGGCTGCTATCATTTACATTCACACCCACAGCACGAGTGCTCCCATTTCTTCTCTTTGTAGCCCAAACTAGATATTATCACGAAGAAAAACTATTGCTTTCTGATGGACACAATCGGTTTCATTGTCGTGTTAATTTACACGGCACCGATTGCCAGTGAGGTTGATCATTAGCAATAGCCAAGCTGTTGGAGCTGAAAACAGCTCTCCAACTGCTGGGAGGAGCATCAATTAGTACAATCACTTTGGAGAGCAGTTTGGCAATATCTAGTTAGAATGAAGATGCTCTAAACCTAAGATGCCCAAATTTCACCTCCGTATACTCATCCCTAGGGAAATTCACACGTGTGCACAAAGGAACATCTTTAAAGTATGTTTATTGCTGCAAAATACTGGGAAGAACCTAAATGTCCACCAATGGGAGAACAGATAAATAACTTGTGGTAATTCGTACAATGGAATATTTAGTATACAGCCGTTAGAAGGCATGTATCAAAATGGCTAAATCTCAAAAGCAATGTTGAGTGAAAAAAAGCAAGTTGCAAAATGATACATACATTCTAGCAATTACGTCCATTTAAAAAACAAACACTCTATATTGGTTATGGAGATACACACACACATATACATACATATGTACACAAATACATACACACACACACACACACACACACACACACACACACATCTAAAAATGTAGACGAGAAGTAAACAATTTCCTGGGTAGTGCTTACCTCTGTGGAGGAAGGTAAATATGACGGGTGAAGAACTTCACCTGTGCCTGCAAGTGTAAATTTATTGGAGAGAGAGAGCGAGATCTGAAGCTAATATGGCTAAATGTTCAAACCTGTTCACTTTGTGTGAGTGGGTACCTCTGTTTTTCGTAGCACTTGTCTGGCATATATTTTTCTGTTCCTTTTGTGTCACTGTGTTAATGTATGCAATCAGCATACTGCTTTTTTTTTTTTTTACCCACTTCCTCTGAGACTTACTTTTTTCTAAAAGGGGATTTTAACTCCTTCACCCCTACACTCCAATTGGATGTATTCCTACCATCATTATTTTTACTATGCTTTCTCACTGTTTCTTTCCTTCTCATAGACTGACAGAGTATCCTCTACTCAACCTTTGCCCCTTTAGTAGCCTGACAACCATACGCTCTACCCCTACTTAGAAAGAATTACCCTTACTTTTGCTGTTGTTGGAGTCAGCATTTCCAGTGAAACTAAAGTTTTTCTCCTAGTGGGAACACCAAAAAACCCTATTTGGGATGCAAATGCAAGAGATCAATTATAAAGTCACTTAGTACCACCGTTTTAGACAAAACCAAACAATTCCACTATACCATGTAAAACCAAAAGGAGAATTTTAATAAGCTTTTACGGCACTGCAATTACAGGAACATTAACCCATAACATGCAACAGAAATGATGATGCCCTTTGGACAAGTTTAACAGATAAACTTGACATTACAATCAACAGCAACATATTCTACTGAAAAAAACAAATGCAACTTATTTCATCGTTCAGGTTAGAAAATTTATGTTTTTACTGCAATCTCAAGTAGCATTTAGAAAGTTTAGTTTTCCCTTTCTAACCTCTAAAACACAGGATGATTTTTTTTTCAATGCAATCGTACACAACCGTTTTCACACTGGAAATAATCACAAGGAATCGACAGGTGGAGATTAATCGACTGATTGACTTCACTTCAATGGTTAATTTGGAGAGGGCTCCTGCAGTATGGTGGATTTCAGATGGGGAAAATCATCAGACCAGGAGTAAAGAGCCTTGGTCTTAAAGCGGGGGAGGGAACATGCAGCGGCACACGGGGCAAGTGCCTGACTTCTGAAGCCAGATGGACACACAGGGCTTGTGGAAATAGTGGTGGCACGGCAGCTCCGTTGCCACCTCCCCCTTCACATATTCACTGCAACAGATGGGGCAACACATCTCCTGCCCCACCGCGCTGTGATCTTCCGTGACCAGGATCTCGGGAAGAGCGTCGATGCTCTCCTTGCTGGCTGGTGGATTGGCCACCTCCACGTCCACCGCGAGAGACTCCAAGTGCGCCAGGGCAGTTTCCATTGCCTGGGCCAGGCGTTCTTCAAGTGCCATGTACGTGAGGAACTGAGGATCCACGTAGGAAATGGCTTCAGCCACCCCCAACCCATCTGCAAACCCATCGAAGAGGCTCCAATCCACCTCGAGGTCTTCACTGACACTGGAGTCATCTTCAAGGTTGTTGTTGCCGTCCAGCATGAAGACGCTGGGCTGCAGAAACTCCTGACCGGAATCATTATCCCCCTCACTGCTGTTCTCGTTTTCATTGTATTGGAGCCAAGGAACTTCTCCTTCTTCGGTAGTTGCCCGTTCCTCTTCCTGGAGAGATGGCCCTCGAACTTCTTCAAGTTCATTGCCGCCACTGCTGCCAGCACTGGCACCAGCACTGGGGCTGGCACTGGCACTGGCATTCACTCTGGCTTGCTCGGCTTCATGCTCTTCTTTTCCTGGCAGGGTCTCCCAGCTCTCGCCACTGGACGACAGATTTTGCTCCCGACCTCGATACTTGCGACGCAGAGCCACAGTCCACTCTTTGTCACTGTCAGAGTCTTCTTCGAAGTATTTGTAGTACTCGTCACTGTACGTCCAGAAGTCAGGGTCGGCCATGGTTCGTCGCCGTCTCGGCACCTTTTCCGGCTTCACTTGGTCACTCCTGGCTTCCCTTTTGTCTTCGGGGTACTTCGGCTCAGGGTAGCCACCTGAACTCTCGCCTCTGCCTCTTCTTGCCAGGCCATCCGAGTGGCCTTCATCAGCGCTGGCAGTCTCCCTCCACCTGGAAGTACTGTGTGGCATATCATCATCATCATCAGTATCAAAAAATATTTTTGGTTTCACGCAGTTGGGACTTGCCAGATTTCTGATTTTGGGCCTCACCACCGGCTCCTCTGCACTCTTTGGGGTGTTTTCCCCACCACCACAAATACTCACAGGAGCCCTGCTGGGACACGCAGGTAAATTCTGCTCCCGTCTCTCCCTCTCCAGGCTGTTGCCATTGGTGACCACCTTGCCTTCAGCAGAAGATGGCTGAGGGGCCATGCTATTTGGCTGCAGGAACTCAGCTCTGCTAGCAGAGCCCCGTGCTGTAGCGGCTGGGTCTAACTTGTCAAGCTCCTCTCTCACATCACGGTTAAAACTAGAGAACTGTGGGGGCACCCCAGCCAGAGACCTCGCCCCCTTCTCTGGGTCATACAGCTTATCATCTTTAAACTTGCCAGTTTTCCCTCTCACTGGCACTCGCTCAACAGGCCCAGCCCCCTCCTCCTCACTATCATCTGCCCCGAAACAGTCAACATGTCCATAAGCCATTCCTCTTCTGCTCCCCGAAGCCCTGTACTCTCTGGGCGGGTACCTGGAGTAGTCCTCATTATCAACATTCAGGCTGGTTCCCGAGCTCTCGCTGTCGTCCCAACTACGACGGGTGGTGGAAAATGGTGATCGGCTCCTCTTGGTGGTTTGACTGGGGGCTGATCTGTGCATTGGGACTTCGGATGACGTCTTTCTCTGGCCGGAAATCCTTTCCTGCTGGCTCGTGGATGGCCTGAAACTGACATAAGCATGCCTTCTTCCATACCTCCTGCCTGTATTGGACTGATACCCTCCTGCTGGCTTGGGCCATACAGGCTTGCTAGATTCCTGACCCATTTGCTCTGACTTAGGAGGGTTTCCAGTACATCTGGGGCTTGAGTGGAAAGGCTCCTGCTCCCTGCGCACGCTTTGGAGATGGGAAGGTCAAATCAGTTCGGAATAAAGGAGCAGGGAGATTTATTTTCACTTCAGCAGACAGGTTACAGAAAGAATAAGGGGGCTTTAAAATTAGTTTCACTTTCTTCTATGGCCTGGAGTAGCATTCCAGTGACTGTCAGGTGTAGACCTGGAACACATTTTTAATGTTGGCAAAATAATTACAAAACTGGGTTTGTAGGAAAGCCAGACTCAGGGGAGAATCCGACAGAAGACGGGGGAGGGGTGACTGGATGCTGGGAAGATAGGTGAAGCACTGGGATTGTGCCAACATGGGAAGAGGAAAGACGGCTGTGGGTTTTTTTTTTATGGGGTATCTGCATTTTTCTGAGTCCTGTATACATACAGGAGCAATGCAAATTGGAATAGGGGTGGAAAATATAGATCACCATCACTGTGTATGCGAGAGTGTCTACGTGTCTGTCAGGAGGAGAGGGGCAGGTGGAAGGGGGACCAGGCAGGTGGAAGGGGGACCAGCACTCATGAAGTGGAGAGACTCCTGTATTTGTAGGGGGAAAGGGCAGGTGACAGTGGCACTGGGAAGAGGCATGAGTGTCAGGCAGAATGAGACCCATTCTGGATGTGGGTATGAAAATGACAGGCATGGATGGGGTGGCTTCAGGGGAGAGGAGCATGTGTACGTACGATAGACAGAACGTGCATGTGGTTCCGATGTGTGATGGCTGGAACTCTAGGGAGGAATGCCTGTGTTTATGTGCCTGTGGCAAGCCAGGAAGGGTACAGTGGCACTGAACAGGGGGTGTCCTTGAGTTTGTGTGCGTGTGTTCATCAAAATGGGAGGCAACAATGGAGAAGGGTCAGTGTGAGCAAATGCATCGATATGGGGACAGCACTGGAGACGGATGTGCGTATGGCAGGCGGGCAGGCGGGTGGGCACCAGCAATCAAAGAATGTCTCTATGCATGGATGTGGCGAGCAGGAAGAGGGGGATGTCCCTGGAGAAGGATTTATGTGAGTGTGTGTGCATGGCAGGGACCAGCGAAGGAGGCTGTCTAGGCACATAGGTAGCAGACAGGGAGCACCTGAGAGGGGTATGTAAAAGAGCGTGTGGGTGTGTATGCATGTAAGTGGCATAGGAAAGAGGAGCCAGCAATCTGTGTAAGTGGCAGGCAGGGGGTAAGGCGGCCCACAGGGTGTGTGTGTGTGTGTGTGTGTGTGTGTGTGTGTGTGTGTGTGTGTGTGTGTGTGTGTGTAGTGTGTGTGCTCACCAGAGCAAGAAGAGGCAGAGGGAGGAGGGGGATGCTTCTGGAGGTGTGTATGTGGTAGGAGGTGAGAGGCAGGGAAAAGCACTGGAGAGTGTGAGGCTGTGTGTGTGTGTGTGTGTGTGTGTGTGAGTCTGTCTCTGTCTCTCTCAGGGGAAGGCACTGGAGAGTGTGACAGTGTGTGAGAGGGTGTGTGTGCATGTCTGTCCAAGCATGTGTGGGGGAGGGGGACACGAAGGAACCTTGAGTATGGGGGGGCGGCGGTAAGGCAGCTGCAATGGAAGGTTTTTGTGCATGCGTGTGAGCGCGCGCGCATGTGCGTGTATGTGTGTATGTGCGGGCATGTGCGTGTATGTGTCCCTGCGCGCGCACGCGAGACACGGGGATGGGAGGGGGTCCGCAATGTCATAATGAGACGGGGAAACGTTTATAGGCTCAAACGGTAGATCCAAACCGATGTGGCAGGCAAGGGGGAAAAAAGAAAGAAAAGGGCGTGTGGGGTTATAGTTTTTCCCTGGGAATGATTTATTTTTCTGACAATTCTTTTCCTGGTAACAATATATTTGCCTAAAAATCTTCACCATTTACCATTCATCAAAACAACTTCAAAATGGGGAAAGAAAGGCCACGGATCGCTCCACTGAGGGGCCAAGAAGGGAGGCAGGAGGAGAGGGGAGGACAGGCGGAGAGGGCCGCGACCACCACTCCCCTCTCGAATAGCGATTCAAGCCACCCGAGCTGGGACCGAGCCACACGTAAGGGGCCGGGGGATGAAGGATGGAGCCCTAAATCGGGCCGGTGGAGGGCACAGGCCTCCCTCTGCGGTCAGGTCCCGCGTCCGCCCCACCCCTTCCCGAGGGGCGAGCCCGAAAATCTGTTCGTTAGAGCCCCCACCCCCCACTCCACATCCTCACGCCGGTGCCCGGCCACTCGCCCCACGCCCGGCCACTCGCCCCACCGCCACGTCTGGAGGGAATCGAGGAAATAAACAGCCTTTCACTCACCCAGTCGCGACCCCCGCACGCTCTCGGAAAGAGAAGATCCCTCGGACCTCCGACCGCCACAACCACCAGAGCCGCTGCTCCCGGGGTTCCAGCTCCTCCCCCTCCAGACAGCGGCGGGACGGGCGCGACTGCGGCGGCGGAAGTGATTGTAGCGTCGCGGCGGCCCGCCCCCTTGATGTGGCGGGGGCGGCAGCTGCTCTCGACAAATCAGGGTGGGCTCGAAAACATTATTTCATTTGAAATGATGAAATCGTCAAGGATACAGAAAAGGACAGCGAAAAATGTAACCAACAGCCAGCTTTAACAAATGTTAAACATTTAGTCATTTGCCCTTCTGTTCTGGGCTTTGGGTGGTTGTTGTTGTTTGAAATAAAATGAAATCCGCAAATTCTTTCTGATTCATTCTGATGTGAAAGTAATGATATTAATATATCCTATCTTATGTTCTATGTTATGATCTGTAGTGGAAGTATCACGGTACTTAGGGTTGCAGTCAGCTGAATTTTGTCTAACCTGGTGGTTGAAGCAAATTGAACTGTTTACAGTAGAATTTGTTGCTGTTAATCACAAAATCGAGGTTCTCTGTCCAAAAGAAATGATCAATCATTGCAGCACAGCATGGGTTCACATTTTCGTAATTGCATTGCTCTTCAAAATATTATAGCTATGCCTTTTGGATTTATACAATTTTACTGAACTCCGAAATCTTTTTTTTTAATTGCACTTTACATATATCTCTAATATTTGCGTCAAATGTAAAGACTGCCTATGTTCACAACAGTAGCAAAGCTTTGTTCTTTACTGGGAATAAAATGCATAATAGAAGAGCAAGAAATTTTAGAAGTAACAACAAAATAGAAATAGGATGTATAACTTTCAAACCGTTGAAGAAATAATATAGAGAACAAAGAGAAAAAAATCTAACAAAAGGCAGAAATGGGATGGGAGGCAACAAGAAAGTATGTTTAAAAAGGGGGGAGCAGAAATAAATCCAAACATGTCAGGATGTATTATGGGTTAACATCTCCCATTAAAAATAAAAAAGCAAACTCTCATTTTAGTTTTAGCATTTAGTTTTTAGAAATCCAGTTATAATTCAAAAAGGTCATGTACCAAAATGATCATTGCAACTCTGTTTACAATAGCCAGGACATGGAAGCAGCCTAAGTGTCCATCAACAGATGAATGGATAAAGAAGATGTGGCACATACATACAATGGAATATTACTCAGCCATATAAAGGAACAAAACTGAGTTATTTGTGGTGAGGTGAACGGACCTAGATTCTGTCATACAGAGTGAAGTATGTCAGAAAGAGAAAAACAAATACCATATGCTAACACATATATATGGAATCTAAGGAAAAATAGGTCATGAAGAACATAGAGGCAAGACGGGAATAACACAGACCTACTAGAGCATGGACTTGAGGATATGGGGAGGGGGAAGGGTAAGCTGCGACAAAGTGAGAGAATGGCATGGACATATATACACTACCAAACGTAAAATAGATAGCTAGTGGGAAGCAGCTGCGCATAGCACAGGGAGATCAGCTCGGTGCTTTGTGACCACCTAGAGGGTTGGGATAGGGAAGGTGGGAGGGAGGGAGACGCAAGAGGGAAGAGATATGGGAACATATGTATATGTATAACTGATTCACTTTGTTATAAAGCAGAAACTAACACACCATTGTAAAGCAATTATACTCCAATAAAGATGTTAAAAAATAGAAATCCAGTTATATGCTGTTTATATGCTTCACCTAAACCAGAAATAGGAATAGAATATATATGCCAGTTAAATACCAGCAGAAAGGAAGGAAAGAAAGAAGAAGGAAGGGAGAGGAGGAAAGATGGAAGGAGGGGAAGGAAGGAATTTTAGAAAGAAAGAAAAAAGATAAAGAAAGAGACATGTAGCAACGTTAATATCAGAAAAATCAAGAACTCAAAGTAAAAAGCATTAAAGAAAACAAATCAGGTTGTTTCATTCACCGAGAAGATATAGTCACTGAAATTTATATGCCAAACAAAGTAATTTCAAAATATATGAGGCAAATATTGTTAGAATTATAGAAATCAGAAAGGCTGCAATTATAGTAGAAGACTTAACCACACTTGTTTTGGTATAGATAGAGCAAATAGATTGCAAAATAAACAAGGATATAGAGAGATTCCACAACCCAATTAATAAGCCTCATCTAATGTATATGTATTTTTGTACTCAAGAAATAATGTATTTTTTATTTAAAATATTTCAAACATACAGAAGAGTACAGAGAATTAAACGTACTTTTGCCCACATGTACTTGTCACACAGACCAAGCACATTTTTTCTTCAGATCCTCAGATTCTTCTGTTTTTGAAACAAAATATTACAGTTGAAGCTCTCACTTTATCCTATTTATCTTACTTCTTTTTCCCAAAAAAGCACCATTTAGAAGTTTCTTTCTTGTGCATGTTTTTTTCTTTTTTCTACACACACACACACATATATATATATATATATATATATATGTAACCAATATACATTATTGTTTTATGTATTTTACATTATGTGAATGGTATAATAAATATAGCCTTTTGAAACTTAAATCTTCAGTTAATATTATTTTTTGTTAGTGATTTGATACATTTATATCTAGGTCATACATTTTAACTACTGAATATGATTGTATCTATTTTCTAATATGATATTACTATAATATATCATTGTACGGACTTCTGTTGCATGAATTATCCAATTTCTTTATCTCTTTGCCTGCTGATGGACTTGAGTTGTTCCCGTTTTGTGCAATTATAAGTGAAGATTTAATGAACATCCTGGGGCATGTCTCCTTGTGCCCATATTGAAAAGTTTCTCTGGGGCAGACCTTCCCAGCTGAGTAATGGGGGTTCTAATATATTGATTCCCTTAGCCCTCCAGAAAGATGGGCCTGGCTTCACGCAGCTGCTGCCCTGGGGGCTGTTCCCTTTGGCTAAGAGCAGGCTATCTGTTCATCCCAGTGAGCTGGTACACATATTAGCATTTTAAACATATGCTATGATGTGAAAAAGATTAGAAAAAACTGCTCTAGTGTATATATTTTGAAGTAGAATTTCTGGGTCAAAGAGTATGTAGTAGTTAACTATTGTTGTATAAAAAATTGCCTCAAAACTTAGCAGTTTAAGACAACCGACATTTATTATATCACAGTTTCACAGGTCAGGAATCTATACCTGGGTTAGCTGGGGTGTCTCTGGCTCAAAGTCTCTCATGAATTTGCACTCAGGCTGTCATCCGGGGCTGCAGTCTCATATGCAGGCAAAATTGGGGTAGGAGGTCCACATCCAACCTCTTTTACACGGTTGTTGGTAGGCCTCAGAAGATTCACTGCCAAGCTCACTCATGTGGTTGCTCTCTGGCTTCAATTCCTTGTCATGCGGGCCTAACCATAGGCTTCCTGAGTCTCCTCACAACCTGGCAGCTGGTGAGAGGGAGAGCCAGAGAGCACCTAAGATGGAAGACATCGTTCTTTTATGACTTAAACTCAGAAGTGACATCCCAACACTTTTGCCATATCCTATTTATCAGAAGTAAGCCATAGAATTTGTCCATCTAAGTTATCAAATTTGTAGGCATGGAAATGCTCATAATGTCTTTATTATCTTTTTAATGTCCACAGGATCAGTGGTGATGGCTCCTCCATTTCTGATATTAGTTTTGTCTACTCTCCTTTATTCTTGGTCAGCCTAGCTAGAGATCTACCAATCTTACTGATCTTTTCAAAGAATCAGCTTTTTGTTTCATTGATATTCTCTATTGCTCTATTGTTTCCAATTTCATTTATTTCTGCTCTTTTATTATTTCTTTTCTTCTGCTTACTTTGGATATAATGTGCTCTTCTTTTTGTAGTTTCCTAAGGTGGAAGCTTAGATTATTGATTTTAGATCTTTTTCCTTTTCTAATATATGCATTCAATATTATAAGTTTCCCTCTAAGCACTGCTTTTAATGTATCCCACAAATTTTGATAAGTTCTGGTTTCATTTTATTTCAAAATTTTAAAAAATTTCTCTTGAGATTTCTTCAGAACCCACGTGTTGTTTAGAAGTACGTTGTTTAATCTTCAAATATTTTGAGATTCCAGCTATCTCTCTGTTATTGATTTCTAATTTAATTCTGCTGTGGTCTGAGAACACACTTTGTACGATGTCTAGACTTTTAAATTTGTTGTCTTTTAAATTTGTTAAGGTGTGTTTTATCACCCAGGATGTGGTCTATCTTCGTGAATGTTCCATGTGAGCTTGAGAAGAATGTGTATTCTGCTGTTGTTGGATGAAGTAGTCTATAAATGTCAATTAGATCCAGGTGATTGACGATGCAATTCGGTTCAACTATGTCCTTACTGATTTTCTGCCTGCTGGTTCCGTCAATTACTGATAGAGGGGTGTTGAAGTCTTCAACTATAATAGTGGATTCATCTATTTTTCCTTGTGGTCCTACCAGTTTTTGCCTCACGTATTTTGATGCTCTGTTGTCAGGCACATACACATTAAGGATTGTTATGTCTTTTTGGCAAATTGACCCCTTTTATCATTATGTAATATCCGTATTTATACCTGATAACTTTCCATGTCCTGAGATCTGCTTTGTCTGGAATTAACATAGCTACTCCAGTGTTCTTCTTATTAATGTTAGCATGTATATCTTTCTCTTTAATTTACATTTAATCTGTGTCTTTATGTTTAAAATAGGTTTCTTGCAGACAACATATAGTTGGGCCTTTTTAAAAAAATACATTCTGATAGTCTCTGCCTTTTAATTGGTATAGTTAGACCACTCACATTTAAAGTGATTGTTGAAATAGTTGGATTAATATATACACGTTTGTAACTGTTTCCTATTCATTGCCTTTGTTCTTTGTTTCTCTCTTGTTTGTGGGGAGAGTCTTCCATTCTTTTTCTGCCTTCTCTGACTTCTAATTGAGCATTTTATATGATTCTATTTTCTCTCTTCTCTTAGAATTTCAACCATATTTCTTATGTTTACATTTTTTAATGGTTGCCCTGGAGTTGGCAGTATATGTTTACAACTGATCCAAGCCCACTTTCAAATGACACTATACTACTCCATGGGTAGTGCAGGCATCTTATAACAGAATATTTCCAATTCCTTTCTCCTGTCCCTTATAACATTGCTATCATTCCCTTATCCATAAGCTATAATCATCTAATACATTGTTGTTATTACTTTTTGGTGAAACTGCTATTCATTCGATCAGTTAGAATAAGAATATGGAAAGATTTTATTTATAACTTCATTTATTCCTTCTCAAAAACTCCTCCCCCTTTTTTTTTTTTTTTTGTGCGGTACGCGGACCCCTCACTGCTGTGGCCTCTCCCGCTGCGGAGCACAGGCTCCGGACGCGCAGGCTCAGCGGCCACGGCTCACGGGCCCAGCCGCTCCACAGCATGTGGGATCTTCCCGGACCGGGGCACGAACCCGTGTCCACTGCATCAGCAGGCAGACTCTCAACCACTGTGCCACCAGGGAAGTCCCTCCTCCCTTTTATTTTTTTAATGCAAATCCAAGTTTCTGACTCATATCATTTTTCTTCTTTCTGAAGAACTTTTAACATTTCTTTAGGGCAGATCTCAGAAGTGACATCCAACACTTGTTTACCAAATTTTATTTATTAAAAGTGTATTACTAAGTCTGGCCCACACTCAAGAGGAAGGGATTACATAAGGCCAGGAGTTCCAGGAGGTAAGGGTCATTGGGGCAGAAGGGGGCAGGAGCATTTCAACTTCAGTAGATATTGCCAATCTGTTTTCCAAAGTGGATTTTACCAATTATTGTTCCACCTGCAGTTTATTCACATCAGTGTTTCCCCACATCCCACCATTCTTGATACCTTCATAATTTAAAATTGTTGTCAAGGTGAGTATGGAACACTGTTGTTTGACTTTGCTTTTTCCTAAATTAGTATTGAGGTTAAACATCTTTTCACATTTGTTGGCCACTTAGATTTCTTCCTCTCTGAATTGTTTGTGCATATATTTTGTCCATTTTTCTATTGGGGTTGTTTGTCTTGTTATTATTGATTTCTAGGAATTCTACTTATGTTCTGCATACCAGACGTTAGTTATATTTGTACAGTTGCAAATATCTTCTAGCTGGTGTTTTCTTTAAATGTAAATATGAAATTATAAAAGTACTTAAAATAAACTATGGGGGAATGTTTTTTTTTTATAAGCCTGAAGTGGAGAAGACCTCTATAAGTTGACAAAATGTACAGGAGCAAAAAAGGGAAAGTTTCAACTTCACAAAAACAAAATGTTCTGGCAGGCAAAAAAAAAAGTCTATAAATCAACAATTCTAAGGACATTTAAAAATAAATGAAAACCTGGGGGAAATATTTTCTGCGAATTTCACAAAGGGCTCATTTCCCAAATACATGAAGAGCTCCTATAAATCAATAAATGACCCACAAACCAACGTTAAAATGAGCAAAGGATACAAATAGACATTTTATTGGAAAGGAAATACAAATGCCATTGAAACACACAAGAAGATGTTCACTCATAAAAATAAAATGAGATACCATTTCACCTGTGAGACTGACCAATATGAAAAAGCTTGTAAACACTGTGTGGTGGAGGGTGTGGAGCTTCAGGAACCTTCAAACGTTTCTGGGGTGTGGGTAAGTAAACTGGTGGAGTCTCTTAGTTGGCAAGTTGACAGTATCTATTAAAATTACTAATGCATATAGTTTTTGACCCAGAAAGTCTACTTCTAGGAATTCACTTACAAATATGCTTGCACATGATTTGAAATGAAATATGTGCAATTCTATTCATTGCAGCATTGTTTTTAATAGTAAAAGAACAGAAAGAACCTAAATCTTTATCAAAAGAGAAACGAATAATTATTATGGTAGAATACTTACTATAGAGCAACTAAGGTGCAGAATCTAAGTCTACATGTATCACAATGGATACATCTGATAATATTGAATGAAAAAAAAGATGTCAGAAGATATTCACAGCATAATAGCATTTATATATACTTTTCAAACACATAGAGGGCACGTAGTTTGAGGATTGCTCCATCTTCCAGAGAATTGTTCATTTGATCACTGAGAAATGAATCTCCTTGATTCTAATAATACTTTTGGTGTTAAAGTCAATCTTGTCAGTGATCCTGTTACCCAATTTTCTTTTGAAAAGAATTTTTTTCTGGTATATTTTTATTCATCTCTTCTTTAAAATCTTTTAAGGTAACATCTTTATAATTATACACAAATAGGTATATAATTTTAGATACACTCATAAAGAATCCTATGTGCATATTTTGTAAAATTATAGTCTTTTCTTCTTTTTAGTTTTACTTATCTCCCTTCTCTGTCTATACCACTGCTCCCCATAACCTATATCAATAATCTAGTATTCATTATTTCATTTTTTTCATACTTGTATAATCATATACAGATATATGTATACTTATGTATATATATATACATGTGCAATACATGTGTGGGTTTTTATTTGCCCTTTTTTATTAAAATGAGATCATATATATCATCACTTTTTTTTAATAGATCTTTATTGGAGTATAATTGCTTCACAATACTGTGTTAGTTTCTTTTGCACAACAAAGCAAATCAGTTATACGCATACACGCACCTCCCTAACCCCTCCCTCTTTTTTTTTTTCTAAACCAGAACATTTATTGCATGACTAATAATTGAAATCCTTAAGATGAACTGGATGCTGCAACAGCTGCCCTCTTGGGTTTAGGTGTTGTTCCTTCACGGAATCCATGCCTGATTCTGCTGTATACAATTTTTAGGTGCCTCATTCGACCAGTCCCGGTGGTATTTCGTCTTTTAGCTTTAGCACTCCAGTTATACTTCCTCTTCCGCTTGGCAGGGTAGCCACATTTACCACAGGTCGACTTCTGAAGGTGGTAGGCCTTAGAGCCACAGAGGCGGCACAACGTGTGCGTCTTATTCCGACGCTTTCCAAACGAGGACGTTCCCTTCGTCATCTCGCTTCTGCCGCCCAGACCCTCCCCTCCCTCTTGAGCCTCCCTCCCATCCTCCCTATCCCACCCCTCTGGGTCATCACAAAGCACCGAGCCGATCTCCCTGTGCTATGCTGCTGCTTCCCACCAGCCAACTATTTTACATTCGGTAGTGTATATATGTCCATGCTACTCTCACTTCACCCCAGCTTCGCCCTCCCACTCCATATCCTCAAGTCCATTCTCTATGTCTACCTCTTTATTCCTACCCTGAAGCTAGGTTCATCAGTTTTTTGGGGGGTTTCTTTGGGGTTTTTTTGGTTTCCATATATATGCGTTAGCATACGGTATTTGTTTTTCTCTTTATGACTTACTTCACTCTGTAGGACAGACTCTAGGTCCCTCCACCTCACTACAAATAACTCAATTTCGTTTCTTTTTATGGCTGAGTAATATTCCATTGTATATGTATGCCACATCTTCTTTATTCATTCATCTGTCGATGGACATTTAGGTTGGTTCCACGTCCTAGCTATTGTAAATAGTACTTGCAATGAACATTGTGGTACATGTCTCTTTTTGAATTATGGTTTTCTCAGGATATGTGCCCAGTAGTGGGATTGCTGGGTCATATGTTAGTTCTATCTTTAGTTTTTTAAGGAACCTCCATACTGTTTTCCATAGTGGCTGTATCAATTTACATTCCCACCAACGGTGCAGGAGGGTTCCCTTTTCATCACACCCTTTCCAGCATTTATTGTTTCTAGATTTTTTGATGATGGCCATTCTGACTGGTGTGAGGTGATAACCTCATTTCAGGTTTGATTTGCATTTCTCTAATAATTAGTGATGTTGAGCAGCTTTTCATGTGCCTCTTGGCCATCTGTATGTCTTCTTTGGTGAAATGTCTATTTAGGTCTTCTGCCCATTTTTTAACTGGATTGTTTGGTTTTTTTGATATTGAGCTCCATGAGCTATTTGTATATTTTGGAGATTAATCCTTTGTCTGTTATTTCATTTGCAAATATTTTCTCCAGTTCTGAGGGTTGTCTTGTTTATGGTTTCCTTTGCTGTGCAAAAGCTTTCAAGTTTAATTAAGTCCCATTTATTTATTTTTTGTTTTTATTTCCGTTACTCTAGGAGGTGGGTCAAAAAAGATCTTGCTGTGGTTTATGTCAAAGAGTGTTTTTCCTGTGTTTTCCTCTAAGAGTTTTATAGTGTCTGCTCTTACATTTAAGTCTTTAATCCATGTGGAGTTTATTTTTGTATATGGTGTTAGGTAGTGTTCTAATTTCATGCTATCACTTCTTGCTGTTCTCACTCAATAACACTCCCTGAAATCGATTGGTATGACTCTAATTACTAACCTTCAATGGCTGCCTAGTGTTTCATGATGTGGATATACCATAATCTATTCGGCCATCAACCTACTGATAAATAATTATGATTTTCAAGTTTTTTTAAATGCTATGATCAATGCTTCAACACACATCTCTCTACGTATAGGTCCTTAGGTGCCAGGGCTTTCATTTCCATGGAATGGTGTCCCAGAAGTAGAATTGCTAGGTCAAATGATATATGTTTTTTAGTTTTAGTGGAGGGTACCAGATTGTTTTCCCCAAAGACTGGAACTCTTCCTGTTTCCACCAGCAAGGTGTGGCCTACAGCATGGCTCACTTGACTGATCCTGGAGCAGATCCACTTTTCTCCTGTGGATGTGAAACTCAAAAGAGACACGCAGAGACTGGGGAGATTGGAGTGGAGTCATGTTCACATCAATCAACTCTGAAAACCAGTCCAATATCTTTGACAGTCTTACTTTTTGCCCAAGTTAGCCAGAGTTGAGTTCTGTTGCTTACAACCAAAAGAAACATAAATCCCTAAACCTGGTCACAAACTCAGCCTCGAGCCCAGATACAGATTCAGTTCTGATCCTGGCCACAGACGCAGTCCTCACCCTAGTCAGAGACTGAAGCCCATTCCCGGCCCCAGACTTCCCTGACCCCTGCTCGGCATCTCTCTGAGGGGTGCTCCTGGTTGCAAGGGGGGCAGGTGAGCTAGTGGGTACATTTCATCCAGAGCCTGGAACCCAAAAGTAAAGGCCTCTTTGTGGCAACTAATGCTGATGACTTTGGAGACAGAGGGGAATTTCTTGTGAGGAATAACTGGTAAAATCTAAGTCAGAGATGTCTTGGGGGCCTCTGGGTTGCGGGAAATAAGGGATCAAAAGGGAACCCAGTGGGAGATGGGATCAGGGGTTTGGTTTGTGGAGGTAGAGAATGAGGGCAGTGAACTCTGGACCCAGCTCAAGGAAGTGGGGACAGAGCAGGGATGTGGGGAGGGCCAGCCATCTGGAGCTGGATGTGGCTGGACTGAGTTGCCTGCTAGAGCCTGGAGGGTCCCAAGGTCCTGTGCCCCGGGATGAGCAAAGAGGAGTTGCCATCGAGAGATGTCGAAGCAGCCTGTAGCCCAGCGGCCTCCTCCTTTGTCTCTCCCAACCACCTGGCACCGCCTGGACCAGCGGCTGGGACCCCATGCTGCCTGGCCCTCTCCCGGCTGTCCTGACTTTCCACAGGCTCCAAAGCCACCTGCCTCCTCCTCTTTCCCTCCAGTTGCCCCCGCCCTTCATCTTTTCCCCTGGCTCAGCTTCCCTTTGCGTGCCGCCTGCTGAGTTTCAGGGATTAGGGCTGTCTACCGTGGGACACAGCTCCCTTCTCTTCTCCCCAGAGCCAGGAAGCTCTTGCCAAGATCTGGTCCCAGCCTTACCCCCAAGGATCTCTGGCAGGAATCAGGCAGAGCTTACTGGGAGTGGGGCTGGAGGGGCAAGCCCAGAGTGTGGGGAGGGGACTAACATTTGTCAAATACCTATCATAAGCCAGATACTTTACTTCTACTCTCTCAGTGTATCTTCAGAGCGAGCTGGTGAGGTAGCAATTCTTATGTTTAGATGGAGAAGCTGAGGCTCAGCGATTGTAAGGGCTTTGTCTAAGGCTAGAGGTGGCCAAGCCAGAATTTAGAACTGGGACTGTCGACTCCAAAGCCAGCTACTTCCAGGCCTAAGGTGAGAGGAATGAGGGGCCTCGGTGCCTAACTAAAAGGGAGGCCCAGGTAAGGAGTTTCCTGGTGGAGGCCTAGAGCCGCTTACTGGATCCATGGCTGGGCTCCTGGCCCTGAGCTGCAGGGAGTGAGTGGAGAGGGCTCACTGGGCTGGGATGCTGGCTAAGCTACAGAGGCAGAGAACAGGTTCCCCTCACCCCTCACCTACAGCCTCAACTCAGGCAGCACTGGGCCACTGTCTTTCCATAGGGTTTCCCCTCAACCCTGAGTGCCTCTGTGCTTCTATCCACAAGGAGAGAAGGGAGCAGCTGGTGATGGTGGGAGTTGGCCAGGGTGGGGGAGGGCTGGAGAGAGGGCTGGGCAGAGTCAACAGGCCAGAAGACAGTCAGTTCAGGCAAGAACTCGGAACTTCCCCTCCTCTGACCTCACTGTTCCCACTTCAGCAATGGAGAGATTGTGTTAGATGATGGCTGAAGCCTATGGCAACTCTGCCAGTGCGTGTGTGGTGGGGAAGTGCGGGGGCCGTGTCAGCGGGGAGAGCTTTGCCCACAGAACATGACTGGGGGAGTGGCAAGGGCAGGAGACAGGGTGAGCCTGGAAGACGGACCAATGGCTGGCATGGGAAGAGCTTCTTTGGGCCCTGCCTGTGAACCTAACCCTGCCCCTGGCTTCTCCCTTCACAGTAGAAGGGTGGAGGATAAGCAAATGGGGGCCAAGGTTATGGAAAATGTGCCTCTTTGAAGAGAACACTAGGGGAAGTGCAGAAACAAGGCTGTAAACATTGCTGGTTGCCCTGAGAGGGAGAGAAAGTGGCACCTCCAAAAAACAAGTGAAAAAGGCCACCTTCAAGTTTCCACAGAGGCACGAGGCACTGGCTGGCCTCTTAAACTGGGCTCTAGTTCCGGGCCTGATAACCCTGCTTGCCACGCGACCCTGAACAAGTCTTCTTCCTCGCTGAGCCTCAGTGTTCCCATCTGCACGATGAGAGTTTGGACCTAAATGCTCTCCAAGGGCTCTGACAGCTCTCATATTCCGGAATCTTCTACAGGTCATCTCTGAGTAAAGCCCCGTGAACTCAGCCCTGCCTCAGGCACTGACAGGTGAGTTGATCAGCTGTGGGAGTCAGAGTAACATTGAGACTTGGGGGTCATCCTAGGATTCAATGTGAACTCCTCACCATGGCCTACAGGCTTGGCTGGCTTCCTTGGTGTCCTGTCTATCTTTCCAGCCTCCCCTCTTCCCGCCTCTGTTGTGTCTCCCCACTCCACTTTCCACTAACCCCCTTTCCTGGCCTAGAACACACCAGACTCCCCGTTGCTTCAGCACCTGCACACTTGTTATTCACCACACTCGGAATGCAGTTTCCTATCTCTTTGCTGACTAACTCTTCCTTCTGACTTGAGCTGAAATGCCACCTCTTCCAGGAAGCCTTTCCTCCTGGCCCCCTCTCATGGGCCAGTTCCTACTCTGAACCACCCTTGTAGCATCACATTACCCATCACAATAGTAATTATTTGTGCCACCTTTTTTTTTTTTATAGCTGTCTCTCCTCTCAAATTCCTATGAGCTCTGTGAGGGCAGAGGCTTTGTTTATCTTGTTCACAGCTCTACTTCTGGTGTCTAGTAGCCCAGAAACTTTCAACCCACAAATATTTCTCGAAAAAAATTTCCCAGCAGCTACCTTGTGTTGTAGACCTACTGGGGGGCAGGCACAGATATACAGGGTCTTATGTGGCCTTGGTATCACGCTCCCCCTTCTCATTTCTTAGGTGAAGTGATGGAGGCGCAGAGAAGTAACAGATTTTGTCATGCCCGATTTTGTCATGCCCGATTTTGTCCTGCACTAGGTGCTGGGCCATGCAGACTTGGGCCTGGCAAGCAGATCTGCCTGCTTCATGCCTCCTTTTTTGCCTGCCACCACTCTTCGGAGAAGAGCAGCAGCTGTGGCCTCTCCTCGTGTTCCCATAGCAACCAGTGCTTACCTCCCGCTCACACTGGTTCCTAATTGCCTGATTACGCATCTTCTCCCCCGCCAGCTCTGGAGCTTCTTGAGAGCAGGGTCCATGGCGGGCTTTGCCCTCCATTGCGTGCTCTGGGCTCAGTGAGTATTAGTTAAATGAACAAAAATGAATGCATGACTATCCATGCCCATGGGTTTTTAAAAGCTTTCATCACAAACAAGGTACCTGGCAGCCTGTAGTGGCTGGAGGGAGGGGCACTGGAGGACTCCTCAGCTCACCTCTGCTGAACAGTGTGCATGGCTGGCCCCCCTTCTCCTCTCTTCCCTGCTGCTTGGGGAAGCTCTTTAGAAAACAGGCCAGGCAGCCTGCATGGTTGCGAGTGGGAGGGGGATGCTGGAGCCGGTGCAACACCCTCCCCTAACAATCCTCCATGCATACACACACGCGCACACACATGCTCCCCTGCCACCTCCTTCTGAGGGAAGCCATCACAAATGCCCAGCTTTTGCTGTGAGAATTACCAACAACAATTGAGTTTCATATTCACTTCTAATGCTCAGTTCATGATCTCTCCAGTCAGCCTCTTCCTCTCTCCCTTCCTACTGCAACCATCTAACTCCGCTCGCCATCATGTTCTACCTAAGCTGCTCCAACAACAACCTCCCCGCCTCCGCCCTGTTTCCCTTCCTCCTCCGTCCCCATCCTCCATGGCACAGACAGGATGAGTGTCCCGAACAGAAATCAGCCCATGTTATTACCAGCCAGCCTCACAAGGGAGTCATCATTTTTGTGGCAGGACAAGAGTCTGTCAAAGCCACTGAGGCCGCCAGATGGGGGGAAGGCAGAGCTACCAGTCCATTAGTTTAGTTCTTGAATGTTTGACTCCAAACCAGGCACTGAGCTAGAGTCCTGAGCTCACAAGAATGGAACCAAAATGAGTTCCTACACTAGTGGAAGGGATGGAAAAAATACCCCGGTATGAGCTGCACTTTGCACAGGATGCTATGGGAACATACAGAAAAGTATGCTTGTGCAGGAACAGGGAATGCGTCACAGAGGAAGGGACATTTGATCTGGGCTTCCTATCAGAAATTTTGGTTGTGAACAACAGAAATCATCTCTGACTAACTGAAGAGAAAAGGGAATTTGTGGGGTTGGGGGGTTATCTATAGGGAGCTTACAACATCAAGGGAAAGGCTGGAGAACCAGATTTGGAAATAGATGTAAGCAAAGGCAGCACTGAGGGAGGGGTTGGGAAGGTGTGCTGCTGAAACGGATGAGGGCTGTTCCCTCTATTCTCATACTGCCGGCTCCAGATTCAAAGTCCAAAGAGAGTGTCCAGTGACCAAGCTTAGTCCTATGCCTGCCTGTGGCTAGCCTGGGCCGGGGATAGGAAGACTATGTGCCTTTGGCTTCCATGGCAGGAGGCAGACGCATGGATTTGCTGTTTCACCAACCTTACCCCAAACGAGGCAGAGACGATTCGCTTAAAGCACACAGGGGTCTAAGGAAGGGAGAGGAATGGAGGCTGCGGAGCCACAAACCAACGAATGGCCACTTCCTCCCTGATGACAGGAAAAGAAGAGGAGAAGGGACCAGGCAGAGACAACCAAATGGGCAAAGAGCCAAACCCTGCTGGGCTTGAGGCCGGTGGGCAGCATCATATGACTGGAGTGTCGGGGGAAAGGCGAAGCCCCCCAGTCGATGAGACAGGAGTGGGGAGAAAAGAGACCACAGCCTGCCCCATGGAGTGGGCCATAGGCAGCCAGCCTCCGGAGGAGAGGGGAGGAACTGACCAGATGACATTTTAGGACTTTCGCTCTGGAGGTGTCAAGAATGGATCAGAGGGACTTCTCTGGTGGTCCAGTGGTTAAGAATCCGCCTTCCAATGCAGGGGACTTGGGTTCAATCCCTGGTCAGGGAACTAAGATCCCACATGCCGCGGGGCAACTAAGCCCGTGCACTGCAACTACTGAGCCCTCACACTCAGAAGCCCACGTGCCACAAATAGGAAGAAGCCCGTGTGCCACAACAAAGAGCCTGTGTGCCGCAACTAAGACCCGACACGGCCCAATAAATACATAAATATTTTTTTAAAATCTAAAATTAAGAAGAAAGAATGGATCAGAGATGGCAAAACTGGAGCTAGGGAGACCAGCAAGGAACTCTTCCAGGCAAGAGATGGTGAGGCCTGAATTCTAGCATTGGTCACGGACAGAGAGGAGCTGACAGATCCAAGAACAATTCAGGACCTAGGATCTACTGAACTGTGAGGGGTGGGGGTGGGTAAGGAGTAGGAAGTGATTGTGAAGGGGCTGAAGAAGGAGGAAGAAGCTTGAGAGAAAGATTTGCACCTTCCTCACGGGCTTCAAGATGCCCAGCTAACTCTCCCAACACCCATTCATTCAGTAATGTCAGCCTAGCCTGATTCATATGTGCCAGGCACTGTGTTATAGGAGAGAGAGAGGGAGAGAAAGAGAGAGAAGGAGAGAGATAGAAATACAGACCCAGACCCTTAATGGCCCCTCTCATACTCTGCTGCTGGTGGGAGTATAAACGGATAGGTTGATATAATTGCTGTGGAGAACAACCTGGAAATATATTCCACTCTTTTAAATATGCATATCTTGGCACGTTGACTTCCAGAAATTTATCCTAAAGACATAACAAGTGTGTACAGATAGACATATGTGCAAGGGTGTCACAGCATTGTTTTTAAGAGTAAAACAACTGTAAACAACCTCAGTGCCCATCAGTAGGAAACTGGTTAAGGAAATCATGATGCTCCCTTACAGGGGCTTACTCTGCAACCAGTTAGGAGGGACAAGAGAGCACCCCCCTGTCACCTGTGGCGGCCTTGCTTCTGGACCTGACAGGCCCAGAGGAGGAGAGGGGAAAAGCTTCAACTTTTAGTGAAGTTTGGGGTTTCATCTGTAACACTGAACTGGATATGTTAATTCCTGAGAGTAATTGGAGGAGTTTTTGGTTTTTTTTTTTTTAATTCTCTGAAAATGACTGAAAAATGTATGGATCTTTCAGAGATTTCACCTAAGAAGCAGAGGAGAAATGGGTCACAGAGAGAGTTGAGGGGGAAAATGAAGTTGTTTTCTGCTTGTGCAGTTCAAGCTGTGTGCTAAAAGTTACAGTAACAACAATTTATCTCTGGGGAGTTAGGATAAAGGGAGGAGGCATGGCTTTTACTTAATACTTTAAACACTTGGGCATTGTTGGAATGGTTTACAATGTGCACAAATTACAGAAGTCAAAAGTCAGTAGAACCAATGAAGATACTTGAATTTGTGGAGGGCAGGTGGGGGAGATGCTGACAAGTTGCTTGGTCCCAGAACTCCAGAAGCAGAGAGTCCTTACCTCAGCACTATGGCACGCTGGGCCCCATACTCCTTTGTGCCCCGAAGGACGTTTAGCAGCTTCTGGGACCTCTACTCACTATCTGTCAGTAGCAGCCTTCCACCCCAAGTTGTGGCAACCGGAATGTCTCCAGATGTTGCCAAATGGCCCCTGGGGGGTCAAATCGCCCCCTGGATGAGAACCACTGCTCTAGAGGGATCTTCAGAATACACAGGTGTCTTCGGAGCCTCTGGGCCTGGTTGCCTGGGAGTCAGGAGATGTGGCTTGATTTTGGTTCTGCCACTTACTAGCTGTGTGACCATGAGCTTTCCTGAGCCTCACTTTGCTCAACTCTAAAATGGGATTCATAGTAATAACATGGCAGCCAGGACCGCTGTGAAGGCGAAACGTCTGGAAAGTAGCAAGTGCAGGTCTGGGGCTTGGAAGGCACTCAGTTGATATCAGGACCCAGTGGCCCACTGGGAGGGGGTGATATGGCTCCCCTTTGGGCCAAAGGCTGAAGCCAGATGGGCTCCTGAGCCTTCCCTCCCTGGCTACTCACCTCTTATTAAAATAGAGTAACTTTCTTTTATGTAGACCAAACTTCTGTTTGTACTTTGGGTCTCCTGTCATTCTGCCTCTTCTGGAAAATCTGACCCCACCGGTGATCCTTCTTCAGGACAACCAGGCTCTCCCTTTCAACTGGATCTTTCCCAGTTGCTTTGAAAGGGCTCAGGTCTCCTTCACTGAAATAAACCACTTACCTTGACCTTACTTCTTTCTCCAGCTACTGCCCTGCCTCTCCCTCTTTTCTCTCACTCCTTGAAGGTACTTCACACCCAGCCGGTTCCAAACTGATCACACCATCTTCCTCCCCAAACCTGCTGTCTCCCGTCCCTTCTCATACATAGCAAAGGGCACCCCTTACATCTTGTGCACAGACCTTAGCCTAGGAGCCACTGTCAACCTCTCCCACATTACCGACCCCATAGCCAACCCTGATCATCTTACTTCCTAAGTCACTTTGGCTTGGAAAATTATTTCTAAATAGGTAGTACATTCAAAAATCAAAATAAACAGAAGAAGGGATGGTGTGAGGAGTCTCACTCCACTTCCATCAACCGGAAGCCCCCCACCCGCCCAGACACACACAGATGAGCCACTTTTATTATCGGAGGGTAGCCTTCCCGTGCATCTTTATGGAAAAGTGAATATAATGTGTATTTTCTCCCTTTCTTCCACAAATATACATTGTTCTGTACCTGGCATTTTTCACTTAACAGCGTATCTTGTCAATCTTTCTCTTCAATACTTGGAAACCTTGTTTACTCTGTTTATCCATGCTATTCTCTGGATCTGCCATCGTTTATTTAAGCACCAGTTATATGTAATCTTTTGCTATTGTAAACAATACCTAAACATATTTTTTAATCCACCCACTTGTTTCAGTCTCCTTTGTCTCCACTGTAAGAAAGCTACCACCATCTTTTACTCGACTTGGCCAAATAGCTTCCTAAATGCTCGACGCAGCTCATCTCTTGCCCTCTCTTCTCACAGCAGCCAGAGTGCATTTCCAAATCATGACTTTGGTCATGTCATTCCCCTGCTTAAAGCCCTTCTGTGGCCTTCCCGTGCTTTTAGGGTAAAGACAAACCCCGCACGATGGCATGGAGCCTTAGCTAGCCTCCTGTGCCCACTGTCCATCCTCTCCTTGACCCACTCCATCTTCCCCTTCTCCACTCTGCCCTGCTGGCCGCCTTCAGAGTTCTTTTTTGCATATGTTGTTCCCTCTACGTAAAATACTCTCCTCTCCTCTGTTCACCTCATTTATTTCTACTTGTCCTTCAGATCTCAACTTACCCGCCTGCTCTTCGGGGAAGTCTGCCCTGACCTCCCTGCAAGTCAGAGCCCAGGATTATAGGTTCTCACCTAGTACCTTATGCCTCTCCTGCATCACCCTTGTCCCAGCTGTGGTTTCACGTTTATCTGTCTGATTCTTTGATTCATGTCTGACTCCTATTACCCCTTCATGAGATCCATGAAGGCAGGGGCCTTATCTGTCTTTGCTTATCATGAAGCCCCTGCATCTAGGAAAATTGTTGACTGAATTAATGAAAGAATGAGGCATATAGGGGTCCAAGCAGAGGACCTGACATGTAGCAGGTGATCAATAAAAGTCACTCTCCTGGGCTTCCCTGGTGGCGCAGGGGTTAAGAATCCACCTGCCAATGCAGGGGACATGGGTTCCAGCCCTGGTCCGGGAAGATCCCACATGCCGCGGAGCAACTAAGCCCGTTCACCACAACTACTGAGCCTGTGCTCTAGAGCCTGCGTGCCACAACTACGGAGCCCGTGTGCCACAACTACCGAAGCCCACGTGCCTAGAGCCTGTGCTCCACAACAAGAGAAGCCACTGCAATGAGAAGCCCGTGCACTGCAACGAAGAGTAGCCCCCACTCGCCGCAACCAGAAAAATCCCGCGCAGAGCAACAAAGACCCAACACAGCCAAAAAAACAAACAAACAAAAAACAACAGTCACTCTCCTTGCCGTCACTCTCTCCTCTGTGCTCTGGAGCCCATGACAGGTCACCTTCTATACTCCCTACTCAACAGTGCTCTGGCCTTTGCCCTGGCCTCCCTCTCCTTCATGGGTCTCATCTGATGGTTGATCGTTCCTTCCTCTTGGAAATCCACTCTCTTGTCTCCGCTTGATGCCCCAGGAGCTCCCTCCCCCTGCCTGCATCCTCCCCAGCATCTCTTCCTCTGACCACTTCTGAGATGTTGGACTTCCTCAGGTTCCATCCCAAGCCCCTTTGCTTCTCACCCTATACACGCTCTCTTCAGCCATCTCATCCATGCTCGTAGCTTCCATCACCATGAAAAGGCAAACAGTGCGTTTCCTGCCCCGGTCTCTGTGATGTGCCTTGGGCCCCTGTATAAATGCCACCTCTGCCTCAAGAATGTAAGTGGAGGCAAAGAGTAGAGACTGTATCTGTACTTGCTTACAACTGTCTCCCCAGCCCCTAAAGCACATAGTAGTCACCTAATTAAGTGCATGAATGGAGGGGCCCCATGCTAAGATGGAGAGCTGCCTCCTCCAGATGGGGTCTCTTTCTAGGCAGAGAGAGGGGCTGTGTGCCAGGTGCCAGGTCCTGGCCTTCCCTGTGCTGGACTCTAGCAAATACCTCATACTCAGAATAAGGAGGGAGGATGGAATTCCAGGCAGGATTTACACCCAGAAGCCAGTGGTCCACGGACCAGCCAACTGTCTAGGGGGTTGGTTCACCCCATCTGCAAACCACAGCCTTTGATCAGAGAGGGCAGCTCATGAGAACACGTGCCAGTGCCATATCCAGCCGTGTCAACCTGAAGGGGAGCGTGCAGCCGGCCATGGCTGGTGGCAAAACTATCAGAGGGAATGGAGGCACAGACTGAGGCCCCGTGAGCCAGGACAGGGAGCTGAGGTTGAATACTCTCACCACATGGAGGGAGACCAGGCCAGCCTGTTCCCAAGCCCAGGGCGTTCCTGACAAAGGTCTGAGAGGGGGAGGCCAGGTTGAGGGGCAGAGGAATTCTGCTTGCAGCCCTGACGCTGCTTGTGGTGCAGCCTCCTACAGAAGGCAGGTTTGAGTGAAGTCCAGGCCCCTGCTCTGTGTGCCATGAAAACTGGCACAAAGCACAGAATGTTGTAAGTCAGAGCTGAGCAGGTCGTTTGAGACCACTAGTTCCACCCACCTTGTGCTTCTAATGGGAAAACTGCGGTTCAGATTAAGGCAGAGACTGTCCTGTAGTTATTAACTGGCAGGCTGAACTATCTGGCTTATCTCTTGGCCAGTTGCCTTGGGCCTACTTGGCCCCGCAGAGTTGACAGTCTCTTCCTGCTTACATTTTAGCGGGGAGAGGCAGTCCACAATTTTTTTTGAATTAAGTAGAGTATGAGGCATGAAAGATGGTGATAAGTGTTATGGAGAAAGAGAAAGCAGTGAAGGGGGATTGGGAGCGCTGGGCGTTTAGGATTTTAGATGGAGTGGTCAGGGAAGGCCTCCTTGAAAAGGAGGCATTTGAGGTAAATCCGAAGGAGACGAGTATGTGAGCCAGGCGCTCTACACCATGCTGTGGGGATGCCTGGAAGGCAGTCTTGACCTCAGACTGGTTTCCCCCAGGACCACAGTGGAAGGGCTTCCTGGGAGGTTGCCACATGGATTTTGGCCTGGTCACAGGGTCAGGAATAGACATATCTTCCAAAACCGCACCTGGACACAAAACCAAAGGCCTTTGACACCCTAGGTCAGGTAATGATAATAATAACAAGAGTAGATACACACTACTATATATAAAAGAGATAAACAAGGACCTACTGTATAGCACAGGGAACTATACTCAATATTCTGTGATAACCTATATGGGAAAAGAATCTGAAAAAGAAAAAAAAAATATATATATATATATATATATCTAAATGAATTACTTTGTTGTTCCCTGAAACATTGTAAATCAACTATACTTCAGTAAAATAATAAACTTTTAAAAATAACAACAACAGCAATAATAACAATAATAATAATGATACTACTGAACTTGCACTGAGCACCTGCCGTGTGCCAGGCACTGTTTCATGCCTGCTATGTGTGTTATTTCATCCTCATAATGACCCTATGAGGTAGGTGCTATTTTTATGCCCATTTGATAGATGAGAAAACGGGGGCTTAGAGCAGTTACAGAACTTGTCCAAAGTCAAAAAGTTAATGAGCAGCAGAGTCAGGCTTGGATCCTAGGTCACTGGCTTTATACACAGCAGCAGGTTTTAGCTGTCTTGGTTGAGGTTGTCTGGAGGCAGAAGACAGGTTCCACTATCTCTTGGGCTCTCTGCTGTGGTCCCAGGGCTGGACAGCTCAGAGGGAGTTGAAAATCCATGTCTAACATGGCAGCTGACCTGGGTGTAGGACTGCACTGGGGGCCTCCACAGGGAAGGTGGACTTCTCCTCTACTGAAACATGAGCTCCGTGAGCACAGAGTCCTTGTCTGTTTGGCCCACTGTTCCATCACCAGTGCCTAAAACAGTGCCTGGCACATAGTAGGTGATCAATCAATACTGGAATCAATGAGCAAATAACAGAATGAATGAACATTCCATTCTCACTTACCAAAAGCTGGCCCAGACATAGAAACCGCCATCTTTCCGAACAACCAGGCGATCTGGATCTCTGCCTCCTTGAAAATGTGAGGCGAGAAAAAGCATGGAGGAACAAGGAGCAAGCGAGACTTGGCTGGGGCAGACCCCAGAGCTAAGGACTGGGAAAGTGATGGGAAGTGGTGCAGAGAGGCCCCCCTATGTGAGCACTGGGCTGTCTGCTTTACATACACCACAGCTTCGGGAGGCAGGGACTGCTGTGATGCCTAACAGAAAGACGAGGAAACTGAGGTGCAGAGAGGTAAATAGCTTGCCCTAGATGACAGGGGCGTTGTAGAGCGGAGCTGGGATCGGCAAGACAGGCTGCTTGCTTGCTGCAGTCCCTGGCTGGGGTACAATCAAAAGCTCCCCCTCTTTGCTGTCTGCCCTCACCCACCCCAACCTCCTGAGCTCCTCTGCTCGCAGCCGTCCCCAACCTCCGCCTGGGAGCCGGCCCTGCCTCTTCAGTCTCCCTGAAGAACAGGGACTCCAACACAGCAGGACCTCTCTCCCATCACCCACCTCCAAATTCAGGGCCAGGCCAGGCCCTGCATGGAAAAACAGGCTGGGAGTTAGATAGAGCCAGGTTCAAGTCCTGGTTCCTCCACTTAGTACTCGGAGAGGCAGATCTTCTACCTCTCAGACCCTTAGTTTCCTCCTCTGTAAACGGGGGAAACTGTCACCCATCCCATAAGGCTGTTGTGAGGATTAACTGAAATCACTCAGGGGAAGAAGGTGGATTCCAGGCAAGCTAGGAACCGGGAGAGGTTGTCATAATAATCTACCGCATTACAGGTTACACAGCACATTTCCATTCATTTTTAGGGTCCACTTTATTCTGCACAACCATCCCATTGGGATGGTATTATACCTGTTTCACAAATGAGAAAATAATTGGCCCAAAGGCATGTCATCTGGAAGTCACAATGCAGGGATTCAAAGCTGGGTGCATGTGACTCCCAAGCGCTCTTCATCACATGGCCAGCCCTACTTTGCCCTCATATATAAGGTCTGGCGGGGACGGTGGTGGTCTTATAAAGGGCTGCTTTATCCTGCTCACCTGCTCCAAAGCAATGCTCGGTGTACTGGGCGGCTCTCTTTGAGGCCAGAGCTTCATAAAGAACTTTCCTCCCAGCGTCCCCGCACCCCCATTCCTCGGTGGCAGCAACAAAGAAAGGAAAATGGCTGTTTACTCAGAAGGACTGGAAAAGGCGAGGCAGGTCAGCAGGAATGCCATGCTGAGGAGATGCAGTTCAAAGCCATCAAAACTGTGTCTCTGGTCATCCTTAGAGGTGGCCTACCAGAGAGGCCTCAACAACAGCCTAACCCATCATGGAGTCACAGCGGCCACCCACCATGCAGGGCTCTGCCTCCTGCTGACAGCTGTGCAGCACCGTAGGTGGGCTGGTTCCCTTGGACAGAGCGCATCTCTGCTTTTCTGTTGACCGTAAGGTCCTCTTTTTACCTTTAGTGGTCTGCTAATTTTCCACAAATTGTCCAGGTATAGACTTATTTTTATTTCTTCTGCTCAGTTCTTGGAGCGAATGAGCTTTCTCCCTGAGAACTCATACCTTCTTTCAATTCTGCAAAATTCTCCGCTATTATCTCTCAAGTGTTGCCTTTTCTTCATTTGTTCCCCATCATCTGTGTGGACCTTCTGTGAGACTTAGGCTAGAGCCTCTCAGTATCTGCCTTCATGCCTTTTAACTGCTCGTTCAAAGTTTGTGTCTATGCTGGTGTGACTCCCTCGGTATTAGCCTCCAATTCACTAATTCTTTCCATGACTGGGTCCCAGCTATAGCTACCCCATTTATGGAGGTTTTCTTTTTTATTTCAATGACCATATTGTTTATTTCAAAGATTTCTAATTGATTTTCTTTTCCTATCTCTCTTCCTGCTTTTGTGCAATCATATCTTGTCCTTTTAAGGACTATCATGCCTTCGTTTATCTCTGCGAACACCCTAGACATGCTTATTTTCAAAATCTGTCAGCCTGCTCTCCAAAACTTCATCTGGAATAAATTTATGTACTGATTATAGATTTTGTTGGCTCTCTCCGAGCGTTATATTTCTTTATATGTTTTGGAATTTGGGGTTGCAGCCTCATTTGGAGAGGGAGAGTCGGTGCTGTTTTGTTTGTGTTTATGTTTTATTGTCTGTCTCTCTCCCTCAGTTCTATCCCTCCCTCCCCATCTGGTGCTTTCATGGTTGCCTACTCTGGTCTCCCAGACCCCCCAGGCCAAACTTCGGTCTTATAATGGCGGGTCAGGGCTCTGCCCTTGGGGATGTTAGGGGTCTCCAGCTCCAACCTGGAGCCCTTGTGGCTCGCTTCACTTCCTGGTCATGAGTCAGGGTATGGCCCCTCCAGCTCCCCATGGCCTTCCAGTCCACGCTGCCTTGTAGGCAAAATTCCCAGGAGCAGTGGCCCTTTCCAGCTCTTACTGGGAGGGCCCTCTCCCTCCTCCCACTGGCTTCCATAGTGAACCTGGTTCTAGCCTCCCACCCTATGGTGGAGCCCTTGTAGCTCCCCAAGAGCCGACTTCCGGGCACCCCATGACCTGTGCTCCAACCTGGGGGCTGGTGGGCTGCCGCAGCGCTCACCACTATGCGCTTCTGTGCGTGCTGCGTATCTCAGTTTTTGAGCCGGGCTGTCTTTGGGGTTTTCTCTTTTTACAGTATATTGATGATCCATCACTCTGTGTGTGCTCTATGTACCATGATCATAAATTACTTAACCGATCCCATAGCATTGGACTTGTAGGTTGTTTTCCGCTTTTGACTAATACAAATATGAAAGCAATAAACATCCTTCATGTATTTGTCTAATTCCTCATGCAAAGTTGGGGGAATAAAGGGTGCGGCCATGTTTCAGTTGGATACGTGTTGCATTTCATATGGACCACCCCGATCATCCCCACCACTACCACCGAAACACTGTCCCCAGCATCGGGCCTGTGGGACGGAACAAAGGAGGCCCTAGAAATGAACGAGGCTGTGATTTTGTGAACTCTACCTTGGTGTACAGGGTTGAGGCATTCTCAGACCACTTCTTCCCTGCCGTGAGTTATTTCAGTTAATCTGCATGACATCCCAGCAGGCTAGGTTAACATTAAGCCTCACTTCGTCAAGGACAAAGCTGAGGCTCAGAGAGGTAAGATGATCACCTAAGCTGTCAGTGGTAGAAAGGAGTCTACACGACGCTCAGGAGAAGCACGGGTGCTCCCAGTCTGCTGAGCTGCAGAGAGGAGGCCTTCAGGCCTTCTCTGAGCCAGGTGTTTAGGAACTTACCCCCTCCGTGGGGCCATAGCCTGCAGGGGTTGTGGGCAGCACCTAGACGTCTGGGTTTAGGAGGCTCCAGGGCAGCCTCCACCCTGTGTGGGACAAGTGCCGGCTTTGCCACTCAAGCTCACCACTCACTAGTTAAGCAGCCATGGGCTCTTCCTCCTCTGCCTCCTCTATTTTCTCAACCAGAGGCAGCTGGGTATAGGAGAGAGCGCACGGACCCCGGATTTAGATAGACCTGGATATTTTTTCTTTTTATAGCAATTTTTAAAATTGAAATATAGTCGATTAACAATGCGGTGTTCGTTTCTGGTGTACAGCAAAGTGATTTGGTTATACATACCTATATATTCTTTTTCAGATTCTTTTCCATTATAGGTTATTACAAGATTGAATATGGTTCCCTGTGCTACACAGTAAGGCCTTGTCGTTTATAGACCTGGATTTCAGTATGAGCTCTGCCACTTTCCTGATGCTTGAACTTGGGCAAGTCACTTCACCTCTCTGGGCCGTAGTTGCCACATCTGTAAAGTGGGCATAATAAGGCCTGTCTCGGAGAGGCATTGTTAAGATGAGAGGAAGCCCTGTGTGCTTGGCACATAAAAGAGATTCAAATAAAGTCTGTTTCTGACAAGAAGGGTGAAAAGTCACTTTCCCAAGCCTGCCCAGCCAATCAGCTGGGGCTCACTCTGTCCTGACTCCACATCCCGTATTCTTCCCAGTGCAAGAGCCCAGCCTCTCTCAGTCCTGTATTTCACTGTTCTTCTGTCCCACTGTGTTCCCTCCTGCCAAAGAGAAGGAATGAATCCAGGGAGCCTGAGGCTCTGGCCCCTTTGCCTACTCCGTTAGGCCCTGCTTACCTCTCTAGGGATGCTCAGCGGAGCTGGGTTGGCTGAGCTGCCTGACACAGGCATGGGCAGCCCAGGGATGCCCAGGAGGCTCCACCTGTGTCCCTGGATCCACCCCGCTCGGCAAAAGCTGTGACACACGGGGTGGGGGTGGGGGCTGCAAGTCTGTGATCACTGAGGCCCCTGCGACTCCGAGCTGCTCACAGCCTGGGGCTGGAGCCTGCAGATAGGTCTGTCTGCTGTCTCAGGGGGCATTGGCAGCCTCTTAGAAGCCAGAGCAGGCCTTCCTATTCCAGCAGCACCTGCATTTGCATTGCCTCTGAGGGGCGGTTAGGGCATGGGCGAGCCTTGGGAATTCCTGAGGATGTCCAAAGCACTTCAAAGGCATGAGCTCATCCACCCCCCTGCCCTGGAGAGAGTGGCAAGGGGGGCAGATCCCAACCACTCCATAGATGGGCATCTGAGGAGGCCAGCTTCAGGCCCGCAGTAGCCTAGGATAGAAGCTGTGGCCACATGGGGATCGCCTTTGTGCAGGGCTATGGCATATGAAGATATTTGATCACGAGCTCAATGTGAGGGAATGGGATGCCATGAGCAGAGGTGAGGCGGGGACCCTTGGAGCCCCAGATGCCCACAGCTCTCACAGTTTACAACCTGGATCTCAAGACAGGCAGAAAGACTCTGTCACTGGTACCTAGCAAGATGACAAGTGAAGACCCAGGCCCTCCCAGCCTGGGTCACGGGCACACTCCTGAGGGTCTCTGGCCCTGGTCCACAGCTCACTGCCAAGGATTGTTCAACTACCACCCACCGCCTGGAGGCTTTCTACCCTTTCATTTTTCTCCCAGCCCAAAACCCAGTGGTCCTGAGGGATCCCCAAGAGAGGAAAGCTCTGGCGGGAAAACCCCTTGCCAGAGAGTCTCAGTCAGGTGCTTAATGTACAGGTTTTGTACAGTCTTAACAAGCAAGGTCTATGTTGTTGCTTCATGTTTTGTGTAGGTGACGGTGGTGGTTCCTGGCTCCACTGGGCACGAGGGCCTCCAGGAGTAACACATACGGGCCTGGGAGTCCAAGCCTCCATCCTTCTTTGGCTTAAGGGGTCTCATGGCGTGGTCTTCTCTCCTAAGAAGGGGCACTTTGCCTGAGTATCATCAGGCTCTGGGAGCAAACACTGAACTCTGGACCCAGAAAACCTGTTCTTAGAGGAGGTCTGGACACCTTGTTCCTGGATTTATCAATCGCCAGGCTTCTTGGCTTTGTCCCCTGCGCTACAGGTCCAAGGACAGATGGGGCATTTGGGGGTTTGAACACACAATCTGTTCTTCCCTCTGTTCTTCTCCTCTCCCAGCCTGATCAAAGGCTGCCCTGGGACCTGACTTCCCTGTTCCTTTACCACTGGGTTCAGGGGCATGGCCAGGGGCTAAGAGTGCTGAGACAAGCCACCCAAACCCAACAGGACGGGAAACCAGCGAACCTTAGACATGAATGTGTCGTCATCAGTCACAAATCACACTTCCTGATTCAGAGACTCACCAAGTAGCAATGTCAAGACAGTTCCATCTGCCTCGGTCCCCTTGCATTGCAGCTGAGCAACCTGAGGTCCAGAGAGGGCAAGAGATCACACAGCAAGACGACGACAGAGCCCAGGTCTCCAGACTCTCAGTTCAAGGCCCTTTCTCCCACACCTATGACCTTTCCCGAAGAAGTGGTGACAAGTGGGAGAAGCTGGGGGTGGGGGGTGCATAAGGCAGGGAGTCAAGGGGAAGAACGTGGGAATGGAAAGTCGCTGGGAAGCAAAGCCCCCAGCACTGAGTGGCAGCCCACCCTGGAGACATCAGCCTAGCTATCAAGCTGCTTCCATTGCTGAGGATTAGCACAAACATCCCCCAGCTGGGGGCCTCCCTGCTGGCCAGCTGTGCAGGCTTTGGGTGGCGCGCCCCAGATGCGGGAGGCCCCAGGCTGGAGGCTGGACTTTCTCTCTAGTGACGTTGTGTGCTCTCCCGGCATCCAGAGGGCATGGGCCAGCCTCTGGCTCATCTCTGCTGTCAGGTCCGGTGAAGGACAGTCAACACTCCTGGCTGATCAAAGGCACTCCCACCCTCTAGCCCCAGGAGTGCTAGGAGCGAAGGGGAGTGGGGAGAGCCCAGATGCCATCCTGCCATGCTTTGAAGTCCCAGTGCATCCTGGGAAGGAATGGCTTCGGAGTGGGACCTCTGGAGCACAAACTAAACAAAAATTCCTGCCATGTGTTACGATGGAGGCAGGAGAGCTGAGTCCTAACACCTTTGGCCAGTGCCTTCACCTCTCAGAGCCGTGGCCTCCCCAACTGGGTCAGCTGGGCTCCACAGAGTAAGGGCCAGGCCAGTTCTGCTATCTTGTGACTTTGATTTTCTCTTCCTTCTCCCTGAGCTCAGATGGGCAGGGAGGCCCAGGGCAGGCTGGTGCTCAGGGGTAGATGGAGTCTGGCACCGAGGACAGGATAGATGGGATAGCTTGGAGTGGAGGGAATTTATTCATTAATTTATTCATTCATCCATCATGGAACATGTACCATGTGCCTTAGCCTGACAGCTTGGAAATAGGACACCCTAACGTGTTGCTCCACGACCCAAGAGACCTAGATTCTGAATTGGTCCAACCCCTCCTTGTGCATCAAATCTGTTCGAGAGTGGGATGACGGCGCCTGTTCTGAACTTTCAGCCAGCAGGGGCTGTATCCAGCAGGGGTTTTGGGTGAATCTGATTCCAGCTAATTTAAACTGAAAAGAATCTCCTAGAAGACTTTGAGATGGCTCAGAGTCTGCCGGAGAACCAACCTCGGAGAAAGGGCAGACACCCAGCAAGGCAGGGAAGAACGTCACAGGGCCAAGGGACAGTCAGGCTAGTTCACTACCTCTGGCACTGCTCTTCCTCCAGCCCTTACAGTTGACACTGAAATTGGGAACCATTTCTTAAATGGCCCTGTTTCTTTACATGGGGAGAAAATGACTGGCTTCTGACCTTCTCTCCTCACAAACTCCCCTCTCTCCCTGCCATTTCTCCAGCTACTTTAGCCTGGACCGAAGCTGACTTTGTTTTGGACCCAAAACCCTGGACTCAACACCCGCAAGAACCCCCGGGCTTTCTGAACGTGCCATGTGGCCAAACAACTTCTTTTTCCTCGTCACGTGTGTTCTTTAGGGTCACATCTGGAGGGGCCAACCTAGCCATCTCCCTTACTAGTCTGGATCACCTTCCGCCTGGCCCCAGGCTAATTCAAAGCCCTGTGAACTTGAACGTGATGTCACCTCAGGGTCAAAAGTGAAAGTGGGGTGCCAGGAGCAGGATGGCCAAAACCTGTGATCGCC
Organism: Stenella coeruleoalba; assembly: GCF_951394435.1. NCBI lineage: Eukaryota > Metazoa > Chordata > Mammalia > Artiodactyla > Delphinidae > Stenella > Stenella coeruleoalba. The sequence goes on from NC_137152.1 coordinate 53,448,473, forward strand.
CCTAGGATAGTCAGTCAGAGGGAAGCCAGTTTGCTCAAAGCCCAGGGGGCTGAGAGAACCTGGTGCCAGCCTGCCAAGGAGCCGGGCTGTGCCGGAGACCAGGCCAAGCTGGATGTGGAAACCACACTGGGGACCTACTGGTGCTGAGCCCCTCACATAGCTGTTCCGAGAGCCCTCCAAGCAGAGGCAAAGGGCATCTCCTGTCCTTCCCATCACCCGCTGAGATGGCAGTGCCCTACCAAGGTGGGGGACGTGGGAAAAAAGAAAAGCTTTTCTTCAGGCTTCACGCCTTAGGACATTAGGGCCATTATGTGGCTTGCTCAAGGTTATGTAGATGATAATGAGCAGACTTGGAATACCCAGGTCCTTGAGCAGGCAACAAAGTACTCTAGCAAGGACCATGTCGTACCAACTCCCCCAGATAGCTTTCAGGACCCCCTCCTCCCCTGGGCCTCTTGCCTCAGGCCTTAACTCACTCACTTAGAACCACAGTGTGTCAGGACTTGAGGAGACCCGAGAAATTAGTTATCCAGTCCTCCCCAACATACCCGTGTACACACACATGCACATACTCACGCACGCTCGGAGCACAGATGGGAAAGTGAGGCTTGGGGAGGGAAAGGAGAATGATGCCAAAGATTGGCAACAATTCAACAGGCTTAGAAGCCAGATCTCTGGACTCCTCCGGTAGCCTTTGCTCTGTGTCCAGGCCTGGCTGCATCCCTGTCCTGCTCACCTTGTAACCAAGCCCCAGCAGCTGTGACTTCCGGCTCCCCTCTCCATCCCTTCCTAAGCTCTGCAGTCAGGGCCCGGCCTATAGCCCAAGAAGCCCCCAGCCCCCCACACGAGCACAGAGCACAGCAGGGTCAGCTGCTACCCCCAAGCCACTCCCAGGGGAACAGCCACCCTGCTTCTGGTCCACGTCCTTCCCTTTCAATAGCATGTGTGAAGAAGCAATTGGTACCAGAAAGAATCCATGGAAAGAGGTAGTCCCGGGTGAGACAGCCCAGGCTGCTAATGGAAGAGGCAGCTCCTACCCCTTCCATCAAAGCCTTGGAATCCAGAACTGCAAAGGCCCCAGGGAGGAAGTAAAAGGAAGCCGAGTTGCTAAGTGGCCTGCTCCCAGCCCCCGCTGCAGATGCCTGGCTGGCTGGATAGAGGGGAGGCCAGCAGAGGAATGATAATAACCATCCCTCACATCTGGACAGCCTTTTCACACACCACTAACTGGCTCTCCACTCCTCCTCTTGTCTCAGCCACACAAAAGGGTCATTATCCCCAATGGCCAGATGGAGGCTCAGAGAGGACAAGAAACCTGCGTAAGGTTGCCCAGCAAGTCAGCAGTGATGGTAGGTGCCATTCTGCATTCCAGGATTCCACATCCCGTGCACATGCCCTTCGCTTTCTGCCTTGCCTACAGGCCCAGGCCTAGGGCTTCTGAGCCCTGTCCTTGCCAGGGGGCAAAGGGCATGGGCGTCCAGGCTGGGAGCGACTGTGAGAGAACAACAGGGTCAGGGATGGGGAGGGTGCTGAGGGCCAACTTGACAAAATGAGGAAGTCTCCCCCTTTCCTGAGTTTCCCTCACTGCCCTCTCCTCTGAAGAACTTTCTTTAGCATTTCTTTTAGAACAGATCTGCTGGCCACACATTCTCTTAGTTTTCCCTCATCTGAGAATGTCTTTACTTCCACTTCACTCTTGAAGGATATGTTCGCTGGAGATTGAATTTGGGGTTGACAGTTCTTTCCTTCTGGAATTTTAGCAATATGGTGGTACTTCCTTCTGGCCTCCATGGCTTTGGGTGAGAACTCCACCATCATCTATGCCCAGGTTTCTTCTGACTCCAAGGACCTGCTCAAAAGGTGGCGAGGTGAGGAGAAGAAAGAACTCTGGGGACTGGGAGTTGAACCCCAGCTCCACCACTTCTGAGCTGAGGGGCAGTGGATGAGTCCCCTCACCACTCTGAAGCTTAGCTTTGCCCCTGTTGCCATGAGAACGTGCAGGAGCACGGATGTCACACTAAGGGCCTCTCTTGTGGGCCTGATGCTCTCCGTGTCTCTGAGAATGATCAGACTCCCCAGGAGGGCGAGTTCCTGGTGAAGAGGAAAGAAAGAGACCCTACGGAGATGCCCTCCGGCCCTGCCTGCCCATGGGGGAGGTGGCCTGAGTTCTGCACCTTTTGCCTCCAACACTTGTACCTGCTGTGGCCCAGCCTGGCCTGCTGGGGCAGGGCGTTCTTAGGATGTTTCTGGCTTACCAGCCCAGCTCCCAAATCCTGATCAACTAGGGAAAGGCCCTCATTCCCTCTCACTCAGGTCATTGCAAAGTCCCCCTTCAGTGGGGATGGGGCAACTTTCAGGACCACCCGATGTCTCTCCCTCCCCACACCCTACAATATACTCCAACTGCTGGGTCTCCCCACACGCTCCCATGTTCTTTCAGGCCTCCATTGTGTTTCCTCTGCCCGGCAAGTCCTTTCTCCCTTGTCCAATTGGCACGGCCTTACGGGAAGCAATACTAGCCCTTACTTCACCTCTCTATGCCTCCGTTTTCTCGTCTGTATGTTGGGGATAATAATAAAACCTACCTCACAAAGTTGTTGTGAGGATTAAACAAGCTACTCCTTGTGAAAAACTTTGAACAATGTTTGGCCCATAGTAAGTACTCCATAAACATTAACTCATTCTTATAATTATCAATGACACTATTATAGTATAGTGATTAAGTACACAGACCCTAGAACCAGACTGCCTGTGTTCAAATCTCAGCTCCAATGCTAGCTGTGTCACCGCAATCAAGTCACTAAACCTCAATGTGCTTCACTTTTCTCACCTTTCAAACGGGGTGGGGTCATAATAGGTCCCACTTCATAGGGTTGTCACAAGGATCAAATAAGACAACATACATGAGCACTTATCATAAAGCCTGGAACACAGTAAGCTCTCAACAAATGTTTGCTATTATTTTGATAATACTCATCATCATTTCAGCTTTCTTCCTTTTCAGAGAAGGAGCAGGTACTCCTGGGGGAGGTTTCCACTGGAACTGATGCTAGGGAGGTCCACCCATGGACCCATGCAACTCTTGGGCCATGTCAGGCTCCTGGTTCTGGCTAGGAGATGCTCTCATGAGATTTGCTACCTCCGCAACTTTGTGGACCTGTTCTCTATGCCTGAATTGCCCTCTGCCTTGGCCCAGCTCCAAGGCCCTGCCTTTGGGAAGCCTCCCCCAGTTCTTGCATGTCAACAGAGTGCCAGGGATCCTCCAGGGCACCCCTGACATGCCCTCTGAAGCTCCAGCAGCACGTTGCCCTGGGCCTGCCTCAGGTGGAGCTAGTTCTGCACTAGAGCCCTAGGTTCGAGTCCTGGCTCTGCCCCTTAACTTGCTGTGCGACCTTGAGTCAGTCCTTTTTCATGTCTGGGCCTCCTTTTTCTACCGTAACATGAGAAGCATGGCCCAGATGGTCTCTCAGGCATCTCCCAGATGGGTAAGTCCTAATACGACTCCCCGAAGTCATCCCCAGGGCTGAGCTAGCCCAGTGCCTGACATTGAACGTGGGATGAGTTGAATCAGATGGAAGCGAAGTGGAGTGATTATAGAAACACAGACACATGCCCCAACGTGGTGCCCACACCCCTGCCCCCTGCCTACTCCGTGGCCTAGCCTTTAGCTATCCCGGGCTGCCTGGCTCCCTGACCTCTGTAACTTAGGGGTCGAGGGCAGAGCTTGGCTTCTGCCTGGAGGCAGGAGTGCTGGGGCTCCAGCAGGAATGTTCCGGGGTTTATTTTGGTGCTCTAAATTGGAAGGCTGGAGGCTCTAATTTAGCCCTCCCTGCCTGGAGCAGGAGCCCAGGCTGGGGTGGCCAGCCTCGCCGCCAAGCATGAGCCCCCCACCAGACCGCAAGCCGACCTCAGAGCTGCCTGTGGCCAGCCCTGCATAGCAACACCCTAGACAACAAAGGCCCCTTAGCCCTCCTCCTCTAGCGGCGACCGTGGCAGTGGCTACTGTTGCTCTGGGGCTCGGCGGGTTGGGTCCCAGAACACGTGGGGTGGCTGACAGAACACTAGGAAGGCACAGAGAGTCCCGGTGCCCACACTGGGCGCCCCCCCTCAGGGAACCTTGGCAGGGCCACATGAGCTGCCCCACACACTGAGAAGTGTGGCCAATGGAAACTAAGGCCGAGGGCCTAGAGGGTCACTAGGCTTTGAGAGAAGGGCCAGCTGTTTTCCATCTTCACTGAGGGCCGAGGGAGAGGAAACAGGCAGGGAAAACAGCAAGGAGGACTGCGGGTTCAAAAGATTAGCCTTCCGTCCTAGGCAACCGTGGAGAGGTGATTGGGCCTGCAGCTACCCCTGCAACCCACCCTCCACCCTGCCAGCAGAGGCATCTTGCCAGCAAAGACTTGATCAGATTCTTTCTTTAATTAAAACATTTCGATGGCTCCCTGCAGGAGAAAGTCCAGCCCTCCATTCAAGAGTTAAGGCCCTTCACACTGCGATCCCAGCCTACCGTTCTACATTGCTCCCCACACCTCTCCCCACCTACCCCCCTACAACATGGCCACTCCAGCTGCTGGGCTTTCCCCAGATTCTCCCATGCTCTTTCAGGCCTCCATTTCCTTCCCTTGGCTGGGAATGCTGGGAAATCCTTTCTCTCTTTTCCACTGGGCAAATTCTTCCTTATTATTGAAGCTCCAGCACAAATGTTTCCTACTCTGGTACAAAGTTAACTGTTCCTTCTTTCGTGCTTCCACAGCGTTACCATCAGACCCTTATTCATTCAGCCAGCCTTTACTGAGCATCTACTAGATGCCAAACACTGTTCTAGGCACCGGGGATACGACGATTAAAAATGATAAGTCACAGACCCTTCCCTCGTGGAGCTTACATGCAGAGGAGACAGACAGCAAATAAGTAATCAAATTTATAAGATAATTTCAGATAGTGAGACGTACAGGGTGTGCTGGTAAATGTTTAACAGCCAGCTCTGGAGGGGGAGAATCCTGACCTGCAGTGTCTGCTGATTTCTGTGGTATAAATATTCCCATCGTGGCTGATTCCAAGTGACCAATGTGAAATCACTGAACACTGAGTTGGGAAGGGTCAGTGACCGGCGACTTCGGCACATTGGTGGTGCATGCCAAAAATAAAAGGAAACAAGCTAACAGAAGAGAGAGTAACTGGGCCACAGAGGTCGTGGAAGTTACTAGATTAGATTAGGTGAGGGGGTGAATACTGGAAGGACTCTGAAGAGATGACATTTAGGGGGTGACCTGAATGACCAGGAGCCAGCCAGGCAGACATCTGGGGGAAGCTCTTGGCACATTAGATTTTTAAAAATACTTTTTCTATTGAGGTGTAATTTACATACAATCAAATGCACTGATCTTAAGTGTTACAGCTCCATGAATTTTTACATATGAATCAACCTAGGTAACTAATACCTAGATGGAGAGGTAGAACATTTCCAACACCCCAGAAGGCTCAGGCCTCCTCCACATCAGTAATCCCCACTCCTGCCCCAAGAGTAACTACTATTTTGACTTCTATCGCCATGGATCAGTCCTGCCAGTTCTTGAAGTTCATATAAATGGAATATGAATGTGGCATTCTATAGTATGTTCTTTTTTGGGTTCGACTTCTTTCACTCAACATAATGTCCAGGAGATTCATCCAGTAGACTGTTCTTTTTCGTTGCTGTGCAGTGTTCCTTCATGTGAATATGCCCTGGTACATCCAATTATAATGATCTGTGTCCCCTCAAGTCTGAGAGATGGTCACATAAGATGGCCAAAACAGGCTGGGTGGGCTTTGGGGTCTGACTGATATGGCCTCAGCCACTCTGGAGCTGGGAGACTTGCAGTAAGAAAGTCTTTTCTAGATACATGAACCTCAGTGTTCATTGCAGCACTATTTACAATAGCCAACACATGGAAGCAACCTAAATGTCCACCAACAGATGAATGGATAAACAAGATGTGGCATATATACATATATATATACATATATATACATATATATACACATATATACATATATATATACACATATATATAATGGAATATTACTCAGCCATGAAAAAGAATGAAATGATACCATTTGCAGCAACATGGAGGGACCTAGGGATTATCATACTAAGTGAAATAAGTCAGACAGAGAGACAGGTATCATATGCTATCAATTAAATGTGGAATCTGAAAAAAATGATACAAATGAACTTATTTACATAACAGAAACAAACTCACAGACTTATAAAACAAACCAAAGGGGAAAGGGGGGGAAGGGATAAATTAGGAGTTTGGGATTAACAGATACAAACTACTATATATAAAGTAGATAAACAATGAGGACTTACTGTATAGTATAGGGAATTATAGTCAATATCTTGTAATAACCTATAATGGAAAATATTCTGAAAAAGAATATATACATATATTATATATGTATAACCAAATCACTTTCGTGTACACCAGAAACTAACACAACATTGTAAATCAACTATACTTCAATAAAAATAAAAGTTCTTTCTGCCTTTCTACCTGCTAAACGGAGAGGATAATGACAACTCTTACGGGTGTGGCTAAGAGTTGAGGAGGTGATACATGGCAAGCTCTTAGTGGAGGCCCTGCTACGGATGGGGTCTGCTTGAGGACTCTCTGGGTGCCTTCCCTTCCTTAGCCTCTGTGTGTGTGGGTGTGTGGGTGTGGGTGTGTGGGTGTGGGTGCAGAGGGTGAATGTGTGGCTGTGGTTTGTGCTCTGAAAAGGCTTCTGAGATTGCTTTGGGGATGGCTGGTGTAAGGCACGGTTTTGAGGGGTCAGAAGTACCTCCACTGCATAGAGGGCCTGATATTTGAGGTGCCTCCCCACCAGGCAGGGCCAGGATGGATGGGGGGAAAGAGGCGAGGGACTCCTGACCCCCGCCAGTGCCCATGGATGGACAGGCAGAAGCTCAGGGAATTCAGTGTGCAGTCTCGGCTCCTTCTCTCCACTATGCTTTGGGAGGGGATGGCCGGGCAGGGATCATTTTCTCCACTTTACAGTTGCAGGAACCAAGGTTCCGAGAAGTAAGTTAACCAAGGTCACGTAACCTGGCAAGTGTTGGAAGAGAGATTCAAACCTGGGTGTGTTTGACTCAAAGCCAGTGGGTTGAGGGCATCTCGTGAGTGTCCAGGCCAGGGAACTTGAGGGTGCCGAGCCAGCGTCTGGAAGACAGACAAGCTGGGCAAGCAGGTTGGAGCTTTGGCCCGGAGGAGGACCTTGGGCCTGATAACTCGCACAGCAGAGGGGGTTACCTGGGGAGCTCCTGCCAATACGTCCTGCATAACGGGGCTCACCTACACATCACAGCCTTTCTTCTCCCTCTGCTTCCCAGAGGAGAGAGTAGGCTGGAGAGGAGGAGCGCCTAATGGGAAACAGGTGTCCTCAACACTCCAGCTGCAGCTTCCTGCCTGCTGCTCCCCTTGCTTCCCCACCAGCTCGTGCCCATGTATGGCCTTGTCCTTGGTACTGCCACCTCGGACCCTCCTCCACCCCCAATTTGGCCTCCTAGGCCTCAAAGGCCAATCTTTCTGCATGACAGACCTTTTTCCTTCATTCACACTGTACCCCTCTCTTTCCCTGACCCTTGGGAGTCCCATTCGGGCAAGTGCAGGGACAGGTGGGGAGCCCTATACGTGGCACGAGAACATGTGGCTGCCTGTTCCAGTCCCGTGGCAGGTTTCCTGCACGTCACAGGGCCGGGACCTTCCCTTTGCCTCTTTCCCTATCTATACAATGGGCTTGTCTCCGAGGGCCTTGTCAGTTCTGGGTTTCTCACTGGGCAGCAGTGACCGAGCATCTCCAGGGACCCATTTCCCTGATGGAGAGAAGCATCACTGAGTCCAGCTTGGGGTTGAGAGCAGAGCCCTGGAGAGAGAGAAGAGACTGATTGGATTCTGCTGAGGATGGAGGGCTTCTGGGCATAAGGGGGGCTGGGATCTGGTCACTCTGGGCCCCGTTCCCTGTGACTCCTCACTCAACATTCATTCAACGAAGCATTATGGAGCGGCAGCTCCAGCCCAGGTGACAGGCTGCGTGCTGCGGATACAGCAGTGGACAAGGCAGACGTGGTCCCTGCCCCAGAGAAATTCCAACAGGCCCCTGGGTCCTCAATTACAGCTTAAAATCCCATCGGTAGCATCACCTCTCATCCCTGAAGAAACTTGGGGCCTAATTGCCCAAGGCTATATGGATAGCTAAAACCTAAGACAGGGCTCAAATCCAGAGCCCCTGACCACCACCACCTCACCCCACCTTGCCCAAATTCTTCTCCCTCAAATCTTAGCCTCACTGGCTGATCTGGAAAGCACTTTAATCATGCCTAAGAGCCTGGAGATTTACAAAGGAAGCCTTGACTGGGTGCAACCCAGCCCACTGGAAAGGCGCCTCGGTGTGGAAATCCTCCCGGCTGGCCACAGGCAGGACTCCCGGCTCCCCTCCTCCGATCCCCCACTGCACTGTGTTCATCCTTGCTGGTGCAGCAGGGATTGCAGACCACCTCCTTTCATCATTTATTTGGATATCTGTCTCCTACACTGGATTGAGGGGTTCCTTGAAGGCAGAGCCTGTGTCTTGTCTGTCTCTGAATCTCTGGGGCCTGGACCAAGCAGACAGAGAAGCAATTCAGTGGGTGCCTGTGGCATGGAATCGACTATTTTGCTCACTAAGTATGGATTCTTCTAGGTACTATGCCCTTGACGCGTAAGCTCTGGAGGCAGGGGGCTTGGGTTTGCATTGTGGTCCCATTACTCACTCACCACAACTTTGGGCCAATGACTTAACCTTGCCTGGCGTTGCTCGTTGGTAAAATGGGGATGCTTGTAGGACCGAGTTCACAGGGTTGCTGGGATGCACCCCAAATAGTATCTGGTGCATAGCAGGTGCTTAATATCTGTTCACTACTGCAACCATTACTACTACCATTTAAAGTAAAGGATGTAGAAGGCTATTTCCTGTACAGGCTGCCAGAAATCGATATTCATCATATATGACCGGCTGAAGGCTGGACACTAGCCTAGCTCTTCCCAAACTTCCTCCTGCTTAGGAATCACCTGGGGATCTTATGAAAATGCATATTCCAACTCAGCAGGTCTGGGACGTGGTGCCACAGATTGCATTTCCAACAAGCTCCCAGGTAGCCCTGATGCTGCTGGTCCAGGGACCACACTTTGAGGAGCCCTCGCCAACATTAACTACCAGGGGGATCTACCATCCACTGAAAAGCCAGTGTCAGGCCCTGTGCTAAGTGCTCCATGTGGATTCTCTCACTGAATCCCTGCAACAGCCCTGATAGGTATGTATTGGCGTCCCTACTTTACAGATGAGAAAGCCGAGACTCAGAGAAATCAAGTAACTTTCCAAACGTCCCATAGCTTGGAAGTGGCAGAGGCAGGATTTTAACTCAGGCCAGGCTGACTTCTAAGCCCCATTGTTTCCCATTCTGGAAAACAGCCTCCTTGTGGCCTTGCATTCCCTAGAGGATGTCTGTCCCACGGAGAGAGGACTGCAACACAGAACCCAAACCAAGTGACAGCAAAAGCCACCCCCCAGGAACAGATCTTTAGAGTGTCCAAAGTATTTGCCTGGCCCCCATGAGGCGGATAAGGAGGCAAGGCAGGGACTTTGATCCCAGTTAATGCTGGTAAGGACTGAGAAAGCTTTCAGAGTGGGTGTGAGGGCAGGTGGGGGGCTAGGGGATGGCCCACTGGCTACCCAGGCCTAGCTTCCCCTTGTGGGGCCCCATGACCCAGGAGCTGTTCCTCATCACTGAAGGCTCAAGACTCCGTCAAGTTTACCAGACTGGGGGCAACTGACTGCCACTGGCCCAAAGCCCAAGATTCTGAGGCCTCAACCAGAGGATCTTTTTATGAGCTTGGGGTAAAACATCAAATCGTCAAGGAGACACTGTGTTCTCCTTGGCTTTGTATCATAAGGTAAGGCCACAGCTGAGGCAGAGGCAGCCTGCTGCTTCTGGTAGCTCCATGGCTCAGGGCCACTCTGTCCCGGCCAAGCCTGGAGACACCCTCATACCTTCTGACTCCCTGGTCACCTCTCTTCTCATCCCCAGCCAGGCCCATGGAAACCTTTTGTTCACACGGGGCATAATACAATGAATGTGTGCTACCTTCTTGGGTCTTTCCTAGGTCTCCTAACCTGGGACCATGGACCTGTAGCATGTCTGAGAGGTGAGTTTCTAGGGTCCGAGAATGTGCTAGAATTATAGGCCAGACCGTGTGTGGATGTGTTTTCTGGGGTGGCTATCCATAACTTTTACCATTCATCTCCTCGTGTAGCAAATATTGATTGAATGCATTCTCTGTGCAGGGCATTGAGTTAGTTAGGCACTAGAGATACAGGGATGAGTGAGACAGATGGCTGCCTCCAGGGAGCTTCCAGTCCAGGGGGAGTCAATGAATGAGTAAGCAAACCAAAAATATCCCCACATGAGAACAGCTGGGGCCTGGACTCTGCCTAGTCCCGTGTCATTCACTCCATAAATTGGCACTGCTAACAGTTTTGAAGGGATACCTGAATGAGGCCCAGGGAGGGGGTGGGGGCAGGGCTTGTCCAAGGCCATACGGAGAATCAGTGGCAGAACATGAAACAGATGCCTGGGCTTCAGGGCTCTTGGTGTGGGGCACTGACCACCACATGCATGTAGAATTGAAGTGGGCACAGGGCCCGTGGAGCTGCTTTGGGCCTGGGATCTCTGGGCTTGACACATTTGTTTTATGGCCAGTAAAGCCACTCCCACCTCTATTCCCATTCTTAGTTCATCCATTTCCAAGGCCGACTGCCCATGGGGGAACCTCACCCCGCACCCCTCTCACCCCACAGGCAGCTGTTCTCCTTCTAGCCTGCTGGGTGGGCTCTGGACCTTCCTGGGGCCTCATTCCCTGAGAAAGTCCAGCTGGCGGGCCCAGCTGGGGGTTTGAGGGAGGATGGGGCCCATCTGGAGGGGCCTTGGAGTGAGCCAGAGGGGCCAGCAGGGAGGGAGAGCCCCTTGGGAACAGAGCCTGGACTGGGAGAACTCTCTCTGAAAGGCACAAAGAAGAAAAGGAAATGCCAGGGTATCTGGGTTGACACTCATGACAGTCTTCTGAAGCCTGAAAGAATATTGAGAGGGCCCCTTCACTCTCTCCAGGATGCATTTCATCTGTGTGAATCTCTCCAGTGTTCAAAGGCTCTTGGCTGGCAATGGACCACTCACCTGCCCACCACTCCTTGACACCATTCTCTTTCTTCTCTGGTGGCTACTGTGGCCTGGCCACTGGGCAATGTGTGAGGAGAGGGGAGGAGTGAACCCGTAGTTGAAGAAGTCTTCTCTCTGCTTGGAAGGCCTTCAGTCTCATGGGGGAAATAAAGCCTAAATGGTTCGCTCCAATACACCATGGTCAGTGCTTTGGGTCTTCTGAGGAGGGAGAAAGTCTGTGGATGGCAGGGCTGGGAGAGTAAGGAAAGGACTCACAGAAGAGACATGCACAAGAGGGGGAAAGCTCTATGGGCAGAAGGCCCTCTCTGGCCTCCAAGGTCTGCTCTGAGCTGCTCAAATCCCCACGTGATGCTCAAGCCCCTTCTACCATATTCCATCCAAATGCTTGACCCGTCTCTGCTTTCCTACTTCCTGAGGCGGGAAGCTCATTCACTTGCAACAAAGAGATCATCTCAAAATAGCCCTCACCCTAAGAAAGTTCTTTCTTGAGTTGGGCTGAACTTCGTCTCCCTGTGGCTTCTGCCCAAGGGTCACAGCACTGCTGCCTGAGGCCACCTAGACTCTGTCTTCTCCCTCTGCTCTAAAATAGTCCCTCAGAGGTCTGAAGAATCACCATCACCAAAACCCCTGAGTCTTCTCCAAGCCAAACAGCTCGTTCCACTCCTCCTCCTGAGGCCAGAGTTCCAGCTTCCTCTCCAGTCTGCTTTTGCCTCCCTGCCCATGCTGCAGTATGTCTGTGGCACCCTTAATATGTGGACCTAGGGCTGACAGCATATTCCAGGGCAGTCTGTCACTTCCTTTTTCTAGAAACTTCTATGCTCCCTATGGATGCAGCCTAAGGCTCCTTGGACTTATTTAGGAGCAGACCTCCTTACTCTGCTTCAGGCCCTCTCGCCTGTTCCCTCTGGCCAGCCTGCATCTGAGGACTGGGTTTTAGGATCCAAGAGTAAAAGATCTGACATTTCTCCCTGTCGTACCTACTTTGTATGCTTCAGCCCCTCCTTCTTGTCTATCAGGACAAGACTCTGAAGGTTGATGAAATTAGCTCTCCCACCTATAGTTGGACCCATGTTCCAAACCTGATCAATGAGCAGCTATGTCTACACATGTGCCACCAGGCACCTGCCTCTGTAAATTCATCCTGAAAGCCCTTGTCAGATGTCTGGAGGTGAGAAGTCAGCACCCCTCACACTGTCCCGTGATCCCAGGAGCCTGAAGGAGTATGTCCAGGAGTTGATGGTGGACCCATGGGCAGAAGAGGCACGATGCCAACCACTCTGCCTGGCCAGCCATCAGCCAGACAACTTTTCCAGAGGCTTGTTTCAGGCTCTGAGTGCGATGGGGGTGCTGCAGAGAACATTCGGAGACACCAGACACTGCCTCTACCCTTTGGGAGCTTCCAGTCTCACAAGGAGAAAGACCAGGTGGGCTCCTAATGTGATGGAGTAGGCTGAATAATGTTCCCCAAAGATATCAGGTCCTAATCACTGGAACTTGTAAGTGTTCCCTTATTTGGAAAAAGGGTCTTTGCAGATGCCGTTAAGGATTTTGAGATAAGGAGATTATCCTGAATCGTCTGGGTTGACCCTAAATGCAATTATACTCTAAGAAGGAGGTATCCATATAAGAGGGAGGTGGAGGAAGATTTGACACAGACAGAAAAAGAGGAGAAGGTCATTTGACCATGGAGGCAGAGATAAGAGTAATGTGGCCACAAGCCAAGGAATGCTGAGGGCCAGGAAACTAATATAGTCAATGAGAGAAACAAGCAGGCAAGTGAGGAGGCCCAGACCAAGACCAGAGAAAGCTGGGAAACTGGTGGCTGCAAATCTCAGGCAAGGGTTCATGGAAGAGGTAGGCCTGGAGCTGGGGCCGCAAGAGCAGTGGTAGGAGGAGACGGGCAGAGTGGGGAGACGGGCTGTGGAAATGGAACAGATCAGGCCTGCTAAGACCAGAGACACTGCAGCTGCAGGAGACAAAGGGGTTGGTGTGTGTGTGTGAAAAGGCCACATCCTGCCAAGTTGCCACTTTACCTCCCTCCGGGGGGAGATGGGCAGTGCCCTCATCGCCAGGTGGGTGGCCCCGTGTCAGGCTGGCAGAAGCCTAAACATGGGGTTTCAGGCCCAGCACCACCACAGACCAGTGCCTGCTGCCTCCCTGAGCCTCAGTCTCACGGTCTATAAGATGGGAAGGCCAATATTGGCAGCACTTCCAAGGACATTTTCTCCTTTTCCAGTTTCCCTTTGTTGCCTGACGTCTTCTCTTCTACGAGATATTAACGGGCAAGAATAGGCTGCTTCTCTTTACACGAGAGGATCCAAGGGGAGACAGAAATGCTAAGACCCCCCCCTCCCCTCTTTGAGATGCGATGAGGTTTGGGCAAGATAGTCGGCCGCTCTGATTCCATGCTCCACGAAGGCCAGTGCCCTGTGGGCTTGCTTCCAAGAGCCCCCGCAGCCAGAGCAGGTGCCCTCCCTCTCCAGAGGGCCCGTTTTCCCTCTGAAGCTCCTCTCTCCTGACCACCGCCAGCCCAGCTCCCAGGCAGCCACGGGAAGGCGCGGAGGAGAGCCAGAGTGTGGCTATTTATAACGGGGGATGTGATAAACACTTCGAAGAGATATTTCCCAATAGACCAAATTCAACGGAGATTACATAAGCAATTAGATCTTCTGAGCTCCCTGCTATCTTCTTGCACTGAGGCTGCCCAAAACGTGTGTGAACAAGTCTTTCTTTATAGTCAGGCATTTATACTTTACAAGGACGTAAGTTGAAATGTTTCAGGTGGGCAAGCCAATCCCAGCCTCCCCCCCATCTCACCATCCCCCTCCAGCTGCCCTGGGTGGTGGTGGAGGGGTCCTCAGGGCCTCTCCTTCTCTGCAGCCAGGTGATCCTGGGCGAGCTCCGGCATGTCTCTGGCTCTCTCTGCACTTCAGTTTCCCTTCTGTACAATGGGGACAACAATGCCTGGCCCCCAGGCTGGCACGGGAATCCTGTGAGAAACTGTCTGAAAGCTCTCAGCCTGGCCTGCGGTGGGTTTTCAAGCCACTTTGGATCCCAGGATCCCTTTCTCCTCTCTGGCCCACAATAGGGAGGGAGTTTGGCCCCTGGTTCATCTGGCCTCCCCTCCTTCATCCCACCTCCCTCTCACACCACGCTTCCCCCAAGTGCTAACGCTTTCTTTCTAATTTATTAGGCTGTTAATGGGCCTGAACAGTGGTAATTGTCTCTTGCCAAGGGTGAAAGCTATCTGCTCTCGACCAAGGCTCATGCCTCTCCCTTCCTCCTGGTCCAAGTGCCAAGACCCCAAGACCTGCTGATCCCCAGTGCTGGCCCTTCCCACCACAGCAGAATCTTTTGTCTGTAAAAATGCCCAGAACCGACTCCCCCAAAGCCTTAGAGCTGGTAGCCCCTGGATCCCGGCCCTCACTACTCTGGCTGTCATAACCTGGCACACATGGCCCCAGCAGGCATGCCTGCCCACTTTGTCCGGGGGGACTGGGCAGAACGAATGGCTGGTGGAGCCGGAGGTAGCTGGGGAGGGGAGGGGAGGCCCAGCCCCAATTGTCCCCCCACCAACTCCAGCCACTCTCTCTACACACCCAAAGCTCCTGCCACCCCCAGCCACTCACCCTGCTCTTCCCATCTCCAGGCTTCTACCCATGCTGTTCCCTCACACTCTGCTCCATCTCCAGGTAAAAGATTCCCACTCATCTTTCGAGGTCCAGTCCAAGTACTTTCCACTCTGTGAAGGAAACCCTGGCCAAGGCCTGCATTCCCAGGGACTCATGTGCCACCCGCTCCTGGTGTGAGAGGAAGCCGGGGTCTGGGCTCTCTCTGGTCCCCCGTGGCCAGCCTGGAGCCTAGCCCAGAGGAGAGGCCCTGGGGCTTTTGGCCCAGTGTAATGGAATCGAACAGTAGCAGCAGGGTGGTCAGTACAGAGGACAGTGAGGCAGGTGGCATCTCCTCCCCAAGACCAAGCAGAGACTGACCAGGAAAGGGGGGCACCTTCCAGTAGAGGAAACAGGCAGCAGGGAGCAGGGAGTCGGACGCCATCAGAGGACGCTTGAAGAAGAGACAGCTAATGGGCAACTCTAAGGGTATTCAGCAAGCACTTAAAGAGGCTTATCAGGGGCTCCAGGAATACTTCTGCTATGCATGTGGCATGGGATCCGTTCTAATGTGGGGGATAGAAAACAGGCCCTGGAATCAGGAAACCACTACACAACCAGCTGTGTGATCTTGGCTGAGTCGCCTGTCCTCTCCAAGCCTCAGTTTCTTCATCTGTACAATGGGTAGAGGAATCCTTTACCTCACAGGGCTGTTGCAAGAAGTAAATGATATAACATGAGGACTAGGTGAGAGCTCCTGTGTACAAATGCTTGGCATTCCTTAGGCATCCCAATAAACTACGATTTCCTTCTCCTACCTGTACCCCTGGGAATTCATAGTCTGTCTGGGGGCCTTATCCAGCAGAACCCCAGCAGTAGTAAGTGTTGAGGGTCTCAGAGTTGAGTAATGTGTTCTTAAAGGAACATCTTATGCGAAGGACAGAGCACAAAGGAACAAGGTTAAATGATGCAGCACAGCTGTAGTTTAGACATTAGGAAGAATTCCCAGATGATGAGGACTTAGAACCAAGAAAGCTTTAGAGAAGAAGCATCTTCTAAAAACTTGACATCTGAGCCCAGACCTGGATGGCATGAAGGAATCAACCATGAGAAGAACTGGGCGAAAAGTGTTCCAGACAGAGGGAACAGCAAGTGCAAAGGCCCTGAGGCAGGAATCGGCTTTGTGGGGTCAAGGCACAGAAGAGGTGAGTGCCATTGGAACAAAGTAAGAAGAAAGTGATCCCAGATGGAGACAGAGGAGTCCGTAGGGCCCAGACTATGAAGAGCCTTATAGGCCATGGGTAAGGACTTCGCATTTTACTCTGAGTGACATGGGAAGCCCGGGGAGGGTTCTGAGCAGAAACGCGACATGACTGACTTAGGACTATAACAGATCACTCGGCTTTTGTGTGAATAACAGTTGGCAGGGGACAAAAATAGAAGCAGGGAAACCATGAGGAGGCTTCTGCAGTAATCCAGGCAAGAGGTGATAGTGGCCTAGAGGGGTGTGGTGACAGTGGAGGTATGGAGAAGTGGTCAGATCTGGGATTTATTTAGAGATGAAGATGGCAGGACTTGCTAATGAATTGGAATAAGAAAGATCACTTATTTGACATCTATTATTAGTGCAGCCAGCACCTCAATGAATCCTCTTGACTGCCCTGTCAGGTCAAGCTGATTTACCTCCATTAGACTGAGGAGGAAACCTTAGGCTCAGAGAAGCAAGTGGCTTGCCCAAAGTCACACAGCAAGGAAGTGGCAGACTAGAAGTAGGAGCCTGGTCTGTGTGATTCCAAGATTGATGTGGTTTCCCTGACAACATGACTCAGGCCTGTGCTAGGCCAGGCCTATTGTTTTTTTTTTTGTTGTTTGTTTTTGCTGTTCGCGGGCCTCTCACTGTTGTGGCCTCTCCCGTTGCGGAGCACAGGCTCCGGACGCACAGGCTCAGCGGCCATGGCTCACTGGCCCAGCCGCTCCGCAGCATGTGGGATCCTCCCGGACCGGGGCACGAACCCTTGTCCCCTGCATCGGCAGGTGGACTCTCAACCACTGCGCCACCAGGGAAGCCCTAGGCCAGGCCTTTGGATCACACTTTCCCAGATATCAGTTGTTTAAAGAGGAGTCTCCTGCCACTGCTATGTTCTAAACCTGGCCTTGAGCTCTGCTCTGCCCACCTCATCCCCCCGGCCCCACCTCACTCCCGAGACCAGCCACTTCTGCAGCTGAAGGGGGAGCAGCCTTAGCGGTTTCGTCTGTAGAATGCAAGAGCAGCCCATTGCATCTATGGTTACATGATGACTAAATGAGACATGAGATGAGATGGCCAAAGCCCCCTGCCCAGAGCCTGGCATGCTGCCTTCCCTCCTCCCTCTTGGCCATGGGGGCCACCTGCAGCCCAGATGCCCAGCAGGCTGCCCTGGCTGCCCTGGTGTTCTCCCCCCAGCCTCCACACAGAAGCCAGCACCTCTAGGCAGGGCCCTGCCAGGCTCTCTCTCTCATTCTTACTGTCCATTCCTTGGGGCCCAGGCAGATGGGATGAGTCCTATCATGCCAAAAGGATGCAGAATAAAGAAGAAAACTTCATTTCCTGTGTCACGATGCTTTTTATCCCCACCAGAAACAAACATAACTGACACCCACTCTGTGGGGGGCCATGCAAGCGCCTCTGGGGAGACAGAGAGGCAGCAAAACATCCACCCCTGTCTCCCCATCCGCATCCCAAGCCTCCAAGTCTCCTCCCACAAAGGCTTAGGGACGCTCCACACTGAAAGGAAGCATTGGCTGGCTCTGTCATACTGCTCTTACAGTACACTTGGGGAAACTCAGGCTCAGAGAGAAGGGACTTGGCCAAGAGCATGTAGCAGAAATGAAGACCAAGTCTTCAATCCAAGAAGTATGCTTTTGCCTGCAGAGCATGACTATGCCCCAGCCCGCACACGCCTGGCATATGCGCAAGTGTGCCCCCACTAGCCACCGCTATGCTATGCAAGGGCCCAGGCAAGGGGGCATGGGGGTTTCTATGTTCGGCATCTCTCATAAGCGCCTGTCCCAAGGACATGAGGCTCCATCCTGGGTCACCCCAAAGGAGAAGATCGTTCTCTGAGCTGGGTGGGCCCACAGCCCAGAAATACATGTCTTGCGGCCGACCTCTTTCATCAGCCACCCACCTCCCTCCCTGGGGACTGATGCCTCCCCAGGTTACCCGGCATACCCATTCTGCACTCTCCTGGCAGCCGCATGGTTGACCCCAACCCAGGCCCCCTCCCAATGCAGCCAGGAAGAGCAGGAGGGCACAGAGAGGCCATGAGGAAACTCGTGCTGAGCCAACCTTAGGGACCTCACATTGGCGAGCAAGAAAGGGGCCATGGCCTCTGGGGGCAAGGGAGTCAGTGCAGGATTATGGGCTCCTCGCTCAGAAATGATTGGTCGTGACAAGCTCACTGCAGGAACAAAGCCATGTGAAATTGACCTCATCACCAGTGATCAGATCAGATTGTTTAGTGTGAGGGGAATGTGAGGGGGATGTTCAGCTGGGCGATGACCTAGTTAGGGCCTTAAAGAGGCAGAGCAGCTGCCCCACTCTGGGGAGGAGGAGGCAAGAGGCCTCCTGGGGGGAGGCCCCTGCTGAGCTGCAGGTGGAGGAAGGCCGGTTCCCAGGCAGGCTCCGGCCAGGCCACAACAGGCTCCTCGAGCCCTCCAGCATCCCCAGAGGCCATTTTAGAGGAGTAGGGCCTAGCCTTAGGGGACTGACAGACAGTGATAGAGGGGGCCAAGGCAGGAGCCAAGGACAGAGTTTCCATACCTGTCCAAGGAGAGCAACAAGATAGATCAGAAACTGGGGAAACCCTGAGGCAGACCTTAGGAAACAGGAGTGGTATTTATTTAATGATTTATTTCCTTGTTTGTTTGTTTACTATGTCTCAGGCACTATTCTAAATACGTATATTACCTCAAGTAACCCTCAAAACAACCCTATGAGGTGGATGCTATTATGATGCCCATTCTGCAGATGAGCAAATTGAGAGTCAGAGGCGATGTCACTTGCCCAAGTTTACAAAACTGTTACGTGGCCACCTGGTCATGGAGTCTGCGCTTGTTCACAGCTACATTCTACAGCTTCTCGGCTGATGACAGGGTCGGCCAAATGTGGCAGGCCAAATAAAGACGCAACCAGGAAGAGGTGGCCTGTGCTGCTGAGGCCTTTCTTTCCCATCAGGCCCAGGGGGCCCAGGGGCTGGGGCAGGGAAGAGGAGGCCTGTCAGGAACTTCAGGAACAGGTGCCTGCTTTCTCCTTGGATCCTGTTTCCTGACACTTGCTTGAGGAACGGAGGGGGAGGGGGAGGGAAGGGACATGTGGCCAGCCGGGCAGAGCAGGCCCCTCTCTGCCAAGCACCGCCTTAGGGAATATGACTCCTGCTGCCTGAGGGGTACAGGGGAGATGCCAGAATGGGGGGCAGGGCTTCTGGTGGGGCACATGGTGTTAACCCTTTCATCGGCGATACGTGTGCAAAAAGCAGCACAGGGCCTGGTGGCACAGAGGAAGCAGGCACCCACGATGTGCAGCAAACAGCAGAACCCACTAAGGGTAGGCCAGGGCAGCAGCTGCAGCGTGAAGGGTCCTGGTCGGCTGCTGGGAAGAGTTCCAGGGAGGCCAGTAATCTCCTCTTGAGGGCCTGAGGCATAGAAGAGACCCCTGTCACCCCAAAGGGTTTAGAAGCACCTGAGGCCAGTACCTGAGTAGAATCTTGTACGGGGGGCTCCAGGGATGCCAGCTCTGTTGGAAGCTGAGAGGTAGGTGTGGAACTGGTCTGCCAGTCCAGACTCCTGCCTGGTTCCGCGCAGGCTGAGGCGTCTAGGCTGGCAGGACCTCACGACCTCAGTCTGTTCTCCTGGGGGTATGTAGCTTAAAGGAACTCCTGCTGTTCCCCGGTGCCTGGGATGAGGGGGCTGACTGAATGCTCTGTGCCTCCCTTTCTTTAGGGCAACCAGCCTTGAGTGTGCCCCCGGGGCAGGCCTCTCAGCTCTCTGGCTCCCTTCCACCCAGTTCTGTGGGCACCTGGGATCTCTCGTCAAGCCCTTTGGGTCTCGGGCAGGGATGGGCTGGCCTATCTACTGCCCCACCTGCTTTCCAGCCCCTACCTGTCTTCCCTATTTCCTCAGGCTGGGCCAGTTTCCATTTCGCCCCACCTTATCTCACACTGAATTTCTCAGATGTGGTCTGGTGGGGCTTCATTTGTGACCAGTGGCCCCTCCTTGGGATATTCCTGATACTCCTACCAACGCCCTCCCCAGTAGTTGCAACGACTCTAGGCTGCAAGGCCTCTCGTTCTTTTCTGAGAACCCACACTGAGAGGATTCAGGCCCCCAAGGACCTTACTTCTTTGGGGAGACTTCTGAAGGACTGTCAAAAGGCAGAGGGAGTCGGAGGACCACAGTTAGGATCGGCAGATGGCAGCCATAAGGTTAGAGATTTCAGTGCACTTCAGAGAAGGATTTCCTGTCAGGTTGAGCTGTTCTGCAAGAGAACAGCTATCTCAGGCTCTAGTGAGACCCCCGTCCCCAGAGGTGTGTAAGTAGAGGCTGGATGGACAACCACTAGAGATGCTATTGCAGACCAGTGAAAGAAGGGTGGGGCTATTCTATTCCTGGGTCTCTCTCTGTGTTTATTTTTTCGTTGTTGTGATCACTACAGACCCACAGGGGTGTCTGACCTCTGGTCAACTCTCCTCACCACAATATCCGTGCAAGTTCTCAAAGTTCAAGACAGAAACAACAAGGCTAAGAGCAAATCCAAGACATGATCAGAGGGGGAAAGAGAGGAGAAGGGAGTCAAGGAGAAAAGAAAAATAAGAGAGAGAGACAGAGCGGGGAGGACAAGGAAAGTGAGAGAGAGAGAGGAGAGACAGAGACAGGTGAAAAGGGGAGATAGAAATATATATATATACACACCAAGCCAGAGGCAGGGAGAAAGTTGAGACAGAGAGCTGCTCCTGGATTCATGCTCCTTTGTCTCTTCCAGCAGCTCCGGGGTTTCTGAAGAGCCTTATTCCCCAGCTAACCCTGTAACCCTACCCATGCCTTCAAAGGCAAGGGAGTGGCCCCCAGGGGCAGCTGTGCCTGCTGCGTGGGTCAGGGCCTTGGAACACGCCTGAGGCCAGAGCGCCCCTAGGTGAGACCTGGCCCAGGCCACCAGGCATCTCCCTGCTGCACCTTTGGGCAGAGAGAGGCTTCCGCTGGGGCCCCAGTGGCTCCAGGACCTGGGCAGCCAGGAAAAGACTCTGGGGGAGGCGGTCTCTGCCTTCACAGGTCTGCCACCCGGCAGAGGGAGCAGACTGGGGTTCTGGTGGCCCCAGAGAGCAGAGCTGGGCCCCCAGGGTGGGAGCCACCTCTGGGAGCATTCGGCTGAATTCTGGGAAGAACTTCAGAGCTGGCAGAGGCCCTTCACAGGGGCCCGGGCGTGCAGAGGTGTGCACGGAGGCTAGTTGGCTGCCCATGGTGGTGGTGGTGGGAGCCTTGTGGGGGAGTGAGACCAGAGAAGTTCAAAGCCAGAGAGAGAGTGACTGATTCTGTGATTCCCATGTCCTCAGCAGGCAACACATCTTTCCAGCCCAAAGGGGAGGATCCTGCTGTGTTACTTTAAATAGCTCAACTTTCTAATAAGGCTTTTATTCACATTTTTACATAGGAATATTTTCCATGGTTCTATCTTAAGAATTTGTATGTAGCTATGTAGTAATGTCTATAGCCATGTAACTATCTATCTATAATATCTATGTATTTATGAATTTCTACATCTATCTGTGTATCTCTATATCTCTGCATCTCCATATCTCTATATCTAAGTAACTGTGTATCTATGCATCAATCTATCTCTTTGTTATGTATCTCAATATCTCTGTATCCATCTATGTCTCTCTCCCTTTATAAGAAAGGCTGAGGGAGACCCCGGAGAGTTTAGGACCCCTGCTGCCTGAGCTGCCCCTCTCCATGGCCACTGCCTGACCTCCCATCCCCTTTCCCACCAGACGGTGGCCATCCTGGGCCTGGGCCAAGGGGTTACCGTGAGGAAATTGGCCAAAGTATGGAAAGCCATCCTCTGAAGCCAGTAGCAGCCTGCTTTGCTTGCGTCTGTTGGGGGTGAGGAAGATGGGAGAGCAGGAATAGAGTCGTGGGGAAGTGGGGGGGGGGCGCGGTGTGGGAGCATGGGGAATGTGAGAGTGGCTGCGCAGTCGTGAGTTTTAATTCTGGGAGGCAGAACATCACATGAGTAGCCTGCACTGGCATTCTCTTGCTGTGTGATCTAGGACGATGTCCTGCCCCTCTCAGGCCTTCAGTGTGCCCATCTACACCATGAGCCTCTTGAAGGGTCCTTCCGGAGCTGACACCCTAACAGGGCGGTAGTCCCCACACTTTTAAATCATGGATTCCCATCACTAGAGCATTTTGAGCACAGCAACACAATATATCCACAGGGATTTATTTATACATAATGTAGTGGTTAGGAACACAGACTCTGGGGCCAGCCTGTGAATATGCATCCTGGCTCTTCCACTGGGTATGTGGCTTGAGGTCTCTTGGCCTTAGTGGTCCCTGTAGAAAGAGGAGATAGGAGTCCTACTCATTGCCATCAAGTGGTTGTGAGGGTCTGGGACAGAGTACATAGATGCAGAGTATATAGATGTTGTTCTTACTATACATGTATTACTTTGCTAATTGATGATGTAGGCTTCAAATTGCCTGTCCAACGTCAAAACTGTTAAAGGATGAGGTAAAAAGAAATAAAATGCTCTCTATATTGCAATATTTTCTTCTCACTCCCCAATGGGTTGCTTAGGACACTTGGTATTGTCACTGTTCTAGAGTTTGCTTGTGATTCCTTCTCTGGTTTTCTACTAGAGAAGCGTAAGTTTGAGGCTAGGCCCCCTAAGCTGACAAGCATGGCAACCTGGACCTGGGCCTGCCTCTCACCACGCAACCGCTCCTAGATACACTGCATCTTTCCAGGACTCCTCTCCCACGGAGGGGCTAAAGGTCCAGAAGAACCAGGTTTCCCAGCCCCTGAGGACCAGCAAGGTCTGGGGGCCTCACACGTGGCCCACAGGCTCAGCTGCCCACACCCCAGGACGTCCCCCTCCCCATTCTCCTCAGCCCAGAGCCTAGGGTCGAGGTGTAGCCTCTTCCTCTCTCCCTTACCACAGCCAACGTCTCCACCACAGAGCGAGCAAGCTAAGTCGGGGGCTCACAGCCAGCACAGAATCGCTATTTCTTGGATGGGTAATAATGAGAGCTCGCCATTACTGAGCACACATGCACTTTCTTAAGTACTTTACCTGCATTGTCTCTTTGAATCTTCCCAGAGATCCTATGAAGCAAATGCTCTTCTTCCGATTTAACAGATGAGAACATCACCAATCAGTGGGAGAGCAGGGAAACCAGCTGCCAGCAGCCGGGCTGGAGAGCAGCCTCTTCACCCTGTGACAGTGAATGAACAAGTGAGGGAATGGTTCCCCTGTCCCCCTTCACGCTTTCCCAAGGCACCTGCTGTCCCCTTCCTGAATTCTGGGTTTGCTCTGACCCCCAGCCCCCCGCTTCCCCACCCTCTATCTCTTGGTGTCCAGCTCAGTGAGTCTGCACCCCGCCCCCACCCCAGGCCCGGGGCTCCTGTACCCCCATCCCCGCTCCCGGCAGGACCCCCTCCTGGGGGCCCCGCCCCCGTGGGCCGCCGACCCGCAGGTAATCCCCTCCCCCTTCCTGCCCCCGCAGCTCCAGCCCCTTCCAATTAGCCCTGTCTCGGATCCCCTCCGCTGGGAACGGGCGCCCCCCTCCCGCCCCCTTCCCCACTCCGCTCCCACGTGGGGAGCCCCGCTCCCAGGCCCCGCCGCCCTATTCAAGGCGCTCTCCTCCATTGTCTCCGCCTGCCACTCACTCAGGCCATTAGCATTTCTAAAGCCCGCTTCTCCTGGTCGCCGCTTTGGCCTCAGCCAAAAAGGGGCTCACTTTGAAACAGAAGTTTGGGGAGAGGGTGCTTCCTAGGCTACTAAAACAGCTTCCCTTTAGGCCCTCAACTCTCCAGGCCTCAATCTGCCTATAAAATGGGAAGAACTGCTCTCCCACATTTCGAGGCTTAGGACACCTGGAATTTCTCGGCTTCGAGAGTTGTTGAGAAATGGGGCAGCGCCCTGGGACCCCAATACAACTGCCCGTTCCTTCCCTTGGGTTTCTTGGGCCCTACCAATCTGGATCCTCCATCCCCCCCCCCCCCCGGCAACGTGCCAGGGGAGATATGGAGTTTTGTCAAAACTGGTTTTCCCTGCCCTAACCCAAGCGGCCTTTGTTAAGGCCCTGGCAGGATGGGGCATGAATGGGGGTGACTTCTTTGCCCTGGCATTTGAAACCTCCCTAAGTAACTTGGGTGGAGAGACAGCGCCACCCAGTGGCTTCATGGGCTCTAAGCTAATCTCGAGGGTGGGTCCTCACATACCTGGCTTCAGGGCCCCCAAGGAGGCGTCTCACCAGAGAAACCCTCTTTACTTGTGGGATTTCTTTTGCATTGGTTTAGCTGCTTCAGATCCAAGGCTAAATAAAGAGCCAGCGGTTAGAGTCCCAACGGGCTTAGCTCAACCTCGGCCCCGCCCCCATCATTCCTTTGGGCTGGCAATGGCCCTTGCTCTAGGCTCTGTTGCCAATGGCCAGTACTTTCCCCTCCCTGGGCCTCACTTTTCTCCATCTGGAAAATGGCAGAATATTCCCTAGCCACCTTCTGCTTTTCCTGGTGGGCTGAGGAAATTTGTGGGGTGGGGAGAGGGTGTAGGTCTGAGAGCTAGCCTTCAAAGACAGTTGGCCACCTGGACCCCAAGAATAGGCTCTAGACCCATTCATACTTCCAATACCCGATCCCTAGCCTTCAGCCCCTGCCTGGAGACTCATCAGCTGCTGACCAGCCCCTAAGAATACCGGGAAAATGGGACCTATTCCTCCTCAATGCCTACTTTGGTTCTTACTCCCTGCTTCTACCCTCTTCCTGCTTCCTCTCCCCTCCCCCTGCTTTTTCCCCTGTGGGCTACAGGATGCCTGTATTTCTCTTCAAGGCTGGTAGGGAGCAAAATAAAGCAAGAGTAACCCCTGTCTCCAATTAAAGTCCGCCACCCACCTCATTCCCCTCTGGGGCCCCTTCTGAGGCTGGTCTGGCTGAAGCAGGTGATGAGGGCAGAGGGGACCAATAATCAGCCTTAGAGACCCAGAGTGCGCTGTCTCCATCCTCCCTCCTGGCCTCCTCCTGTGGGCCCTCCCTCAGTGCGGGTGAGGCAGTGGGCTCCAAGGTCCCTCTGGCTTGGGGAGAGAGAGGAGGTGGATTAGGCCTCTAGTGTCTAGTGTCTGGAGAGAGCAGGGGAGAGGAGGAGACTTGGTCAAGAAGGAAGGAGCAGAGGATGCTCAGCTGCAGGATATAGCATGGCCTCTAAGTGCGGTCCAACCTGGACGTTCTCCCAGTCAGGAGGAGATGGAGAGAAAGAGCTGAGAGTAGTCCCAGCCACGTGGATCAGCAATACAGAGGGTAGGGCCCTGCTGGTCTTGGCCTTTTCTAGCTCTGCTCCAAGGAACTGTAGGGGGTCTGGGGCCAATGGCTATGAGTGTGGGGTGCTGTATTCAAGGGGTGCCCCCCATCCCAGAAAAGCTCTACTTGATCTGTTTTTTTTTATTACAGTTCCAGGTGAGATTTTGTCCAGAAAAATTATTCTGCCACTGAAAAAAAAAAGTTTAAAAAACCCTGACTTGATACATCCCTGCAGTTTACAAAGGGGGAAACTGAGGCCCAGAAAGGTAAATTGAGGTAGCCCTTGCACTTAGTAGAGGACCCTACACCCACAGAGTCCCCAATAAACATTTGTAGAAAGAGCTATTGAATATCATGATATTCTCAAATAATTTTAAAGCATAAACAAGTTCACTTTCATTTTATAGATAACCATGCTACAAGATCTGCCACCTTTTCAAGCTATCTACAAAAGCTGTCACATGAGCAGAAACAAAGAAAGTTGGGAATTTACTCAAGTGTTGAGAATTGCCTAAAATCATAGCGAACTCTTGTAATCGAAGTGTAAGCACAGGGGTAATTCATAAAATTGTCCTTACCTGATGTGTAAGCCAGGAGGTATGCATATTCTTGTGTAAATTTTAGTTAATTTCTGTCATGAGTTTAACATTAGCTGCTGACATTTGACATGAAGAAAAAGTGAAAAAGGAAAAGGCTCCTCTTGCTTTGAGGTTGAAATGTGAAAAGTGCAGTGTGAACACAAAGGTATATTCACACCTCCAGGGGTGGTTTGGTCCTGCTGCGCTCCTCATTGTCCCCGAGCCACTACTCAGGTACTTGAGGCCCTCTCGCAGCCCTCTGTGGGCCATTATGCACCACAGAGCAGAGCCTGCCGATGCGCAGTGGCACGGATTCTGGATCGTTCTCTGTAGATGATCCCCAGGCAAGTTTTAATCCCAAGCCACTTCCTCTCTCTAGGTATTGATGGGCTATCAGGAAAGTAATCTAATGTTAGGAGCTGCTTGACTAGGACATAATGATCAGGAGACACCATCTACCAAAAATGGGATTGTGTATTTCAAAGACAAATAGAAACAATTGGTAGGCTAGGCTGAGGTTTGAATTATCCATGCCACTGCTTTGCCCCACCCTCCCAGCCCACCTCGCTACGTGCCCAGTATGGATAAGTAGAAAGAGCTTTGTGCTATTGACTCTCATTGAATGTGACTTCAGGCAAACCCCTTTCCTATCTGAGCCTGTCTCTTCATCTGTAAAAAGAAAGTTCAGAGTAAACCATCTATCAAGAAAGTTAAAAGACCACCCAAAGAATGGGAGAAAATATTTGCTAATCATATATCTGATAAGTGTCTAGTATCCAGAATGTATAAAGAAGCCTTACAACTCAAGAATAAAGAGATAAATCACCCAATTAAAAACTGGAGGAGAAAAGTTGAAAGAAGTAGACATTCCTCCAAAGAAGATATACAGATGGCCATTAGCCCATGAAGAGATGCTCAACATCATAGTCATGAAGGGAATACAAACCAAAACCACAAGGAGATATCACTTCATGCCAACTAAGATGGCTATGGTTTCAAAAAAAACAACAACTGGGAAAATAACAAGTGTTGGTGAGGAGGTAGAAAAATCGGAACGCTTGTTCATTGCTGGTGGAATTGTAAAATGGTACAGCCACTATAGAAAACAGTCTGTCAGTTCCTCAAAAAGTTAAACGTAGAGTTACCACGTGGCCCAGCAATTCCACTCCTAGGTACATACCCAAGAGAAATGAAAGCATGTGTCCACACAAAAACTTGTACATGAAGGTTCATAGCAAAGGTATTCATAATACCCCAAAAGGTAGAAACAACCCAAAAGTCCATCAACTGGTGAATGACTAGACAAAATGTTGTATTTCCAGACAATGGAATACTATTTGACGATAAAAAGGAATGAAGCACTGATACATAAGCTACCACACAGATGAACCTTGAAAACCTAAGTGAAAGAGGCCGAATACAAAAGGGCACATGTTATATGATTCCACTTATTTGAAGTGTCCGAAATAGGCCTACTCACAGAGACAGAAGACAGATCAGTGGTTGATGGGAGCTGTGGGTAAGGGGTGTTGGGGAGTGCCTGCTAGTGGGTACAAGGTTTCTTTTTGGAGTGATGAAAATGCTCTGGAATTAGACAGTGGTAATGGTGGCACATACTAAAAACCACAGAACTGTACATTTTAAAAGGGTGAATTTTATGGTATGCGAATTACATCTCATTTTTTTTTTAAAGCGTGAACTATAGCAGTAGTTTACAAATTTGGCTAAATAACATCTACTCCAGAACATCCCACCTTCTGCTTATCCTGGGCTTGAAAGTCTGTATGTTTTACATGCCTCTGTGGTGGTTCAGATGTAGCCGGGTTTGGGAACCATTGGCCTATAGCTCTAACATTCTAGGTCCCTGCCTGTGTCTCTAATGAGAGGTACCTGTAAATTGTTGCACACGGCCCCTTTCTTTGTGGGAGCTGGCCCCCTCTCGTGTTCTGCATGCCCTGAAACAGCCAGACCTCACACCCCAAGAAGGACCTGTTGCATTAGCCCCAGAAACAGACCCTTCTTGTGCTCCTGGGGCACAGGGGGGTTTCAACCTCTGAGGCGGGGCTGCTGGTGTTGACTTTCCCAGTTGTCGGGGGGGCCTCCTTGCCCCTCACCTGCTTTCCCTCCAGAGCCTCCTTCAGCAAAGTCTGAGAGCCATTGCTTTCTGCTCTGGGGGCGCCAACGCCAGGCCTGCCCAACTGGCCATGTGGTGAAGGAACTCATACCCACTGGGGAACCTGGCAGTGGAGGGGGCTACAGGGATGACCCTCAGGTGCCTGGGAAACCACAGGCCTGAGGCAGTTTGGCTCTGGTGCCTGGACCAGATTCTGAGGAGTGAGCTCTTAGAGAGGCAGTCCAGGCCCAGTCTTCAGCACGAGGTCTGAGCAGATGAGTGCTTCTTGTCCCCTTCAGGGTGTGTGAAGACACGAGCGTGTGCACAGGTCTAGTGAAGCCCCAGACTCAGCTGTGAGCCGAGATTCTAGGGCCTTGCCCATACTTCCCATAGTTTCTCCTTGTCTGCCTTCCCTCCTCCAAGGCCCAGCTCATTCTGGCTCCTCGCAGTAGCTGCAAAAAAATAACCTCCCTCCCCACCCTACTGATTGAGGATGACCCTATGTTGGGCCCAATGCAAAATGCTTTGAGATACGTCCTTTCATTTCATCCTCACAACAGTCTTTTACAGTAGGAAGTACTCTTCTCATTTTACATGAGGAACAAGGAATTCAAAGCTTAGTTATTCACTTGATTAGTATTTATTGAGCACTTATTATGTGCCAGGCATTATACTAGGTGCTGGGTCTACAGAAATGAATGCGGTCCAGCCCCTCTTGGAGACTATACTCTGTCTCCAAGCAGGAAATGAGATTTCTAGAAAATAAGTTAAGCTGGGATAGCAAGCCAGGTCCACTTGAGTCCATAAGCCCTCCTCCCTCAGACTGCCCAACCTTGGCCACACGTTCCCTCCAAGCATTGCTCCCAGCAAGACTTCCCAGGGCTGCCCTGTGGCTGGGTCTTCTCTGGGAATGTGAGAAGGAAGCATACAAGACTTCCCAAAAGCCAGTGGTTCACATGTCACCATCATGACTTTTGCCATAGTCTCATCCCACCTGTTTCATTATTTAGTTGCTGTTTTTCCTTAAATGGACTCACTTCTGAAAAATAATCTTTAACATCTTCCTTAGTGTCATACTAAGCAATTCTGTGCATGAAATCATTTGTGGTGTGCCGGTTGCATATTCTCCTAATAAACCTTAAAATAAATATATCACTATTGACATATAAATCTTCATTTAGGTGCCACTTAAAATCCTCTCGATAACTCGAAAGATAAGCACCATACTTTGGAGAAATACTTGAAGAGAAAGAAAATATGGCTCCCTTAGCTGCTTGGAAATGAACTTGCATGGAGACCACCTTTGCTGAGAAGTCGCCTTGGTAATTCTGCTCTGGGCTAGACCCTGAGTCTTTAGGGCCCAGAAATGGGTCCAGTTGAAGGTTTTGTCTGTTATTCCAAAAAGGCCAGGAGGAAGTGCAGTTGCCAAGATGGTGGAAGGTCCTGCACACTGCCAGGTGAGTCCTCAAGACTCTCACTCCCTCCAATCTCTGGCCAAGTCATTCCCCTGACAGAATGTTGGAGGCAAAGGGTGAAGGGTCTAGGTCTTGGGGCTGACAAAAGAAGGTAGAATCTGAGCAGCAAACCTCCTGGATGTTACAGAAATCCTGGAGAGGACTTTGAGTTCCCTCAGGCCTCAGGCCAAGGCTCACCATAGCTGGGAAGGGCAGGGATCCTGGGTCACAATGGCTGCATGATCCTGGGCAAGTAACTTCATCGTGTCTCAAATGGGGAAATAAGAGAACCTTCTGCATAGAGTGATCATGAGGGTTAAGTGAGACAAAATGTATGAGTGGACTTTGGTAACGGCCCATCCAAATATTTTCATTTTATGATCATGACTCTTCAACAAATTCAATAAACATGCTTTTCACACTTTGGTACACAAAGCATCATTCCACACCCTGTTGGGGAGGGGAAGCAATGGGCATGGAGGGATGTGAGCAAATGAATACAATGCAGTCCCTACAGTCTAGGAGCAGAAGCAGACGAACAGTTGGGGTTAAACTCTATGAAATGGCCAATCATTTTGGACCCACAACCCAGCACTACCTCTGATATCAGGCAAAGTGAAATAAATACAAAATGGAAATGGAGGAGGGAATGATTTTCTGTTACTGAAAAAATTGGGAAGGTTTTCCATGAGGAAGTGACATTTTTTTTTTTTTTTTTTTTCAGTACGCAGGCCTCTCACTGTTGTGGCCTCTCCCGTTGTGGAGCACAGGCTCCGGGCGCGCAGGCCCAGCGGCTATGGCTCACGGGCCCAGCCACTCCGCGGCACGTGGGATCCCCCCAGACCGGGGCACGAACCCGCGTCCCCCGCATCGGCAGGCGGACTCTCAACCACTGCGCCACCAGGGAGGCCCCAGGAAGTGACTTTTGACTGAGCCTCGAAGGATGGGCTGGATTGTAATCAGCTGCAAACCAGGGAGAAAGAAAGGCCTTGCAGTCTAAGAGCGGAAAGAGTGGCAACAGTGACATGGGGGTGGGGTCAGGGGCACCTGTTTGGGGATGAGGTGGCCTGGGTACCTGGGCAAATGAGCTGCTGGGAGAGCTTGGTGGGATCATTATAGAGGGTCTGGGATGCTGGTCTTGCCTTACCTGGGGAGTTGGCAGCCGCCCATCAGCAAACAAGGACAGCTGAGCATTCCTCTCTGCTTACTGGGGCAGGTGGCCCGAAGTGGGGCAGCAGCCTTCCCACTTTGCCACTAAAGGCGAGAATGGCAGCAAGAGAAATTGTAATCAGCCAAAAGAAAGAACTTTTTGGGAGTCAGCTGTGAGAACCTGTTCTAGAATGGCCAAGGAAGGCTAAGGAATCTCCTCCCCTGGAGACCTTGAAAAGCAGGAGAGATTCTCATCTGTCTGGTCTGGAAGAATTCTGCCCAGAGGCAGGGGGCTGGACTAAGTGACCCATTTGGGTTCTTTCCAGTCTGCAGCCTAGGTGATCTCATTGTTCCCTCTTCTTCTAGACGGGGTTGCCTCGCCCCAGCTCAGACTCATTGGGATTATTCCTGTTGTTAGAGATCTCCCAGGCCCCCAGAGCCACGGCTCTTCCGGTTGGTGACTCACGAACTTGTCATCAACATCATCCCAGTGTCTAGCCTCCATCCTCCTTGCTGTCAGCTTGATTAAGCTTAGCCTTTCTCTTTCTAGCTTCCTTTGAAGTTGAGGAAACATAAGTTATTATCCTTATATAGCCAAGACCTTGCATGGTCAGCCTTACCTCCAGCCTTCCTCTCACCTCTGAAGAGATAGTCAGGGCCTCACAGATAGAATAGGTTTTAGAGTTGAAGGGCCTGGGTTTGAGTTTTGATTAGTTGTGCGACCTTGGGCAAGCCATTTAAGGGCAGGGATTAAGTCAACTAACAGCTGTGGAGCACTTGCTATATGCTCAAATACTACTTGCTGAATGAATCAAATGTAGGTATTATCCCTATTTTATGGGTAGGAAAACTGAGGCTCTAAGAGGTAAAGTTTCTTGCTCACCATCACCAACTAAGTAAGTACTAAAGCTAGAAATGGAACTCAGACTTCACAGATTCCCAAAACTGTGCCTTTTCCACCCTGTGGTGTTATTTCTTGCCTCACCGCTCAACCTCAGTTCTCTCATCTATAAAATGGGGCTAATCCTCTCTGCCCCACAGAGTTATTGGGAGCATTAAAAATGTACATACTGTATGTGAAAGTGATGTGTAAGCCAAAAAGTGCTGGGCAGACACTAGATAATTATAACTCTCAAGCCCTGGTCAATCCTCTGGGCTTCTGCCAACACTTTTGAGAAGCTATTCCGGAGGGCAGCAGGCAGAGTCGGTTTCTCCCTTCCTCTATCATTGGAGGATGGAAGAGGACTCTCTTCTATCACAGCTCTTATTGTACTGGGTTGGAATTCTTTCTTTAGCATGTTTGCCTCCCTAATTCAACTGTAAGCTTCTCCAGGGCACAGTGCTTGACACACTGTAGCACTCAACAAGTTTGGTTTGAATGAATGAATGAATGAATGAATGCAGTACCTTGCCCTCACAGACCTGCTCCTACTCTGTCAGTGGTCCAGCCTCCAACCTCCCTACCCAGAGCCCAGCTTCCTAACTGGGCCACCCACCACTAGCCTTCCAATCTCATGGTCACATGTTGACCTTGGCCAGCTGGCATTCAGTCCTCAGCATCTGACACTCAGCATCCTTCTACCAGAAATGCCTTTCCCCACCCAATGCCCTCTTGTCAAAGTTCATATTCCACCTCGTCCATGAAGCTTTCCCTGACTACCCACCTTGTCCCAAACTAAAGGTGATCTAATTTTCCCATGAGCCCCCATTGCATAGAGTAGGTACCCTTTAGAGAACTCCTTAATATCCTCTACCTTCTCAGACAGTCATGTACATCCCACTGTGTGACCTTGGCAAGTCCCTACCCCTGATCTGGGTCTCAGTCTCCAATCTGTGCATATGTGTCCCACAACTCTTCCAACCCTTCCATCCTGTGACCTGGCTTCTTTGGGGCTCAGGGAGGATAAGACACCAAAGAACTCCAGTTGGGGCCTTTGACTCTTGACAGCACGTGCCCAGCTCCCAGGCCTGAAAGTCAGCTGCTCAGATATTACTAGCTAAGTGACTTGCTTAATAAAGGGATAAATAAATATCTACTTAACATGATTACTGTCAGAGGTCTGAGCTACAGGACCTTTCCATTGCTGGAGTTTTATTGCAGGAGAAGCTGATCAGTTCTAATTAGCCAACTCCCAGGTGTTTAAAGCAGAGGCAAGAGCAAGGGGAGAGGAGGGGATTGGGGAGTGGAAGGCAGGTGGGGAAAAGGCGGAGAAGGCGTTCTACACTCCCCTCTCTCAGCTGCCTACCTGCCATGGTCGGGCTCAGGACTCCTCAGGAACCCCAAACATAGTGACACCTCAGGCACCTCACCCATCTGGGATGAAGGAAGCTTCTTGAGAACGTACTATGTGCCGGGTACTGTTCCAAGCCTGTTCTCTGCATGATCTCATTTGATCCTCGCAATGACCTGCAGAAGCAAGAACTCTTCATTGTCTCATTTCCTAGTTGGGGAAACTGAGATGCACAGAAGTTAAGCCCGTTGTCTGAGCTCACACCACAGGGAAGCAGAGGAGCTGGGACTGGGTCTGATTCCAAGGCCCGGGTTGCTGTCTTTGGCATCTGATACCACTCCAGGTGACAGGCCCAGAGGGTTTGTGCTGCTCAGAGAGAGATTTGGATAGGCGGTGACCTCCCTTTGCTGTGGTACTCAGCCTAGAGGTCTTCCAGGATGGGCCAAACTGGGCACATCCAGAGCTGGCAGGGTACCTGAGAGAGCTGGTCATCATTTGATTCAAGAACTCCTCCTCCTCTGATTCAGGTCAAAGCTCTGTGCTGGAAATCCTGGATGACTCAGATCCCCGCCCTCAAGGAGCTCACATTCAAGGGAAGTCTATGAATATTTGAATAGCAAGTCATTCAAGTGTAAAAATGTACGTGAAGAGATACAACTACCTTCTATCGCTTAATTCCTCTGCTTAGAAATTTTTCCTAGGCTTTGAGGCCCTAAGTCAGAAAATCTGGGTCTCCTTCCATGAGACCGCTTGCGGTGTGGGAAGGAGTATGGACTGTGGCATCTGGATTTGAATCCAAGATCTCCCATATATTAGTCCCTCTGCCTCTCTCTCTCTCTGGCCCGCCACCCTTCTGGACCTAGCTTCACAACTCTTACCTGAGCACACTATCTCCTAACTGGCCTCCCTGCTTCTCTGGAATCCATTCCTCACACTGAAGCCAGAATGAGCTTCGTATGACAACCCCACTCTAAGTCCTTCAAAGTCCTCACCACAGCCTACGAGGCTTCCGTGACCTCTGGCTTCATTTCAGGCCACACTCTCTCACTCACCGAGCTCTGCCACACTGGCCTTCTTAATGTTGCTTAAGAAATCCGATCTCATTTCTACCTCAGGGCCTTTGTACTTGCTATTCCGGCTACCTCAGTGCTCTGATCCCAGCCATTTGCATTCCTGGCCTCTTCTCATTCTTTTTTTTTTTTTTTTTTTTGGTATATTTATTTATTTATTTATTTTTGGCTGCCTTGGGTCTTCGTTGCTGTGTGCAGGCCCTCTCTAGCTGCGCGAGCAGGGGCCACCATCCCTTGTTGTGCTGCACAGGCTTCTCATTGTGGTGGCCTCTCTTGTTGTGGAGCATGGGCTCCAGGCACTCCAGCCTCAGCAGTCGTGGCACGTGGGCTCAGTAGTTGCAGGTCCCGGGCTCTAGAGTGAAGGCTCAGTAGTTGTGGCTCGCGGGCCTAGCTGCTCCACGGCAAGTGGGATCCTCCCGGACCAGGGCCCAAACCTGTGTCCCCTGCACTGGCAGGTGGACTCTTAACCACTGCGCCACCAGGAAAGCCCCTCTTCTCATCCTTAAATGTCACCTCCTCAGGGACATTTTCCCTGTTCACCCTATCTTAGACAGCAGTTCTCAATTTTGTTCTCAATTTGAGTACTTTTTGTTTCCATCCAAACACCACAATTGGTAGTAATTTTTTATTCCTTCAAAAATGGGTTTATTGTCTGTTTCCTCCCACTCAGATATAAGCACCATTAGGGCAATGACTTTGTCACCACCACTGTGCCTTGGACAGAGTTTGGCACATAGTCGGTGCTCAATACAGACTTGGTAGATAGACAGATGGATGGGTAGATGGTTGGAGCAATGAATGAATGGCCATTTCTTAAAGCTGTTGTGAGGATTAAATGAGCTGATGCATATTAAATGTCTGGCACAGAGCCCAGCAAAGAGCCCAGCTCAATAACTAGTATTTGAATCTGCGTGTGACCTGCTGGCTAGCACCCAGCTATTCCCTGAGCCAGCCCCACCTTAGCCAGCTAGCTCTCCATCCCACCACCCTGCTCCCGGCAAGGCCCAGCTCCTACTGCCCTGGAAACAAATCCGTTCTCACCCATAGGCAGTGGTGTGCTGGAGTTGAGTGCCACTTGTTAATAACTCAGGAACTTTACAAGCAGATTGTTAAACTATTGGTAGCTTCAGAGTGGCCATGGTGGGAGTATTTACACCACAGAAATTGGCAAATAGTACAACTCCCACCCCCCCACACACAAAGAGCCAGTTTACCAGTACACCCCGCTAGTCTTCTCTCCTGCTGCACCCCCCGTCAAAGTGCACTGCCCCATGTTCTCTGCCTGAGTCCAGCCTGCCAGCCTTCAAGGTTCAGATCAAGGACTGACTCCCCCAGAAAGGCTTTCAGCCTCCCTGATCTCACCTCTGCTGACAGCCTTAGTGCCACAGGCAAGGGTACCTAAGCCAGCATTCCTATATATTGATTTGTCTTCTTTTTCTCCAAGTGAACATGAAGATCTTATCCCTGAAGCTTACTTTTAAAACTGCAAAAGCAGGAACATGGTTGACATACTTACTTCTTCTAGTCCCTCAGGGTGCCTAGCACAAGACTGGGAACTGGAGAGGTGTCAGTAAAGTGTTCACAGCAGCAAGTGTCCAATAACAGACAAATATGGATAAAGAAGAGGTGGTATATATACAATGGAATATCAGCCATAAGAAAGAATGAAATAGTGCCATTTGCAGCAACATGGATGG
Source organism: Stenella coeruleoalba (assembly GCF_951394435.1). Classification (NCBI taxonomy): domain Eukaryota; kingdom Metazoa; phylum Chordata; class Mammalia; order Artiodactyla; family Delphinidae; genus Stenella; species Stenella coeruleoalba. The sequence continues at coordinate 53,484,173 of NC_137152.1, forward strand.
ACCTAGAGATTATCATACTAAGTGAATTAAGTCAGTCAAAGACAAATATCATATGATATCACTTATATGTGGAATATTCAAAAAATGATACAAATGAACTTATTTACAAAACAGAAACAGACTCACAGACATAAAAAACAAACTTATGGTTATCAAAGTGGAAATGGGGGGAGGGATAAGTTAGGAGTTTGGGGTTAACATATATACACTACTATATATAAAATAAATAAACAGCAAGGACCTACTGTATAGCACAGGGAAATATATTCAATATCTTGTAAAAAATCTATAATGAAAAAGAATCTGAAAAATAATATATATGTATACACACATATATATACATATATATGGCTGAATCAGTTTGCTGTACAACTGAAACTAACACAACATTGTAAATCAACTATATTTCAATAAAAATTCTTTTAAACAAACAGCAGCAAGCTGGCAGAGTGGCAAGAGTCTAGGGAAACAGGGAAGCAGGAGCCCTACATTTGGCTCAGCTCAGCCACTGACTTGCAGTGTGACCTTGGTCCAGTCCCTTTACCTTTCCAGGCCTCAGTTTACCTATCTAAAATGATGCTGATGATTTTTTTTTTTTTTTGCGGTACGCGGGCCTCTCACTGTTGTGGCCTCTCCCGCCATGGAGCACAGGCTCCGGACACGCAGGCCCAGTGGCCATGGCTCACGGGCCCAGCCGCTCCGCGGCATGTGGGATCTTCCAGGACCGGGGCACGAACCAGTGTCCCCTGCATCGGCAGGCGGACTCTCAACCACTGCGCCACCAGGGAAGCCCGATGCTGATGATTTTTGAAGCTTCCTTCAAACTTCAGGATTCCAAGGGCTTGTTCATTGAATGATGTGCAAATGAGTGTTTATTATTTGATGCGAAAACTCTTAGGTACTTTCAAAGAAACAGTTCCTGGCACCCCTTCCACCACGTTCACCACAAGAGAAGATTTAGAAGGGCCTTTGGGACAATTGAACCCAAGGCATTTTTATGCATTCTGCAGATAATGATAGCTAGGGTTTACCGAGCCCTTGTGATGTGCCAGGTACTATTCTAAACACTTGACATTGATTAACCAGTTTAACCTTCACAACAACAACTCTAAAAAGGTAGATACTATTATCAATGTCCATTTTACAGACGGGGAAGTTAAGGTTCAGAGAAGTGAAACAACTTGCCCAAGTCACACGGTTTGGGAAGTAGTAAAATCGAGGCTTGAACTAGGCAGCCTGATTCTAAATCCCACACACCTGACCACTGTGCTGCGCTCCTTTGTAGTTTCTCAGAGGAAGTAGCTGTCCTTCAGCGGCCCTGGAGCCCCCAGACAGAGAGCTAGCTTTCCCACCTGCACCCCAACAGGTCCCATTGTAGTGCAAGCTTTACCAATAGGCAGAATGCCTTAGAGGAAATGTCACATCTCGCTGCCTCCACCTCCCAGCTATGTGACCCTGGGCAGGTCCCTCTGCCTCTCTGAGCCTCAGTTGTCTCATCTATTTCACACAGGGCTCTTATGAGAATTAAGAGAGGAAGGAAATTAGCATGTATTGATTGTCTCTGTGTGTATTTAAATTTTCATTAAATTACCTCTTCTGGTTCTTCTAGAGAGAAATTATTTTTCCCATTTTACTGAGTGAAAACATCCTCAGAAAGGGTAATAATTTCCTCTAGGCCATGCAGTTAGGTGGGGCAGAAATAGGATTAAAACCCAAGACTTCAAGTTTTTTTGGTTTAAATAAGCTTTTTGTTTTAGAACAGTTTAAGATTTACAGAAAAAATTGAGAAGACTGTACAGAGTTCCTATATACCGTGTACCCAATTTCCCCATTCTCAACATCTTACATTAGTGTAGCACATCTGTTACAATTAACGAACCGATATTGATACATTAGTATTAAAGTCAGATTTCCTTAATTTTAACTGAATGTCCTTTATTCGTTCCAGAATCCCATCCAGGACACCACACTACATCTAGTCACCTTGTCTCCTTAACTCCTTTGGGCTATGGCTGTCTCTTAGACTTTTCCTTGTTTTAGATGACCTTCACAGTTTTGAGGAGTATAAGGTATTTTTGTAAGGTAAGATAAGGTATTTGGTAGTCTGCCCCTCAATTAGGATTTGTCTGATGTTTTTCTCATGCTTAGACTGGAGTTACAGGTTTGGGGGAGGAAGCCCACAGAGGTAGAGTGCTCTTCTCATCACATCGCATCAAGGGTACGTGCTCTCAGCATGACTTATCACTGTTGATGTTGACAGTGATCACCTGGCTGAGGTGTGTTTGTCAGGTCTCTCCACTGGAAAGTTACTCTGAGTTTTCACCCTTTTCCATACTGTACTCTTTGGAAGGAAGTTGCTATGCACAGCCCACACTTAAGGACTGCGGAATGGGGAGATATGCGTCGCCTCCTTGTGGGAACAGGATCAACATAAATTACTTGCAATTCTTCTACACGGGAGATTTGCCTCTTCTTCCCTGTTTATTTATTTATTATGTAGGTTTTCATCCATTCATTCAGTCACTTATTTATATCACTGTAGACTCATGGATATTAGTTTTATACTTTGGGTTATAATCCAATACTACGTTATTAATTCTGTTGCTCTAATTGTGTCCCTTTGACCCATCATTGTGGGTTTTATTTCTTTGGCACTTCCTTCCTTTCTGGCACTACAAGATGCTCCAGGCTCATCTTTATTTCCAGCTGCAGCCCTGGAATCAACCACTTCTGTGAGGAACTCTGGTTCCTTTATTGGAAAATGGTCTTAGAAACCAAGATCTGGGCACTGGGTGTGTTCATTGCTACTGGGCCCTCTCAACTAACAGAGTAAGAAGATATATGTGTGCATGCTAACTAGTGTATATACACATATCAGTAAGTGCTTCTCCATGTAACTATTTGTACCCACGTTAAGCTAAACATGAGTTTACGCTGATATCTCCCATTCTAATCCATTACTGCTTGGATCGCTCCAGCCTTCCCCTTGCTTATTTGTATACGCCCACTCCAACAGTGAGCAACCTGGCTCCTGTCATCCACCATCCGACTTCATGCTCTTTTATAGCCCTCCTCCCTTACTCCTTCCAGGTTCCCAAGGCCTACCTGCCAGCTGCCATGGGGAGTAGCTGTGTTCATCTCTCCTGGGCTGTGGGTGGCCCTAGGTGGTGGCGGTGATTTTACAGCCTGGGAAACTCTTGCCGTCAGGCCCTCCCTGGCGTGCTTTCCACAGGCAGCCCTTAGGGTAGCCTCCCCCAGTCCTTCCGAGGGCGCAGGAGGGTTTGCCCCAGCACCTGTCTGTGGGCAACTGAGCCTTTAGACCTGCAGGAACTCATTGCTGGTGTGACAAGCAGCCCCTCCTCCATTGGCTGGTGTGCTAGTCTCACTGCCTCCTCCCCCACCATCCTTCTCCTTAACCAGCCACGGCATTTTCTTGCTCAGCCCTGGTCAGCCCCACAGTTCCTAGCCAATGGGCTGGCATGAGATGTGGTGGAGGATGCAGAGAAACTTGGAATTCCAGGCATGGGCGATACACAGCATGGAGGGGCTAAGTCTCCTTTGGCCAAAGTTCAAATGAGTTCAGCTCAGTGGCTGCCACCTTGGAGCGGTATGTTCTATGACCCCATGCAAGCAGGGCCCCTGCCCCAGCCCCACACCTCAGGGGGCCCTGTGGTTTGGAGGGCATTCCTCCACATGTGGTAATGTCCCCTCTGGTGCTGAATTCCAGCCACGGCCAGCACTGCCTCACCGGTAGAGTGCTCTGAGCCCGAACATGGACCCAGGTAGGCCCCAATCCCTATTACTCCTCTTTGGGACACTCACTGGCTACTCCATGCATGGGGTCAACCAGATGCCCTGAGGAGCTCCTAGACTCACATCTGTGGTGTCTCTCGGGGCCCTGGGGCTAAGCTGGCACAGTATTTTTTTCACAGGATCACGGAAGAGAGTAGGTTGCCAGCATTGTGTTAACATGCTGATTTGGGGTAACTTGAATTGTTTATATAATAGGGACCTTACACTCCTCATACACACACACGCACACACACACACACACACACACACACACAAATATATGTCTGTTAATTATATAAACATATATATTTTTTTCCCCAAGGCTTATATGCTCTAGGGCAGCCATTCCTTAGATCTTATGGAGTTAAAAGCACAGAATGTCCAAGCCAGGAGAGAGTTTTGAAGCCATTTAGCCCAAGGCATTCCTGGTATATATGAGTCATCCCCCTCCCCCGCAGCCCCACTTGCCCCAGAATCTGCTCTGGGCCTGTCCAGCCTGGAGTTGCCGGGGATGGAGAGAGGAATAAGTCCCTGTTGTTGCCTCCCAGAGTCTCCCAGTCTAATGGGAGATACAGGTACAGAAACTGTCACTTTGAATACAATTAAAAGAATAGCCATAGTAATAATAAGAACTGCGACTTACTGAGCCCTTACGGTGTGCCAGGCACTGTGCTCTATGCTTTGCACATATCATCTTATTATTTGCTCTCAATGAGCTCATGAAGCAGGTGCTTCCCTATGATAGAGGAGGTGACTGAGTCTCAGAGATGTAAAATGGCATACGTGTGAGAGCCCAGAGTGCCCTTCAGCTCCGTCTGGCTTCCCAGCCTGAGTCCTTTCACACTCTCAGGCCTCAAGCCTGAAGAAATGGAGGCCAAGTGGGCCAAGGCGACTTGCCCAGAAAGAAAGGACTTGAATCCAGTTCCCTCTGCCCTTGGCCCTGCAGGGAAGCCGCCGCGCTTTGCCAGAAAGACAGTGGCATGTGTCCATTGTCCTGGCTCTCCTCTCCTATCATGGTCTCATCCCCTGGCACGGCCCCAGCCCCGGCTTGAGCCGGGCCAGCCATGTGGCTAGCACATCTCCCTTTCAGCTCTGCCAGGCCTGCAGCTGGCCCACCCCTCGCGTGCCCCCTCCAGTGCCCAGCCCCCTCTCCTAGGCCAATGACTCGGCCCTCCTTCCTTTCAGCATTCCTGCCAGCTGGTGTGTGAGCCCTGTGCGAGGAGGCTGGGTTGCCATGGCAGCCGGGGAGGGCTGGTGTGGAGGGCGGGTCGCTGTGGTACAGAGCTCCTGACCTCCCTAGGAAGGGAGGCTGTGGCCCCTGGGCCTGGTAAGTGCTTCAGCAGGTCACCTCAGAAGGCCTGTCCCCACCCTGCCCTGGCCCTCTGCCTGCACGGGGTGTGCTTTAAGAGTTTTCACCACACAGAGAAAGGGATGAGCTAGGGAGGAAAAATGCCCAGGCCCTTCAGAGCTCAAGCCCAATATAGCAGAACTAATTTGAAATGTCACTTAGGGCAGTCTCGCTCCCAGCCAGTGAAAAGCTGGTTTATTTACATAGCCCGCCGTGGCAGAAGGCCAAGAACCCTGCCATGCCAGGGTGTAGGGGATGGGCGGCTGGGAGCCCTGGCTGCGGCCCCTTGGCCTGGACCTCGCTCAGAACCACCACCTGGAAACCCCTGTGGGCAGAAGGGTCAGATCTAATAGACCCCACGCATGCCTCCCCACTGCAGCCAGTGCTCTCCCTCCTCAGGGTCCCAGGTCAGGGCAGGAACCAATTCTGTGCCAGGCACTCTGTTGCACGCTTGACATGGTTTTCTCCTTTTCCAAGCTCTGAGAGGAGGAGTGATTATCCCCACGTCACAAGTGAGGAGACTGAGGCTGGAAAGGATGTGTGACTTTCTGGGGGTTAGACAGCCAGGAAGTATCAACTGGGATTCAAATCCAGGTCAGTCTGATTCCTGAGCCCATGCATCCCTTCCCTCACCCCCGCACTCCCCGTAACGATACCCTGTATCTTAATTCCTTGGCTTCCACCAGCCCAGCCACTGCCCAGGACATGGCCTTTTTAAGCACAACCCCTATGGGCCCTACTGGATCGCCCAGTGAGCCACTGGTCTGGGGACTGACAGGCCTGGGGCAAGTCGGGGTGGATTCGGGCCCCCAGCAAGAGAATGGAGGCTGTTCCTGGTGCCCACTTGTGTGCTTCCATCAGGAGGACACTGAGGTTCGTGGCTGAGAGGGGACACAGAGAACTGACAGTCTTGTCTGTACTTCATTCTGTTATGTACCAAACACGTACTGAGCATCAATTATGTGCCTGGAACTGTGCTGGGGGCAGGGGTACAAGGACGAGAAAGACATAGTCTCTGTCCTCACAAAACTTCTAGTCAGCATCCACAATAATAATACAACAAGGGCTAACGTCAAGTGGTCTATGCTGGGCACTGTTTTAAGCAGTGGCTTAATCTATATCATCCCTTTAGTGATGCCATGAGATAGGTACTATTCTTATTCCCCATCCCCCAGATGAGGAAACAGAGCCATTGAGAGAGAAAGTGTCTCGTCCAAGGTCACACAACTAGCCAGTGACAAAGGTGGGGTTTGAAACCAGGCAGACTGCCTTCAGAAGCCACACCCTCAATCCAGCATTATCTAGAATAAGAGGAAGAGGGCTGAACACTGCAGCCAGAAGAGTCAGGATTAGACAGAGAACAGGTCTGCCAAGGGCATTTCGGTGGGCAAGCATGGGAGGATTTTGCCAGCTGGAGTCCCTTCCTAGGCATTTCTCCAGAGGGAAGGAGCTCAAGGGTGGCCCGAGCTACCGCCAGAGAAGTCTGCCTACTCTATCAGATTTTGTCTCTATTTTTCTTAGGTTTCCTCTTCTGGCTGATTGTTGGAGCCCAGAGGCTCAGCCAGCCAGGGGTTAACACTCTGAGGGGCCCATTGGAGAAGGGCCTGCTCTTTGTGCCAGGGCCCTGGGGAGAGGATGTGGCTGGGATCAGCTGGGAATCATTAAGGACGCTGGCGGGGCAGACTGAGGTGGGGAGGGGCGTGGAGTAGGCCCAGAACCCAAGGCCAGGACGTGGTAGGCAGACAGCAAGCAGGCTCTGAGCTGAGGGGGCAAACACAGGGTCAGACGAGTAGTGGGAGCTGCTTAGCCCAAAGTCGACACCCTGCTCTCTAAGTGGTCCTCCCTGAGGCTCAAGATGAAGGGAGCAAACATCTGGAGAGAAAGCTCACAGTGGAAACGGAGACTTGAGCTGGTGGGTGGAGGAGGGCGCTGGAAGTCTTTTAAGACCCTGGCCCCTTGGAGGGTTGGGAGACCGTCATCCACACTCCACTTTGCTGTGTGCCCTTCTGGGATTTTCCAAAGCAGCCCAGGGAGGACGAGAGACCTCAGTGGCACTAAGGGCTAAGCCGTTCCCTCCCCCTGGCCCCAGCCCTACGCCAGCGCCCACCAGCTGTACATTCCCCTCAGCAGAAAGGAGCACGTGGGACCTGCCTTTGCAAGTGCTATGAGCTCTGGAGACTTTTATCCAGTAAGTGCTTCTTGACCTAGAAACCTAAGGAGGAGTGGGAAGGGGAGCGGAGCGGCTGCTGTGTGGGTGGGAGGCCCAGCCAAGCTCCCCGGGCAGTCGGCTCAGAGCTGGCACTGAGGCTGCCTTGAGGAAAGGGGGCAGCACAAGCTGGCATGTTGGCGGCAAAGCTGCTGACTTTGGGGGCCCGATTTGGGGAGGAGGGGAAAACTCAGATCCTGCTTGAGCCCAACCAGAGCTGCAGTGAATTCCACAGAGCAGGGGGACTGTGGGACACATCACCAGAGGCCGATGAGGACTGGGAGAGGCTCCATGGAAGATCAAGTCTGATCCTAGGGTTCCTCTAACCTCCTTGGCTGACTCGGGGTCCCAAGGACCTGTGAGCACCTGTGGGACAAGCACTCTTCAGTCCATGCTGCAGGCCCCCATGACATCTCAGCTGGCCTTAAGCAAACAGGTGGTCAGCAGAAGGAACAAGACACTTTGGAGGTCCAGAGCCCTAGTGAGCCAGGCGTGAGCTGGGAAAATGTGGCTGGAGCGACTTGAAGGTTCTCAGAAATGTCATCTAGTTGCCTCCAAGCCTGTGGGAGGAATTGTCCAGGTCCCTGTCTCCTTTGACTCCACTTCCCTACCCCAGCTCTCCCCTTATAGCCCTCCAGTGACTCTCCATTCTCCCCAAGGCTCCCCACCTGCCCATTCTCTCCTGCTACCTCCTTGCACATGAAGTCTTCCAACCCCACGTTCAGACACTACATCGAAGTGCGAAGTGTGTGTTCCCATCCCTTGCCTGTCATCCTTAGAATAGGCGGCCAGGAGCCAGCAGGGTCCCCGTGAGCCCTGTGTGGGCAGGGCAGATACGTTCCCACGGGGCTTCTCTGCCTCAGCAGAGGGATGCCAACTTGGGTTACTGCGGGGGAGGCAAAGTGCAGGGAAGGAGGGGGGCAAGTGGGACAGGATAGAGCTGCTCAGTTGTACCCCAGGTCCCAGCAGCCTCAGCGGCGAAGGCTGTCAGGCCCACTGTGGCACTTGCAGAAAAGCACATGGGCACAGAGCAGGCTGCAGCAAGCAGATGGGCTGAGCTTCATATTCCTATACATTCTTCTCCTTCAGCTTCTCACAGAAGAACTCTCACTGGCCCAGGTCCTAAGTTCCAGGTAAGCACTGGGCACTGCGGGTAATTGTCAGAACCCTCCAGGTCTTCTCCATCTCTGTGTCTGTCGCTCAGAATCCCCGCCGGCTGCCTATCTGGGAGTCATGATGGGCTCCACATTCTCCCTTCCTTACGCCCACATCAATCAATCACTAACTCATCAGGCCCTGCCCGTTTCAACTCCTAAACCTGTCTCCTATTTTTCCTTTTTTGTGCCTTTCACTAACACTTCCCTAGTCATCAAAACGCCAACAGCACTACCTACCCTTTACCAAAGCTTTAGATATGCCAGGTTCTGGGCTAAATATATTTACATATATTTGCCTCCCTTAATCCCCTCACCAACAACCCTCTGGGAGCCGTACTCTTATTGGCTCCATTTTACAGATGAGAGAAACTGAACCCCAGAGCCGTGAAGTCCCTTGTCCAACAGCATACACTTAGTAAAGGGCAGAGCTGGGATTCCAACTTGGGCAGTCTGCTTCCAGAACACATGCACACCCGGACTCACAGTGCTTCACTGCCCTCCTACCTTCCCTCCTGGCAGCCCCACCTCTCTCACATTGGCTGCCAGGGTGGTTTCTCCAAAGCCCAGAGCCAACCATGTCTGTTTGACTCCTGGTCCAGTGCCCTATTCTGGCTTTCATTAAAGCATCCACCTATCCCTCTTCATTGCCATTGCACTAGCCCAGGCTGCTGGCATCTCTGGCCTTCCAACTTCTCCATTAAGGTATCAGCTGCTTGAGAGCAGGGGCCGGTCTGTCTTGTTCACCAGCAAAGTGTCCAGAACACAGACGCACCAGGTAAAGATTCACGAGTCAACGGATGGAAGAATGGCCTCCCCGCCTCCCGTCTGACCCCTGCCAGTTCATTCTCCACGCTACTGCCAGAGTAATCTTTCCCAACACAGCCCCGAGCATGTCACGCCTCTGCTCTGAACCCACCCCTGACAAAATTGACCCCCAGATTCTACTTCTAGGAATTTATCCTATCGCTATACATGCACACACGAGGAATGACATATGCACAGGTTATTCATCGCAGCCTTGTTTCTAATTGCAAATGATTGGAAATAACCTAGGTCCATCATTTGGAGCGTCCATAATTCTTGTGTGCCATGAGAAAGAATGAGGAAGCACTTTAGGGGCTGACATGGAACAGCCTCCAAGGTATAACTGGTGAAAACGGAAAGTACAGAATGGTGGCTATGATACACCATTTATATAAAACAAAAGAGGGAAAATATATAAATGTATTTGCTGTATATGTTAAACTATTTGCCTTTAAATTTTTGGACTGCATAAATATATTATGTACCAAAAACTGTAAACCTTAGTATTTAAAATATAATCATGTAAACCACAATTAATAAAAATTATGAGCAAACAGACAAGAGTCTCCCATCAATTATACACCCACCTTTCCCCATGCTGTTTCCTCAACCTAAACTGTGCCTCCCCTACCTTCTAGCGTCCAAATGTCTGCAGCTGCGCTGTCCATTACAGTGACCGTAAGCTGCATGTGGGTTTTGAGCACTTGCAATGTGACTAGTCCAAACTGAGATGTGCTGCAAGTGTTAAAATACACACCAGAATTGGAATATTCAATATGAAAAAAGTGTTAAATGTCTCCGTAATTTTTCTCTATTGATTACATGTTGATATGATGATATTTTATTTTTTATTTTTTTATTGAAGTATAGTTGATTTACAATGTTTCAGATGTGCAGCAAAGTGACTCAGTTATACATACATACATATATATATTCTTTTTCAGATTCTTTTCCATTATAGGTTATTATAAGATATTGAATATAGTTCCCTGGGCTATATGTCCTTGTTGTTTACCTATTTTATATATAGTAGTATGTATCTTTTAATCCCCAGTTCCCAATTTATCCCCTCCCTCCTTTCCCCTTTGGTAACCATAAGTTGTTTTATAAGTCTGTGAGTCTGTCTCTGTTATGTAAATAAGATCATTTTTTGTATCATTATATTTTGTATCATTATATGATATCATTTGTATCATATAAGTGATATCATATGATATTTGTCCTTCTCTGCCTGACTTATTTTACTTAGTATGATAATCTCTAGATCCATTCATGTTGCTGCAAATGGCATTATTTCATTCTTTTTCCTGCCTGAGTAGTATTCATATATATACGTATATATGTATTTCACATCTTCTTTATCCATTCATCTGTCAATGGACATTTCGGCTGCTTCCATGTCTTGGCTATTGTGAATTGTGCTGCTATGAACATTGGAGTACATGTATCTTTTTGAATTAGAGATTTCATCTTTTCCTGATATATGTTCAGGAGTGGGATTGCCGGGTTGTACGGTAGATCTATTTTGAGTTTATTAAGGAACCTCTATACTATTCTCCATAGTGGTTGCACCAGTCTACATTCCCACCAACAGTGTAGCAGGGATATGGTGATATTTTAGATATATTTTTTAGAGAAAATATCTTATTAAAATGAACTTCACCAGCTTCTTTTTCCTTATTTAATGCGGCTACCAGACAATTCAAAATCACATATGTGGCTTGCATTTGTAGCTTGCATGATATTTCTATTGAACAGTGCTAGTCTAAATTCTATCAGCTCTTCCAGGGTACTTTGAAGGCCACCTTTTCTGTGAAGCTCTCCTTAAATCCCTTCTTGAAACCCCCTTTGCTGCCACTTGCCTCACAGCATCACTGAGCAGGGGTGAGCAGGCAACTGTGTGTGCCTCACCCGTTCAAGGTGTGTAAGCCCCTGGAGGGAAAGAGGCCCAGCTGCCTTCCTCTTCGCATCCTTCAGAGTCTTTGCCAGCCAAGCCCAGAGCTGGGCACAAGCAACAGCCAGCTCGTTCAACTTAGATGAACTGAAGTGCAACCAGGGTGGACACTGAGGAGCTGGCAGGACAGCCCCAGAGGTCCACCCAGGACCAAAAGCCCTGCAAGCAGCAGAGGTCACTTCCTAAGGTCATCCCTTCCATTCCACTGCCTCAGGGCCCGACTGTTCAGCTCCCAGCTCCTGGAGAGTCAGGAAGAGCAGGGACTATTGTGGAGGAAGCCTGGGGTTTCAGTTGCAGGTGCAGAGGTGAGTAAAGGCCCAGGGAAAGGGTCCTCATTTACATAGATTATGAGCAGTAGCCTGTATAGTGAGGAGGTTACACAAGCAGGATCTGGAATCAGAAAGTTGAGTTCAAAATCTAGCTCTGTCCTGTGAAAACACTAAAACCACTGACTCGTACACTTTAAGCAGGTGAATTGTGCAATATGTGAATTATACCTGTATGAAGCAGTTATATCCACTTATAAGCTGTGGAGCCAGGAGCAAATAGCTTCACCTCTCTGTGCCTTAAGTTTCACATTGATGGGGGGAGTGATAATAACAGTACCTATCTCACAGAGTTGCTGTTAGAATTAAATGAGCAAATGCGTGTGAAGTATTTCATGTTATGTGCGCAGTAAGTGCTTATTAAATGCTAGCTGCTATTATTCCTGTGTGCCAAGCCCTGTGCTAGTCACGTCACGTATAGTATTTCATTCAGTTCTCACAACGACCTCGAACTGGTATGCATGTATTAACACGCATGTGTATACATATACATGCATGTATATGAGGGATGCAGACATTTAGTCCAGAGGGGTCCCACATTGAATAGGAGTCTATTGGCAGAGCGAGAATTGGACCCCTGAGTACCTGCCCCTTCCCCCTTTGACATCCCTCTCTGCTCACAGGAATTTGGCCACCTGTGGGCAGAGGTCTCAAGCAGGCCTCCCCTGAATACCAGTGAGGTCTGAGGAGGTGTGACAGGCCTTCCTCTAGGAGATGTGTCTTTGCACCTGTGACCAACCTGGCAGGGGACCTCCAGACAGCCCTTCGGAATGGAGTCTGGATCCAGGGCTGAGGCAAGCCCATGGCAAGGACCATAGAGGCTGTGGCCATTGGGCCATACTGGCTAAGAGTACTTATGTCTTGAAGCCAGTGCTTACTTTGGACAAGTGAGGATGCACCTGGGGTTTCTTGAGCATCTGTGGGATCCCAGGAGCTGCTCTAGGTGAGTTTCTATGCCTTGTCTCTGTGAATCCTCACAATGAGGTAGGCATTACTGCCCCAATTTACAGATAAGGAGCCTGAGGCTCAGAGAGGTGATTCACCCATATCAGAGCCAGGAATCAAACCCAGGCCCCATTCATTCACCAACTCATTCATTCATGTTTCTTCATTCATTCATTCATCATCTATTAGGTGCTGGGGATACAAATGTGAATTAATTTCTGTTATGGGAAAAATGTTGAGGAAGAAATGAGGAGGGAGGACCGCAGTGACAGCTGGGAGGGTTGTGTGTGTGTGTGAAGTGTGTGGTGGAAGGACGCTGGCAGGAAGTGAATATCTCCCAGACAAAGCGTTTCATGAAGAATAGATATAGTTTCACTGGGGTGGGGAAGTGAAAAAGGGAAGACATTTTAGGGGAGGAATGGCTCATGAAGGTTGGGAAGGCCCTGCAGAATGTAGGTGTTTGTGGGCAATGAGATGGCACACGGTGGGGCTCATGGAGGACACGGGGGACAGTGTGGGAGGTGAACCTGCAGCCTGTGCGTTAAAAGTCTCGTGTGCCGGGCTTCCCTGGTGGCGCAGTGGTTGAGAGTCCGCCTGCCGATGCAGGGGACGCGGGTTCGTGCCCCGGTCTGGGAAGATCCCACATGCCACGGAGCAGCTGGGCCCGTGAGCCATGGCGGCTGAGCCTGCGCGTCCGGAGCCTGTGCTCCGCAACGGGAGAGGCCACAACAGTGAGAGGCCCGTGTACCGCAAAAAAAAAAAAAAAAAAGTCTCATGTGCCAGCCCAAGAGGTCTAGACTGGATTTGCTGAGCCTGGGGAACGGCTGAGGGTTTGCAGCGAGCACGGTCAGTTGGTTTTGTAGGAAGCCCACTGTGAAAGCAGGGTAGAGGGCAGATCTGAGAGGCTGCCCTGGAGACTGGCACCCACACAGAAGGCCTCTGGAATAGGTCAGGGAAGAGATGGCAGATAAACTCCAGCCATGGCCCTGGGGAACAAAAAAGAGGGGACAAATCTCCCAAGACTCCTAGGTGGTAGATTAGACTGGAAGGAGTCAATGCAGGGGTTGGGTGGGGTTGAGGATGATTCCCAGGCTCTGTCTTGGGCAAGTGGGTAGATGAGGTTGCCAGGCCCTGAGGCAGGAACAGAGGGAACAAACGTGGGGCAGGTTGAGTTGCAGGTCATCTAGTTCTAGAAAGGCTGCATTTGGAGTCCAGCAGTGAGGTCTAGCCTGGAGAGATCTGAGGGTCGTCAGCTGATTTCTAGATTCTTGGTCTAGTACTCCTCTTTCTAGTCCACCCAGCCTACCTCAAATATCTTCTGCAAATGGAAGTTTCCCATGAAGCAGGCCATCCTGAGCAGCAGATAAGCCCCCGTTGCATTTGGGGTCTAAGTGCAGTCTGGCCAGGAGGCAGGGAGGTTTCTGTAGGGTTCATACAAATGCAGCAAGACTCAGAGTGGACAGACAGTGAGCTGGACAGAAAGCTAAGAGATCACCTTATGCAGTCTAGTTCCAGGCAGGATTCCCCCTAATCCCAGATTTCCCCAAGGGCCCTCCCCCTCCCCCATCTTACTCAGTCAGGGAAAGAGCTGGAAGAACTCTGGGTAGGGCTCCGCAAGGACCAACCGGGAGTGTGATTTGCATAAGACAATCTGTTCTCTGGTAATTTTCAAGTGAAAATGTTATCATCATTCCCTGGAGGGTCATTGAGTGATTTTTCTTTCCTTTGTTCTTCCATACACACAGACTGCCCCAGGTCTGCCCTCTAGGAAGGCCTTTTGGAAAGGAGGGGCCAGAGGGGGCTGGGAGAGGAGGACCACCCGCCCCCCCAGTGTCCTCTGGCCTGCACTTAGGCCTGGGGCTTCCTCCTCAGGGAACCATGCAGACCCCAGCTTCTACTGGTCCCTGCTTTGGCCCCTTCAGAGCCCCCCGCCCCAGGCCTAGGCTGCTGCCTGCTTCCCCCTAAACCCTGGCTGCTGCCCTGCTCCAGGGCCTCCCTTGGGGCCCACGCAGCTCACAGCACAGGCCTGGCTCAGGAGACATTTTCTAATAGACGGATAATTGCCTCTGTTAATTGCAATTTGATTTTAGCAATCTTTCTCTAAGAGCCTGGAGGCCTCAGCCCCAGATATGTAGAGAGGGTGCAGGGGCGGAGCCTGCAAGCTAGGGTCTCACCTTGAAACTTACCACCTGCTGGGAGTCCCCTAGGCTCTGTCCCTACCAGGTAGGGGACTGTAGCCTGAGCTGCATCTTACCCCCACGGCCTCAGCTCCTCGAGAAGGACACACTGCAGATGGCTACAAACACCACTAGCCCCCAAGGAGTGGTTTGGCAGTGCTTCCGGAAGGGGTGAGCTGGCAGGCCCCCCAGGGTCAGAGCAGGGACCCTATTGCAGAGTCTGGAGGGTTTCCTGCTGGAGCCAAGAGGCTGCCGGAGTTCTGTTCTATGACCATCCCCATCCCTCAAACTTGTTCCTGGGCCTGCCACCATCTCTTCCTCCTCATCAGCTGGCCCTGTCCTCCAGGGAACCTCAGAACGTGGCTCTTGGAGCCCAGCTGCCTGATGCTCCTAAAACAAGTTCCTTTATTTCTCTATGCTTCAGTTCCCTGCTTTTAAAGTGGGGAAATAATAGTGTGTCCACGGTGTTGTCACGAGGATCACACAGTTGATGTATGCCAAGTTCTTCACCCAGTGCCTGGCACATATAAACTTCTCTATAAATATAGCTGGATTCTGGCTTTTACTATTATCCACACCTTCAGGCACCATGTGCTGGTCCCGAGGCCTGCAGCCTAACGCCGGAGAATCCCTGGGGGCCAAGGTGGAATCAGGTGGGAGGAAGCACCCTAAGATGAGAGTCCCTGGATGGAGCAGTCCCTGGGGTAGGGTTGGGGCTGGGAGGGGGAGCCTTTCAGCCCAAAGTCTCCTGAGTGGGAGCTAGTGTTTTTAGACACCGGGACTCTAGAGGAGAGACTAGATTATGCCTGTTGCCACATCCACTCTCCTCCACCTTTGCCTACCCATCTGAACTGGCCACTCCTCCACTAAAGAAGAGGACTTTCTGGCAGAAGAGGCCTATAGGGAAGGGGGAGGTTTGTGAAGTCAGGTTGAGTCCTTGGAAAGGTACCTAGAGACGGGGAGCCTGGGTTCAAGTTCCTTTTCCCACTTGCTTAGTGGGTCTGGGCCCCCTGACTGCACCTCTCCCAGCCTCAGTTTGCTCCTCTGCACTGAGAGAGCTGTTTCCTCTCCCACATGGGGACATGGGGTGGCCATGGGGATTAGCTAGAATAACACGTGGCAGCATATAGGTAGGTGCTTAGTGAATAGCCGTTTCCTCCCTGCCCCCTCCCCTTCCTTCACATGTGAGGGGAGTAATTATCTCCCGTGTTCATGCATGTGCTGCATGCCTCTCCCCACCCAATTCCTCAGCGCAGAGGTGGAGGTGTCAGGCCCCTGCCTTCCTTCCCGCCGCACACAGGCCTTCTCTGTTGCTGGCGAAGAGACGGGAGGAGGAGGGGTAGGCAGGCAGTGGTTTGGGGCCCAGGGGGAGTTTCTCAGCGCCTGCCCACCACTTCTGGCCTGCTGTTCCAGGCAGCATGCTAATTAAGCCAGGAGAACCCACAGAACAGAATTGCAGGCCCCCTGCCTCAGTCCAGCCCCCAGTGGCCTGGTGTGGAAATGGGCTGCACAGACAGGCCCTTCGCTTGGGGGTTGGGGGTGGGGTAGAGTTGGGCTGAGCAGCGGTCCAGAAAGGAAGCAGAGGAGGAGTTGGCAAGGGTCTAGGGGAGCCTGGCCTGTGAGCAGGGAAGGAACCGGGAGATGTGAGAAGAAGGCCACAATCTCTGCTTGATCCCGGCCTGATCTGGTCTGGCCCTGCCTGTAAAGGAGGTGTTGACAGAATGATAGGGTGGGAGGTCCTGAGATGGGGGCACTGCAGGGCCAGCATGCTGGGAGGTGACTGCCTGGTACCTTGTCCTGGGGCTTCTGGTCTGTACCACTCAGTATCGATTTGTGTGACCTGGGGTAAGTCCCTTCACTTCCCTGAACCTCAGTTTCTTCCTCTCTAAGATGGGGCTGATGACAAACACACAGTGAAAGCATGCAGGGGAAGGAGGCACACTAGATTCAGGGAAGGGCAGGAGGAGGAGCCTGGGACAGGAGAGGAGTACTTAAGGGCCCTTATCTCTATCTGGGTTGTTTTATTCCTAAAACAAGATGTGGAATAATGTTAAGATTGGACAAAGCTGGGTGATGGGTACACAGGCGTCTGTCAACATATTTTTCTTTGCGTCTTGCCTACATGTCTGAAATAGTTCATAATAAAACAAATGTCCAGTGACAGCATTCTACACAGGATTCAAAATGTGTTGAACCCCAGGTATCTCCCACAGGAATGGAACTGATGTTCTCTGGAAACCCCAGTGCTGATGGCGACCATGTGCCAGAGGTGTATGCGGATCCATGGGTTTTAGGTTGAGTAGCAAAAACATTCTTCAAATTTGCATGCATCTTCTGTGATGTTCGATTTCTAATAGGCATGTATAACCGAGGAATAAATTAAGTACGATACGTAGAATCAGTGACTGGGGATGAAGACAGGATCCCCACCTGGATCAGTGCATCTCAATTCTGGCTGTACCTTAGAGTCACCTGGAGAGCTCTTCCAAAATAAGAACGTCCAAGCCCCACCCCAGACCAATTAAGTCAGAACCCCTGTGGTGGGGGCTGGACTTTCCTAGTTTGGAAAAGCTCTCCAGGGGATTCCCATTTGTAACCAGACCAGAGAACCAAGGGACTTGGCCCAGCAGAAGCCATTCCCAGCGCCCCTCAGCTCTCCCTCTCAACTGCTTTGAGAAAGCGCCCTGGATCCGGGCACAACCCTTTGGGGGACAAAGTTATGGAACCCTGGATGCAGCTCCCTTCTGCTGTCCAAGCCTTCAGAGTACATCCCCCAGAAGTCCTAACCCTCCCCCCCCCACCCCAGGGAGGACTGCTGGGGGGTTTTTTAATTGAAGTATAGTTGATTTACAATGTTGTGTTAGTTTCAGGTGTACAGCACAGTGATTCAGATGAATATATATATATTTTTTTCAGATTCTTTTCCCTTATAGATTATTACAAAATACTGAGTATAATTCAGCGTGTCATATAGTAGGTCCTTGTTGGTTATCTATTTTATATATAGTGGTGTATATCTGTTAATCCCAAACTCCTAATTTCTCTCTCCCCCCAGGACTGTTTTAAGAGGATTGACATGGAAAGGGATCATCCCCCTATCATGAGGCTGGGTGAGGCTGTACCTAGAAATCCTCTGGTCCATTGGCCACTTCTCCATCTGTATCTTCTGTGCCTCTGGCCCTGATGACTGCAGCAAACTCCTTCTCAAAACTCCTTCCTTAGCTTCCATGAAGCCTCATTATCTTGATTCTCCTCTCACTGCTCTGGCTGTGCCTTACACACACACACACACACACACACACACACACACACAGCCCTCTCTGCTTCCTCCTCTCTGCTCACCAGCTCATGACAGCCCCCCACCCCCACCCTGCCAAGGTCCTGGCTTGGGCGCACTGTTCTTGTCTCATGACACTCTACTCCCTCGGCCCTATTCCTGCCTTCTTAACAGAGTCTTTTTCCAATTTTTCTCCAGCCCCACCCTCTTTGCCAAGCTCCACTCCCACACCCTCTTTGCCAAGCTCCACTCCCACACCCTCAACTGTGGTGGACATCTTCATCTGGAATTGTCTCTAGCGCCTCAATTTCAACATATCTAAACTAAATTCATCGAGTCTTACATGTCGCCTCCACCAACCAATTTCTGTTCATGGTACCCCTCTTCTCTTAGTCCAACAAGTCTGGTCATCCCAAACCCTTCCCATCCCTGCTTTCCCATCCCCCATCCTTCAGTCAATCAGTTGATGTCAGTCCACAGACTGGTGAGTCTTTGCTGGTAATGGCTCCTGCTCCCACAGCAGCCACCTCCCCAAGTGACCCTTCTTCCTCTTGACGTTGCTTCCTGACTCCCCAGTGCCTGTTGGCAAGTTTCAGTTCTTCAGCGTGGGAGGCACCAACGTGCTCAGTGGGCTCCAACTGCCCTTTCTAACCTTGAACCCATTGCTCCTGCAGGAAACCTTCCTCTCCAGGTAGACTGGTAGCATTTGACTTTTACTGAGCCCCCGGGGCTCCTCACTGTCCCCCAGTAGTCTTGGTCTATATGGGGGACATAAACTCACTTGCTTGCAGGGGCCGGGTAGGGAAGGGAAGTGACTGAAGTGAGCTGAGTTGGGGACACAACCAGGAGTGGTGGGGAGTGCAGAGAACTGGAGAGTGCACGTCCCTCCCACCACGTTTACAGGGGGCGCTACTCTTCAATCCCCACCATTCGTGCCCATGCAGGAATGAGGGCCCAGTATTGACACGTCCTCCAATTTATTGAGAGAAGCCAGATATCCAACCCTTGAACGTGAAATATCCAGTTTTCGCAATGTTGGCAAAGAGTTCAGGGTTTGTTGTAAAACTTCGTACTGGGCCACACAAAACATATCTGCAACTGGGTGCTGTTCATGGGCTCCAGGCTTGCAATGTCTGGTTTCTCCTCACACCCATCCCCTGCTTGAGGTGCCCTCCCTGTCCCTTGTGTCCCAGGCCTCCCCAGTTCTCAAGGCCCAGCTGAAGTCCCATCAAGCTGGCCAAGCCCTCCCTGGCCACCTCAGTACACCCCAACTTCCTGTGACCTTTAACCTTCACCATTACGTCCCTCTGCCCAGCTAGGATGCTTATGGGGGCAGCCGAGCATGGAGGTTAGAGGTGTGGGGCTGTAATTAGGCTGCATGGATTTGAATACCGGCTTAGCAACTTATTAGCTGTGTGATCTTAGGCAAGTTTTCTGCCTTCTCTGTGGCCCAGTTTCTCTCTCATGGGGTTGTTATAAGGATTAGATGGGATGAGCCATGAAAAGCACTTGGAATAGTACCCGGTTTATAATAAACACTCAATAAATGTTAGCTGTTCTTATCACGGCTGCTTGGGGTCGTTCACTGGCCATTTATATGCTCAGATCTTGCCTGTTGAACGATAAGCTCAGAGAGGGCAGGAAACATGTCTTACAGCTTCTGTAGCCTCCCTCATCTGCATCCTCCACCCTCCACCCCGAACCCCTCAACACCTAGTCCACACACCCAGAAACACAATCAGCGCTTGGGAAAATATTGGTCATAACTGATTGAATTCAATCAGCAAACATACATTGTATATGGACCCTGTGCCAGGCACTGTGCTAGGTGCCCGCAGCTAGCCATAGAGGCACAAACACCCACCGTGTGGTCAGGTGCCCCAGACTACTGCTTCCTAGGAGCGTGAGCACTTGCCAACTACTTCACCTCCCTGACCTTTATTTCAGCATCTTTGATATTTAGAATACCCACTGCGTGGGGTTGTTGGGGGCAGTAGGGGTGAGGTATGAGTATCCAGGTCTCAACTTTGGTAGTTGTTCTTCGAGATTCAAATGGAAGTATTCAAGTGTAGGTTCCTGGGAGAAGAGTGCGCCTTTCCCAGTGGGACTCTGGCAGATTGGCCTCCTCTCCCAGTGCCCTCCGGCTCTGATCCTGTTGCCCTGAAGAGGTTCATCTACAGATTGTCTCCCTGCCCCCAGGTGCCATCAGAAAACATGCTCCCGCCAGGGGTGGGGGAAGGAGGAAAAGACTGAATAAGATAGAGGGGCTTACCTCATAGAATCCCAGGTCACTTTCAAGTAAGTTTTAGACACTGTCCTTTCAAAAGTTCTTGAGTGATTTTTATCATCTAGGTAAGCACTGCTGCTAGGATCACTCTCCACTCCTCACTCCTTTTCTACCCTCTAGCAATTCAAAAAATATATAAATATGTTTTTATTAAAAATATATATGTATTCCTTCCCTTTCCCTTCATTATGCTGAGTAATTTGACTTTCTCCAGCCCCTGCTCCAATACAGCCCCAAACTCAGCATGCTCTCCTCAACACTGGACCATCTCCTTTCTCTTTGCCCTAGAGAGGAAGGCAGCAATATAGAGATTTATCCCCCCCTCACACCCTATGTGAATTTTACCTCACTCCCTCAGACGCCAGAAGTGACTATAGACACATGTTAAAAGGGCTTGTTTTGAGACCTCCCTGGTGATGCAGTGGATAAGACTCTGTGCTCCCAGTACAGGGGCCCGGGGTTCAATCCCTGCAGGGAACTAGATCCCACATGCATGCCGCAACTAAGGAGCCTGCAAACTGCAACTAAGAAGCCTGCCTGCCACAACTAAAGAGTCCTGGAGACGCAACTAAGGAGCCCACCTGCCACAACTAAGACCCAGTGCAACCAAATAAATAAGTAATAAAAAAATTTTTTAAATTAAAAAAAAATGGGCTTCCCTGGTGGCACAGTCCACCTGCCGATGCAGGGGACACAGGTTCGTGCCCCGGTCCGGGAAGATCCCACATGCCACGGAGCGGCTGGGCCCGTGAGCCATGGCCGCTGAGCCTGCGCGTCCGGAGCGCCTGTGCTCCACAACGGGAGAGGCCACAACAGTGAGAGGCCCGCGTACCGCAAGATAAATAAATAAAATTTAAAAAAATTTAAAAATACAAGGATTTGTCCTTCAGGTTCTGAGGCCCCAGAGAGGAGAGAGATGTGATCCCTGCCATCCACCCCACCCAAGAGCTCAGTCCAAAGAGGAAGAGGAAGAGCCAGACACCCACACCTATGCTTCGGTGGAGATCTTTACCAAGTGCCAACTACAGAAGCAGAGAGGAGGAGGAATGCTATCCGACCTGGGGCTAGTACGAAACACTGGCACACTGGCACTGCCATGTGTGTCTGAGAGTGCCTGGAGGAAGGGCAGGAGGCATCAGGTAGCCCACAGTGGCTGGAGCAGTGCATGGGTGTGAGGGCTGGGACTGGGAGGTGACAAGGTTGGGACCAGACTGTGACTGGCCTGGAAGACCGGGTGAAAGAATTTGGACTTCACCCTATAGGCAGGAACGAACCATCAGAGGTTTTATAAGCAGACGAGTAACCTGATCAGAGCTGTGTTTAAGGAAGATTAATTAAAAATAATGTCTGGTGTGTTTAATTCCCAGCTAGCCCTGGGCTTTGGAAGAGACAGGGGAGGAAGACAACAAGGCCCCGATGAACAGTCACTTCACAAAATAATGGCCAATAAACATATGAAAAGATGTTCAATGCTACTAGAACCCAAAGAGATGCAAATTAAAGCAACAATGAGATACCATATTTGGCCTATCAAATTAGCAGGGATTAAAAATGATAACTCTTGATGCTATGCTGTGGAGGGTTTTCGTGAGACCGGCCTTAGCGCCCACTGTGGGGACGAGGGGGTTGAGAGCTGCAAATCACTCTGACCTTTCGGAAGGGCAGTTGTGTAAGAGGTACAAGAAGCTTGCTAAAAGTGCACATTGTGTGACCCAGAAATCCCACTTCTAGGTATTTATCCCAAAGAAATCATTGTGGATGGGAGTAAAAATGTTTGCCCCCAGTGTGCCCCACCCCAGGTGCTATTTATAAAAGCAAATAACTGGATCAAATGAGGGAACTGTGAAAACTGTCTGACAGCAACCTCTGAGGCTGGACCTTAGCATTTCTGAATCCTCAAAGGCTGAAGGCGGGAGACAAAACCACAATTTCTTTTTTAAACTGCCTGTGGGGTGTTGCCCAAGTCTCTAAAGGGAGCCACTGAAATTTGTCCTAGGGACAGACGGTGCCTTTGTTCCGACCTGCAGGCAGGCCTCTTGGTCATGCAGATGTACCTCAAGTACCTATTCTTTGTCTCGGGAAGGCCCTGACTCCAAATGCAGATGCTCTAAGCGGCACGGGTAGGCATTCTGTTTAGTAATGTAAAAGGCAGGCTTCATTGTGGGCTGCGCGGCATCTCTGCAGAATCTCTTGTGATGGTAAATGATTTTCAGGTTCCTTTGGCCCAGCTTCGAGACAGCAGGGGGGCAGGTGGGGCGGGGGTGGTGACAGCCCAGGCATGGGAATAGAAAGGACTGAAGAAAAGAGTCTTGGGTTTGAGGAGGATAGGGCCCCAGCAACGCGGTGGCCGTCTGGATTAAAGACCCCGGCCGCCAGCAGTGAGCCCTGGGACAGGGCAAATACTCTCAGAGCCTTGAGGCTGCTATCAATTGGAATTCTCCGTGCCAGCGTGATCCCAAGAGAAGTTCTGTACACGAGAGGATTTCAAGTGGTACATGGAAGAAAAAAAAGTTTGATACTTGCTTAGGGTGAAGTTCAATTTTAAAAGGTGGTGGTGGGGTATTGATAGAAAGTTCCATATTAGGGGAAATACTTGGATAGGTGAAATATGAATACAGCAACTCTTGAAGGTGGTTGCAATTGGCTAAAGTTTGGGAAAAGTTACTCTGTGTTGTCTTGAAGTCACCGGTAAACTACAAGAGTGAAGGCAACTCTTTTTCTCCTTTCCTGTTTACCCATTTCTGTCCCCCTCTAACCTTAAGAACCTAATTATAGGAATGAGATCACTAGGCAATTTAACCTAACTCCTGACTTACACTCTCCTGAATGCACACGATGCCTTGCCTAACCTGTTGATTCTTTTCCTAGATCTACCCCCGACAGCCCGCTAAGGAATCCTGCAGGCAGATCACGCGGGCAAGATAACATCCGTAGAGAGAGTCAGGCAGTCTGCACGCAATAGAGATCGACGCACATCCCTACCTCCTGCCTCAACGATTCACTAAGATTCTTCCCCCCATTTTACCCTTTAAAAACTGTCATGGCTGAGCAGAATCTATGGAGTTGACCTCTGGACATGAGTCCACCTTCTCCCCAGCTTGCCAGATTTTCTGATTAAAGCAGCTTTCCTTTCTACTGACACTTGCCTCTCGAATTATTGACTTTTGAGCAGTGAGTAGCCAAACCTGAGTTCAGTAACAACAGGCCAGGCTCAGTTGTATGTTGGGGAATGGAGACATAGGCTGTTGTCTACATGTGGACCCAGGAGCACAGAAATGACCTGAGTAACATGGAGGGAGAAGTAGGGATGAGGGTCAGAGGGGACAGGGGTTGCAGGTGACAAAGGACAAGCAGAAGGAAAGAAGCCCTGGGGCAGGAGCATTGTGAACTCAGGGAGGGTTCTAGGCACCTTTGGACACCCAGGTGGGCTCTCAGATTAAGGCTGTTTAGCTGTTAAGAGTGACTGTGGAGGGGCTTCCCTGGTGACACAGTGGTTAAAAATCCGCCTGCCAATGCAAGGGACACGAGTTCAAACCCTGGTCCGGGAAGATCCCACATGCTGCGGAGCAACTAAGCCTTTGCACCACAGCTGCTGAGCCTGCTCTCTAGATCCTGAGAGCCATGGCTGCTGAGCCCATGTGCCACAACTACTGAAGCCCACGTGCCTAGAGCTCGTGCTCCACAACAAGAGAAGCCACTGCAATGAGAAGCCCATGCACCGCAATGAAGAGTGGCTCCCGCTCGCTGCAACCAGAGATGGCCTGTGCACAGCAACAAAGACCCAACACAGCCAAAAATAAATAAAATAAAATAAAATAATTATTAAAAAAAGCGATTGTGGAAAGCTGGAGAACATGGAGATGCTCAGGTCCTAAATGCATAGGCTATCCAGGCAGATGGTCAGGCAACCACTCAACATTACAGTTTACAAAGCGTTTCTGATGATGTAGAGATAGGCCAGTGAGAGATCGTGGAGTAAAAAGAGAAACACAAAACTGTAGTACAATATGACCTCAATTAGCATAAAAAAAAGACTAGAAGGAAATACACCAAACATTATTATCAGTGAATATCACCTGGGTGGAAGCCTGGAAGAAGAGCCCTGGCATGCCAGTCAGAGAACTTCAAAGGATAGCCATGATTGAATCAGGGATGGGAGAAATAGAAGTTTACAGGCAATTTCATTGCCATTCCAGGAAGAAGAAGAATATGGCAAAGGTCAAGGACGTGATGCTGAGTCACAGATGCCGGTCACAGACGTGACTTCTCAGAGACCTCTAGCCACTGAAGGGAGGATATATTATAGAGAGCTAGAAAAGGGGGGAGAGCAGTTAGAAGTTGATGACAACCATTCAAGAGAGGTGACAAGGGTCTGCACTCCTGTGAGGCAGTAGAAAGAAGACGGAACAGAGAACTCAGGAGATATCAAAGAGGTATGCAGACAAAAAAATGTTGCCTGCCATTCCAGTGAACAAGGAATGTTGCTCACCACCAAGCCCTCAGCCACTGCAGCGTCCCCCTCCCACCCGCCCCCACCGCCCCACCCCCACCCAACGGTATGCCTGAGGGGGATTCAGGATGGAGAAAAACAGGCTACTGGCCCTAGATAGTTAAGATGCATATCTAAGGAATAATTTCACTGACCCCAGAAGCTTGCATCTTCCCATACAAAGAAGAGCACTAGAGGTGTTAACTTCAAAAGATGTCTGGGGTTTTTTTTTGTGATTAGCAGTAATCTGTATGTTTGACTACATGGTCTTTTGTTTCTTTTTTCAACAAAAACTCCTGTATGTCCTGGCTCTTCCCTTACCTCTTCAGAGCAGTTCCTCAGAGAAGCTGAGGAGACTGTCTCCCAGGCTATAGTCCCCAGTAAGTTCCCAAATAAAACATAAGGTTGTACATTTTTCTTCAGTTGACAGGTCTAAGAGACTTGGTGACAAATTGTATGTGGGTGAGGGAGAGGGTGGCCTGAAGGAGGACTCCCAGGTATCTGCGAGGGTTCAGACCCCTGGGTGGAGCAGGAGGACTGGCTCCAGGCACAGCTGACCCAGGGCCACACCAAGAGAAGGCAGAAGCAGTGCTCACATTCTTACAGCTTCAGTAGCAATGAGGAAACAGAGTTCCTCCCAACAGCACCAATTAGGAGAGTCTCGGGAAAGGACTCTGATTGGCTGGCTTAGGTCACGTGCTTACCCCTGTGGCCAAGCAGTCTGCATCTATTACCCAAAGAAGGAGAAAAAGGAGTGCAGAAAGGATAAAAATGATAATTGCCATATATTTTCTGAACTCTGCAAGGAGAGCTAAGGTGAACTCTAAATGTGGACGTTGACCAACACAAGTTCATGAGTGTGTGTCCATAGAGAAATAAGGTCATCACATCAGAAGCTCAAGTTAAAGTATCACCAAATCCACTCTCCTGCCTCCAAACTGCCCATCTGTTACCTCTTCCTCAGCTTCACTGCCACTGCCCATGGTCAGGTCCTCAATATCTCTCACCCGGCCTCTTGTTCCCAACACCTCCTTGCTCTCCCTGCTTCCAGGTCTGCCCCCTTCAAACTACTATGCACACCACTGCTGCCACGGGGATCAGAGGCAGTGTAGCTTAGTGATTAAAAGTGTGACCTTTCTCTGAGTACGGATCCTAGTTCTGCCACTTAGTAGCTTTATGACCTGAGCGGGTCACTTCACCTCTCTGGGCTTCAGTTTCCCTAGGAAACTTCACAAACTTGTTGTAAGGATTAAATGAGTTAATATTTGTAAGGCGCTTAGAACAGGGTCTGACATGTAGTCACTGCTATGAAAGTGTTGTCAAAGATATGACTCTGTCATTCCTCCACTGAAAACCAATCTACATCCTCTACCTCCCATGAGCTCACCTCTTCCATGAAACCTTCCCTGGCTGCCCCTCCGTGGCCTGCAAAGAGGCTGTGCTGTACTGAAGCCCCTTTCCCTCTGAACATGTCTCCCTCGGGGAGTGGTGGCTGGGAGGATGGGGGCTGTCTGATCCATGGCTTGGTCCCCAGCACGGAGCGCAGCATCTGGCACGTAAGCAGGGCCTTGGTAAATGCTGACTGCACGGATGGCTTACATCTGAAGAGCTCTTTGTGCTCTACAAAGTGCTCTTCACATCTGTTACTTCACTTAGGTCACACTACAGGCCTGTAGAATGGGTCTCATGGCCTCCATTGGATAGGTGGGGACGCTGAGATTCTAAGTAAAGGAGCATGGCCAGTACATATATATATATATGACAGGGCTGGGGTGTGAGCTTGGACATTCTGCTGTCAAGACAGTGGGAAAAGAGCCCTGGGTTAAGGGTCAGTGGTGCCCAATTCCAATTCCATGTTTTGAGCCTGAACTCCTCCTCACCCGTATCACGTACGGGTTGCACTAGAAGGAACCTGATGGCCCTTCCAGCCGCAGCATTCTGTCAGTGGCTGTCTGGTGCTCTCTCGCCCTCCTCCCCCCAACTGCAGCAGCTGCCTCACACCTGGGATCAGCCCCTAGGAGGATAAATGACGCTGGGGAGCGGGGGCAGGGAGTGGTGACAGTGCTGGCCGGGCCCCAGTGGAGACTGAGCAGTTAGAGGACTCATTAGACATTAATGAACTGCAACTGAGTGTATTGATTACCTCTCAAATCATTTCCTCCTCATTCAGTCCTCCAGGGTCAGCAGGCCCTTGGCGTCCCTAGGCTTTCTGCCCACCCTCCTAGCTAAACAGTTAAGGGCTTCAGGTGGGGCTGCCAGGCTCAAGGGGTTGAAGAGGGCAGCAGGAGGGGAAACGCTAAGGTATGGGCCCTGCTTCTGCCTTGCTGCCCCTTCCGCCTGCACTTCCTATCTGGTGAGGGCCAGCTTCCTCCTAGCGGTGCAGTCCACAGGGCCCCATACTTGGTGTCATGCTCTGCTGTCCCTGCTTCAAAATTCTTAATTTTTGATCAAGAGGTCCTGCATTTTTATTTTGCACTGGAGCCTTGCAAATCATATAGCATATAATCATAGGATAGAGTGTGGTCTAGGTAAAGAGCACCCACTAGAGCGTGTAAAACGGCAGCCCTGGCTGTCAGGACCTCTCAAGCCCATGGAGTTTGGTCCCACGGATTGATGCCCAGAGACGGGAATGCAGTTGCCCAAGGTCACACAGCCCAGCCAGTCAGTGGCAGTGTGAGGACTAGAACACAGACTGTCTTTCATTTTTCTCTTCTGTAGAGTTGCTCCAGATCTTAAGATCCCCCAAGCTTCCCTAGGACAAGCCTTTGGACTAGATCACTCCTGTCACCCTTATTTGACATATGATCTTGTAAGTGCTCAGGGCTGGAGATCTTTGAGGAGCTTCAGCTCCTCCCACCACCACTCCCATTGGATGAGAAAGCCTCTCTAGTTTGCCTCCCAGGTGCCCATATGCTTGCTCACCTCCAGTGTCAGAGAGCTAATGAGCCCACGTGGCAGACCATTGTTAGACAGCTATAAGTTTTAGGAAAGCGCTTTAAGAAAAGCATATGACAGTTTACCTCCTTATAACATTTTCCCTTTGGTACTAGTTATTTTCTTGAGGAACACCTAGAATTAAGTTGGCACCATCTACTCTCAACACCCCCAAGTTGTAAGCCAGCAGAGCAGTTTTTCTGGAGATGGGGAAATAGTGGAGGTGAGCTGTCCATCTTGGATCCCATTAGCCCAAGGCATCAGAGTGTCCAGTAGGGAGACATAGAAAGGGGCATAACAGTTGAGATCGTTTGGTTTGTGGGAGAGCACCCAAATGTGTGGACAGCCCCTGGGCAGGAGCCAGTGCCCTTGGATATGAGGTGAGCTCTGGGTCTGTGAGATTTCACAGTTCCCCTACATCCTGCAAAGTTTGCCTGGGCTTGTCACAGAAATTACACAGGAGGAATGGAGGCTAGGGCACTAGAGGGCCCTGGAGGCCTCAGAAATGTTCTTAGGGAGAAGGACACGCTGGTACTACCTCTTTTTCCCGATGGATGGAGACCGTATGGGCTGCAGCCCCAGCAGAGGAGGCCTGTGGTGGTTCCACCCCTGGAAGGAAGGGCTGCCTGACTGTGAGGTTTGGGATGCATCTGAATAGGTGCCCATAGATAGTTCTCTGGCCCCGGGTGCTCAATCCTAGCTGCACGTTAAAATCATCTGGGAGCCGTTTAGAAGCACCTGTGCTCGAGTTGCCTCCCCAGAGAGTTAAATTTGATCAGTTTGGGATGTGGTCCAGGCATCAGCATTTTTATAC
Organism: Stenella coeruleoalba; assembly: GCF_951394435.1. Lineage (NCBI taxonomy): Eukaryota > Metazoa > Chordata > Mammalia > Artiodactyla > Delphinidae > Stenella > Stenella coeruleoalba. The sequence continues at coordinate 53,512,683 of NC_137152.1, forward strand.
AGTTCCCCTGTTTGAGTCTAATGTGCAGCTGAGGCTGAGAACCATTCACCTGGAGCAGTTTCTCCAAGTTTATGTGAAGACGAATCACACATGGATCTTGTTCAATGAGGATTCAGATTCAGTAGGTCTGGGGTGGAGCCTGAGATTCTGCATTCCTAACAAGCCTCCAGGGAATGTCCCTGTTGCCCACTCCAGATAGCACTCTGAGTTGTGTCTGAGACAAGAGCGTCCCTGGATTCCTCTGAAGTCTGGGACTGAGTAGGAAGAGCGAGACCTGAAGCTTGGAGATGGGCTTGACCTCTGAGGACATTGCAAACATTTGTGGTGTGAGAAGCGAGGCCCAGCTGATCTAGACAAGTCTTAGGTTTGGTCCCAAGGCAGCAGTACTGGCCAAGGAAGAGGATTCTTACTGCCAGTGCAGGAAGCTCTGTGAGACAGTCCTTTGGAGTTCAGAATTTGCATCTAGAAGCCAAAAACAGCTCCCAACCTCCTTATCCACTGATCTCAGGAGTCTAGGCATGCGCTGGTCCACCCTTTCTTCCAAGGGTCAGCAGCACCGTAACCCCAGATCCTCTGCCTCCCTCAGGAGTGAGGCGCCTTCGAGCCTCCTTCAACCCCCCCCAACCTGGCCCCCAAGTCAGGCCTCCTGTGGTGATGGGTGGCAGAGGGCCCAGATATACCCTGCTTTGCTCTCTTGGGCTGTCACTCTTCCCAGGGGTCCAATTAAGCCATCGCTTTGTCCCTGGGCAGTGGAGGCAGGCGTCCCTGGCACTCTTCCGCTCCACACGCCATCTCTTCATCAGCTGTCACCAGACAGCCCACATAATGTTGGCATTTCATGCTCAATATTCTTGATGAAAGTGGAACATCAAAACCTCAGCAGGGTGGACACATGGAGACTAAGTGAGGCTCTTGCCGAAGGAGCTATCTTCTCTGCGCAAGGAATCAACAAAGCTCCTTTTGCAAGGCTGTCTCGTATTATTATTGTCATTATTCTTCTTGTTGTTGCTATTTTCTTCCCTTGCATCTAAGTAGAAATAATGTCGTGTCTTGCTTTCATATATATATATATATATATATATATCTCCTCTCTTTCTTTGTGATAGCAGTCCTTGCCTCTTGTTATAATAAATATTGATTGGCACTGTTAGTAGGCGTCAGGGCTTTAATCTTCTGGCTGCCTGCTCCCTGGCTCACGACGTGGGTGTTAGGGAAGAAGATTGTATTATCTGCTCACACACCTGTTTTGCCTCTCGCCTCACTCCTGCAGCAAAACTTGGGCTATGAATGCCGTGGGGAATTGACTTTCCTGTAACGTCCTTTCTCTCTCCACTTTTCTTATGGCTCCAGGGAAAAACACGTTTCTGGTCTGCCAGCCCTGGGCTGTTACCACCCACACAATCCCCTAGGGCCCAGGTGAAGAGAAGAGATGCGTGGTCCCTCACTCATGTGTTATTCAGTCATTCATTCTCTCATCAAACATTTGTCAGGCACCTACTGTGGGACCAGCCCATGGTTGGGCCCATGAGTGCAGAACTCTGTGGGACACACTCCCTGGCCTCCCAGGGTTCCCGTTCTGGTGGGGGAATGATCCCATTACAGTGCAATCAGCATGACAGCAGGAAGGCAGCGGCGCCATGTGAGGGGCGCAGCAGAAGTAAGGGAGATGTCAACTTCCTGGAGGAGGCACTAGTGAGCCTCGATCTTAAAGCTCACATAGGACTGAAATGGTATCATGTCCCCATTGAGGGTTCCTTCGACACCAATTTGAGGCTCTCAAGAAATGAATGGTACTGAGAGGGGAGGACATGGGCCCAGAGCACTGTCCACTTCTGGTTTGAATCCTGGCCCTGCCACTGACCCACTGTGTGACCTGGGACAGGCCACAGTCCCTCTCTGGCCTCTATCTATCCTAAAATGACACATCAGCCCCACCACCTCTCAGAGCTGGGCATGTCCACATCCCTCCACCAGGGGCAGCTCCTCTCGGAGGTAGAAACCAGTGTGGCTCGTCTCCTGGGTGGAAGGTGTCTGTGACAATAGCTCTGTCTTGGTGCAGAGAGGGGCAGATCCTTGCACTCAGAGGACTTCAACACTGACAGGAAGAAAGGAGTGAGGAGACAGCAGCTCTGACCTCCAAAGGAAGTCCAGGCCTGCCAGCATTGGGCCCCTGTCAGAAGTAGAAGAAGAAAAGAGAGAGCATTCACGGTGCCAAGAAAAATGGAAGGCATGTTCACATGCGTGATGGCACTAAATGTCTGAGCCAACCCTGTGAAGCAGAGGGAAGTATACCCGCTTCCCCAGTGAGGAGCCTGCGGTGTGGCAGGCAAGTTATTTACCCTCCAGTTTCCTCGATTCTAAAATGGAGGTAATAATAGTGCCAACCGTGCTGAGGATTGAATGAGGTAATATATGACTTGGCTGGCACATAGAAAGTGTTCAAAGGTCACCGTTACTACTGGCTGAGGTCACAGAGTCACTGCATGGCAGGACTATGAGTTGAACTTGAGGCTGACTCTAACGCCAGCACTCTGCGAGGCCCTGGGCCCCCGTGACCCTGCTTGCTCACTGAAATTGCCACTCAAGCTTTTCTTTTGAGCTGGGCTGAGTGAAGCAGCAGCTGGGGACTCCTTCCTGCCTGGTGGACCTACTGAAGCTGGATGCCAGACTTCAACACACAGCCATAAATGCTGGAAGGAAAGAGGGAAAGCAGAGCTAGAAGTGATGGTCACTTCTGGGGGGAGAAGGGGAGCTGTTCCAGAGGCTGCTCTCAGGGTCACCATCCAATATCCACTCTCCCCCCTCTCCTCTAGTGACAAATGCCTTGCCAGAAGACTATATTTTCTAGCTTCTCGTATAACATGTGACTAAATTCTAACCAATGAAATGTAAAACAAATGTGGAACTTCTGAAGAGGCTGCTTAAAAGGAAGCTAACTCAGCTAAGATGTGTGCCCTTGCCCTTTTCTGTTATCTAGAATGGTGATGTGATGACCGGAGCTCCAGCAGCCATTTTGAACACTAACGAGACCTCAAAAATGAAAGTGGTGGTAGGATGGTAGAGCAGAAAGCTGGGAGGAGTCAAGGCCCTTGATGACTTCATAGGGTCACTGTGCCATCCCTGAACTGCCTACCTCCAGGCTTCTTGCACGTGAGACCCCCATGTGTTTAATACAATTTCTGATTCAGAAAGCTTCATGGGGAAAGAATAATTTTCATGGGCTCTTAGGATAAGTTATTCCAGGCAGGAGAAACAGCTGGTCCAAGCCTAGGGAGTTTGACATGTGTGACAGTTGATAGAGTTGGCAGGAGTAACCGAGGAGGTGGGATATACAGTGGACACCCTGGGTTCCGGCCACACAAGCCTCCTGGCTAAACACACCATACACTCACTCCACAGTGTGGCCACCTGGCCGCCTCTTGAATAACTCTTGGACAATTAGCTTCCATTCTAATTGTTCATGAACTCTTCTTTTCCTTTAGAGTGAATCAGAGTTAATGCTATCTTCAAATAGCCAGGTGCTATGATCTCCATTTCCCAGATGAGGAAACTGAGGATCAAGGAGGTGTACTGACCTGACCTAGGTTACACAGCTAGTGATGGCAGAGCCGGGATTTGAATCCAGGTGGGCCTGAGTCCATTGCCCACTTTATACTACTTGTTCTCAAACTCTAGCATACAGCAGAATTACCAGAAGGGCTTGTTAAAACACAGACTGCTGGGTCCTACCTATCCCAAAGTCTGATTCAGTAGGTCTGGGGCAGAGTCAACAGTCTGCATGCTAATAAGGCCTCAGGGGATGCTGATGCTTCTTGTCTGCAGACCTACTTGGAAAACCACAGGGTTGGAGCATTGCTGAGGACAGGGGTCTCCTTGTGGCAGGTGTGGAGTGGGCACCCACAGGTTCAAGCTGACAGTAACAGGAAGTGGGCTGGCACAGAGAAGCAGGGAAGGCAGTCAGGCAGGAGAGTCTGGGCAGACCTGGAGACTTGAGAGAGTAAGGGCGGGGTGAGGAGCGCACCGGGTCCCCCGGACCCTGGGGGCCACCAGAGGCTCTTCGGCAGGCAGGGCGCGGGCCTGGGTGCGAGGGCAGCCTGGTGCCAGTGAGGGGAGGGTCCGCTTCGCTTAGCCACTCAGTTAGTGAGAACCCTCTCCTCATACCGCCTTCTCTGTAGCAAAAAAAAATAAATAAATAAGAGCTTGGCTGAGTTCTGCAGACACTCTTCATAGGACACTGGGGAGCTTGGGAGAGGCCAGCAAGGCCATACTGGCTTCCACCCTTCTGAGTGTCACGAGGAAGCACTGGACAATGTCACAGTCAAGTCTCTCCTTACTTGTCTAGGAATTCCTCTAGCGCCAAGGAAGGCAGCCTCAGGCAGCCTGCAGGAAGGAGCCTGAAACTCACCACTATCGCTTGCTGGGGCCTTTCTGGGCTTCAGTTTGCTCATCTGGAAAGTGAAAACTAGGAGTCCTTGCCCATCCTTCCTACCTCTAACTGTGGTGGTCAGTGAGGCTCCTAAGAGACCAGTTGCATGGAATACTTCCTGAACCGTATACATAAGTGGAGGTCACTGCATTTGTTCTTAAAAATCTCCACTCAGTTCTCTCCTGACAGCCCAGACTGGGCTGGCCCAGCGGCAGCCCGTCCCTCTTGGTGTGGATAAGCTTCCCACCTTAACCCTGGCTTTCCTGGACACCTGCCACTCTCCCTTGTAGCCCATCGAGGCACTGTGTCGTAGCGAAAGGGTGCTTCGTCTGGAGCCCTGGAACTCCTGAGCCCTCTTATCTACTGTCTGCCAGGCCAGGATGGGTGGCACCTGAGCCGAGCCCAGGCCCAGCAAGAATGCTGAGAATTCCAAACTGGCCAGCTGCCGGCAGGTTCCAGCTGAAATGCAAACAGACACCACCCTTAGTCCCTGAGCTGGATTTCTTTGGCTCCTTGGCTCCCAGCCTCCAGGAGGGCTAACGCTGACCCACTGGGAAGAGAGACGGATGAAGAACATTTTTGTAGGCCAGGAACCGATCTGAATCTCATTGCAAAGCTCCAACCAGATGTGAGAGATTCCAGAAGCCCCCAAGAGGTTGCTCGAACTGAAGACTATGGTGTAAATACTTTCCTACACATGCATGCAAGCGGGTTTTATTTTTGTGTCTTAAGAGTTGTCCCCTGTTGGCTTGTCAGTTTTCAGGCTCTAAATTCTTAGAGGGCGGGGAATAGATTTGCAGGAATGAGGAATTGAAAATAGTGATGATGGGGATGACAGTGATGAGGATTAGAGTTTTGGGGGTGATGCTGGTGGGCACAATCTAAGGAGATAGGAAGAGGCGGTGGGGGGAGAGGAGGAAGAAGTAGAGGGGAGGGGGAGGTGGGTGTGAGGCTGATGCAGACAGAAACAGTGAGTGAGAAAGTGATGGAGGTAAAGATCTGAGTTGTCTGTATCCCTCTGAAGGCCCTTTTCCCTCTTCTCTCTGTATTTGTCTCTTTCCCCTTTTAGGACCTCCTTCAGAGCAGGGCCTGTGCCTCCCTCACCTTGGCGTCCTAGTACCTAGCCCGGTGCCCTGCACAGAGGGAGTGTCCACAGTGCCTGCTGCTGAATGGAGGCGTGAGAGTGGCGTGGGCAGGAGGGATGGCCAGGAGGGCCATGGTGCCTAGGAAGAAGCAGCCGCGTTGGAGCCTCCTGCACAGGGCAGAGGCTCACGGGATAGACACTTGGGGTCCCGGAGATGTGGACCTGTCCCTGAGAGGAACAGCAGATGGTGCCCCACGCCAGTGGTGGGTGCCGAATGAGGACCAGGGTTCTGGGCCCAGGGGGCCCCCCCCCCGCCGCTGCCCGGCGGCAGCAGATTTGGGGATTTGTTGATTTGCTGAGCCTGCCTGCTGGGTGCAGGCTGTTTTCCCATAATCATCTTTTGTCTGACTGAACAATAGAGGTGAGGGGGGCAGCCAGGCAGGTGGGACAGAGCTTGACAGGAGCGAGGAAGAGGAGAGGAGCCTCCCACACTGCTTCCAGCCAGCCGCCCGCCCCCCTCCAGGCCTCCCTTCCCAGCTCTGGCCCTTGGCTGCAGCCCGCACGGTGACCCCAAAGGCTGCGGAGAATCATCGAAGCCCCACCCCCACCCGGGCTGCCTCACATACCTCCCCACACACCTCTTTCCCTCAGAAGTTTCCAGGCTTTTGATAAATGCCGGCCGGTTCAGCCCCCCGAGGAAGGCAGACCGCTTCTGGGAGGAGCCTGTCGACATTCGACACTCCGGGAGAACGATGGCCGGCAGGGGAGCAGGGTGGGGGGTGGAGGCGGCAGCCCAATTCCCTGCAGAACAAAAAGAGATTTCTCTCTCCCTTGCACCAGCTGCCGAGTCCCCATCCCTGGCTCGATCATTTTTCAAATTGCAATAAATTAACGTTTTCTGGAGCAAGAAAACCACACAGAGAGTCCTAATTACCAAATTTGGGGATGGTCTCCAGCCCCTGTGGGCCTGCTTCCTCTCCCCCCTTCTAGCTGGGGACTGGGGAGGACAGAGCCCCAAAGAAACAGCTTCTTCCATTTCACTCACACCTTTCCCCGGGATGGCTGGCCCCCCTACACCCGTTCCTTGTGTGCAGCCCTTCCTGTCACCTCCTCTTCGCTGACATTCTCTCCCACCCCACAGAAGGCAGTGCAGGCCTATTTCTTCCCATTTGGCGGAAGGAGAGCTGAAGGCCCTGGGGAAAGGGAGAGGAGAGAGGGTAACATAGCTGAGCCTGGTGTCAGACCCTGAGGCAGAAGTTAGAAGCCCTGACACCCCAACTCCCCAAGCCTAAAGTGGATTTCTTTTCGCTGAGATATGAAACTTCCAAGTAAACCCACAGACTCTCTGGATCAGAGGGATGGAGGTTCCCTACTCTAAGCCTCTCAGGGGAGAGTTACTCCAGGAAATAACTCTGCTCTCTGGAAGTTTTCCCTTACATACAAAATCCCTTCTTGCTGAGGTACACAAGCGTTCGCTTATTCACGATGATGTGGTTGACATTGGCTGGGTGCTTCCTACGCGCCAAGCAGCATGCTAAGTGCTTTCCGTGTATTATCTCACTGAATTCTCACATCATGTCTCCCGGTAGGTGTGACCCTCCCTGTGTGACAGGTGCAGAAACTGAGGCTCAGAAAAGTGAAGTGACTTTTCCAAGGTAACACATGAGAAGGAGGTTTCCTACCCAGGCCTATCTGGTGCCCAAGCAGGGCTTTCTTCTCCCTCAACTGCCCCTGTCACCTTTCTCTGCCCCTCTGTTCAGGGGGCCCAGCTGCCCATCATAGCCTTCCCCTGGAGCCCCTCTCTCCTCAGTCAGAAATGCCCACATGTCTGAACCAGCTTCACTGTGCTGTTCCCAACAGAGTTTGCAGCTCTGTCAGGGACACCTGGTCCCCAGCCCTAGTAGTGGGAAGTGGGGATCTTGGCCTCAGGATAGAATGGGAGGCTGCCTGGAGCTCACAAAAGCTCCAGGGTCACAAAAGCCAGAAGGCAAGCTTGGTGGAAGGAAGTACAACTACACACACACACACACACACACACACACACACACACACACACACACACACACACACACACACACACACACACACACACACACACGCCCACAGTGAGAGAACTTTAGAGCACACGCCTGGGTGGTGCTCAGGGCTTTGGCCCACGTGGGAATGAGTTGAGGTGGAGATTTCAGAAGGGAACTGTTCACTTGGCTTTTTCCTGAGCCCTGGGACCCTGGACTTCCTCAGCTCTGAAGGGTTACAGTTTGGTGGCATGAAGGTCCTCACAATCTGGCTCCCATCTACCTTATGGAACTTATTTCCCACCCCTTGTCTTTACACACGCTAGGCTTCAACCAAACTCAATATTCCTGATCCATGCCTTCACTCGTGCTATTCCTGCTGCCTGGACCACCTGCCCTTCTTCCTTTCACCTCTGCAAATCCTGCCCATCAGTTAAGGAAGGCCTACCTCCACTGCCATTTCCTGCACGGAGCTATCCTGGTCCTCCTCACTCTGACACCTGCCTCTTCTCCGCCCCCCGAGCTGAGAGAAACTCTGCCCTCCTAAGAAGCCCCACAGCACTTTGTCTGATCCTCTCTTATAGCACTAGCCGCTTTCTCCCTGGAATTACAACCACCTGGTTACACAGCCCAGACCCCTTCTAGACCAGGAGCTCTCTGAGGGAGGAGCTGTGTCAGATTCATTTTTGTGTTTCTGGGCCCCTTGGTTCAGATTTCTCAGAAATATGTTGGATTTCTACTTCATACGCCACCTTGGAGCGTAGTGCAGTGCGGCGGGAAGAACATGGTTTGGGGTCAGAGATACCCGGGCTTAAAACCTGTTCTGGCTCTTCCCAGCTGGTGCCTTTGAGCAAGTTACCGTCCCACTCTGAGACCTGATTTTCCTCAGCCTCTTGGGAGAGAAAATAGTACTTGCTACCATTGAGGGTTACAGTAAATGTTGAACTCGGGACTGAAAGGTAAACACCCCCTTGTAATACGTAGCACGTGGTTGGGATCCAATAAATGTTTGCTTATCACGCCTCCTTTTGACCAGGGTCTGACGGATGGATGGGTGAATGAAGGAATGAGGGGATGAATTAACGCAGCATCTTCGGGACGGCTGAAGCCTGAAGCACTGGACCTTCTTGGGCCTGGCTCCTCGTCTTGCAGGCAGACCCACCCAGCAGCCCACACCCCTCTACTCTGTTCCCAGACACCCCAGGCCCATAGTTTACACGCTGAAATTCCCAGAAGCTGAGACTTCCAAACAAACCCCCGCCCCAAGTTTGGATTTATCAGCCATGCTATTAAAACAGTAATTTTCAGCTGCCTAATGTTTCCAACTTCTGCTCTAATCCAGCGGGTAAATATTTACGGAGCCTGACACCACTCCTAGGCCACTTGCTCTGCTGCCAAACATTCATTTCCCTTGCAGCTCCACTGGTTTGATATTTTTAGGAGCAGGGCAGGGTGGTGTGTGTGCATGTGTGTGTAACGGGGTGGGAGAGAGGCTCAGCCTTCCTTGTGGTGAGTTCCTGGGTAGGGAGAAACATAAGATAAATTAGGCCTTGCTACTTCCTGCTGTCCGCATGTCCCTACAACGGGGCAGAGAGGTGCAAGCTCATTGCAGTGTGCCCAGGCCCTCAGGCATCCCTCTCCTCAGCCTCCCCCGCTTCCACACACAGCTACCTGGAGCAAAGCAGCACACAGGCCGATTTGCTGTATTAAGACAGCAGAGGAGTGTTGAGAAAAGCAGACAGACTTGGGTGCCTACCTCAGTTTTGCCATTTGCTAGGTGGGAGGCCCTGAGCATGTCCCTTCGCCACCCTGACTCCACTTCCTCCTGTGTGGGGTGCAGGCAAGCATCCCCGCCCCACGGTGAGAGAACTTTAGAGAACACCAAGCACAGGGCCTGGCTTGGTGTAAGGGCCCCGTAAAGAGCGCTCTAGAGAGAAGATCGAAAGCAGCCCTCCATACCCACCGATATCCCAGCCACACTGGAGTGGTGGTCATCTCTTAGCACCTCTGTGCCCTTGCTCATGCCCTTCTTTATGTCTGGAGTGTTCCTGGCATAACTCAGAACACAGGGCTACCTCCTATGAGACGTCTTTCCCCATGGCCCTAAGAAAAACAGTAAGAAGAGTCAGTCTCTCTCTCTCTCTCATAGACTGAGCACTCGTAGTGAATGAAGGCTGAGTCATATTCATGTCTACAGCCTCAGCATCTAGCATAGAGCTAGACAAGGTACTCAATGAATCTTCACTGCGTATGTGAACATTTGTTTAATATTTATGGATTGGTTGGAAGAGGGAAGGGAGCAAAGAATGATTTTGAGCTGGAGCGATCCAAGACACTTCTTTATCCCCCTCACAGGGGAAAGCAATAGGAAGAGGGAAAGGATCCAACATTTTCTAACCACTCCGTACAAGTGGGGACATCATCCATCTTGTTCCCACTACACCCCAGAATTTAGAACAGTGTCATGACATTTCATGAGCTCCTACTGTCTGCCGAGCTGTAGGTGCTTTACATGGATTGACTCACTTAATCCTTACAACAGCCCTACAAGATAGGTGCCCCATTTTCGAGCTGGGGTAACTGAAGCACAGAGTTGAAGTCACTCAACCAGGGTCACAAAAGGCAGAACTGGGTTTTGAACCCAGGCAGCCTGACTTCAGAGCCTGCACTATTTACTAGACTATCCCAACTCCCTTAGTTGGGAGTTGGGATAAACAAACTCAAGGAATGTTTGTTGAATGAATGAATGAACGCCTACTGCATGAGGTGCTGTACAGGTCCCAGGTACATACATTATTTTATTAACTCTTCACAGCACCCTTTCCTTGGAGGGGAGATGATACATTGTTCTTCATTGTTCAGTTGAAGACACCAAAGCTCAGAGATGTGAAGTGACCTGCCCCAGGTCACACAGCTGAGAAGCAGCAAAGCTGGGATTTGCTTTCCATTCCCCCAGCTTGCCTTTGGTGTCTCGCCTGCCTGGAAGCCCCAGAAAGGGACCCAAGGGGTGCTTTAGCCTCACTGCTTGGTGCCTAGACAGGAGCAGGACTGATGGACTCAGACATTCCAGTACCCTGATAGGTCAGGCTGGAAATGACTGTGGGTACCCTCCACCTACCCTTCCAGCTTGAGGATGGGGAGCTGCGCCCAGAGAGATGAGCCGTTTTCCCAAAGACACATAGCAGGGAAGCCAGCAAACCTGAACCCATGCAGTGTCCCTGCTCCCCCTCCTTCCCTCAGGTCTCCCCAGGCCACCCAGGACCGTGGCCCAGCTGGCCGGGCCACAAACACGTTTTCCCAGGGGATGGGCTTCTGCAAGCTGGAAACTGAGAGGGGTGTAATGAGGAGGAAAGAGTCCAGCAGGGAGAAAATGGGTTGCTCCAGGGGAAGAATTCCAAACAGATTGAGCTGCAATGGAGCCCCTGTTATTAGTAATTGTACTATCATGAGGATGCCTGGCAAGACAGTGGTGAGGATGGTGATGATGAGAACATTCAGGAAGGGGGAGAAGGAGGAGGAGAATCAGGCATCATGGCGCGCTGTTGCAAAGTCTATCAGGCCACTCACTTCTCTCAGACCGGGGTTTGCTCCGCCTGCTCTAAAGAAAGGACAGCCTGAGCAGCGCCACAGCAGATGGCTGTATAGGCTGAGCCCTGCTCAAGGGGGGCTGATGCAGGTGAACAGTGAGGTAGGGGGTCTGAAATTCAGCCCTGCTCCTAGCAGCAGGCCATGTGCCCTGCCCTGTGGCTGGGTCATTCCCAGAAGAAAGCGTGCCTTTTTCTGATCACACTGGGACTCCATGTGGGTTAGCAGTGGCCTGGAACTGAAAGACACGGGAGCAAATACTGGGGGTGGGATAGGGACTGGGTGCCACAGCCCATCTCTTTCCTGGTGGGGCCAGCATCCAGATACCTTACATCCCTCCTCTGCCTTCTCTTTGGAACCAAACAGCTATGACCTTGAATCTAGTCCCCATTACTTACTTACTCCCTTGTGATTTGACCTTGGCTCAATCACTTTACCTCTCTGAGCCTCAGTTTCCTTATCTAGAGGACGCAGCGGTGTGAGGAGCATTAAATGACATAGATAACATGTTGAACACTGTCTGGCACAGAGTAGGCGATAAAAACAAAATTAATTCCCCCTCCTATCCCTCTCCCCCTTTCTCTGGGTGCTAAATCTTTGTTCTGCTTTTGTTTGGGGCCCAAGCCCCTTCCAGACACCTCTCCTCATCCCCCAGGCAACAGGGATTGGAAAAGAAAAATTGGCTGCAGGACCTCCAGAGATCCAGGGCACCAATGCAGGCACCACTAGGTGGTTTCTCCTGAGCATTTGTGGCCAAGATCTAAACGTCTGGGCCAGTCATGCCCGGCCTGGCTGTCTGGGAGGTTCCCTTTGGGAATTAAGGAGGATGCGAGATCCCTGGGCCTTTCCCTTCCCCCTTGGCTCCCCCTCCCCAAGGCTGCTGAGAGGCTGGGGTGATGGATGGGGCCCTGCCTTCCCCTCACCGCTTCTTTGATGAGAAGAAAGAAACGTCCACCTGAGTCTCAAATCAAAAACAGGTGAATTGCCTTGAAGTCAGGCTGGGTCCTCTCTGGGGTCTGCAGGAAGGTTGGGGGCTGAGGGGAGAAAGGGAGAATGTGATAAATCACACTGTCAGGTGGGGTGCTACCCTCCAGCTGTGGCAGGGACCGCCGGTGGCCCCAGGGCTGCCTCACTACTAGGATGGGCATATGCCCACGACAAGAGGCGGGAGCAGATGACTATCCCTACCCACTCCCACCTCAAACTCCAGCCTCAGCTCCCTCCACTTCAGCAGTGTCACCCTGCCCACTGCATGTTTAGGGGGGCAACACACCCACAGCCTCACAGCCTCAGAGCTCTCAAGGCTGGGAGGCGGGAGGGAGCCTTGGGGCCTAACCTCAGCTTGCTGCATGTACTTGGCTAAGTCTTGGCCCATCTTTGGACATTGGCTTCCTTATTTGTACTACAGGGGGTGTAGATTCTGGAAGGCACGTTGTGGGCCTTGGGTTTGTACCTCAGGGCTAGAGCTCAGGGTAGAGTAAGGACTACGCCAGGCCCATAATTGATGTTTGGCTTGCCTCTGCCCCAACCTCTTCCAGCACTGACTTTCTACAATTATTTGCCCCAAGAGCTGCCCAGGCCCCCTGAAGTCAGTGAGACAGTGTGCCAGACGGAACCCAGCACGCCGATGTTAGGGCCCACGTCCGATCCCAGCCCCTCTCCCTCGGTGCAATACATAGATACTGGCAGGGCCCTGTCTGTCACACCAAGGGTCCCTAGTGTTCTAAAGGGAGGTGGGGAGGACAGTGGGGAATCTGGGAGAAGCAGTGTTTTACTGTTTTACTTTTTCATTTCAGTTTTTCATTGAAGCCAGGGAGCGGATGGGAAAGACTGCACAGCCGGCAGGGCCCAAGCAGAGAGCAGGCCCCAGTCTCTGAACCCCACCCCTATCCCCAGAGGCTGCATCTGCTAAGTGAACTGAAGAGTTTCTGACCCAGAGCCTCCTCCAATCCAGGATTCCAGCAGCCATCGCCCCCCACCCCCAATTCCCATCTCAGCCTGCAGAGGCCACGGAGGGACCGAGACCCAGGCCACATGCAACTTGTCCACCCCGAGAGGCCACCTCGGAGCAAGGGCAGAGGGAGAGAAGGGAGGGAGCCGAGGATAAGGGAGAGGGGCGAGGGGAGGCCAGGGGAGAAGGGAGGAGAGAGGAAGAGAGGTAGGGGAGAGAAAAAGGAGGGGGAAGAGAGGAGGAAGGAGTGAAAGCTGAATGTTGATAAGGCAGAAAGGAGAGGGAAGACCCAAGAAGATGAGATTGGAACAAGGGCTCCAAACAGGCCAGGAAGGGAATGGAAGGCAGGCAGGTAAGAGAGAGACACCCCATAAAGCGGCAAGCCGAAGCATCGAGGAGACTGGGTCTGCACAGGGGCAGAGGAGAGGGCTGCGGCCCAGAGGTCTCCCTTCCCCGCGTTCATGGAGCTCCCCCAGGGGCAGTGGGGGCGAATTGAAAATGAAACACCTCGTCCCTCGGCCCAGGGATGTGACCCTCGGCAGAAGAGGATTAAGGAGGCTTCCAAGAGGAAATGGGAGGGTGCCAGGAGGGGGGGAGCCCAACACAAACTCCTGCTGCGCCCCCACCCCGAGCTGGGGAGAGCGCACGCCTCAGAGCCCAGTGGAGCTGTGGAGCGCCAGTGCCCCCTCGTGGCCACCGTGCCCGGCTCGCCAGGTGGCAGCAGCCGCCTGGAAAGCTGGGTGGGAGGGGGCACCAGTTGGGCTTTGGACACGTGCAGGAGACAGGTGCAGCACAGAGCCCAGGGGCTGGGCCAGTGACTTTGCCAGAGACCTCCAAGAACTTCAAGCAACGCTAGAAACGAAAAGAGTTAAGCTTGGGGGTTCTCTGTCAGCCTCTCCCATCCTTTTCAGCGGAGCACAAAAGGGGTAGACATGAAGCTCTAAGGCAGGGAAAAACAGGGCACACTCATGCTTTGGAATGCCCCTCCCAAGCCAGTGGCCCAGTTTCAGTCCCACCGTCCTGGCTTCTGCCTTTCACCTGGGCCTCTTGGTGCCTCCCACTTCACTGCCCAGGGCCTGAATCTCCAGGGCAGTGTGGTGTGTGTGTGTGTGTGTGTGTGTGTGTCTAGGGAGTGATCTTGTGTATGGTAAGGGGGGAAGCCTCAAGCAGGGCTGCCCCAAAGAGGGTGGCACACAGCTGGCCCTGGAGGCCCAGCATGGAGCTGAGCTAAGAAGTCACCTGGAAGAATCAGGAACCCGGGGTTCCACCTTGCCTCCATGGCTGTCTTCTGTGCTATTCTGAGCACACCCTTGCCCTCTTTGGGCCTCAGGCTCCCCATCTGAAACCCAAAGGTCTTGGCCTCAGTGATTTCTAAGAGCCTATCCAGCTGCAACCCTTTGCGATGTTATGATTCCTAAAGACAGAGCTTGAAGAAGAAACTAGTCCAGCGCTAGGCAGAGTTAGTACCCCATGGCAATTTGGAGAGGCGGTTTGTACACACAACCCTGAGGACCTAGCCCTCAGCCCCGATTCCTCTAGTGCCCTCAGCAATGTGCCTGCCCCAGATCTGCTCTGAGAGGCCTGTAGGGTCAAAGTCAGGCCTGCTCAGTGGGACTGGGTTGCCTTCTCTCTCACAAGGGGTCAAGGGCAAGAGGCCAGCATTTCCTCAGTCCCCCACCAGGGCAGGGCATGCAAGACTTCTCACCCATCCATTCAGAGCCCAGGACCTCAGAGTAGAAGGAAAGTGCAAGGTCAGCGAGATCTCACCAGTGAGCCCAGCCCAGAGCAGGAGCCTTAGCCTGGAAATGGAGAAACCTGAGCCTGGCTGGGCTTCCCTAGAGAGGAGGGGAGGGGAGGGAAGGAGTGCAGGGAGGTGAAGGGCACTTCAAGGAGGCTGCCGGCTTGGGCAGGGCGGCCCTTGCCCAGCATGAGAAAGCCATGAAGGGGAACACAGAGCCCGGGGAGGCGGTGGGGGAGACAGGGTCACCCATTTAGACAAAAGAACCAGAAAGAAGGCCGACTGAGTGTCTTTGGTTTCAGAGTCAGTTTGGTGCTTGAGTCTGTCTGCTAACCTGTCCGTGCCTCAATTTCCTCATCTGTAAAATGGAGGCATTAGTACTCACCTTGCAGAGCTGTCGTGAGGATGAAATGAGCTCATCTTTGTAAAAAGCTCTTCAAATATTCCCTGGTACCTAGTGAGGGTTTTCTTTCTTCTTCCTATTTCTATTTTTAGCCCCTAGGAAACCATGTCCCAGAGCACAACAGACTGAGGAAGCCGGGAATGTTCTAGCTGGCAAGACCCTTATATTCTCAGGCTAAAAGGAATCGGTCGGGTTCAAATTCCACACCTCTCCCTACCCTGATACAAATGGGTGCATTTCAGCCCAGAGGAAAAATGACTTGTCCAAGATCACACAGCAAATCGTAGCTCAGCTGAGGTTTCTTCAGTGCCAGAACTGGGTGTCGCTTTTGTCTTGCCCCAGATGGGTACCCTCTGGTGCCCATGCTTGCCAGCCCTGGCCCTGAATCTTTCATCTCAGATGGGATCTTGACAGGTGTTTCAGTGGGTAGACTATGGCCCTGAGACCAGAGGTGAGGAGGCTCACCTTTGTTTTATTGGAGGTCCTGTCTGGCAGGCAGTTTGCTTCCTCACTCCTGCACCCATTGGAGCCAAAGAGATTTCCCAGCTGGAAGGAACCCTGTAGATCACTTGGTTCCCCAGCCTCCCCTTCCATCTGCCATCTGCCATGACCAGCCTCCATTTCTGGACCCCCTCTCCCAAACTCCTTGCCCCTGGCTCTGTTTCCCCCAAGTATTTAACCCCAAATAACCTAGACCCTCCCTGGCCTCTTGTCCCCTTTCCCTGGGGACTGGCCAAGCATGGCTTTTCAAAGCTTACTTAAGCTGGTTATTGACATGGAATCAGCCGACCAGGGAAACAGGCCTCGTTCCCAGCACAGGGGCCAGCCGGCCCTCCCGTCCTGCCATGCCTGCCAGGCCCTCTGCTGCACCAGGTGTTGCCTTTTCCGGGTCCCAGCTTGGGCAGCCAGCGCAGGAGAGGATAGGGTCCGGGACTCCAGGCCCCTGGGAAAAGAGACCCAGAGGCTGCCACCACCATCAGGGCCTGAGGAGCTGGAGGCGCCCTCTCGCCCTTCCAGCCCCACTCCCTCCCTCCCTGCAGCCCAGCTTGGGCTGGGTTATTCCCTAGCGCTGGGCTAGACCTGTTTCCAATGATTCACGTCTATGCATTCCCACCTTGCCCCTGGGAGCCAGCTCTGCACTCTTAATAGATCTTATGGTTAAGAAGTTTTTTCCTGCTACTCAGCGTTAGTGCTTAAAGTGCAGTTACACTCTGAAAATTGACCATAAAATGACACCATGGGGTCCACATTTATCCTCCAGCCACAATTCCAGACCAGCTTGGTTCAGTTTTCAGGTTGAAAAATGGCTTTAGGGGGCTTCAAACTCCACCCAAGTCCTAAATCTGCCTCGGTGCTTCCCCCTCGGTGACGCCTCCCTCCCCCAGGCTGGGAGAGAGGCAGGGCCTTGGACTGCTGAGGTGGCAAGCCAGGCCCGGCTCAGCTCAGCCCATTTCCTGCCAGAGTGGGGAGGGGGCAACTGTAGGAGTGTGAGGGACCAGCCCTGACCATAGGCAGTGATGGGCACAGCCTACCCAGGCTGAGAAGGCCCCAGTGGCCCCCCATGCTCGGATGGACGCTGAAATGAGTCCTCCCAACCTTGGGGCAGGACTGGGGACAAGGCTGAGAGAGAGAGCTTCCTCAGTCCAGAATTCTCTGCAGGGCCTCTGGGAGACGGCGTAAGAAAGGGAGGAATACTGGAGGTCTCCAGATGCCCCTCCTGCCCATTCCTCTGCCTCTAGACAAGATTTGGCAGTCCTTCTGCCCGAGTGTGCCACTCCTCAATCGTGTGGCCACGGTCAGGGAGACCCGGCAGTTTAGGGCTAAGTAAGGGCTGGATTCAGACGCACCCCGGTCTGGAGGTCACCACTGGTGTAAGTCAGGTTAAGGACTTGACAGCTCAGGCCGGTTACCTGCAGGAGAACCCTCCGTGGTGTTTCTCCTCCTGTTTACTCTAACAAGCTTGGTTATCTGGTTCCCAAGCCCACAGCAAATTAGAAGCAGTAAATCAAAAGGAGGGCAGAGGGGCTGCTGCAAGCAGGCACAGTAAAAGTGTCAAGAAGTGAGAGCTGACGGCCTGACAGCAGGGGAGTAGGCAGCACAACTAGTAAAATAGAAAACAACCCCAACCAGGTACAAGAGCTCAAAGATGGCAAACAAGCCAGGGCCATTTTGTGTGTGTTGGGGGTGGGGGTGGGGAACAGTACTAATTACGCTGGGAGGTTAATGACGACGTGCCCGAAGTTGCAGAAAGAGCTCGATTATACTCTGTTGAAGGAGACAGGGAAGATGAGGAACACGTTTCCTAAACACTTCCATCGAAAATGAGTTATCTTTTTTTTTTTAAGTGCACACTCACGAGATTAAATCCTCAGCTCTCAGGCAAAGCCTGAAGTCCAGAGTGCCTCATTCCTGAAGCACTGCAGAGCTGAAGTTGGCCAAGTTCCCCATCCCACCAAGAACCAATGCACGGTGGGAGGCGTCTCCTGGCTTGAATCTAACACAGCTCTACCACTTACTGTCCGCGGGACCCTCGGCAAATCACTTGCTTTTCCGAAACTCAGCTGTTTCCTCTGTAAAATGTTGACAACGATACCTGCCTTGCATGGCTGTAAGGATGACATCAGGGAAACCAAAGCCCCTGTGTCCGGTCCCCAGTACACAGCTGGGGCTAACTCAGTGTTCTTCCTTTCTTGAGAAGTTCTCCTTCCTAAAAATTATGGCCCAGCCTGTTTGTCCCAGCTTGTGGAAGGCCCTCAGGGGGCAGCGGCATGGGGACCTCTGCTCTCAGCCCTTGTGGTGGGGCCAGTGAGGCTCAGAGGTGATGGTGGCTCTGGACAAGGTTGGGCTGTGCCCAGAGGTGGGGCAGGAGGAGGAGCTGAGGCCATGAGAACTAGGGTGAGGGGGAAAGGCACCCCCCCTTTGCTTCCTCCTCCTTCTCCTCTGGGAAAGGCACCCCCCCTTTGCTTCCTCCTCCTTCTCCTCTGGTTTCCACAGCCTTTGCCTTTAAGAGCAGTTCTCCCAGCCTTTGTGATCCCAGTCAAGGGCACGTGGTACTTAAGCCAGGAATGGCGAATAGAGCGCTACCTCCTGGGGGTCAGGAGCCAACACGTTGTCATGGGAAAAGCACCTGTGGTACAAACAAGGCAGGCCAGTGACGGCACGGACCAGACATAACCAGTGTCTACAGGCAGGCAGGTATGCCTGGCACCTGCTGGCCTGGGCATGTGTATTCCAGAGACACGTGAGACAGGGTCCCTGTGCTAAGAGCCCAGCTTCAAACTTGGCTCCGTTGTCTTCCGTCTCTGCCATTTGGTTGCGACAGCAAAGGACAGAGAAGTTGAAGGGATGGAACACGTCTGGATCTGTCTCACCCAGGAGACAAAGGCAAAGTTGGAGGGGCTGTGAAACAGTTTGGAGTTGAACTAGCCTAGTTTCGAACCGAGACCAGTGCCATCTTTTGAGTTCCAGTTCCCCAAGAGCATGGGCTTTACCACTTCTATGACTCTGGGCAGGTTATTTCTCCTTCATAAGCCTCAGTTTCCTCTTCTACTTCACAGAATCGTTGACAAGACCATGTGAATTAAAGAACTTAGCATGACGTCTGGCATGTAGTACAAACTCAGCAACCCTTCGAGCTAGCCATTGTTATTATTATCCTTGCTCTAAAGATGTGGACACTGAGGTTCTGGGGGTACAAGTGACTTTCCCTATGTGCCACAGCTAGGAAGAAGGATTCAAACCCAGGCATGAGGACGCCAAAGCTTTTACCAACTGTGCCATAATGCAGATTGATTAGGTGAATGGGTACACATGTGCCCTGTCGCCTCTAAATTGCTATACCAATGTGAGGGGTGGGTGTTGTGATTGTTTATGAATTATGTTGGCAGCTAGTCCCTGGAGACATCCTGGATGAGAGGCTGCTGAGTGAGACTCCTGGGTCCTGAGGATTCAGGGATGCCCTGGCTGACTGTCTCTCCCGGGCCTCCTACGTGCTGGGTTTCCAAAGACCCATGTTCCTCTTGGCCTGGGCCTTTGTGTGTGCAGCTTCTTGACCAGCACCTGGCCTCTGGAAGCCAAGCCTATGAAGGGTGGCTCAGTGCTGTGCAGCTGCCGGGAAGGAGACATCAAAGGCACAGCACGTGGGTGAGGCAGCTCCCTGCTTTGTTTTACAGCTTGTGGGTTTTTCAGTGCACAGGCAAGCACGCCTGCATGCAAGGAAGAGGAAACAGGGACTTTGGGAAGCAGGCGGGCACAGGAGCAGGGGGGCTGGGGAGCGGCTGGGGAGGATCAGTGGGGAAGGTGGAGGGTGACAGGAAAAGATGGCAAAGGCCTGGAGGGAAGGAAGGAGGGAGGGAGGAAAGAGGTGACGTTGGTGTGGGTGGCTGGCAGGGCTTGCTCCCTGTGTTACACTGCTTCTGGAGGGAGGCCCTGGCAGGGCTAGACGCTTAGCGTCAGGCTGCTGGAAGCTTGTGGGCCACCGTCATCCGGTGTTTCTTTATTTCATTCGTTCACACGCGCATGCATCCATACATTCTTCCACAACTATTAACTGAACCACCAAGTATGGAATAGTACTTTAGAGTGTGAGCTCAGGAACCAGTCTGCCTGTGTCAAATCCTGCCTGGACTTCTTACCGGCTTTGTGACCTGGGGTGAATTACTCACCCCCTGGTACCTCAGAGTCTGCATTTGTAAAATGGGTATAAGAATAGTACTTACCTGCTACTGTGATTGAGAGAGTGATTGTGAGGATTCAATAGGTTATTCCACGTGAAGTTCTTAGGACAATGCCAAGCATATACTAAATGCTCAATAAACATTTGTTACATGTAGGCGTGCACATGTGTGTGTATAAACACACACACACACACACACACACACACACACACACACAGATTATACACCAGGTCTTGTGTTAGGTACTAGGAACACAGGGATAATAAGACAGACACAGTCCCTGCCCTTGTGGAGCTGACATTCAGTTTTAAACTGAATGAAGGTAGAGAACTTCCTGCCATTTCTCGAATCTTCCCAAAGAGCCAGAAGTAGAATAAATGTTCAGACTGGCACTGCGGGGCCTGGAATGAAGCCTCTGCTTCTCTCTGCTGTGCTTTCCTTAATGGGTGCAAGCCAGGCCCTTCAGATATGCATTCCGGGGACCTCACTCCACAATCCTAAAAGGAAACAGCCCATAAGCTCAAGCAGATGGTGTGACCAGTGTGGGCTTTGTCAGTAGCTGACTTCTAGAATGTTTCTTTGCGGCTGGAATAGTGGAAGATGTTATCCAAGAAAATGGACCAGGAAAGAAAATCTATTAAAATTAATCTCCTTCTCTCTCTCTCTCTCTCTGTCTCTCTCTCTCTCCCTCCCTCCCTCTCAGTCTCTCTCTCTCCAACTTTGACATTCTTGGACTCTCTGGATTAGCCCACACTTGTAGGCATGCCACTGGTGTCCTTACATGTACCCATGCGTAGATATGTGTAGGAACATGCACACACAGAAATGCACTGTCATGGGCACAGATAGAGCCTGAGAAAAAAAGGTTCACGTGAAATGAAGGAAGGGAGGGAGCACAGGGCTGAGATAAGGCCTGCACACCAGACCAGGGTGATGGGATTCAGCAGTCATGGCCTCCAGGACCCAGAGAACCTGGCTACTCTGCAGTGGCCACTGCCCTAACAGAGGCACAGCCCACAGAACATCTTGTATCCGTGTTTTCCAGAGAGCACGAGTGCCTGGGAAGGTAAGCAGCGTTATGATTTTAAAAAGATTCAATGTCAAATAAATATGGGAAATGCCAAGTTCAACCAATATAAATAGTTTGTTTACTGCAGGACTTCTCAGAGCCTTCAGTAAGCTCGCTACAAACAAATCGCTGACAGTGTGTGTGTATGTGTGTCGATCTATTGTGTTTCCCAAACACATTTGAGCACAAAATCCTTTGTCCACGGAATGTCTCCTAGTAGTGTTCACTTTGGAGAATGTAACCTTGAGTTCTTCTTCAGGCCTGGGCTCGGCCTTCTTCTGTGGCCCTGGTATATTGGAGTCTTCTTGCCCAGTTTCTTAGGTCCCAGTGTAGAGGGCGGGGACTTTGCCACCCAGCCTCTCACCTGGGTCAGCAGCCTCCTCTCTGTCCCCACAGCCTCCATATTCTCCCCACACTTGCTAAACTCGTCAGCGAGGGGTTGGAAGGTGACCGCCCAGTCCCCCTTCAGCCCTCTCCACTGAGGCCAACCTGAGAAGCAGGGCCTCCCTTCAGAAGCCCCCAATGCCACAGACCTGATCTTGAGGCGGGTCAGCTGAGGTGCCGGCGAAGGGCCCACCCAGTGCCCAGAGGCCTGGGCTGTTCCACATGAAGGGATTCCTGTTCATTACCAGCCTCAACTCATTAGAGCAGCACCAGGCCCAGGAGGATGAAGGTAGAGGGCTGTGCAAATTAATGAGCGACCAAATTAAACATGTTCTCTCAGCCAGGACGCTGTTCCAGCTGATCGGCTGAGGGCTGGCGATTTGAAAGTGGGAAGTCCCCGCCCCATGGGCCAGAGACCTTAAGGCAGCCTGGCAGGAGTAGGGTTGCCAAATCAAAATACAGGCTACCCAATTAAAATCTCAATTTCAGATAAACAACACCTTTTTTTTTTTTAGTACAAGTATGTCCCATGCAATATTTGGGACATACTTACACTAAAAAATTATTCACCGTTTATCTCAAATTCTAATTTAACTGGATGTCTTGAATTTTATCTGGCAACCCTAGCCTGGAGAGGCCCGAGGCTCTAGGAGCTGGGGTGCTGTCCCAGACTGGGACAGGGGTAAGCACGGTTAAGTTCAAGGACTGAGAACGACCCCTCCCCCTGCCATCCAATGCAAAGGGCCAGTTCTTCTTTACCTCTGAGGACCTGATTCCCTTGCCCCCTTCAGGAGGCAATGAGAGGGGCCCGTGAAAGGGCCCTGCCTGGACCGGGAGGTGGGAGACCCAAGGGCAAGTCTCGCCACTGCTTCTGTGTCACCGGGTGATCCCGGCCAGTCTTCCCCTGTGGGGCAGGTGTAAGGGCTCCACCAGTGCCAATTCTGCCTGTCTCTGTCAGAAATGCTTCTGAATGGCTGGAGGGAACATGGAGGGACTGTCCACCTCTGGCCCTCCCAGGGGCAGGCGCAGTGACACTAATGCTGGGAACATCAAGGTGCATGGCATCTATTCCAAGGGGTCACATGTTTGTCTGCTGCTCACCTTTCCCCGAAGAGGAGGCTTACTCACAATAGGGGAGAAGAGGTCCTGAGAGGTTCCCAGCTGAGTCAAAGCAGGAACCGCGGCTCCCTTCAGAAGCCCCATCCTTTCTCCTTCCTCACTCTGGGTGGATCCAGATGCGGTCAGCCCTGCCCCACGTGGGCGCCGCCTCTGCTGTCAGTGATGTCACCAGAAAGGCAGCTCGGAGGGAGCAACCAGCTGCTCTCCCGCCCCTGGCGCACCGCCCTCCCCCCCGCCCCCCCGCCCCCCCGCCCTCCAACCCTGCACCTCGGTGCGCAGAGAGCTTAGGGTTAGACATATTGTCAGGCCAGATGTGGATTTGGGTTCTAATTCTCTTCTCTTTTTTCCCCTTGAGGTCTAAATCTTTTAAGTCTTTCTTTTTGCTTCCTCAGGAAGAGAAACACATGGGCTTGAGCGGGTGGGGCTTCTCTGCTCCCAGCTGCTGTAGCCAAGCTCCCGAGGCCCGGCCCCAGTCCCAGATCTGCCTCCAGCCTTAGCCAGCCAATGGGGTCTACAGCAGTGACGCCCAGGCTCAGTCAGAGGCTATCTCTGGGCTGTAACAAGGCCCTCCTGTGGGAGAAAGCAGATTGGCAGCCTTCTCTCTGAGGGTCAGGGCTTCTGTAACACCCTCCTTCCTCATCCTCCAGCACCTAAGAGAACTCCCACTCAGTCAAGTTGTTGCTGGGGACTGACTCACTGGACGCGACTGGAAAACATAGATGATAATCATGGCTTGTTTCTGCACGTTAGGACTGAATCTGATAGATCATTTATTTAGTCTAACCCCCATTCTTTGAAAATGGGGAAACTGAGGCTACTTAAAGAGAGAAGGGACTTGGAAACTCACGTGTTCAACACTCGCCAAGAGCCATGCAAACCTGACAAGCAAAGCCTGATGAGCCCGTTTTACAGATGAAGAAACTGAGGGCTCTAAGGTAGCTGATGTGTCCAAGGCTACACAGCAGGGAAGAGACTGAACCAAGATTTGAGCCTTGGACCCTCTGACTCCAAAGCACATGCTTTTGCCTCTGCATCCAGTGAGGTGTGCCGGGCAAGACACCCCCAATAAATGATGCTCTACTCTGGCCTGCAGAACCCGGGGACCCCGACAGCCAGTTGGGGGCTACAGCACAGGCTTTCCTCACTTCAGTGCCATGCTGACCGTCACCCTCAAAAAATTCTCCTCCCCAGCTCTACCTTCCCCAGGCCAGGAAGTCCCTCCTAAAGTCTGACTCCATTCCCTAGTCCTGTGGTCTGCTGTCCTTGCCCTCTGGAAGGAGTCAGCCAATTCTTCTCATTTGTAAAGCACTATCACTTAGGTTGCATCACTTAGGTCCCACTCTGGGTGGCTGGCATTATCTCTGTTTTACACTTGAAGAAACTGAGGCCCAGTGGGGTTACTCACACAGGGCCTTGAACCCAGGTCACCTGATTGATTCCATTCCCAGAGCTCTCTTTTCATCTCATTTCAGACACCTCAACTCCAGTCCCGATCAGAATTCCAGGCATGAAAATAACAGGTGGTGGGACTTCCCTGGTGGTACAGTGGCTAAGACTCCGTTCTCCCAATGCAGGGGGCCTGGGTTCGATCCCTGGTCAGAGAACTAGATCCCACATGCCACATCTGAGAGTTCGCATGCCACAGCTAAAAATCCCACATGCGGGCTTCCGTGGTGGTGCAGTGGTTGAGAATCTGCTTGCTAATGCAGGGGACACGGGTTCGAGCCCTGGTCTGGGAGGATCCCACGTGCCGCGGAGCAACTAGGCCCGTGAGCCACAACTGCTGAGCCTGCGCATCTAGAGCCTGTGCTCCGCAATGAGAGGCCGTGACAGTGAGAGGCCCATTCACCGCGATGAAGAGTGGCCCCTGCTTGCCACAACTAGAGAAAGCCCTCGCACAGAAACGAAGACTCAACACAGCAAAAATAAATAAATCAATCAATAAACTCCTACCCCCAATATCTTCTTTAAAATCCCACATGCGGCAACTGAAGATCCCAAATGCCACAACTGAAGATCTCTCACGTGGCAACAAAGATTCCTCATGCTGCAAGTAAGACCCGGTACACCCAAATAAATAAATACATAAATATTTAAAAAAGAAGAAGAAAAGAAAATAACAGATGGCATCTGTCTAAAACCCATTCCCTGGTTCCAGTCCCCCACTCTGTGCTCCTCAGCCTTTCCTGGGGATCCATCCTCCCTGCTGTAGCCCTGCCCTACCTTTCTATCTGGGAGGGGAAGTCAGTTCTAGCATCGGGTCAGTCTCCCATTCATTGAAGCCTGTGCCCATAGGTGCCCCTGCCTGGCAACTGCCCCTCTCCATGACTCGGGGTCCGTAGCTGCCAGGCCAGGGCTTGGCCAATCCTCTTATCTAATATACTCCCCCTCTTTGTTTCCAAATGTCCTCATCCAGGCTGGCAGGGGAGCTCAAGTGGGAATTCCCACGCCTCAGGTCCCCACCCCCTACTCCCATCAACAGTGAGACTTGGGGAAGGGGAGGGTAGACAGAGATATGGAGAGGGAAGGGGAAAGGCAGAGAGAAAAGGGGAGAGACAAAGCCCAAGGCGGGGGAGGAGGAGGAGGAGAGAGACAGAGACAGAGACCCAACAATAGGGCATGCTTAACATCCCTCACTCCATTGCTTCCCCAGGCAGTGCAGCTAATCTTCTACGGTACCAAAGCTGACCTGGTGGTACAGTTCCTTGGGGAGAGGGGCTGCCTATTACATCACCAGCACCCAGCAGAGGTGCTCAGCACATGCTCGCTTGTTTGAAAGAATGAATGAAAGCCCATCTGTCCTCACCAGCTACCCCACCCATCGTGACCTCATTTCCTCTGAGCTCCGACTCCACTTTGAGGAGCTGTAGCACTCTTCATCTGGTAATTGACATAGTCTGCCTGAGACTGTGAGTTCTTTCTATGTGTTTATGTCATAGATTCCTAGACCGTCAGAGCCAGCCGAGCCCTCAGACAACCTAGGCCCACCCCTCATGGTGCAGATGGGGGCACTGAGGCCCAGAGCAGGGAAGGGACTTGTACTGTGTCACTTAGCAGAGCTGGAAGTAGAAAGCTGGCCTCGGGCCCACCCGGGGGGTTCAGCGCACAGCTTAATCACGTCTTTGGACCTCACCATGAGCCCAGATGCAGCTGTGCTGAGGCTGAGGTCAGAGATCTTTGTTCTGGAGGAGAAGGAATGACGGCTTCTTGTCCTCAGAGTCTGGTGGGCAACCCTGGCCAGCCAGGGGCCCTGCTTCTAGGAGAGGACTACAGGAAAGACGGTACCCAGGCTCTCCTCCCCAGTGGGCCAGGGGGTAGGGACCCTGAAATGAAGGCAGTGCTGATCAAGATGCTGTCCCAATGTCCCAGCCCATCCACCCTGCCCCCATCTCCTGGCCACCATGGGGGTCCACTCCCCACTAGGGTTGAAACCCTGTACTTGGGTTCTGACAAACCTGGATCTTCTACTTACTAGCTGTGTGTCCCTTCACCTCTCCAAACCTCAGTTGCCTTATCAATAAAAATGGGGCTAACTCCAATTCCTACTGCATATAATTTATGTGAGACTTAAAGGGGACAATGAACACTCTGAGAATTGCATGGCACATGTCGGCATATAGTAAGTGCTCAATAAATGCAGTGATTCTAGTGCTCTCCTTTGCCACCCTGCTGCCCCCACCTCCTCTCATCTTGGTGCCTTCTTGCTTGGTCCTAGTGCTCCCTGCTCCCTCCAGGCACAAGAGAGGCAGGTTCTGGCCCTGGGTCCTCCAGGTCTCCTTGGGCTCTTGCTGCAAACTTGGGCAGCCCCTTCTCCTCATTTCCTTCATCCAACAAAGGCCTTCATTGTGCCTCCATATGTCTCAAGGGATCCCTGGCTCTTTTCAGGTTTAATACTGCATTTCTAGAAAGCACCTTCCTGTGTTGAACCAGGTTGGTCTAGAATCTAGCCTAGATTTTCATGTTTGGGAGAGATAGAGAGAGAATGTGTCTCTGTGTGTCTGTGCCTGTGTGTGTCTGCCTGTGTGTGTCTGTGTGTGTCTTTCTTTATGTGCATTCCTGAGGGGAAGGCTGTGTAGTCCCAAACTTCCCCCCTTTCTCAGGCCAATTTCTCTCCCACAGGGCAAGGAGCCTATGGCTAGCTGGGATTCAACCTCCTTGGTGCAGACTGGCTGCTGGCTGCTCCCACCAGGCTTACCTGTTGTCGTCTGAGAACAGCACTGTCCCCTTGGTCTCCTTTTCCCAGCCTCAGGACCTGCCTCTTTCCATCAGCAGCAACTGTCAGAGTCTTCTCCCATCTCTTCTCCCTCTTTTCCCTCTGCTTTTGGGAGGCGGCCTTTTCCGGTCTCCCACTGCCCCACCACACACACACACCACACACACACCACACACACACACCACACACACATACCACACATACACACCACACACACACACCACACACACATACCACACATACACACCACACCACACACACACACACCACACACACACACTACACATACACAAAACACCACACACACACCACACACACCACACACACACACCACACACACATATCACACATACACACCACACCACACACACACACCACACACACACACCACACATACACAAAACACCACACACACACACCACACACACCACACACACACACCACACACATATACCACACATACACACCACACCACACACACACATACCACACACACACACCACACACACACACCACACACACACCATAGCCAGCTCACCCTCTCCTTCTCTCCTGCTTTCACATATCCCTGATTACTCATTTCTCCTGCCAAATGTCTTGGTTCCTGCACTGAACAGCACACTTCCTCTCTGTCTCTGCCTCCCTGAAACCGTTTGTGAAATGACGATAATCACACCTCCTACCTGCCAGCCCTGCTGCAGCCTCTGCCCGCCCCCCCCACAGTGAGAAGGACAAATGGGCTGGACTGGTTGTGGCTGGAGCGGGCCCTGCCACTGGGGCTGGCCCTGCTGGCAGAGGATCATGGGATCACAGGGCCCTGGCAGGGACTTAGGGGCAAGAGAGGTGATCTACTCTTGAACCACAGACTCCCCTCCCCAGTATCCCCACCAAGGGGCTCTCCAGGGCCACTGAGCTCCCTCTGCCCTTCTGGACTGTTCACACAGAGATAAAACGGGGACCTCCCGATACGGGTGCACTGCAGCGGGGGCTACGGGTATGATGCAAGGAAGGCTGGGCTGCAGGAGGTACTACTTGGTTTCATGGAGGACAAGGGTGCACTGTCCCGGTCCCTGGTCTCAGTGTTGCTCCCCAACTGTACACGTGCAAACAAAGATGTTTCAAAGGGAGCCCCTTGGGCCCAGAGCTGGGGCAGGGCCAGGGCCTGCGGCCAGCCAGGTGGCTTCCATTAGGTGCTAACTGGCCCAGGAGAGCAGAGCCGCTAATCCCAGGTTTACGGGGTGGCCCCGCTCGCCAAGGCACAAGGGTGCACAAAGCAAAACCGGAGTTTGCCAACCCCGCATGGTTTTTCCTCGCTTTTTGTACTGCTTTCCACTCCCAAGCTTTCTCTTTCACTCCTGGTTTCTTCTGTTTCTCAACCTCTGAATCGCGCAGGGTCTCCCTTGGGCTCTGCCGGACCTCTGGGCTCCCTAACGTCTCCCCGCTCCTCACTCCCCACCTTCCGCCTTGGTTCTTCTTTCCCCTCCCTCCGCCTGTCTTCGCAGAGGTACCTTTTGGAGAGGAGCTTTGCTTGCTGCCGTGTCAAACACCACTCTTCCTCCATGCTCTTGCTCTGGGCCATTTTTGCCCCCCTAGAGTCACTCATCCTCCTTCTCTCCTTTCTTGTCTCTCCTGGCTGAGCTGCCTTTTCCTCCTGGGCAGCAGCAGGGGCTGACATGCGCAATGTGGGGAGCAGATGTGGGACGCCTGGCCTCCGCCCCCGCCCCTGCCCAGCAGATGCGGCTCTTCGGGTGGATGAGCAGCCCCGTGAGCCCTCCTGGTCCAGGCCTGCCAAGCTCACGCACTTTCTTAGCCTGTCCAGCTATGCTGGCTTTGGCAGGCGTTTTGATTGACAACAGGAAAGAAAGTAAAACACATAAAAGAGAAAAAACGCAGCCGCCCAGCAGCTGAATGGAAGCAGAGCAATAAACGACGAGCTTCCTGCAGTGGCCTGGCTTGGAGGGTGCTGCATGGATTGGAGCAGGGGCTGGAAAGAGAAGACCCTAAGTACCTAGGGTCTTAGACGCTAGGTACCAGCTTCATGCGCAGGCTCTGGGTCAGACAGTGTCGGGCCGGATCTTCACAGCAGCCTGGCACCCAGATGAGGAGACTGAGGCCCAGAGAGGCTGACTCTCCAAACCCTAACCCTAACCCTGAAACATCCATCACTCCTTACCCCCAAAGAACTCTGCTGTCACTGCCCTGCCCCAGGGTTCCAGGCTCTTCTCTCTCCATCCCTCTGTCCTCCACATAGTGCCCACTGGCAGAGCAAACGGCCCAGGTAAGGCCAGTACCGGGGTTACTGTACCTTGACAATTGCTGAAGTATTGCCTTCCTCCAGACTTTCCCCTGTTGCACTCCTATCAGCTGCTAGACATTTTGGAGTCACGGTGGCCCCTGCTCTAGTCCCAGGGCAAAACTGTGTACCCTCTCGGCTCTGTTTGTTTCTGGATCCATGAGCTCCCTAGGCTCTAGGCCCACAGCTCAGCATCTGCTCAATTATCTGAACTTACCTCAGTGGCCTCAGCGGTATTCCTGACCTCCACCCAATACACCTGCCCTGAATCAGCCTTCTCTCTGCAATTCTACCCCCAGCTCCTTCCCCAGCTCTAGGCCTGTGTTCCACACCCTACTCTGGCCCAAGCCTGGCCTCTTCCCTTCTTCCCTTTGATCCATTTTTTCTGCTCAGGCATCTTCTCCCCAGTTTCCAGATGGAGAAACAGACCTGGAGAAGGAAAAAGGGAAGACATCGGTAGGCCCCAGCTCCAAGTCCCTCCAGAGCCAGGGAGAAGCCATCGTAGAAGGTTGAAGCTACATCGCAAAGCTCCTAGGATCAAACTTCACCCCAGGACACATCCTAAGCCCACATAGGGCCTACAGTAGCCAGTCCTGATATGCAGGTAACAGACTTTGATCCCCAAAGTGACTAGGACTTGATACTGAAACCAAGTCTCTTTTCCTAGGTCAACACAGCAGGCATCTGGCAAGGGGCTCCCAGAACGACAGAACACAAATCCTTCCTCCTGCCTTAACAACCCCTTCCCCCGGCGAATAGTGCCCTGTCCTTACACAGCACCGTTGCCCCAGAGGGGTTGCTGTCTCCTTTTATCATTATGCCAGCCTTATAGAAAAGGCAAAGCTGAAGACCACAATGGGACAGTGTGATTTGCTAATGTCACACAGCTCCGCAGTGCCCCCTCCAACTCCCGCACTGAGCTTCTTGCCTCACTGAGGCAGCTTCCGTGGAAGAGAGCCCTTCTCAGGGAGAGAGGGAAGAAAGGAGAAAAAGCTAGGAAACTGCTGGTGGGGTGGTGGGCCACAACAGAGGGAGCCTGGGGATAAACACTTTCTCTGGAATTGGCCCACAGTACAAGGAAGGTAGAACTGGTCAAGGTGGAGGTTTCAGGCCTTGGTCACATGCTCTGAGAGAGAAGTCCTGCCTCCTCCTCCCAATGTCCCTGGGGAGTTTCTGTGACTGACATATCTAGAGCCCAGAAAATATACTGGGAATGGCTTGCGCTGAATGCGGCACCCTTGCCCTCTCCTTCCCTCCTGCCCAGAACCTCCCATGGGGTGTTGCCAGGCAAGGCCTTCGCTCTCCCCTCCCACCCCTCCCACCCCAGTCCACACTGCTGTCACCTCTTGCCTGCCAAGGGCAATAACCTCCTCCCTGGTCTCCCTGCTTCCACTTCTGATCCCTACAATTAATTACCTACCCAGCAGCCAGAGGGGTAGAACAAACACGTAAATCAGATTGTGGCACACTCCTGCTCAACACCCACCACCGGCTTCTCCTGCGCTTACAATAAAGCTAGCCTCCTTACACAGCCCTCAAGGTCCTCCGGCTCCCACCCACCCCAAGCATCTCCTGCTTCCTCCACACTACACTGATTCTGTCACCCTTCCCCCCAACACTTCCCAACACTCTGCTTTCACCGGTGCTCACCCCTCTTGCTAAACACCTTGCCTTCTGCCCACCCCCCTCCTCCCTGCCACCAGTCAATGAGGCCCGAAGCCCACCAATCAGTGATGTTCAGGAAAATGGGCACTCTAGCTCTGGAAGGGAGGAGAGCACCAATGCCCTGCCCATCAGCTGACGTTTCCCTCATATGAGGGTAGCTTATCTTTGGAGGGGTGTGATGGTAGAGAGTTTAGGGAGTAGGGAAGAACTGCATGAAGAAAAGTTAGAGGCGTTCGTATGGAGCCTTGATCAAGCGCGGATAACTAGATGGGCGTCGGCGGTGGGCAAGAAGGCCACTAACTTGCCTCGGCACCCACTCAGTGCCAGGCAATTCAGACCCATTTTCTCCTTTCAGCCTCATGACCACAAAGTGCGTTGTTCCACTAAGTCCATTTCACAGACGAAGAAACTGAGGCAATGAGAAAAATGGAGTGAATTGCCCCAGGTCACACGGCTGAGCCTAGCTGCCAGCACAGGTCTGTGGGACTCTTTTAAAGCCTGGGGCTCCAGGGCCCGAGGTGCTTTGGAACCATCAATTACTGAATTGAAGCAATTGAGGGAGCCAGCGAGGCCCGGCCGCTGCGCTGGGTGGCTGTTCTCACCCCTCCTCTCCAGCCAGCTGAGGCGTTTAGTCATTTACACTTTGAAGGCAGCCTATTCTCACCAGCGGCTTCCCTGCCCGCACATTTGCATTTGCAGCCTTTCATCTGATCTCTCGGAATTAAAGGCTTTGTCTCCTATTAAAAGAATTCCAGGCCCTAGGAGCCCGGAGGGGGAGGGGAGGGGGCTACGGGCCCCTGAAAGCCTTCCTTCCCACCGTGCTGGGCCCGGAACCCGCTCCACCGCCTTTAGCGGGTGGGGCAGGCCTGGCCAGGAAGGCCTGGGTTGGGGCGCAAAAAGCAAAGACCGCCTCGGGGCCCCTGCTTCATGCTTTAACCCAACAGCCTTCCCTGCCAATCCCGGCCTCCCCGACAGTGTAGCGTGCAGTCGGGCCAGCGGCCTGAGCGCGGGATAAGGAGCCTGCCCAGACAGCCTTGGAATTCCGGCTCTGAGGCTTATTAGCAGTGTGCTCTCGGGCAGCTCGGCCACAGCTCTGAGCCTCAGTTTCCTCATCTACAAAATGGGAGCAGAGGGATCTGTAAAAGGTGGGTCCCACCTGCCCAGGGCAGCGAAAAGCGTTCTGTATTAAGAGTCAGGGAAAGAGAATGAAATTCCAGATGTGTCCCTCTGTCCCCTTGGGCGAGAGCTTTCTCCTCTGTGGGCCTCAGGCTCCCCCTTGTAAAAAGGGCTGTTTGGTTTCAAGGACTCTCCTCCAACTCTGGGATATTATGGGATGCTGAGCCTCTGGAGCCCATTCAGCCTGCTCCTACCCCCTTGCCCTGACCCCAGCCTGGACTTGGTCCCCTGCCCCGTCATTATAATACTCTTGTCCTTGTTCCCTAGGCCACCCTGGCGGCACATTAGACTCACTTAGGTAGATTTACAAAAATATCACGAGCAATCTCCAGAGATGCTGATTGAATTGTTTTGGGGTGGGGCCAGGACCAAGTTTTTAAAAGCTCCCCAGGTGGTTCTAAAGTACAGACAGGGCTGAGAACCACCGCCCCAGGCCATCCAGTACCTCGGATGCAGGCCACTCAAAGGTAGAGATGGGGAACTTGGGCCCTGATTCTGGCCCTTCCCAAGCAGTGACATGGGCAAGTTACTTACCTCCTTTGTGCCTTAGTTATCTCAGGTTTAGAAGATGGGGGGAGGGGGTTAAATGAGATAATGCACGCACAGCACTCAGGCCTTTAGAGCAGGACCCCCAGAGAGGCAGTGCTCATCAAACCTGTGTCTCTAAGGTCTGATTTTGGCTTTGTGGTTGACAGCGTATCTTCTCTGACACTGGGCTTCTCACCACAACCCTGTGGGATAAGAGTAATGAAGCAGACATTACACACAGGTAGACTGAGGTCCAGAGCAGGGGAGTGACAGATCCAAGGTGGCGTAGATCCTAGAAGGATCCTTAAAGACCATTCTAGCAGGGTGGGAGGTGGTATAGCCCGTAAGTGTGCAGTCTCTGGAGCCAGACTGCCTCGGGTTCAAAACCCGACTCTATCTTTTCAGCTACATGAAGCCGAGCATGCTATTTTTCTGTTCCTCACTTTCCTCAACCTTAAAATGGAGACCATAATAGTACTTGCCTCATGGGCACTCATTAAGCTAGTCGCCCCTTCCCCAGCCCTGCACTGTCGGGAAGCCCAGCCCCAGAGTGGGGAAGAGACTCATCCAAAGTCACACAATGAGGCAGAGTTTGGCCAAAACCCAGGACACTCCAGGCCAGCCTCCCAAAGGCCCCACACTACAGCTTGTTCTGTAGCTCGTTTAGTCCTCTCCACTCACAAAGAGCGTTACAAACTTGTATGGCTAGGTCATCGGCAATTTTCTGTCTCCTGGTGTTCATGGAGAAAAGCAGAAAAGGAATTTTCATTCTCTCTAAGGCGCTCTTATTTCCTTTTTTTTTTTTTTTTTTTTCTGTGCACTCTGTCAAGCTGGCTCTCACTTGCTCTGTCGCCTCTCTCCCCTTCCATTTTCTCCCTCTTCAGTTCCCTCCGGTAACTCAAAACCATCTGAATGGATTTAAATAAACCTCTCTAATAGTCTGCTTCAAGGGGGAGAGGATGGAAAGTTCAGCCTGAAGGGAGAATTTCTCTGATGATTATAGTGGGGGCTGAATGGGGGGGTGGGACTTGTAATGGGGGGCGGGGGGTGCAGGGCTTGGATACTGGGGCATGAGCTGAGGAGAGGGGATGCTGCTGGCGGGGGCTGAAGAGGGGGATCCATGAATGGGGCCTCAGAGGAGCGGACACCTGGGGAGCCACAGACAGCCAAGTTTGAGAGGCCCAGAAGGACCATCAAACCTGCTCCAACCCCTGTCCCTCCCCCAACACCCCCCACATACAGACACCCCATATGGGGATGGACTTTCCAAGGGGTTCAGGAAACACTGAGCAGCGAAAGACCCTGTTAAATGGCCAAAGTGTCACTTGGTGAGGGAAGCCATTGGCTGCAATCAGTAACATCACATATGTGAGTTTATCGTTTACCCCACAAGTTGTATATTACATACCTACAGTGCCCAAGCACTGTGATAGTCTGAATAAGGGAAAGTAAGAATAGCAAACAAACACCTCTGACAGCTTACCAGGTGCTAGGTGCTGTTTTAGGTGTTTCACATTCATGAATTCATTAAGTCTCACAACGACTCAATGAAGTTGATCCAACTAAAACCCCCATTTTACAGATGAGAAAAACGAGGCCCACAGAGGTTAAACAACTTGCCCAAGATTATACAGCAAGTAAGTCACAGAGATGGGTTTAAACTTGGCAGTTGAGCTTCAGAACTTAAACACTCCGCTAGGCAGGGATGAACAAGATGGGCCCTTCCCTCAAAGAGCTGACGTTGGAGGAGGGGTCCTTCTGACAGCAAGAAACAACCTTTTAGAGGAGCAAATGATGTCAGGTAAACAACTCTGGGAGTCAGGAATCTGCATTCCAATTCTGAGCTGTGGGACTTGGGGCAGATAAGCTGGAACCTTTCCTCACAGGCTTGTTGGGAGGATCCATGGATGTGAAAGAGCTGGGGGAGGGGATCTTAGGCCTAGGCCTTTATATTCACCAGCTCATGACCCCATGTTTTGTTCCCCGCCCTCCAGTACCTACACTGTGTGCTTTTGCCCCACTGTGAAGTTATGTCCCTCAAGCCAGCAGCAGTCAGTCCCCAGGAACCCTGCCAAGCCCTGAGAAACACCCCTGCTTGGAGACACAAGCACACCTCTCCCTGCACACACACACACACACACACACACACACTCCTTGTGCACGCACACAGCCCTATGCTTGCACACACGTGCCTATCTGTATGTACACATCCCCTCCCTTGAAACCCCATCTGCAGGAGCCCTCCCCATCCATAGGGCTCAGAAATGTGACTCTTGTGCAACCCAGCTAATCATTCCGTCGCATGAGGGCCGCAGGCGGGTGGGCGTGGGGGGGCATGTGGGCCCAGAGCCGGGTGGTGTGCGGTGCACGGTATGGTGTGGAAGGGCCTGCTCAGGAAGGTAGCAGAGGCTGGTCAGGCCCAGCCTTTTAAGCAATCCGTTTAGCCCTGCAGCTAAGCAGCCCATTAGTGGCAGCTTCTCGTTTCGGATTTCCCAGCATGCCACGGCCGGCAAACTGAGCACTGTTTATTTGGAGAAGCCGAGCAAAATTGTTTGTATAATTAGAGCA
Organism: Stenella coeruleoalba; assembly: GCF_951394435.1. Classification (NCBI taxonomy): domain Eukaryota; kingdom Metazoa; phylum Chordata; class Mammalia; order Artiodactyla; family Delphinidae; genus Stenella; species Stenella coeruleoalba. The sequence continues at coordinate 53,547,576 of NC_137152.1, forward strand.
GGGACAAGGGCTGCCCTTGAAGGGGTTCTCCGCAGGAGACCTAGGTTTGCAGCAGACGCCAGCTCCAGGGCCCCACCACCCGCCCCAGGAGCACCCGGCTGGGGCCCAAGAACAAGAGAGGCCAGTGGGCCAGCTGGGCTGCAGGGCCTCCGCGGCGGCCTCTCTGGCCCCCTCTCTTGGTAGCAACTGATTGGACAGACCGCCGTTGTTCCACCAGAGCCCCCCAGGACCAGGCAGAGAGGGCCAAGGAGCCATGAAATCACGGTAAGGTGCGAAGAGCCCAGGCTTTGGATTTAGATCTTTGCTTCCCTGGGCCTCTCTGGGCCTCAGTTTCCTCATCTGGAAAGTGGAGATAGTAATATGCCTAGTAGAGCCTGGTGGCTGGCAGGGGGAACTAACTGTGTCAGCATCTGGAAGGGTGCCACAGTGTCCCATAGATGTCTTCTTTCCCTCCTTATCCTGGGGTGTACTTTGATTCCTTGTTTCATTTTTATCCAGATAATTGCCTTCTGAATTCTGCCCACTTTAAGCTTTAATTCTGCCCACTTTAGACATTTCAGCCAACTCTAGCAATCACAGTATCCCTGAATCCCGGGGTGGGAGGGTCCAGGCAGTTTCCTCCCTTCTTTCTCAAGGCAGCCTGTCCTTTCTCCTATGGCTTCTGAGTGTCAGGAATTCTGGTGGGATCTAAATTTGTCCTCATGAAACCAGTCCCCACCTCTACCCTTTCTCATCCCCATACACAGATCTGAGTTCTACGCCTTATCTCTGGGCAGGCCACTCTTGGCATAAGTCCTAGAGCTCTGAGCCAGGGGCCCCTGATAGGGGCAGATCCCCACCAAACAGAGGGCCTGATCCTCCAGGTGAGGCTGAACCCCCATTCCTTGGACTGACCTCAGCACTGCACTGCCTCTCCCTCCCTCACCAGAGCTGCAGTCTTGAAGTCCTGATCACCATCTGAGCTGCTTCCTTTCCTGGCCCTGTCTGGTCGTTGGCGGGGTAAGGAACAATTATCTTCTTAGCTCCCATGGTCGGGGCTGAGGTTCCCATTTGGGCCTCCCTTTTGCCATCTGTGAAATGTGGGGATTGGACTAGATAAGTTCCAAGACATCCTATCATCTTAGTGAATGCTCACAGATAGCTTCCTGAGGAGGGTAAGCCAGGAAAGTAATCGAATCCCCAGGTTACAAGGCAGCAAGGGGCAGACCCAGGATTCCAGCCCAGGTTAGCTGGATTCCAAAGCTCACAGAGAGGGAGACACAAAAAAAACAAAGTCAGAAGAATCAGACCTCTCGCTGAGGGGAAGCAGCATTCATTCATTCTTTCTTTCTTTCATTTATCCATCTATTTCTTCTGCCCTTTGTTTGTTTTTATAATGAACTATTTCAGATATACAAAAAGGTCTCAAGAATAACACAACAACCCCCATTACCCATCATTCAGCTTCAGAAATAAAACAGCACAGATATAATTGGAGCTCTCTGTGTACCCTCTCAGATCCTACTCTCCTTCTTAACCCTCCCCAAGGTAGTCACTCTCCTGATTTCGATGTGTTGAAAGCTTTGCACTAATGGTATTCTGTGTAAACTTAGCCAGGTGCTTTGTCACTCCATGTGTCTGTGTTAACAACGTTGCCGAAGTTCATTCATTTTCACTGCTATATGGTATTCCATTGTATAAATACACCACAACTTAACTTATCTGTATTCCTGATGATGAACACTTAGATAGTTTTGCACGTTTAATTCAAATGAAGGGCGCTGCTACGAACATCCTTGTGTGCGTCTCCTGGTGGACACGTGTGTGAGCATGTCACTGGGGTCTCGCTGGGTCTGAGGGTGTGTGCTCAACTTCACCCTTACAGGATGTTGCCAAGTTACCCTATTCGTTTATATCTTCACGGGACACATGTTTACTGAGCACTTACTATGTGTCAAGCCTTGGTATGACAACAGAGCTGGAGGGGCCATCTCCTTTAAAGTGAGAAGCAGAGGGAAAGGGGTAAGTTCAGTTAGAAAAAACTCGGGGAAATGTAAGTAGTCAATTGCCAAGAATTGTGGAGAACTCTATGGGAAGAGCTTTCAGGAGGCTGGTGGCATCTTCCTTTGGTAGATGTGGCAGATGAGGAGAAAGCTTCTCCTTCCTAGCCAGCTTCCTACGGGATGCAATCAGGAGAGGTCAGGACTGGCAGGCAGCAGGCTCACATGGTGGTCCTGGTTCCACTTCAAATTCATTGTGTGATCTTGGCTAGGTTCCTTCCCCTCTCTGGGCCCAAGTTTCTCCTCAATACATGAGGTGGGGAGACAAAATGAAGCCTCTTTATTCATTTAATCTTTATTTATTTAATCTTTATTGTCTATAGTCAAAAGATCTGGGTTGGAAGAATCAATGTATCACATTACCCCCAGAGCCCTGATTTTCTCCTCTTTAACATGGGCTTGCTAATCCTTGCTGGGCCCACCTCCCAGGCCTACCAGGAATACTCTAGAAGGGTTGCATGTTATCCTTTTAAGTTCTGTTCTCCTTTAGGTGCAGTATGGTCAGGAGGCAGAGGGATGGCAAAGATGACCCCTGAATTCCCTCCTGGCTTCTAGCTTTTGGCTTCTTTACTTCTCCCATTTCTGCTGGTCCTTTTCCCCAGACCCTGCTCCCACTCCAAGTCAGCCATCTCTGCACACAAGGTATAAATATAAAAAATAAATAAACGCAGAATGAGCCCCAGAACTGAAGCAAATTGCTAGCAAGCACTGGACGCTGATTAGCATGCATAGTGGACGTGCAGCTGGGCATATCGGAGAGAAGTGCATTTTGCTGCAGCATAGAGCCATCGGCGTGGTCCTGGCTGGGGAGGGATGCAGGGGGAGGGACACCCAGAGATGGGTTGTGCTCCGGCTGCACCCAGGGAGCCCGTCAGCCTGGAGGGCCCCAGGTCTCCTCTCTCAAGCCGCTGTTGCCTACACATGCTCCCAGACCTGAGCAGGGGTTCCCCCTCAGTAAGCTAGAACCTGGGCCCAAGGGAGGGGGATGCAGAAGGTGAGGAATGCAGAGTGGAGGGTGGTTAGGGTCAGATAGGCCCAGAGTCCAGGGTTGACTGGGTGACCCTAGGCAAGTGTATTCACCATCCTAAACCTTCACTTTCCCATCTGTGAAAGGAGACAAAGAATAGTGAGGATCTTGTAGGGCTGTGATGGCCTGGGGGCCACACTCCAGGAAGAATAAGGAGCCAAAGGAGCATCTGGGGACGGGGGCAATCCATGGAGGGAATCCACAGATAGATAAAGAAGGAAAAAGTAAATAAAAACAGCTGTGAAATGCTTTTCATCTTATCACTTCATTTAAACTTCTCAGCCATCCTTTCCAGGTGAGGAAATTGAGGCACAGAGAGGTTACTAACTTGCCCAAGGGCCACACAGCTAGGTAGTAGCCTGCCTGGTATTGAAGCCCAGGTGGTTTGGCTCCAGGTAGGTTTGCCTGAGAAAATACAAAACCCTTGAGTTTAATTTGAATTTCAGGTAAACAACGAATACATTTTTAGTGCATACTGATACTAAAAATGACACACTTCTGCTAAAAAGTGTTTGTTGTTTGTCTGAAACTCAAACTTAACTGAGCATCCTGTTTTTTTAGTTGCTAGATCCGATGACCCTAACTCCAGCGGCTGCATTTTTAACAGTACCTTAAAAAACCTCTCCACACTCGAAGGCCTCTGCGGAAGAGGTTGACGACCTCCCCATGCCTGGGACCCCAGACTCTCTTTCCCACTCACCTGTAATTCCACACCTGGTAACTGTGCTTCTGGAAGCCCATAACCAGCCCCCCAGGAGTTATTTTAATGAAGGGAGGGTTGGATCTCAGACCTTGGTGGGGCCCTGAGCGGCCAGGGGGTCACTGAGAAGGGAGTGCCCGAGGAGCAGGTTGTCCTCCTGGGGGCCCAAATCCCAGACACCCAGGTCCCAAGTCAAGGGGTAGAACAGTGGAAATGGTGTTTGTGGTCTGGAGTGCGCAAACCTGAGCTTGGATTCTGGAATTGCCATTTATTTGCCGTGAGGCCTGTCTTAGTTCGGGCTGCTGTAAAAAAAAAAAAAAAAAAAAAAAAAACCATAAACTAGATGGCTTAAACAACAAACACTTATTTTTCCCAGTTATGGAGGCTGGGAAATCGAAGATCAAAGCACCAGCAGATTTGGTGTCTGGTGAGAGCTCACTTCCTGGCTTATAAATGACCATCTTCTTGCTGTGTCCTCACATGGGGGGGGTGCAGGTGTTGAGTGAGCAAGAGTGAGGAGAGAACAAGGTCTCAGGTCTCCATTTATAAGGGCACTGATGCCCTCATGAAGACCCCACCCTCATGACCTCATCGAAACCTAATTAGCCTCCAAAGGCCTCTCCTCCTAATACCATCACGTTAGGGGTTAGGGCTGTGAATTCTGGGGGGACACAAACATTCAGCCTATTACAGACTCTAGGCAAGCTACTTCCCCACTCTCTTTCCTCATCTATAACAACAATAGCACAGAGGTTGGTGAGGTGTAAAGGAGCTAAGGTGTAGCTAGAAACCCTCAGGATCTGGGACCTATGTTACCCATCACCTTCAGGCTGTTCCCTCCTCCTACCTACCCCTACCGAGCACCCTCTCCCCACTGCACCACAGGCTTGTGAATTCTCTCGGAGTGGAGAGAGAGCGAGGCCAAGAAGCTGATGAGGGTCCGGCCTTCGGGGTCACTTCCTGTGCAGCTGCCATGTTTGGCATATGGGAGCACCTGCTCCCACCCTCCTCCCAGCCCCCATCCTGCCAGCCACAGCTCCTGAATAATTCACGAAAATACCAATACTCCAGCCGTCCCCTTTGAATGGCAGGGTGGGGTGTGGACAAGTGGTTTCTTACCTAAACTCTGCTCCAGCCACGGGGAAGATCAGCCTCGGGAGGAGAGGCTGGTACGGGGTGGAGAATAGGATAGGGTAGAAGAAAGGATCAAGGGGTATGGCTTTGTGTTACCACCTCCCTTAGATCCCCCTGCCTCTCCAAATGCTGTTTCTCCAACTAGGGAAACTCAGGCAAACTTGGGAAAAGCTGAGGGCTTGTGTCTCCAGCCGCTTTCTTTCTCTGAGCCTGTTTCGCCATCTATGAGGTGCAGATAAAGTCTCTATATCATAGCGTTAGTGTGAGCAGAAAAGTGAGAGGATGGATGAGAAACAGTTTTTCCAAACTAACACTGCCCTAGAGGCAAAGCATTATTACCGCTTCTGGGCCTTTGTTTCCCCATCTGTAAAAGGGAAACTAGAATGCCTGCCTTCTGGGGTTGTTTTGAGGATTAAGCAAGATGTCCTCTGGGCTCCTCAGGCTATTCCCTATGCACAGGACACCCCCTTCCCACCCTCACCCCCCCTTGCCTGCCTCAAGCCCGCTCTTTCTTCAGGATGACTCAAAGGTTCCCTCTTTGGTGAAACCTCCCCACCTACCCTGACCCTCACTGCCCTCCCAGACTGGCTTGGGCACCCCATGCCCTCGTTTATTGCACCCCTCGTCCAAGTTCTGACTCCCACATACCCTCACGGTCCATTTCCGTGTCTGTCTCCCCACTAGACACAGAGCTCCCCATCTTACTCCTCGTCTCCCCCTGACCAGCATGGGGCCTGGCACTGAGTTTGCACTCAGTAAACGTTTGCAGAATGAGTGAAAGTGCCTCGTAAACACCGACATGCTGTCCAGATATGAGGGGTTATGAGCGGGGCATCCCTTTGAAACTCAAGATTCCTCCTATCATCAACAGCAGCAGCATCGTGGAGCTGGTTTTTCACAACTGGGCCTCTCTTCATCTTGAGCCTTTGGCCCTGGTATCTGGGCAGTGGGGCCTAGGGTGACACTGGGGCTGGCGTGCGGGGTGGGGGGCACATGGTGGATGCCAAGCCCAGCTGGGGCAGTCTCTCTGCTTGCTGCAGCCTGTCTCCTGGGCCTCTGGCCTGCTGTCCTGCCCCGCCGAGCCCACTGCATTCAGTCGCAGACACCTCATTATCGCAGGGATGCAGCCAAGCTGGAGGCAGTTCAGAGAAGAGCAGGGAGAGCGACGTGGGGTGGAGGGGATCTGGCGCTGGCGCTGGCGCTGGCGGCGGGAAAGGAGCAGTCCCGGCGAGGTTGAGGCATTTGGCTCAGTGAGACCCAGCAGGGAACCCGAGAAGCTCAGCATCTGTGCGCCAGCCTCTGGAGAAGGGCCTCCCCAGCAAGGGAAGAAATGAGCACTTGGAGGGAAGGGGTGGGGGACCCAGACACAAGCCAGCATAGGACCCAGCCATCATCCTTTCCAGCCGTCAAATGCCACCCCACCTGTGGCCACCTCTGCCACTCTGGCTGTGACTGAGGAGATGCTACTTCCTCACAGTGGCAGGCGAAAGGAAGAGGTTGGCATACAGGAGGGGCCCACACTACCCGCTCCCATCTTACTGATGGTGACACCTGCCTAGAGAGGCAAAGGGACTTGGCCAAAATTACATATGCAATTTACATTAGATGTGAGCCTGCAGTGCAGCCTGCACAGGACTAGGACCTCTGCAACCCAAGTTTTGTCCTCTTTCCACCATACTTTTCTCTCTCCAGGAGCTGCTTCCCATACTGAACCCTGCCATCTGTCCAGGAACACATGCCACCTCCCCAGATCCACAACCACACACCACACATACATAAACACACTCGCACATGACTGTAGGTAACCGACACACACGTGTGTCTCCAGGCGGGATGTTGCATTGGCTTTCCAAGACGCCTTCCAAAAAGGTGACGCATGAGATGCAGATCAAGTCTAAGACACCTCGCTCATGCTTGGCACTCTGGCCCCTCACTCTTTGCCCTTGTGGCCCTTCCACCTGGAACGCTCTGTCCTTGGAATATGGTCTGGCTGGCTTCATCTCATCATGAGGGTATCAGCTCCAATGTCACTCTTCTCAGAAGCCTTCCCTGACTACACAGTCACTCCAGTCTATCACACTGTTTTATGTTCTTCAGTTTGTTGGTTGTCTTCCCCACACTCCCAAATCGAAGCTCATTAAGGGCAGAGACCATGTCTGGCTGGTTTTCTGCTACAACCCCAGCACCTAGAACAGTGCCTGGCATGTGTGTTTACACACACACACACACACACACACACACACACACACATTAAACGAATGAATAAATGAACAACCAAACCCAGAGCAAGATTTTCCTTCCAGGAAAGAAAGATGTCCAGCTTGGACAGAGAGAATACAAGTTCAGGCCTGATCTGGAAGAGTCTCCAGGGGCTATTTCATTCATTTAATAAGTATTTATTTAGTACGAAGCACTGTTCCAGGCACTGGAGACACGGCAGGGAACAAATCAAAGACTGCTGCTTTCATGGAGCTCACATTCCAGGGAGAGCTGATAGACAATGAATAAGACAAATAAGTAAATTCTAGGGCATATTATAAGGTGATAAGTGCACTGAAGAAAAAGTGGTAAGGGGGACAGGAGTGCAGGGGGTGAGGTGGGATGGGTAGGAGAGCTCTGTGAGGAAATTTAAATAGGGTGACCATTTCAGCAGAAATCCAAAGGCACTGAGGGAGCCAGCCTGAGGAGACTGGGGCGAAGGGAAAAGCAAACACCAAACCCTGAGGTTGGAGCGTGCCTGGCATGACTGAGGGGTAGCAAGGAGGTCGGGCTGGCTGCAGCAGTGTCGCAAGGCAAGAGCAGTGGCGAAGGGGTATACTATCACAAGGCAGGGGTTTCCTCCTGTCGCTTTCCCATGCTTGGGGAGCCAAGTACCAAGGACACTGGGGCACCGAGAGATGCCTTCTAAGGAATGTCTCAAAACGCTACCTCCTCCTCCTTTCCTGAGTCTAGGGTCCTAGCCTGGGCCAGCTCCACCACGTATCTTGTTTGTCCTGCCTGTGGCACACAGGGCACTTTCACCAGCTTGGCTGAAGATAAAGAGGGCTGCTGGCAATAACCCTTATATATGGGTAGCAATCCGTGGCTTGCACTGCGTCCCTTAGTCTTGCCACGCCCCCCCTCAGCCCACAGAAGCAGTTAGGGTGGTCAACATTAGCCCCATTTGACACATGAAAAATAAAACGAGGAATAAAGTGTAGTGCTAATGGCAAATGTTTCTCAAGTATGTACTTCTCATTGAGTCTTCACCCAGGACCCTGGAGTTCCAGCCTCTTTTGACAGATGAGAAAACAGAGATTCAGAGAGGTTAAGCGAGATTTTCCAAGGTCACACAGCTAGGTCACAGCAGAGCTGGAATTGAAATCCAGATCTTTCTATCCCCATCATCTCATGCTTTCCGTGATGCCACCCAGCCTCTGAGAAAGAAGTAGGAGGTTGGGAGGTGAAGCCCAGGACATAATGCGGTCACTTATACCGAGGTGGTTCTCATTAAGCTTCGTGGTGTAAAGGAAAGAACGTGGGCTTTAGAACCAGACAGACTGAGATTAGAATCCCAGATTTGCTGTGTGACCTTGGGCAAGTTGCTTCCCTTCTCTGAGCCTCATGTCTAAAGCCAACTGAAGGCAGACATCTGCTTTGCACAGTTGTTTTATGGATTCAGTTTGATCCCGTGTGGGGAAGTGCCCCACGTGGTGCCTGGCACAGAATAGATGCCCAGTCGGGTCCTTGTTTAGAGATGAGAGTCCCAGCCGGGGTGGTGGACCTGTTGGCACCAGGCATCAGGCCTCTTTGCCCCGAGGAGCCTTCTGGGACTAGGATGATGGCAATGCCATTGTCTGCAGGTGCAACTCTTAACTTGGAACCCAGAAAAAAAAGGAGAGCAGGGGCCTGGTGGTCTAGGTCTAGCTCCTCTCCCTGTAACTCTCTCTCCCCGCTTTCCCTCTTGTGGGGCCAGCAGAGAAAACAGCTCCCCTCTTCCCAGCCACTCCACCCCTCCCCCACCCGAGGATCCCCAGGGAAGGCTCAGGGCTGTTTAATGGGGTGGAGCTGTCTTTAATCTGTTCCATAAATGTTTTCTTGATTCTCATTAGAAACCATAATGTCCTATTAATATGCTGATAAGATTTCATTTGGGGCTAAGGAAGGAAGAGTAGCTGGGATGAAGTGGGGTGGGGGTGGTGTGCAGGGCTTCACCCTGGGGATTCCAGGGGAGAGGAGCAGAGCAGAACTCACCCTGTCGCCCCCCAGTCCTTGGGAAACCAGGAAGACTCAGTGCCAGGCCCCGTCCGTCGTTCCCTCCGCACAGGCACCCAGGGATCTGAGTCAGCTGCCACTGGGACCAGCAGACGCACACACACTCCTCCACACCCCACCCCTGAATACCACCACAGGGCCTCACCCCAGTGACCAAGTGAGTCACCAAAGCCTACGCTCATTTCTCATGCATTCCTACCGCTGGCATCCACGCTGAACGCACTGGGATCTACACCAAGTTAGGCCTCCAAGCCTACAGACTTCAGTGAGATACAGCGGGGAACTTCCAGACCGTGGAGAGAAGCAAGGTATGTAAAGTGGCCAGCGCGGAGCCGGCCCTCATAAATTGTGGCTATGAAGACAGGTCCTGTCCTTGTGCGGCTCCTAGTCCAATGGGTGAGGGAGGCAGACGGGTGAGCAACTAAAATCCAATGCCGTGATAAAGGAGGAGTTTGGGTATAACAAGGAAGGGAGGGGCAGGCTGGGCGCGTGGATGCCGCTCCATAGGTGTTCACAGATGCGGCCGCCGCGCCAGGCCTTCATGCCTCCCCACATCTCAGCCTGCCAAAGTCCTGCCACCCTTCAAGACCAGCTCCCCAGTTCTCCTATCTGCCCCCGTGATCTCCCCCAGTGAGCATGGATTCAGAGGCACTGGCATCTGTGTGCTGTTCCCCGGAACAAGGCTGTGAGCTCCAGCTGATAATTCAAATGGCATTCACAGACAGGCATCTGCACACTCACCCGGGCCACCTCTCCAACCTCCATGGGCCAGTGGGTCCTTGACTCCCTACCCAGCAAGAGCCCTGGCCCCTCACTTCTTTCAAACTGCCTTGGCTGCTGCCGGCTGCTGGCTCACACCCCCGACTCGTGGTTTCTTACAGTCATTCAGATCGGGACCCCCGAATCAGCCAGCTTTGAGTGCCTGGGTTGGCCAAATGGCCCCATTTTGCAGGGCTGCCTGTCTAACCCTCCACTCACAGCTACCTTACCGCTGGGAGGAACCTTGACCTGAGCTGCTCCCATTCCCTTCCACCTTTGCCAACAAAACTCACGTTCGTGGCTCTTTGGCCTCTGACACCAACTGGAGCACATTTGCACAGCACTTCACAGTTTGCAACCAACCCAGCCTTCTGTCAGTCACTTAGGCTCTGAACTTCTCAGGGCCAATCAGTCATCCATTCCTGTCTCCACCAAGTAGAAAGAGCAACTGTTCAGGTCCTGGCCCCTCTCCGTCACTTATTTGCTGGGAGGCCTTAGGTTAGTTGCTTCAGCTTTCTGTGCCCCAGTTTCTGTAAAATGGGAACAATAATATTATGGACATCACAGAGTTCTTGTGTGGATTCAAGGAGACAATGCATATAAAACACTTAGGACAATGCCTAGCACACAGTAAGTGCCCAGTAAATGCCAGTGGTGATTCCCCAGCTTTCTCAGAGGTTTACACAGGCTATCTCCAAGCCCACGCTGCTGCTGCCCCACCTCCAGGCTTTTCCCCGGGCCCCATTTCATCTCATTCCCACTGTTCAAATTCTGTCTTTGGAATCAGACAGACCTGGTTTTACTTTTTGTGCCAGTGAGTATTTCTCTGAGCCTCAGTTTCTTTATCTGTAAACTGGGACTGTGGATCCCCACCTCAACAGGTTGATGTGAGGATCAAATGAGATGGGGGCCATCGAAGTGCTTGTCACATTTAAGGATTTATCTTGCCACATCCATAGAGCTCAGTATGAGGCTAGTTTGGCTTGGGCCCAAGGGTGGGGTGGGTACAAGGGGAAGAGAATGGCTGGGAAAACTAACACAGATGCCAAAGAGGCCCTAGCAAGGGTAGCGAAACTCAGCAAGACAGTGCCTGAAGGGCACAGCAAGCTTAGGCATGACACAGGCAGTGGGCACTGACAAGAGTGCTGATTTGATTCTGGGCCCAGCAGAAGCCACAACATGAAGTCTTGCAGGAATCTGGTCATTCTCAGTGGGACCCAAATATGTTTCCTGAAGGACTCAAACCTACAAGGAGGATATGAAGGAGAGACACTGGCTGAGAAGAGATTCCTTTGGGTGGCAGTGGGGAGGCAGAGGTTGAGGATACTGACAGCACTCTCTACCCAGAAAGAAGTGAGGTGGTGGTCTGGGGGTCAAGGGCCAAAGGACTTTCAAAAATCAATCCCTCTTTGTGACTAAGACCTGCCTGAAGAATTTTCTGGTCCCTGGTCTCTCCCTGGATGGACCTGTGTGGGTCCTCCCTGGATGGTGCTTGGGACATGGCAGGGCCTGAGACTGGAGGTGGGGAAATCAGGGAACCAGAGTCGGTTTGATGTGAGATATGCCTGAGCTTCAGCCTCCTGGATGCTGTAGCAGCAGAGCGAGGGCAAACCTGGGCACTAGATGGCCTTGGGTACGGGAGGGTTGCTCCAGGAGCATACAGGCAGCTGCAAGGCCGAGGTCCAGGCCTGGAAGCCAGGGGCCAGTCCACCTCAAGCCAGTCATCAGGGTTCTCCAAAGCTCAACTGGTCTCTAAGGAGCTGCTCTGATCAGGGAGTCATCGGTCTAGAACATTTATGAAGCACCAGACACTGGGGCTGGGAAAGCAGAGGTGAATCCTTGCTTTCCAAGACTTTGCATCTCTAAGCTGAGGTAATGGGGCACAGGCAGGGTGAGGCATGGAGATGGGGGTAGAGATTTATCTCAGCTCTGACACTGCTTTGCATAATACAGACTTTCCCCTCTCTGAGCCTCAGCATCCTTGTCTGTACCCTGAGAGAAGGTGGGGGAATCAATGCTTTATAAGGGCATATGAGTCTGAAATGGTGAAGCGGGCTCAGCGGTCATGAGAGGGGATGAATAGAGCCCGGGGTTTCAGAGCAGACTCCTGAAAGGTGTCCTGTCCTTCAGGCTCCCTGGCCTTCCCCCATCTCCCAGGGAGGCCCTGCAGGCTGGACTACAGGGGCTGAGACCATATGCAAACCCCCCTTCTAGCCTTCCCTGCTGTGTAGTGTGGTATGTCCAGACATCTGCTTGCCCACCAGGCCTGAAGCACTTAGGTTTCGGCGCACAGAGGAGCAGCCATGGAGAACTGATGTGGCTTTTTCCCTTCTAGGCCCCAGACCCTCTCTGGTGACCATAGGAGGCCAATTAGCAGAGAACAAAATGCTTCCTGCCCTGGGCCCTCACCTTCAACTGTCTGCATCTGCTCAAAGCTTAATGGTCATTTGATCTGCCTCTGGGGGAACAGAGGATGGGGCTTCCGTGGACTGCCTGGCTCCAGGCAGCAGCCTGGGTCCTGAGGGAGGCGGGGGAGGAGGAGCAAGGTGCCTGTGGCTGCTGGGGAAGCCCGAGATGGCAGCAATACAGTTCACTTGGGGCCAAGGGCCAGTGTCTGGAGCTGCTCCTGCTGCCTAGCTGAGAACTGATGCTCCCCAGGGTCTCCTCTGAACCTGTGCAAGGCCCTAGCTGGGCCCAAGATGGTGGTGGGTGTAGCTGGTGGTGGGGGCGACAATGAGCCCTTAAGGCATCTTGGTTTAGGAAGCTGCCGAGGCCTGGACTTCTGAGGGACCCAGCCCTATGCTCTTGCAGGTGGGATGTGGTTAAAAGCCTCCATCCCACGCTTTCCAGGCTGGTCTGGAAAACTGGTTTGTCTGCCCGTGTGCTGTGGGGAAAATGCTCAGCTAGAAGGGAGAGAAGCATAGTTCTGGTCGGGGCCCTGCCACTGATGGGCTGCTTTGTGGTTTCTCCATCCCTGGGCCTCATTTTCCTCATCTGTCAAGCAAGAATCACTGCCCACCTTACAGAGTCAGCTGACACTGCTTGGAAAAGTGTCCTCAGAGAGCTCAGGTGAGTGGGAAGGCTAGAGGGGGGGAACAGGGGGAAGGGGGAAGAGAAGCTGAGTCTGGAAAAGTGAAATCACTTCCTTAAGAGGGGTACCCACTATGATGTCTCTCTCCCACCTCAATTTGAAACCCCGCCCTGACACTTATTGGCTGTGTGGTCTTGGGTAAGTCTCCCGACCCTTCCGTACCTTAGTAAACCAGGCCTTAAATCAACCCTACTTACTAACCCTTGAGATAACGTGTATAAACGAGGTAAGTTTTGTAAAGCACCCAGCTAGGGTGAGGGAAGAGAGGGAGGAAGCACTGTTACGAGGAGGAAACGCCTGCAGGAGTCCTTAAGCACAGCTGCCACCAGCTACCAGCCCCAGACTCCACCCCCATGAATAATGAACTGATATCGATCCCCTGGTTGGGAAATTCCCTGTGACCTGTGATAAAAATACACCCAGTCTGCAAGCCTCCAACTTGACTGGTTTGCACCAGCCAGAGCTGAGCTCATCTGCACACCCCTGCCCAGCCCGCAGCCCCCAGAGGGAGAGCTCAGTTGGACAGGGCATCAGAGACCAAGCGCCAGCTGGTGCCCACCGTCTCCTCCACTCCATGGCCAGGGACAAAGGGATCAAAGGAACAGGCTTGTCCATGGCAGGAGCCCCTGTGGCCAGGCCCCTGGAAGAGGGGCTAGAGCACAGACCTGGATTTCAATCCAGCCTCCACCACTTCCTGCAAGTGCCTCAGTTTTGCCGGCTGTAAACTGGAGATGGTAATTCCTTCCTCACAGAATTAGTCCTAGATTCAAACAAGTTGAGGTATGCAAAGTACCCAGTGCAGTGCCTGCCAAGAAGAGATGCTCAATAACTAGCAGCTCAGGCCTTGCCATTCTCCCTCCTGTTGCCTTATCCTTGCTGTGAAACTCAGGACTGTTTCACAGAAGAATGAAACTGAGTGACTAGTTTTTTTCTAATGAGACTCTTATTGAGATATAATTCACAAACCATAAAATTCACCAATTTAGACTGCACAATTCAGTGGTTTTTAGGAAATTCACAGAGTCGTGTGACTATCACCATTATCTAATTTTAGAGCATGTTCATCAACCCCAAAAGAAATCCTATACCCAATTCCCATCTTCCCCACCCCATGCCTCTGACAACCACTGATTTACTCCCTATCTCTATGGATTTACCTCTTCTGGAAATTTCATACAAATGGAATCATAGAATACGTGGCATTTGTGTCTGGTCTCTTCCACTTAGCATAATGTTTTCAAACTTCATCCATGCTGTAGCATGAAACTGTACTTTGTTCCTTTTCACAGCTGAGTAATGTTCCATCATATGGATAAACCACATTTTGTTTATCCATTCATCAGTTGATGACATGTGGGTTTTTTCCACTTTTTGGCTATTATGAATAATGTTGTTATGAAGCTTCATGTACAAGTTTCTGTGTGGACATATGTTTTCATTTTTCTTGGGTATATATATACATACACACACACACACACACACACACACACACACACACACACACATATATATATATATATGAGTGACGTTGTTGGATCATATAGTAATTCTATGTTTAATTTTTTGAGGCACTTCCAAATAGTTTTCTAAAGCAGTTGCCCCATTTTATATTTCTACTAGCAGTGTATGATGGTTCCAATTTCTCCACATCCTTGCCAACCCTTGTTGTTAATTGTCTTTTTGGTTATAGCAATTGCAGTGTGTACTGGTATCTCATTGTGGTTTTGATTTCTCTGATGTCTAATGATGTTGAGCATCTTTTCGTGTGTTCTTGGCCAGTGGTATATCTGCCCTGAGAAATGATCTATTCAGATCATTTCCCAAGTTTTTAATTGGATTGTATGTCTTTTTTATTTTTGAGTTATAAGAGTTCTTTATTCCAAGTATAAATCCTTTATCAGATATATGGTTGGCAAATATTTTCTCCCATCTGGTGATGTGTATTTGTCTTTTTTGTTTTCTTGATGGTGTCCTTTGAAGCACAAAAGTTTTTAATTTTGATAAGGTCCAACTTGTCTATTCTTTCTTTTTCACCTGTATTTTTGGTCTCATGTCTAAGAAACCATAAGAACCTAATCCAAAGTCACTGTTTTCTTCTAAGAGTTTTATACTTTTAGCTCTTACATCTAATACGTTTTGAATTAATTTTTTAATATGGTATGAGGTAAGGGTCCAACTTTATTATTTTGCCAGTTTTCCCACTACTATTTGTTGAAAAGACTATTCTTGTCCCCACTGAACTGTCTTGGCACTCTTGTTGAAAATCAATTGATTGTACACGCAAGAGTTTATTTCTGGACTCACAATTCTATTCCATTTGTCTCAATGTCTATCCTTCTGTCAGTATCACACTGTCTTGATTACTGTAGCTTTGTAGTGAGTTTCGAAATCGAGGAAGAGTGTTCCAATTTTGTTCTTCCCTTTCAAGTTTGTTTTGACTATTCTGGATTCGTTGTAATTTCACATGAATTTTAGGATCTGCTTATCCATTTCTAAAAACAAAAGCTGGTTATTTTATAAGGATTGCACTGAATCTATAGATCAATTTGGAGCTCAATGCCATCTTAATATTAAGCCTTCCAATACATGAACATGTCATGTCTTTCCATTTATCTAGGTCTTCTTCCATTTATTTGAGCAATCTTTTATAGTTTTCAATGTATAGGACTTGTACTTCACTCATTAAATATATTCCTAGTTGTTTTTTATTCTTTTTGATGCTACTGTAAATGGAACTATTTTCTTAATTTCTTTTTCAGATAGTGCATTGCTAGTGTGTAGAAATACAATTAATTTTTATATATTGATTTTGTATCTTGCAACCTTGCTGAACTTGGTTATTAGTTCTAATAGTGTTGTGTGTGTGTGTGTGTGTGTGTGTGTGTGTGTGTGTGTGTGTGTATTCCTTGGGATTTTCTCTATAAAAGTCATACCATCTGTGAATAGAGATAATTTTACCTCTTTCCAGTCTGGATGCCTTTATGAATATTTATTTCTTGCCTAATTGCCCTGGTTAGAACCTCCAATACAATGTTTAACAGAAGTGGTAAAAACAGATATCCTTGTCTTGTTTCTGATCTTAGGGCAAAGCATCTAGTCTTTTACCATGAAGTATGATGTTGGCTGTGGGTTTTTGGTAGATGTCCTTGATCAGATTGAGGAAGTCTCCTTCTATTCCTAGTTTGTTTAGTGTTTTATCATGAAAGCTTGTTGGATTTTGTCAAAAAGCTATTTCTGTGTCCAATGAGATGATTGCATTTCATTTGTCCTTTATTCTATTAACATAGTGTACATTGACTCATTTTTGGATGTTAAGGCAATCTTGAATTCCTGGGATAAATCCCACTTTGTCTTGGTATATAAATCTTTTTATAAGTTGTTGGATTTTGTTGCTAGTATTTTGTTGAGTATTTTGGAGTCTATATGCATTGGACTGTAGTTTTCTTGTGATGGTTTTGGTTTTGGAATCAAGGTAATACTGACGTCATAGAATGAGTTGGGAAGTGTTCCCTATTAATCTTTTTTGGGGAAGAGATTGTGAAGAATTAGTATTATGTTTTCTTTATGTTTGATAGAATTCACTAGCAAAGTCATCTGAGTCTGAGCTTTTCTCTATGGGATTTTAAAAAATTACTAGTTCAGTCTCTTGTTATAGTCTATTCAAAAAATTTTAATTTCTCTCACATAAGTTTCAGCAGTTTCCCTCTAGAAATGTGTCCCTTTCATCTAGTTTATTTAATTTTTTGGCATGTGGTTTTTCATAATATTCCTTCATATAGTCCTTCTTATTTTTGTAAGGATGGTAGTCATGTCCTGCTTTCATTTCTCATTTTAGTAATTTGAGTCTTCTCTCTCTTTTTCTTCCTCAGCCTAGTTAATAGTTTGTCAATTCTGTTGATATTTTCAAAAAAACAACTTTAAATTTTGTTGATTCTCTCTATTGTTTTTCTATTCTTTATTTGATTCATTTCTGCTCTAATCTTTATTATTTCCCACCTTCTCCTGCTTGAGGTATAGTTAGCTCTTCTTTGTCTAGTTTTTTAAGGTGAAAGATTAGGTTATTATTGTATTTGAAATCTTTCTTCTTTTCTAATATGGGCACTTACAACTATAAATATTCCTCTAGGTATTGCTTTAGGTGCATCCCATACATTTTGGTATGTTGTGTTTCTGTTTTCATTCATCTCAAAGCATTTTCTTGTTTCTCTTGTAGTCTTTCTTTGACCCATTGATTATGTAGGAGTGTGTTAATTTCTACACATTTGTGAATTTCCCAAATTTCCTCGTTTTATTGATTTTTAATTTATTTTCATTTTGAGTGGAGAACATACTTTGTATTATTTCAATTATTTTAAACTTATTGAGGCTTGTTTTATAATCTAATATATGATCTACCATGGAGAATGTTCCATGTGCACTTGAGAAGAGTATGCATATAGCTGTTGTTGAGTGGAGTGTTCTATAACTGTCTATTAGGCTGGTTAATAGTGTTGTTCAAGTCATGTACATTTTTATTGATCTGCCTAGTTGTTCTATCTAATATTGAAAGTGGGGTATTGAAGTCTTCAAAAATTATTGTTGAATTGTTTATTTCTTCCCTCAATTCTGTTGGTGTTTGCTTCATGTAATTTGGAGCTGTTTTATTAGGTGCATATACATTTATATTTTTTATACCTTCCTGATGAATTGACCCTTTTATCATTATAAAACATAATTTTTTTAGTAACAACTTGTCTTAAAGTGTATTTTGTTGATATTAGTATAGCTACTTCAGCTATCTTTTGGTTGCTGTTTGCATGATATGTCTTTTTTCATCCTTTTATTTTCAATGAATTTGTGATTTTAAATCTAATATATGCCTCTTTTAGACAATATATAGTTGATCATGGATTTGCAAAATCCGTTTTGCCAATCTCTACCTTTTGATTGAGGCATTTAATTCATTTACATTTAATGCAATTACTGATATGATTGGAATCATACCTGCCATTTGCTATTAGTTCTCTATACGTTTTGTGTCTTTTTTGTTCCTCTATTCCTCCATTACTGCCTTCTTTTGTGTTAGTTAGATATTTTAGTGTACGATTTTTATTCTCTTGTCATGTATTTTACCATGTATTTTTGAGATTTTTTTTTTTTAGTAGTTGTCCTGGAGATTACAATTAAGATCTTAATTTAAAGCATTCTAGTCTGGATTAATGCTAACTTAATATCAATAGTATACAAACTTTGCTCCCACATAGTCATTCCCTCCTCCCTCCTTTGTGCTGTTATTGTAATATAAATTTCAATTTTATACATTATAAGCCCATTAACACAATTTTATTGTTACCTTATGCCATTGTCTTTTTAAAATATTTTACATAATTTATTTTTCTGTTCACACTTATAACTCCATTCCACATCCCCATCCCTCAGGAGTATATTCTAATTTAATGTATTTTTATGTTTGTATGTGTGTGGGGTTTTTGTTGTACCATTGTCTTTTAAGTCAGAAGAAAAGCATTACAAATGAAAATGCAATCGTATTGTCATTTATATACCTATGTAGTTACCTTTAATAGTACTCTTGATTTCTTTCTGTGGATTCAAGTTACCATGTAGAGTCCCTTCATTTCAGCCTGAAGAACTCCCTTTAATATTTCTTGTAGGGAAGGTCTGGTGCTGAAATATCAGTGGGTAGGTCTAGTAATGGAATATCAGTTTGTTTGTTTTTTAAAACTCGGAATGCCTTAATTTCTCCTTAATTTTCAAGGATAGTTTTGCTGGACAGAGAATTCTTGCTTGGCAATCTTTTTCTTTCAGTAGTTTGATTAGTCATTCCACTGTCTTTCAGCCTCTGTGGTTTCTGATGAGAAGTTAGTTTCTCATAATCTCATCAGTCTTATTACTGATCACTTGTATGTGATTTTTCTCTTACTGCTTTCAAGTTTCTCTCTTTGTCTTTGACTTTTATCAATTGACTATGACATGTCTAGGTGTGGATCTCATTGCATTTATCCTATCTGAAGTTCATTGAGCTTCTTGAATATGTAGATGGGTGTTGTATTTTTTTAACCAAATTTGGGACTTTGGATTATTATTTCTCTTCTGCTTTCTTTCTCTCTTCTCCTTCAGGGACTACCATTATGCATGTGTTGATACACTTGATGATGTCACATGTGTCTTTGAGGCTCTGTTCATTTTGCTTCATTTTTAAAAAAATTTTTTTAGTCTTCAGACTGGAAAATCTCAGTTTAAGTTCAAGTTTGCTGATTCTTTCCTCTGTCAGCTCAAATCAGCTGTTGACCCCCTCTAGTGAATTTTTCATTTCAGTTACTGTACTTTTCAAGTTGAGAATTTCTATTTGGCTCTTGTGTGTGTGTGTGTGTGTGTGTGTGTGTGCGCGCACGCGTGTGCACGCGTGTGTATGTGTTAAAATATGCATAACATAAAAATCACAATTTTACCCATCTTTTTTGGTAGCAAGTATAAATTTATTATACATATCTATTAAAATTTGGTTTTATTGTGGTAAAATATACATAACATAAAACTTACCATTATAACCATTTTAAGTGTACATATTATTGGCATGAAGTACATTCACATTGTTGTGCAGCCATCACTACCATTTATCTCCAGAAAACAATAACTCTCCATTCCTCCCTCTCTTCAGATCCTGGTAACCACCATTCTACTTTCTGTCTCTATGAATTTGATTACTCTAGGTATCTCACATAAGTTGAATCATACAACATTTATCTTTTTCTGTCTGGCTTATTTCATTTAGCATAATGTCTTCAGGGTTTATCCATGCTACAGTATTTGTCAGAATTTCCTTCCTTTCTAAGGCTGAATAATATTCCATTGTACATACATTTTGTTCATCCCTTCATCCATTGATGGACATTTGGGTTGTTTCCATCATTTGACTATTGTGAATAATACTGCTATGAACATAGGTGTACGAGTATCTGTTCAAGTCCCAGCTTTCAATTATTTTTGGTATATACCCATAAATGGAATTGCTGGATCATATAGTAATTCTATTTTTTTTTCTCTTACTGCTTTCCACAGCAGCTGCACCATTTTACATTCCCACCAGCAGTGCACAAGAGTTCTGATTTCCCTCATCTTGGCCAATACTTATTATTTTCTGTTTTGTGATTTTTTGGTTTTGGTTTAAAAAAAAAATAACCATCCTAATGGTTGTAATGTCTGAAGTAATGTCTCTTTGTGGTTTTGATTTGCATTTCCCTAATGATTAATGATATTGAACATCTTTTCATGTGCTTATTGACCATTTGTATACCTTCTTTGCAGAAATGTCAATTCCTTTGTCCATTTTTGAATTGGGTTGTTTGTTTTGTTGTTGTTGTTGGTGGGTTTTAGGAGTTCTTTATATACTCTGGATATTAATCTCTTATCAGCTATGTGATTTGCAAATATTTTTCCTATTCTATAGGTTGTCTTTTCATTCTGTTGATAGTATCCTTTGATGTACAAAAGTCTTTAATTTTGAAGTCCAGTTTGTCTATTTTTCCTTTGTTGCCTGTGCTTTTGATGTCAATCCAATGCCATTAAGATTTCCTCCCATGTTTTCTTCTAAGAGTTTTAGAGTTTTAGCTCTTATGTTTTGGTCTTTGATCAATTTTGAGTTAATTTTTTATATGGTGTTAGGTAAGGGTCCAATTTCATTCTTTCACACATGGATATCCAGTTTTCCTGGCACCATTTCTTGAAAAGACTGTCTTTTCCCTACTGAATGGTTTTAGCATCTTTGTCAAAAATCATTTGGCCATATACACTAGGGTTTATTTCTGGGCTGTCTATTCTATTCCATTAGTCTATATGTCTGTCCTTATGCCAGTATTCCACTGTTTTGGTTACTATAGCTTTGTAGTAAGGTATGAAATCAGGAAGTGTAAGTACTCTGAATTTGTTCTTCTTTTTCAAGAGTATTTTGGCTATTTGAGCTCCCTGAACTTGCAATGAACTTTAAGATGCTTTTCCTATTTCTGAAAAAAACAAAACAAAACAAACAAACAGAAAAACACTGTTGGGATGTTGACAGAGATTGCATTGAATCTGTAGATCTCTTAGGGTAAATACTGTCATCTTAAGAATATTAAGTCTTTCAATCCATGAACATGGGATATCTTTCACTTTACATGTCTTCTTTCATTTATTTCAGCAACATTTTGTAGTTTTCGGTGTATGAGAATTTTGCCTCCTTGCTTAAGTTTATTCCCAAGTATTTTATCCTTTTTGATGCTATTGTTAATGGAATTGTTCCCTAAATTTCCTTTTTGGATTGTTCATTGTTAATGTATAGACACACAATTGATTTTTTGTTGTTGTTGATTTTGTATCCTGCAATTTCGCTGAATTTATTTATTAGTTCTAACAACTTTTTGTGGAATCTTTAGGGTTTTCTACATATAAGATCATGTCATCTGCAAACAGAAATAATTTGACTTCTTCCTTTTCAATTTGGATGCCCTTTAATTCTTTAGGCATGATTTCCTCCAGTTTTTAAGAAACATACTCCTATATTAACCTTATATTCTGCAACCTTGTTATAATTGCTTATTAGTTCCAGGAGTCTTTGTTGATTCTTTAGGATTTTCTATGTGGACAATTATATCACCTGTGAACAAAGACTTTTTATTTCTTCCTTGCCAATATGTATACTTTTTTTGGTCTTATAGCATTAGCTAAGTCTTCCAGTACAATGTCGAATGGGAGTGGTGAGAGCAGACATCCTTGCCTGTTCCTGATGTTAGGGGGAAAGCATCTAGTTTCTCATCATTAATTATGATGTTAGCTGTAAGTTTTTTGTAGATGTTCTTTATCAAGAGAGTTTTTATCATTAATTGATCAAGTGCTTTTTCTGCATCTGTTGATATGATCATATAATTTTTCTTCTTTAGCCTGTTGCTGTGATAGATTACATTAACTGATTTTTTAAAAAAATATTTGTTTATTTATTTGGCTGTGTCAGGTCTTAGTTGTGACACGAGATCTTAGTTGTGGCATGTGGGATCTTTCGTTGTGGCATGTGGGCTCTCTAGTTGTGGCACACAGGCTCTAGAGCACACATGCTTAGTTGCCCTGCGGCATGTGGGATCTTAGCTCCCCGACCAGGGATTGAACCTGTGTCCCCTCCATTGGAAGGCAGATTCTTAACCACTGGACCCCCAGGGAAGTCTTTACATTAACTGATTTTTGAGGAGCATATTTTGTAATAGCTGATTTAAAGTCTTTGCCTGGTAAGTCCAACCTCTTCTTCAGGGACAGTTTCTTTTGGCTACTTTTCCTGTGTATGGGCAATACATTTTTTCTTTGTATGTATCATAATTTTTTGTAGAAAACTTGACATTTCAATACTATAATGTAGCAACTCTGGAAATCAGTTTCTCCCCTCTCCTCAGGGTTTGGTTTCGTTACTGCTTGTTTTAGTTGTTGTTGTTTGCCTATTTAGTGACTTTTCCTAACTAATTCTATAAAGTACATTTTCTGTCATATGTGGCTCCTGAAGTGAATGCTTGGTTAGCTTAGTGGTCACTAATGACTGAACAGAAATTTCCTTAAATACTTTGAATGAGTGATCATCAACCCTTTGATGAGAGGCTGTGTGTGTGTGTTTGTGCGTGTGTGCATGTGCATGTGTGTGTCGGGTTACTCCTTCAATGCTCTAGCAGTTTGCAATTCTGCCTTTGCCATCACTTTCTACCTCCACCAAGCCCCAGTGTCAGCCAGATGTGAAAAAGTAGGGCCTTTTCAGGTGTATTTGGTGCATGCACACAGCCCTGCAAATGCAAGTGGCCTCCTAGATCTTCAGGAATATGACATGTCAGAGCATTTCAAAGCCCCCTATTAACTTCTCATTCCCCAGATCTTCCTTTTAAGTTTTTTGACCAGATAGTCTCTTCTTTCCCCCAATTGGTACTGCTGCTGTGGTATTAAACAATTATTACTGGTTGTTTTCAATAAATGCTCTAGGGGTAGGATCTTTCCCACTGAGTGGACTCTGAGCCAGGTCAAATAAAAACTCTGTGAGTGATACTTTTCCAAGGAGCTGCTAGACAGGTCAAGTAGTGACAATTCTCTAGGAATTGGGCTTTTTGAGGATCTTCAAACCTGGTATGCTCCCTCTGGGTGTTGCTAGACTACTGGTTTTCCAGGCTACTATGGAACTTGGGAGAAAGAGATGGGAATAGGACAAGTCCAAACCTCACAAATCTCACTGTTCTTACCAAGAATCAGCAGTTTTGTTTTTTTTTTTTTCAAATAATGCTCCTCATATCATTGCAAACTTTTGGTTACTTTCCAAGGTTCTGGAAAAGTTGATTTTAACCATTTGTTCTGGAGTTCTTACTGCTTTTAAGGAGTAGCAGATTTTTGGAGGCCCTTACCCCACCATTCCTGATGTCCTGCTCTGAATGACTCTGGATAGACAGACATCTGTGAACGAAGCAACAGCATGCGCAAAAGATGGAGATATGAAAGTTCATGACTTATTAAAGACTAGCAAGTGACCCTGAGTGACTGGACCATATGGAAGGTGAGGAGGAAGTATATTACTCACAGCATTCTTCATGTTGCATGTAACTCAAATCCAACTGACATAGGCATCAGGTTTTTAAAAGAAGGATATTAATCAGCTCACAAAGTTGATAAGGTCATGGGTAGGTCTAGCTTCAGGCACAGCTGGATCTGGAGACTCATGCAATCATTAAGACTCAGTCTTGTGCTCTTGTTCTCTCAGTTCTGCTCTCTTGTGGTTACTAGATGGTGGCCAACAGGTTCAAGTTAACACCCTCAAACTCCAAATTCAATGTAAAGAGAAATGATCTCTTCCCAACAATTCTTTCAAAAGTCCCAGAACTAAGTTTCTAAATTAATTGTGCCCACCTGTAAACTAATTTCTATGCCAAGGGACATGGAGCGAGGTCTGAATCATGTGCTCTTCCCTTGAGCCAAGAGTGGAGTCAGCCTCTAACTGAACCACAGAGACTGAGAATGGGATTGAGGTAGTTCCTTAAGGAATATATAGATTATCTTACCAGAAGCTGGATAATTTACTGTATAGCACAAGGAACAGGGAACTATATTCAATATCTTTTTTTTTTTTTTTTTTTTTTTTTTGCGGTACATGGGCCTCTCACTGTTGTGGCTTCTCCCGTTGTGGAGCACAGGCTCCGGACGCGCAGGATCAGCGGCCATGGCTCACGGGCCCAGCCGCTCCGTGGCATGTGGGATCTTCCCGGACCGGGGCATGAACCCGTGTCCCCTGCATCGGCAGGCGGACTCTCAACCACTGCGCCACCAGGGAAGCCCTTCAATATCTTATAATAACTATAATGGAAAAGAATCTGAAAAAGAAAAAAATACATATATATATAACTGAATCACTTTCCTGTATATCTGAAACATTGTAAATCAACTTTATTTCAATAAAAAATAATTAAAAAGTTTTAAAAAGAAGTTGGATAATAAGGGCTAATCAAGAAAAAACAGTAAACGTACTCCTTAGGAGGAGTGGTAGAAGCTGAAACTAGGAGACTCTAGAGAGAGCTTGCCATCTCCGGCATCCCCCCACAGCCCTGACAAACCACTCAACAAACATTAGTTGAGGATGTGCTTTGTGCCAGGTTCTGTGCTATGTACTGGGATACCAACCCTCATGGAGGTTCCAGTATAATTTTAGACACTCTCAACCTACAGCAAGTCTCCTGCTGAGACTTTCCTAAGACATCATTTTGTCCAAATCTTTAATTATTGGTACTCAGCAAATCATTGACAGAGCTGAACCAAAGACCAGGTTGGCCTCTTTGTACTACAGACATGGACCACCTTCATTCTTCAACTTGTCTTTCCAAGCCACCTCTGGGAGCCTTCCCAGAGTCTCCCTACCCCTGCTGGTACCTCCAACAGAATACTAACTGCTCCTGGATTGACTCTAATTAACCCTTTATTTAGGCTCAATGTTGAATTCTTTCCCCTGCTGTCTTGTCTTCTGTCCAGACCCAATATGTCTGCCTCCTGTCTCTACACTATTGGGTATCACATTCCACCTTCTCTTGCTAACCATTAAGGCTCATTTGCAAGTAGCCACTTTTACATGGGACCCTCTGTGGGCAGCCCAGAGGCAACTCTCAGGTATAGTATGAATCAAGGGGTGTTGGTCACACCCCACTCTGGGGAGCATGGAAATCCCTCTGATCCCCACTCTCAGGGGAACTCCCTGATGGGCAGAGCTGTCACTCTTCCCACTCCTGACCTAACCAATGAGAAGAGATGTAAAGAAGAGGCCACAGAATCACCCTGGGTGTTACCTGAGTAAACTGTCTCTGTCCTCCTCAGGACCTGGATCTCTCCAGGTCCATCCATCAGTGAGGTCATCTATGCATGCTCTGCAGCAGGGCAGGGCAGCTCTGGCCCTTTCTTTTATTGATTGATTTCATTGAGCTCTATGAAGCAGCATTTTTTTTCTGTTTTTCCAAATGCTTTATTCCCAGCATTTAAACCAATGCCTGGTACATATAAGGAGCTTATTAAATATTTGTTGAATAAATAAATGAATGGAGGGCTTCCCTGGTGGCGCAGTGGTTGAGAATCTGCCTGCCAATGCGGGGGACACGGGTTCGAGCCCTGATCTGGGAAGATCCCACATGCCGCGGAGCAACTAGGCCCGTGAGCCACAACTACTGAGCCTGCGCGTCTGGAGCTTGTGCTCCGCAACGAGAGGCCGCGACAGTGAGAGGCCCACGCACCGCGATGAAGAGTGGCCCCCGCTCGCCGCAACTAGAGAAAGCCCACGCACAGAAACGATGACCCAACACAGCCATAAATAAATAAGTAAATAAATAAATAAATAAAATTTAAAAAAATAAATAAATAAAAAATAAATGAATGGATAGTCCTGACTAATCAGAATTTTAGGCAGTGTTCTAGTCATAAAAAATCAGAACCAGGAAGTTACTTAGACCACTTCATCTAACTGCCCACTCTTATTTGACAGGTGGGAGACTGAGGCTCAGAGAGGGAAAAGGACTTGCCCAAAGTCACAGAGGGGGTTAGTTTAGTCAGAAATCAGTACTTTAACCCATAGAACCAGGGAACCGTCCATGGGCTGTTTTCTTGGTACCTATTGTCTCCTACAAGGAAGCACACAGCTGAGCCTCTCCCCTCACCCCCATCATCCCCTGCCCTGCCCATCTGTCTACCTCAACTTCCCACTCTGCATCTCGTGGGGTTGGGGTTGGGGTCTGACCCTGAGGCAGTGTTGCTTCAGCTCCATGGGGGCTCCCTTAGGAGTACCCTGCCCTGTGGCTCTTTCTTGGAGGTGGAGGACCACCTATGGTTGAGGGGAACTATGACCAACTGTGGAAATGAGGAGAAGGGAGTGGTCATGTGGGGTGAGGGGAATAGGGTGGTGATGAGTAGCGGGTATTGACAGCCTACTTCATCCTAGGCATCACACTAGGCATCTCATATTCTCTCACATATCCTTAACACTTTGAATAAGTAAGTATTCTTTTCCTCATTTTGCAGATAGGAAGCTGGAACTCAGAGAAGACAAGTGACTCGCCTAAGGTCACATAGCCAGTAAGCAGCAGAGCAAGGATTCAGATCCAGGACTGTTGGCCACTAGAGTCTGGAGTCTTTCTTTTATGTTGTCTCCAACCATCTCTCAGGAGACTCCAATTCTAGACTGGGTCCCAGTCAGGGGCTTAGAGCTGAAAGCCCCTCTTTCAGACCCTTATGTACATACCCTGCGGGAGCAGCAGGTCTGGACCAGGCCATGGTAGGCATGGAACTCCAGCAGGAATGTCAGCAGACTCCTGTACTGCCTGACCCAGGGCATCCTTTCTTTCTGTCCCAGGCCTGTAGAGCTGGGCTTATTTTCAGGGCTGGATGAGTGGATTTTCCCCAATGGAGTGTGGATAGTCCACAGTTGGGCCAAATGGAGGCCCCTCCCTCCCATGGGAGAAAAGTGGAAAGGGGGAAGGGGAGCAGAGCAGCCTTCCAGAAGGGATAGCTTTGCTGAGTTTCAGCCTAATATCCTGGAGCTATTCCTAGGTAGATTGTGGTCAGTGGAATTATGCTTTTATCAGGCTGCTGGGAGTTTCAATAAAATCTTTATGGCCTGGAAAGTTCTCTTTATGGAAATCAGATTATTGAGGTGCCTTCTGGGGGGAGGGCTTCACCAGCCTGCCTTGCTCCCCACTGCCTCCCTCCTCCCCTTCAGAACAGCTCCCCCACTCAGCTCCTTTCCTCCCCCTCCCCACAAGCCCCCAGCTCCCAGGGACATTTGAGTTCCTCACACCGAGACATGAAGAGGGCTTTGGCAGATAGAGGGGCACTGAGAGGGCGCATCAAAGGTGCTAGTGGGACTGCAAAATTAATGCTGCAAAATAGCCCACTCCCATTCTCCCACCGTCACCCCCGTTGAAGAGCCCTGGTTTTCCCATTTCTGGGTCAATCTTCCTCTGCTCTTGGCTCCCTCTGTTGGCAGACCCAAGATTCTGGGCCTTAGCACACAGCTGAGCCACTCCCCCCATCCCCCCCCATCCCCAGCCCTGCCCATCTGTCTAGAGAGTCTTCCTGCTCGGCACCTTGTGGGGCCTGAGTTTGGGTTGAACCCCAAGGCAGTGTTGCTCCAGCTCTAGGGGAGCTTTCTTGAGAGTGCCCTGCCCTGTGGCTCTTTCTTGGGGGTGGAGGAGCAACTATAGTTGAGGCCCCCCCCACTCCACCCCATAAACTGCCTGCTTGGGGAGGACCTGCCCTAGGAGGTATTCCTTGTGGCTTTCTAGGAGGTTTTAATTTAGCAAAAGGAAAGTGGTTTGGACCAAATGGTCTCTTTCAGGGCTAGAGTCTTTAAAAAGCCCTCTGAAATGTGGTGCTTTTGCCTACCGAAGCTCTCTCACTGCCTGCATTCCAGCATCCTCCCTGGGAGATCTTCCATTAAGTTTCTAATTCAAGAGGCATCCTGTCCTCCGAGGAATGATTGAAGGACCTGGAAAAGAGAAGACTGAAGGGGCCAGAGGCTTTGTGTTAGCCCTTTGACGGGCTGTCATGGGACAGAGGAAGCCGATGTGTTCTGTGTGGTTCCAGCAGTAGGGCTAAACCATGCCCCTGTTGGTATTTTTACCCTATTATCATCTGGAATCATCCAAACAACAATATGAGGTAAGGAGTATTGTCCCCAGTTTACAGATGAGGAAACTAAGACCCAGGTCCACACAGCTAGGAAGGGGCGGGGCTGCCTTTCAAAGCCAGGTCATCTGACATCAAATCTAGCATTCTCCACATCCTGACCAATGGACAGAGGCAACAAGTAGGCAGCATTGAGTTCTGCGTAGGCGGCCCTTTGGAGCCACCCCAGCCAGCAGCCCCAACACCACCCATGCACCGATTTCAGCAACTGCCTGGAACCCACTCCCTGTTGGATCCCATCTCTCTTCCACCCCGACCCTGCTCTAGACCTGTACCCCAGCTTCGCATCTGCCCCTGGCATTTCTCTTTGCCTGGGGGCAATACTCATTCTCCCCAGTGGACTTGCCCTCAGACTTTCCTCACTTTAGACCTCTCAGAACCGAACCCAGCCCAGGTAGTTTGCCTTGTGCTCCCATCCTGTCCGCTCTCGCCCTCTTGATTTGACAATAAGGAAGAACTTTCTAACAGAGCTGTCCAAGGATGGACAGGTGGGGCTGGTTGCTCAGGGCCCAGGCATTGGGTTGGGGTCTGTCCGAGCTGGGAATCCTTCCAGTGATTTCTCTTGAGTTAGGCATGCATTTTTCTGTGAGCCCTTCTATGACTGTGTCCAGGTTTTACACTCACCCTCTTGTTTCCCATTCTTTCTCTCTCTCCCAACCTCGGTCTCTCTTTTTTTGCCCTTTTCTATTTGTTCTTTTCTCTTATTCTCTCTTTATCTTTCTCTGTGCATTTTTACCTCTCCCTCCTTCTCTGCACCTCTCCGTTTCTGCTTCTGCTTTTCTGTTTGTCTTCCTTCTCTTAATCCCAGTCTCTCTCTGTCTCTCCTCTCCCTCTCCTGCCCTCCCTCTCTCATACTTATCTCTCTCTTTCACTGTCTCTCTAGCTCAGTCTTCCATCTCTTTCACTTTTACTCTAGGTCCCACTGTATTCTCCTCTCTCTCTCTGTCTCTCTCATATTTTTCCATTTCTCTGACTTTGCCTCCCCTGCCCCAACCCTTCCCTTCAGAGCCTCCCCTGACTGAGGGCCTGCTCTATTTGCCACAGCCTGCCTTCCTCAGCTCTCTTCCAAAGAACCACCTATGTCTTCTGTGTTTCTCCAGTCTCAAGCTGTGACGTCTGTGGCAGCTGACACTGGGGAGCTGGACGTGAGCAAGATCATCTTGGAGCCTGGGAAGCTACAGGAAACCTTGGGCCCTGCAACTTCTCTCCAAAAAGGAAGAAGTGATATCTTAGCTTCCTTCAGGCCCCAGCTGGAGCGAGCTTCTGGTTGTCTCGGAGCCTGAAGGATTCAGGAATGAGTCATTGACACTTAAGAAGCCCTGTCTTTGTGTCCAGCTCCACCGTAGACACTCTTTGTCCATGTTTGGAAGCCACTCCTCCCTTTTGAAACTCACTTCAGTTCCGGCCTCCCCCTCATTCCAGAACAGCTTGAAGTCTGCTCCTGAAGGAGCAGAGAGAAGCTCAGTGTTGCTGGAGTCTACAGTCGGGGATGGCTACTTGGGTGGGGGATAGGAGGAGATGTCAAGGGATGAGACTGGAGAGGTAGCCTGGGGCCAGGCCAGGTAAGGAGTTTGGACTGTATCTTGAGGCTGCTGGGAGATATTGAAAGTTCTTAAGCAGGAGAAAGGAGATCTGTCTGTAATTTACAAGATCACTCTGGCCACTGGGAGGACTCTGGATTATAGAGGAGCAAGAGTGGAAGCAGGGAGACTGTTGAAAAGGATGTTGTGTAGTCTAAGTAAGAGGCAATGGAGGCTTGGACCAGGGTGGCGGCAGTGAGTATGGAGCGAAGCGGACTTTTTCTGGTATATCCAGAATATAGCAGCAATAGGGCTTGGGGGTTGATCGGCTGGAGGCATGGTAGAGAGGGAGGTGTGAAAGCAAATTCTGGCTTGCACAATTGGGTGGCTAGTGATTCCTGTCATCGGCGCAGAAATCACAAGAGAAGGAACAGTGTGCAGATTAGTTGAGTTCTAGATTGGCCATGTGGAATTTGAAGTGCTCGCGGACCATCCAGATTGAGAGAGTGGTCAGGCAGTGGCAGATCCTGTAGCTCAGAAGGTAAGTCTGGAAGGGGCTAGAGATGTGAGGGATACAAGCAAAGAGACAGGCAGTAAAGCCACGGGAGTGGGTGAGCTGGCCCTGAGCAAGGACAGAGCATAAGAGGAGAGGGCTAAGGTTAGGGTCTGGAGAGACTTCTGGAATGAGTAGAGCAAGAGAAAATCTGTCAAGAAGACTGAGCAGCGTTGGATCAGAGAGGCAAGAGGACATTTAGAGAATGCAGGGGCAGAGAAGCCAAGGGAAGAGAGTGTCCCCAAAAGGAGAGGCTGACCAACTGTGTCAAATGTGAAGTCAAATATAAGGAAAAGAAAGTGTCCAGCAGATTTGTGATTAGAAGTTCTTTGGTGACTTCCGTAAGAGAATTTTTCAGCAGCGATGGGCATGGTGATTGGACTGCAGTAGTTGAAAGGTGGGGACAGCTGAGTGTGTCTGCCCCAAATTCTGCCACATTCCACTTCTCTATTTAGGATTGAAGAGGACCCAGCAAGCTTCCATTGCTTTCCACGATACTCAGGTCTCCTGCTCCCTCCCCCATTCCTCTACACACACACACACACACACACACACACACACACACACACACTTCCTTGCTTCTTTTTGCTTCAGCAGACTGAATTCTAGGGCTTCACACCACCCCTTTCCCACTTCAGACTCAGAAATAAATTGCTCACTGCCCCAATGGTGAAACCTTATCTGGTCTGGTAAAAATGTGTGTCTGGAGCAGCTGAGCTCCACGTTTCAGCCATGGGGGTGAGCTGGCCGCTGGCTGGCTTGCCTGAAGCCCGGAGTGGGGGCAGTGGTGGGAGATGGAGAGGAAGACACAAAGCAGAGACTAAGATGGGTGTGAGGAAGCGGGAAGGGGAGGGTAATGAGGAAAGAGGATGGGGAAGTGGGAATGCCATAACTGTAAACACTTTCTGGAGTCACAGATTTGCATTTAAATCTTGGCTTCACTACTTCCTACCTCTGTGGCAAGTAATTTTCTTCTCTGAGCCTCAATTTGCTCATCTACAAAATGAGTTTAATAATAATAATAATACCTACCTCACTGGTACTCTTCATTAGGCAGAATATCTTCTTATTATGACTATCATTCTTATTCTTATTTCAGGATGGATCTGGTGTTGGGGGAAGGCCAGGCAGCTCTCTGGGGACCTTGCCTGGGCTAGGGAAGCAACCACCCAGGGAGGGCCTGTAGTCTCTTCTTGGGTTTCCAGGGAAGGCTCAAAGGAGTCTAACAGTGGTAGGAAGAGGCAGCAAAGATGTACTGAGTAAGAATCAAAGCATGGTCATTAGGCCCCAAGCTCAGCAGTTCCAGCAGTCCTTTAGCTTTGGACCAGAGACAGCCTCCAGAAGGGAAGGCAGCCCAGCTTCCCTCAACTGCACACCAAGGCTCACCCATTTTCAGGCCTAGCTCTGGTGAACCATGACCATAGCTTTGCACAGAAACCTCCAGCCAGCTGCTTGCCACGTGCCACCTGGGTTTCAGGGTAGAGGGAGCTTCTGATGCCACAGGAGGGCAGGGAGGCCAGAGGAGCTCACTGGACCTCACCCTCGACCCCTTGCCCCCATGAGCTAAATGTAGAGGCCAGTCCTGCATTCAGGCCTAGTGTTGACCATCCCTAGCTTCCCTTGCCCCTGGACCCACAGAATCCTGAGGAAATTCCAATGCATGTCTGCCCCCTGTGCTGATACCCTCCCCAAATCCTACCCCTAACCTCACCCTTGTACCTTGTCAGGAGGTTTCAGGAAAAGGAGATCTACTGCTGAGGGGATCATGGTTGTTGGAAAAAAAATCTATCACGACTCTGGGGTGGCAGGAAGTGGAGAAATGAGACACACTCTTCAGGTTGGGGGGTGCCACCTCCTCCTGATGGGCATGGCAGGAAATTGGGGCCTGGACCAGTGCAGAAGCCAAGCCAGGAGGATGTCGGGGCTTCTTCAGGGGCTGTGGGCTAGGAGGCAGCAGTGGTAGACCGTATGGATGCAATCAAGCTTGTTATGACCTCATGGGGAGAAGAGGGAACCCCAGAAGGGAGGGCTTTGGGCTTCGTCCTCACCAGTGGGGGAGGGAGAGGATCTGTGTGACGATGATCATGGAGCATTTAGTGGGGTGAGTGAGAAGTATGAAGATGGATGAGTCAGAAGAGATGGGAGAAGCTAAAGGGGCAGCTTCAGGAAAGCAGCCATCCTCTGTTGACTTGGAGTCAGAGCTTTGGGAGGACCAATCTGGGAATCAGGTGCTGGGGAGGAGCTCCCTGTCCCCCACTTCACAGGTTCCAAGTGTAGCTCTTGCTTGGAAAGGCCGGGGCAGCAGCAGGTGGCGAGTTGGGTTTTAGATGGGTTCTGGTCCTTGCTTATAGCATGAGGTTGGTAAGCCAGGTATCTGGCAAGGCCTCCGGGTGGGAGCCCCACAGGATCCAATGTTGGAAGACTGGGTCCTTATGGATGATCCTTTGAGGAGGTCTTCAGGACAGAGCAGGAAAGGCGGAGTCCACGACTCAGTGCAGGAGGACTGGGAAAGGGCTGAAGGCCAGATCCCATAAGGAGCTGGAGCTTCCTGGCATCAAGCAGAGAGGGCAGGGGAATGTGATCTCTGTTGTAAAAGCTCTGAAGGGCTGTCATGGCCAGAGAGAGCAGAGGGAGCAGATAGTGTCGGTGTGGACTCAGGGGGCAGAGACTCCTGGGAGAAAGTGGCAGGGAGCCAGAGCACTTCCCCTCAATCCAAGAAAGAATTTTCTGAACAGCAATCCACGCTCAAAACTGGGGCGGAGGGAGGTAGTGAGTGTCCCATCACTGGAGGTGTGTAAGCCAGGGCTGGATGACCACTGTGTGGAGATTCAAAGAGTAGATGGGGTGGTCCCTTGGCATCCTCCGGCCACCCTGTCATGACAATCTCTGGCTCCATGACCTAGATGGGTTAACTCTGTGAGATGGAGTCCAAGGAACTAGTACTCCCTCTTAGAGTTCTCTGAGGGGCTGTGACTTGAGTTTGTACCTCCCAGAAACTTAGCTTGGTGCAGTAGTATCATGTGGCCATTTATTACGTGGCTCTGCTAGTCTCTCATTATCTGCCCCACTGGCCTCCAGCCTCTTATGCCATCAACATCTCCCCACGTTGAGTATAGTGGACATGTTTAATGATCCCTTTTTTCATTCCACATGGCTCCTAACAGCTTCATATGTAGCTCAACTCATAAGGCCGTGATTGGTTCCAACTTCATGGTCAATTGAAGGGGTTCTCAAGGATGATTTTGACTATCTGCAATTGTGCCTGATAGGCTGACTTGAGATGCTGTGCCCACGTAGAGCACTGCTTCTCTGACTGCTGAATGACGCTCCAAGGCACAAAGCAGTATGCTGGGGTGGGAATGGTTTGAGGCCTGGACAGAAAGCATGTCTCTCCGGATGCCTGGGGCTTCCATCCCTCTCTTAACACAGGCCAAATCGCCCTCCTGGATTGTCCCTACTCCTTAGCTAGAGATCCTGTTTGCTCTGCCTTCTAAAAAGTCCAGAATCCAAACAGTGTTTTTTACCCCCTCACGACGTCTACCTTGGTTCAAGCCACCATCACCTCTCATGGGACAATCCCCAGAGCCTCCTTACTTCTTTCTCAGTGTTCACTCCTGCCCTCCATGTTCAACTCACAGTTGCCCTTGTATTTCTGTTAAGACATAAGTCAGATCCTGTCACTCACCTGCTCAAAACCCTCCAATGGCTCCATTCTCCTCAGAACAAAAGCCAAATGACTTACAAGGACCCCCAAGATCTGTCCCCCAGGCCACCTCCCTGGCTCCTCTCCCACTGCTGTCTTTATTGTTCATCCCACTCTACTTTCCATTCTCCATACCCACAAAGTACACACCCAACTCTATGCCTTTGCTCTTCCCTCTACTGGAGATACAGTTTCCATAGAACTTGATATAATACACTCATACCCTTCAATCTCTGCTCCAGTGTCACCTTAATGGAAATGCCTTCTCCCTAACCACGTGAAATAAAATAGTAACTCTGTCAACCTATCCTACCCAGCACCTTACCCCTCTTAAATGCCTTTCCTTTCTCCATATCATATCTCACCATTTGTATCCTTATTCATCTATTGCCTTTATCTGACCACTAGACTATATGGCAGGGTCTTCTGTTCTCTGCTATATCCCCAGTACCTAGAACAGTGCCTGGCATGTAGTAGGTGCTCAATAAATATTGAATGACTGAGTGGTTAGAACACACCCCTGTAAGCCCACCCCAACACTGAGGTCCCCTCTGTGCTTCCTATTCTCTAATGACTTGCTGGGCACTGGGCTCAACGTGACTATGCCTGTGGAAGCTGACAACTTAGCCTTAGCTGACACCCTAGCCTCACCCTCCCATCCTCCTGATGTCTGCTTTCTGCCTGCCTGGTCCTCTGGCCTGGTATCATCACCTGTGAGACCCAGGACTGTGGTCAGGTACCTCCTGGCCCATTGGACTCTCAGGCCTGGAACTTGGCAGGCAGTCCTACTCTGCATGCTGCCACCACCCACACCATATCAACCAAAGGCACCTGACGACTCGCCCAGCAAGCCCCACAAGGAGTGGAGAAAAGAGGGTTGGGGGAGGATTTGGAGTTTATGCTGTCTGAGCCTCCCCATGTAGAGGCAAGCCTAGAACACTGAGCTCTAGAAGGAAGCAGCTCCTACCTCCACGGGCATGTCTGGTGTTATGCAGAGTTGGAGAAGACACTGGAGAAGGGACAGGACAAAGATCTGGCTCTAGAGGTACAGAGAAAGCCTGCAGGGGAAGCAGACACAGGGCTTGTCAGTGAGGATGAGAGACAGCCAGATGGCCAAGAGTTTGGGGTTCAGGAACTCTGTTCCTGGGGCAGTTACTGGGCCCGAGGCACCCAGAAGGTAACCTGGCAACAAAATTAGGGCCCCATACAGAGAGAGCAGGCTGCCTTGAGTGAATGGGTTCACTGCAGCTCACACTGTGGGCAGAGAGGGGAACTGAGTGGATGGATGTGTATTAAGAACCAGAGAGAGAACTTCCATTGAAAGAGTGCCAACCACTCTATTAGACACTTTACCTGCCTTTTTATCACAGCAAATCTATGAAATATACATAATAATTCCCATTTTACACATGAGCAAATTAAAACTCAGACTTGAAATGGCTTGCCCGGGGTCACAGGTACGAAATGGCAGACCCAGAAAATGACTTCTGACACCTGGTCCATGGCTCTTTCTATCAATACGTGTTGAGCACATGCTGTAGTGTGCAAAGTGGAGTATGCGCCTTGTACACATTGTCTAATTTGAGCATCATGACAGCCCTATGAGGTAGGTGGGTGTCGTGCCTATTTTAAAACTTAGAAAACTGAGTCTCAGAACTGGTTAAGGGACTTGACCAGGTAGTGACAGGTGAGGCTTAGTTTTAAGCCAATGTCTGTCACATTCCAAGTCCATACTTTTTTATAGTATATTCCCCAATAAATGTTTGATAGAAAGAGAAAGAAAATAGAAAGAAAGAAAGAAAGAAAGAAAGAAAGAAAGAAAGAAAGAAAGAAAGAAAGAAGAAAAAAAGAAGAAAGAAAGAAAGAAAGAACAGACAGAAAGAAAGAAGAAAGGAAGGAAGGAAGGAAGGAAGGGAAAGGAAAGGAAAGGGAAGAGAAGAGAGGGAGGGAGGGAGGAAAGGGAAGAGAAGGGAAGGAAGGAAGGGAAAGGAAAGGAAAGGGAAGGGAAGAGAGGGAGGGAGGGAGGAAAGGGAAGAGAAGGGAAGGAAGGAAGGAAGGAAGGAAGGAAAGAAAGAAGGAAAGAAAGGACAAAGACAGCCAACTCTTGGAGGGCCTGGAGGGAAACATCTACCCTGGGGACAGGTTGGTCTCAAGTGATGGCCAGCATCATTCAGATTAGAAGGAATGGAAGAAATCAGATGTGTCTAGGGGTGGATGAGGTTGCACTCCATTTCCCTCAGGCACTGCAGGGCTGTCCAGAGTGGTGAGCGCCACGTAAAGCACCAGGTAAAGCAGGGCCAGCTTCGTGGATGTGTGATCTGGGCACTCACACAGGGCCCTAGGCTCAGAAAAGCCTCCCACTAGGTTTAATGCTCTGGCCTCACCATCCTGCAATTCTTAATAATTTTTGAACAGGAGCCCCTCATTTTAATTTGGTGCTGGGCCAGTTCTTCTGGGAATCCTAAATCTTAGAGTGATGGCCCTCCTCCTTACCTCCTGATGTCTAAACTTTACACCCAAAGTCCATCCTGTACATGGTTCCTGAGTAGTGGCCCTAAAGCACGGCTCTGGTGTTACCAATCCTCCGCTTTGAGAACCTTCCATGTTTCCCTATTGCTGATAGCTTCACTCCAAACAGCTCAGCCTCCAGAGACTTTCAAGCCCCCCCCCTTGGTCTGTTTTCTCAGGACACCTTCACGTAGACTCTCTCCTTCTGGCCCCTGGCCCTCCTGGGCCTGCCTCGGTCCTTCCCCCAGGCCTTGCTATGCTGAAGCCTTCAGTGCCAACAGGCTGGGAAAGGTGCCCAGGCACCTGGGGAAGAATTCTTCCTTTCTGCCAGTGCACCAGCTCCCCAAGGGCAGGGGTTTTGGTCTGTTCTGTTCACGGCTGTGTTCACAGCACCCAGAAAAGGACCCAGCAGGTACTTACCAAGTAGCAGCTGAATGAATGACTGAATGAATGAATTTGAGGTTCTCCACAATCTGGCTTTAACATGCATTCCAGGCCTGACTCATATGCATTTCAACCCAATGGAACAATTCCTTGTGATGCCCCTCTTCCAGTACTCAGGTTTTCAAATTTGAGCATTTTAAAGACCCAGATCAAAATGCCATTTCCTCAATGAAGTCCCTTATACATCACAGCTGACAGCGACCTCTCCTTCGACTCTCTGTTATTGAGATCTCTTTTCCTCTGTCTTTCTGTCTCTCTCTTGGCTTAAACAACAGAAATTTATATTCTCACAATTCTAGAGGCTGCAAGTCCAAATCAAGATGCCAGCACGGTTGGTTTCTGGTGAGAGCTCTTTTCCTGGCTTGCAGACAGCTGCCTTCTTGCTGTGCCCTCACATGGGGGTGGGTGAGGGTAATTAGAGAGACAGAGAAAGAGAGAGAGAGAGAATGCCCTCTGGTGAGACCTCTCTTAAGGCATTGGCCACTTTTTGTGATGTAGCAGGAGAAATCAAACAGACTTGAGATCAAATCTTTCTATCACTTACTAACTGTGATCTTGATAGCTCACTTGCCTCTCTGAACCTCAGTTCCTTCAACTATAAATTCCCCCTACCTCATAGGGTTGTACAATGAGTTAAATGAAACAGCTTATTGCTAAGTGCATTCAATAAAAATAATGTTGTTATTAATAACAACAATAATAGCAAAATGTTTCAGAGCGTTTTCTAGCGTATGCACAACCACCCTATGAGGCAGACACTATTATTTTTATGCCCATTTTACAGATGGAGACACAGACTTAGAGGTTTAGGAAGCTGCTCAGGGTCACACAGCTAGCAAGTGGTGAGGCCACATTGGAGAAGCCCAGTGGTCTGCCTCGGGCTCCCTTCCTTTCCCGCTCTTCCCC
This sequence comes from Stenella coeruleoalba, assembly GCF_951394435.1. Lineage (NCBI taxonomy): Eukaryota > Metazoa > Chordata > Mammalia > Artiodactyla > Delphinidae > Stenella > Stenella coeruleoalba. Next base: position 53,585,421 of record NC_137152.1, read on the forward strand.
CAGGTCTTCCTCGGGGCTGAGGCCCCCCCACCTTAGGCAGCAGCCTTGTCAGCTCCAGAGCTCACCCCGGCCCAGACCAACTGAGAGGGACTGCATTTGTTCTGAATTACTGAAGGTTTGTGTTGAATCGCAAATCATTGGTAATCAGAGGGGCCAGGTAAACAGCGATGCTTCTCTTTCTGTAAATGAGCTCACCCGAGGGATATTCTTTTCCTCTTTCTTTTTCCTGGCCCTGAGGAGGGCATGGTTATAGTGTGGTCTCAATGAGGTCTAAATAAAAGCAAACAAGGGCTAATTCAAAACCGACTGCCTTGCCACCCGCATCCTCCTCTTTGCTGCCTCTCTGCCTTCCTTTCCACCACCCTGGTCTTGGATTGGTGGTGGCCCAGTGATACTCCTGGGAGAATCTTAAGGCGTGCCACGAAACTCTCCTCTAACTCTCTAAACAAAATGAATTTGAACCTGATTTTAACTGAAAAATTAATCAAAACCATATCATCCTTAACTGAGAAGAACCAGGGGAGGGGTGCCCAGAAAGTCCCCAGAGAACCAGGAATTATGGGACTGGGCACACAGGTGACATGGAGAATTGAGGTGATTTTCTAGATTATGAACCACCAAACCACCTCCATCTCAGCTGGGCTGGGCACCACCGTCACCAATCCACCATCTACAGAGATTAATTCCTCAGCTTCTCTTCCCCACGCCAATGCCTCCATCCCCATTGAACACCAGGTACTGTGACAAGGTCACTCTCCTAGGTTCCATCAAGGGGGCAGAGCTCTCTTCTTTCAGTGGGTGAGGAGAAGGTAAGGGAGACCCAGAAACCAGTTTCATTTAGCTTAGCAATCCCCCTCCACGGAGTTCCTTTCTCTACCCAGTTCCAGATTAGGGTTGGCTATGAGAGGAAATCGCATAAGATCTGGAAGGCAGAAATGCGACAGCAGCATTGAGCTCTGCAGGTTGATGTCGAGACGCTGCTGAAGCTGACCCATTTCCTTCCCACTCTGTTAGCTCAGCTCACTGGCATGGGGTAGCAGTCGGTCCTAGAGCCCTTCCAGGTCCCCAGATTTTCTTCAGTGAGTCCTGGGCCAGGATCATGTGCAGCCAGCTTCTTCTGCAGGTCACTCACACAGATGAGGCTGGAGGTGGTGAGAGGCAGTTGTAGGTCCTGATTTGTCCTCACTCTCTCTCACTTCACGTCCCATCTGTGGCCACCAGATGCAGAGGCCACAACCTTCCACAGGTTTCTTCATCCTCTCCCAAGATGGTGGAAACTCGAATCCTCATAATAAATGCCTTATTTCAGATCACTCCAAGTGGTTCTGCTCCCCTGATCAAACCTGAACAGATACAGTGCTCAATAAATGTTATTTGATTAGTATTATTAGACTGGGAGTTTCACAGGCTGGGACCAGGTATTTGACATCTATGAGTGTACCAAGGGGCCAACAGGGAAGCTATGAGTTGTTTCCTTGGTGTTTGCCGAACAGAAGGGAATTGAATCAGGGCTCTGGACAATTGGTCAGTACTTGCTTGTGAGCTAAGTCCTGGAGAGGGCAGGATGGACATGCAAATTAGATGTAGCTAATGTGCTCCAACCCAAGTGGATAGAAAACAGTAACAATCTACAGCGACTAATGGTCATTGATAATAAGAATAGACAGCACCTGACCACATTGCATGTGTTACCCCATTTACTGCTCACACTAGCTTCTGAGGTAGGAAGGAGATGTGAACTTCAGAAATAGTGAGTAGCTTGCCCAAGTTCACAGAGAAGACAGTGCTGGGATTCCAATGGAAGAGCTCAGGCTCCAGAGTCTGTGTGGGGCTGTGAGTGCTGGGCCAGTCAGGCACTCCCGTAGTGAGGGAGTCCTGAAGAGTCAGGAGCAAATTCTGCCCCAACAATGCCAAGTCTGAGGGCTCAGAGACTGATGAGGGAGAGCCCCGGGTGGGGGCAGGGCCCAAAGGAGGTTTCTTCATAGGATCACGAGGCTTGAGCTTGGCCTTGAAAACTAAAGAGGACTGAGCCAATTCCCCTTCACCCTGTCTATCCCATCTGTCATCGAGGTCTCTGGATGTTTCCAATGGATGCCTTTGATCCACCCCCCTCTCCCATTCCAACCCTCCGGTACCTGTGAGACCACAGACCTTCCCCATCTCTGGCCTGGACCCTTGGCCCAGCCTCTTCCTCCCTGGCCTCCTGACCTCCAGTCTTACCTGTTCAAATCCACACTGGCTTCAAAAGCTATCATTTACAAACTCAGCTCTGATCATGGCATGCCTCCATGCCTCCACCACCCTTTAGGGTCCCGTGGGACAAAACAATAACTTTAAGATCGAAACATATAAACCTGCTGATAGTCAACTGTTCTTGACCTATAAAAATTGCACATTCTTGGGCTTCCCTGGTGGCGCAGTGGTTGAGAGTCCGCCTGCCAATGCAGGGGACACGGGTTCGTGCCCCGGTCCGGGAAGATCCCACATGCCGCAGAGTGGCTGGGCCCGTGAGCCACGGCCACTGAGCCTGCGCGTCTGGAGCCTGTGCTCTGCAACGGGAGAGGCCACAACAGTGAGAGGCCCGTGTACCGCAAAAAAAAAAAAAAAAAAAAAAAAAAAAAAAAAAAAAAAGGCACATTCTTCTATTGGTAATACTAATAGCCATATTTTATTAAGCCCCGACACTGGGTTAAAGCTAGACACATGCCTCCAAACACATCATTCCCACAAGTTTTCCACTCTCTTCCCCCCCCACCCCCACCATTGTCTGCCTGCCTCTTTGGGCCTTTTTCTTTCTTACTCTGTCTGCTTTGGTGTTTCCCTCTGTACCCTGGTTTCACTCTGTTGCTGCCTCTTACTGCTTCCCCTACTCTCTATCTCCCTCTGAAAATTTTCTCTCTGTCTCTACCTCTCTGATTCTCTATCTCTGTGTCTGTATCTAGCTATCTTTCTTATATGTCTGTCTTACTATTTCTCTCCTCCACTCCCATTCTTGCCTTCTCTGTATTTTTCCCTTCCTCTGTCTGTATCTATATTCGTTTGCCCCCTTCCTCTTTTTGTGTGTGTGAGCACGCATGCATGCACATGTGTCTCCAGACCTGTTTCCTGACCTCCCAAGATGCTGGTATCTGTGAGGCCCACCTGAGGCTGAGGCCCACAGCTCCCCTGACTGGGAGCTGGGAGGACAGAACAGATGGAAGCAGGCATCTGGCTCAGGGGGCCCAGTCCTCAGGCCCAGGGCATTCTCGCAAAGGCAGTTCCAGGAGCTTGTGGCTTCCCCTGGGGCTGCGGTCTCATCCTGCCTGTAGCCAGGAAGGCAATTGGTGTAGATGGCAACAGCCCAGATGTAAAACCCAGCTGTGCAAATTAGCCCAAGGCCTGTAAGAAATTAGACTGGATCTAAAAGAGATCAGGCTGTGGAAAATGAAAAATGTTAGTTAAAAGAGAAAATTCCTACTCCCACCTCCAGGTCATAGATCACAGAAGAGAATCCTCAAGCCATGAGGACTTCAAGGGGCCATCTGGCTTGGCCGCACCTCAGAACAGGTCAGGCCCCAGCCAGCCAAGACGACGTCTGTCTTTCCATCTTTTCAAGAAGAATACAAGCCAGAGATTCTTCAGCTTTGTCACCCAGTATCTTGTTCTGGGAATGAATCCCTGCACTGTGAAGAAGTTTGTGGAAGAGCCCAGACTCCTGGAGTCACTCATACTGGGGCCCAAATAGGCACCTTCACCCCAAATTTCCCCCTCAGTCTTCCACATCTCACCACCCAGCACCACTATTCACCCATATGCCCAGGCTTTGGCATCCTCTTTTCTTTCTCTTTCCCTCATCCAAGGAATCAACAATCCTGAAAGCTCTGACTCCCAGCTGACTCCTTGCACAACCACCACACTTACCGCCATGGGCCCAAAGTCCCCATCATGTCTATCTGGACAGTGCACCCATCCTCTCTGGGCTCCCTGCCTCCACTCTTCTCCCATATGCTCCATTCTCCAGAGAAGCTGGGTCATGTCATTCAGATCAGGTCATTCCTCTGCTCAAAACCCTCCTTTCGCTTCTCATCACACCAAACCCCAAGTATTCCCTGTGGCCAGTGAAAACCTCTGTCAATTAACTGCAGTTCCCTACCTCCTTACCCACTCTGCTCTAGCCATGGTGCTCCCTTGCTTTGCACTGAACATACCGAGCTCATTCCCTCCTCAGGAACTTTGCCCCTGCAATCCCCTCTGTTTAGAATGTTCTTCCCCCAGACCTCCACGTGGTGCCCTCCCCTGCTTCATTGCAATCTCTACTCAGAGGTCACCTCCTCCAAGAGGTCTGCTCTAACCATCCTAGCTAAAATAGCACCTGCCTCAGCTCTACCCCCAACAGCACTCTCTAGTCCACAGCCCTCCTGTATTTTTCATCAAAGCATTTATCACTGCTTGGCATTATATTTTCTATTTATTTAATGATTGGCTGTCTTCATCACTGTGTGCCCAGTGCCTAGAACAGTGCTTAGCACTTGATAGGTACTCAGTGGTGGTTGAATGGATGAATGAAATCCTGTTGCTTATAAGCTGTGTGACTTTGGGCAAATTACTTAACTCTTCTGAGTTGTAGTTTTCTCATCTTTAAAATGGGAAGAATTACATCTACCTTGTGAGCTGTTGTGAAGAGTAAATGAGGTAGATATAATGACCACAGTGCATGGCACTAGAAAGTAGTGATTATTAAAATAGCCAATACAGTTTCTACCTGATTTTTATGGTTCTGTCCTCAGTGGAAGCAGAAAACAGCTACTCACCCCATCTAGGTTGAATAACCCTAATCCACTTCATTTGTGTGATGTGGTGGTACAGGAGGCAAGGGATGAGTGAAAGCAGTGGTAAAGGAACATGGCAATAAGCTGCTTGCTTCTCAGAATCCACCCAGGGCAGGAGTGAGCCTCAGACACTTTACATCAACTCTTAAATATGCTAGAAGAGCTAAAGAAAATCATGGTTGGAGGATTAAAAGATACCAAGAAAATGATACATGAATGAGAATATCAATAAAGAGACAGAAATTATAAAAGTAGAAATTCTGGAGCTGAAAACTACAATAAATGAAGTGAATGTAAGCCACAGATGTCCCCTTTTCTCTACTGAGGGGCCATAGGACAGGTGGACAGGGTCTCTGAGTTAGAGTTGTAAATCCCATGAGTTTCCAGGTGGAGGCATTTCATTGCCATTAAGAGGCTTTGGAGTCGGACAGACCTGGGTCCAATTCCAGGTTTAGTGCATAACTTTGGGCAGTGGCTTACCCTCCCTGGCATTAGCAATGATGATTCTAGTAGTCTTCCAGGAGGAAGAAATGAGATAGTACATGCAAAACCCTACTTAGCACATACTTAGGCCAGTACCTGGCATGTGGTCAGCACTCCCTAAATGATAGCTATTATTACAAGTATTATCAGGATCTCATCCATCCCAAATCTCTAGGCAGCTCTGCATTCCAACAATTTTCTAGAGGTCTGGCTGAAAACTTTTACACCATCCCACCCATCTGCCAGGAAACCACTCCAGCTTCAGACTAGCTCCAGTACATGGAAGTTTTGTCCTGCACAAAGCAAAAGGGCACTAGCTTTCCCTATGGTCAGGAAGATCCAGTCTGGAGACACTGTCCCCACTGTCAGGTACCTATGGGCAAGAAGTAAAGATCCAAGTGACATTGGTAAAATGGAAGAATAGGCAGTTCCACACACCCATCCCTCCACAGAAAAATCAAAAGGCACACAGAAACTGTCAGTATATAGCAACAAAGCAAACACTGAATCAAGAAAAAGTCCACTTTAAAATACTTCTGATTTTCAAGGAACTCTCTGTCAAAACACTAGCTGAACATAAAGTCAAGGAACAGAGACTTCAGTGACTACCCATGATAAGAAATACGATCTTTGCAAAAATAGTTGGAAAAGTCACTAAACAAATGGATGACTGTAAACCAACAATTAAGAACAGCAACCACTGAGGAAGATGGAGAATCTGATTTCCAGGGTTACAAGATTATCATGTTCAAATGTCCACTTTTCACCAAAAGTCACAAAATGCATAAAAAGAAAAGTATGGTCCATCCAAAGGAAAAATATGAGGATGCTCTGACATTGGACTTACTAGACAAAGACTTAAATTCAACTGTCTTCAATATGCCCAAAGCACTAATGGAAACCATGAGCAAAGAACTAGAGGAAGCCAGGAAAATGATGTATGAATAAAATGAGAATATCAATAAAGAAATAGAAATTATAAAAAGAAACCAACAGAAATTCAGCACTAGAAAAGTATAATAACTGACATTTCAAATTCACTAGGTGGGGGTGTGGGTTCAGCAACAGATTTAAGCAGGCAAAAAAAGAATAGTGAGTTTGAAGACAGGACAATTGCAATTATCCAGTCTGAGTAGCAGAAAGAAAAACAATGAAGACAAGTGAACAGAGCCTAAGAGATTTGTGGGACACCATCAAGCAGAGCAGCATAAATGCTATGGGAGCCCCAGAAGGAGAAGAGAGAGAAAAAGGGACAGAAAGAATGTTTAAGGAAATAATGGCTGAAAACATGCCAAACTTGATGAAAGATTCAAGTCTACACATCCAAGAAGCCCAATGAACCCCAAACTGGTGAAGGCCTAAGAAAAAGATCTTAAAGGCAGCAAGAGAGAAGTGAATCACACATATAAGACATCTTCAATAAGATTATCAATCAATTTCTTATCAGAAACCATAGAGACCAGTAGTCAGTGAGGTGAAATACTTAAAAAAGAATACTATGAACAACTGTACACCAACAAATTAGATACTCTAAAGGAAATGGGCAAATTCTTAGAAACACACAAATTATAAAAATTCACTGAAGAAAAAATTTTAAAATCTCAACAGCCCTATAACAAGTAAAGAGATAGAATCAGTCATTTGTTTAAAAAACAAAACCCTTCCAACAAAGAAAAATACAGGACCACTTAGTTTCACTGGTGAATTCTACCAAACATTTTAAAAAGATTTAACACCAACACTTCTAAAATTCTTCCCAAAGTTGAAGAGAAAGGAACACTTACCGACTCATTCTATGAGGCCAGCATTACTCTGATACCAAAGCCAGATCACAAGAAAATTACATCACTTTACATCGTTACATTACTTCACAAGAAATCATTAATTATATTACATCATTACATCACAAGAAAATCACCAATACCATATATATACACAAAAAATCCTCGGTAAACTACTAGCAAACTAAATCCTGCAACATATAAGGATTCTACACCATGACCAAGAGAGACTTATCTGAGAAATGCAAAAATGATTCAACATAAGAAAATCAATCAATGTAATACACCATAATAATAGAATGAAGTAAAAAAAGAGAGAAAGAATCTCAACTGATGCAGAAAAATCATTTGATGAAAGTCAAACACCTTTCATGACGAGAATGTTCAGAAAATTAGAATAAGAAGGGAATTTTCTCAGCATGATAAAGCCACATATGAAAAACCCACAGCTAACATCATACTCAATGGTGAAAGACTGAAAGATTTCCCCCTAAGATCAGGAACAAGACAGGATGCTTGCTTTTACCACTGTTAATCTACACTGTACTGGAAGTTCTAGCCAGAGCAACTAGACAAGAAAAAGAAGTAAAAGGTATCCAAATTTGAATGAAAGAAGTAAAACTATCTTTATTCATAGGTAACATGATCTTATACATAGAAAATTCCAAAGAATCCACCAAAAAATCGACTAGACATAGTAAACAAATACTACCCAAAGCAATCTACAGCTTCAATGCATTTTCTATCAAATTCCAATGATTTGGGGGCAAAACTCAAAAAGCCAATCCTCAAAAAATTCATATGGAATTGTGAGGGACCCCATTTAGCCAAACAGTATTGAAAAAGAAGAACAAAGTTAGAGGACTCACATTTCCCAATTTTGAAACTTACTCCAAAGCTACACTAACAGTCAGGCTGGGGAGGCAGCATCTCAGACTGGGCAAGGACCAGGGTGACTCTCTCTTTCAGAGGGGACTGTCAACACCTCAATATTTCTCACTCTTTCTATGCTGATGCTGGCAGCAGCCTTACTTCCAACTGGGGACATTTACTGTTCCACATTTTTATGAGGAAAGAATGAAATGGCCACAGAGAAATTCAGAGAAGCAGGTTGGAGTCAGGGCTTGGCAAGGTGATGACGAAGGGCAGGAGTCTCTGCTCTGTGAGACTTCCCCCCCCCCCCTGCACTCCAAAGGCTATGGTCATGGAATAGGGGAATGCCACAACCAGAAGGGCCCTTAGAGACCAAAGTGCACTCAACTCCATTTTACAGATAGGGAGACTGAAGTCTGGAAATGGGAAGGGAGTCACACAATGGTTGAATCCAGTGAATAGTAGGACTACTGGGTTGGAAGACTTCTTAAGTGTACCCTAGCTTTCCTAGCAACCCCCAATTTAATGAAGACATGCTCTCAATAGCATTCCCAATGGCAGGTGATTGTCAGGCTGTGGTTTAAACACCTGCAAAAACAAGGGGGGTCACTACCTCCCAAGGCTGACCTGTGTTTCTGGCCTCCTGAGGACAAGTGGGCTGATTGAGAAAGTTCCCTCCTGTTCAGTGAGCCCTGAATGACCATGGTAAGGCCCATCTCATGTTAAGCCTCCAGAGAGACCTGGGGAAGTCTTGGCTCCCACCAGATCTCACCTTACTCCCCTCTCTCTCTCATCTGAGCACCTCCCCATTTTGCCCGTGCCTGGGATTTTGTTCCAGCAAAGAAGCAAAGCGTCTCCGTTTCCAGGAGCTGGCTCAACATATACTTTCTGAGCATCACTAACCTCTAAATGCAGCCGAACGGCTTTCCTCCCAAATCCCTCTTTGTGCAGAGAGCAGAAGTGGGAAATTTTCAGGGACCTTTGTGGTATTTGAAGGGCCTTCATCCAGGGTGGCCTGAATGCTGTCAGTCTGAACCCACACACCCACACGTGAGCTTGTAGGAAAAGGTGATCCAAAGCCCCTGGGGCTCTGGAAATTGTCAGCACCTCCAGGGCCTACCTTTGCTTGGGGAAGAGCTCCTCTCTAACTCTCCCCCTGCCCCAGCTCTGGCAGCCTGATGTCCCACTTTTCCTGCCCACCCCACCCCACCCCCACCGACACTTCAATAACAAGACCCATTGTCTATGGTAGTCTCAACTTCTTCTCCATTTTACAGGTGAGAAAATTGAGACTCTCAGTGAGGTTGGGCTGCTGCAGATTGTGGGTTCAGCACTTGGAGCCTCCCAGGAGCCTGTGGGAATGCTGTCCTCACTCACCCGCACCTGAGTGCTTGGCCGGACCTACTTGCACACTCTGGGCAGACCTTGTCTCACCTGACTCTGACATGCCCAAGGCTGGGAAAGGCCTATAGAGAAGGTTCAAAGCCTGGACCCCAGGAAGGCACTGCTGATGGTGGGCCTAGTGACTATCACCATTATTAGCAGCTGGCTTTCCTGCCCATGCACATTTGCCCATAGCCCTATGTGCGCACCACAAGGGTGACACCGGCACCAAGGGGCACGCTGGGATCTACCCCAGCCCAGTCCAGCCTGCCCAGGTCACCACTGCCCCTGCAGGACCCCACTGATGCCAAATCTGCCTCTGTGCTTGGCAGGAAGCTGGCCTTTACCCTCAGTCCACTCCTCTTGCCCTGTCCTGCTCTTTCTCTTACATCTCCTTTCTTTGCTCATGGAACTTACTTATAAATCCTGAAAACCCAAACCCCCATAAATTCTCAATTCATTCTGCAGATATTTCCTGTGTTGGGGTTTTCGGCAGCATCTGCTGGTTTGAAGTTCCCTCTTTATTTGTCCTGGGGGCACCATTACTCTCAACTTTAGCAGTTTTCCTGCTCTGTAGTCTTTGCCAGACTCCATCAGAGGAAGAGAAAATTGGTGAAAGAATAATTATTATTATTGTTATAAATATATATTTCATTTTGGTTTCATTTTTTTTCCCTCTAGGCCTTGATGAGAATCTCAGGCAGAGGCTGGCAAGGGGGTGGCTTCTTCACGGACCTCAGGGCAATGGACTTGCCCTGTCAGAGCCTGGCACTTTGCCCTCCTGATAAAGGCATCTGCCAAAAGGCCATTCTTTGCTATTCTACCCAAATTTACCCAGTTCTCCAGCAGCTTTCTTCCCACGAAAACTCCTGGCTCAAGTTCCCAAGTCTCCAGGAAGCCTCATTAAGCAAGAAGCAAAGCACCTACGGCATATGAGACATTTTCAAATGCATGGGCATGATTATTTCTCACCATGTCCATATAAAGGCAGGCATTTTTTGGTCCCATTTTACAGAGGAGGAGACTGAGGCTCTGAGAGGAGAAGATAGTGGTTCAAGGTGATCCAACTAGCAAATAGAAAAGCTGGGATTTAAATCCAGGTCTGACTGGCCCCAAAGCCAATCAATATTCGTTCCACTGGACTACACTCTCTCTCCTCCTCCAAGCTCCTGAACAACATCTTTTATGAACTCCAGTATCTCACGCTCGGAACCAAGTTGCCTTGTCTTGCTCTATACTTGTTTCAGGAATCCATATGACTATATAGATTCTCAGAATTTGAGAACCTTAGAGATCAATTCGTTTAAGGACTTAATACTACAGAAAGGAAAACTGAGGCCCAGAGAGGGCATGTACCCAGTACACAGCATATTAGTGGTTTTCTTCATGAGATATAAGCTCATTGAGGACAGAAACCATACTTCCCCTTACATTTCTTATACGTGTCTCCATCTGCCCCCCAACACACACACAGATATACTTGCACACAACACTGGACACAATATTCAGCACAGATAAAACAAACTGTGACTTGTTCAGTGACACTGACTACTGGGTGCCAGTTAATCTTACTTAACTGTCAGAGTAACCCTGTGTGGTCCAATTTCTGGATGAGATCACAGAGGCTCAGAGATAGGAAGTGGCTTGTCCCAGGTCACATAGTAAGGAAACAGCCAAGGCAAGATTAGAACTCATAGTGTGACAGACTGTGAGCCCAGGCTCTTGCCATTGTTCCACACAGCCTGGCTTTAGAAACAGAACAACAACCACTGTAGCTAACATTTATTGAATGAGTACTTTGTGTGAAGGGCTACAGTAAGTGCTTTATATGAGTAGTGTGATTTCATCTTTACAATAACCGCATGAATCTTCCTCATCTTACAGATGAGAAAACTGGGGCCTAGAAAACCTGAGAAACTTCCCCAAAGCCAAAAACCTAGTGAGTGGCTGAGCCAAACTGATTCATTCCCAGAGTGCTCTTCACATTCTATAGGAGATCCTCCTTATCTGCCGATAATCGATACCGGGGGTGGGGGGAAATTCCACTTAAAGTGAATCTATTTCATTTCAAGCAAATCTTCAAAAAATTATTTGAATTTATCACCAAAAACGGAACAAACAATTATGAAAAGCAGTTTATGTTTCACAAATTGAGGCTGAAATTGCAGTTCTGTTCTAGCTCTTAGGACTAGCAAAGAATGACTCAAGCACTAGTTGCTTTATGGAGTGATTTTTCTGACAAAATGGAATGACAGCACGGCATGACATTTTTACTTTGCTTTTTATAGAATGATCATAAAGAAGATCATTTTATAAAAAAAAATAGTAATCTGAGGACTTTGGTTTCCCCAAGGACAACTCTTAATAATTTGAGTCAAATCATTATTCTTTGAAGCCTGTATCTTGTTCTCATCCTTGTGGACTTGCTCTTCTTCAACTATTAACTGATTGAATTCTGCCCGTTTTTCACATGTCCATGGCTTTTCTGAGATTCCGGCAGTCTTCCAATATCACTTTTGTTGACTTCATGAGCTCCTAAATCCTTTCTCATATTTGCAGTTTCACTTTGTAAAATTATTGGCATTGTATCTGCTCTTTACCCTCTGATGTTGATAACAATCAGAAAAGACTGATCTTACATGTTGGTGTCAACCTGGGAAGGAGGCCAGAGTAATTTTATAATTGGCCAGTTCATTAGTGAATATCTTCATGGTCTTCTGCTTTGCTACCAAACCTTCTGACTGCAGGGACTTGGAAAATGAATACTTGGATAATAAAGACCCCTTGTACTACCTCAGTAAGCTCTTAACAATGAACAAGTAATTAGTAATCAGTAAGCACAGCAAATAGGGAAGCACTGGATTTATATCTCAGCTCTGTCACTTCCTAGATGTGTTACTTTAGGCAAGTTACTCTGTTATTTCATCTCAGTAAGCCTTAGTCTCCTCTTCCGTATGATGGAAATGTGGTAGTATTTTAGTGCCCTTCCTTCCACCTCAAATAAGTAAGCTAATCCAATCACAGCTTTTCCTTTCCCTTTGCTAGTGATTGGTTCAGGAATGAACACATGGCCCAATCCTGGCTGAGGAGACATGAGGAGAAGTCTACCCAGGGACATCTGGGAAAGATTTCCTTCCTCCTAAGGAGAAAAAGAGAGAGTTTTTCTTTTTCTCCAGGTGATGGTATGCCTGGAAGTGATGTTTCAAACTGCCTTACACAGCAGTTTTTCTGAGGATGGCAGAACAAAGAGATGAAAATATCCTAGTTCCCTGCGGACATTGTTGAGCCATTGATTTTGCCATGCCTGAAACCAGCTCTACCTGTGGACATCCTGTTATTTGAGATAATATACTTCCTAATTGTCTAAGCCAGTTTGATAATGGTTTATTTTATTCACCACTTAAAGGAATCCAAATTGGAAAAGCAGAAATAAAATTGTCATTATTTGCTGATGACATGATACTATACATAGAAAATCCTAAAGACACCACCAGAAAACCACCAGAGGTCATCAATGAATTTGATAAAGTTGCAGGATACAAAATTAACACACAGAAATCTGTTGCACTTCTATACACTAACAACAAAAGATCAGAAAGAGAAATTAAAGAAACAATCACAGTTACCATTGCACCAAAAAGAATAAAATACTTAGGAATAAACCTACCTAAGGAGACAAAAGACCTGTACTCTGAAAACTATAAGATGCTGATGAAAGAAATTGAAGATGACACAAACAGATGGAAAGATATACCACATTCTTGGAGTGGAAGAATCAATATTGTCAAAATGACTATACTACTCAAAGCATCTACAGATTCAATGCAATCCCTATCAAACTACCAATGGCATTTTTCACAGAACTAGAACAAAAAATGTCACAATTAGTATGGAAACACAAAAGACCCCGAATAGCCAAAGTAATCCTGAGAAAGAAAAACGGTGCTGGAGGAATCGGACACTGACTTCAGACTATACTACAAAGCTACAGTAATCAAGACAGTATGGTACTGGCACAAAAACAGAAATATACATCAATGGAACAGGATAGAAAGCCCAGAGATAAACCCACGCACATATGGTCACCTTATCTTTGATAAAGGAGGCAAGAATATACAATGGGGAAAAGAGAGTCTCTTCAATAAATGGTGCTGGGAAAACTGGACAGCTATATGTAAAAAAAAATGAAATTAGAATATTATTTAACACACAAAAATAAACTCATAATGGATTAAAGACCTAAATGTAAGACCAGATACTGTAAAACTCCTAGAGAAAATCATAGGCAGAACACTCTTTGATATAAATTGCAGCAATATCTTTTTCAAGCCATCTCCTAGAGTAATGGAAATAAAAACAAAAATAAGCAAATGGAACCTAATTAAACTCAAAAGCTTTTGCACAGCCAAGGAAACCATAGACAAAATGAAAAGACAACCCACAGAATGGGGGAAAGTATTAGCAAACAATGCGACTGACAAGGGATTAGTCTCCAAAATTTACAAACAGCTCATGCAGCTTAATATCAAAAGAACCATCAACTCAATCAAAAAATGGGCAGAAGATCTAAACAGACATTTCTCCAAAGAAGACATACAGATGGCCAAGAGGCACATGAAAAGATGCTCAACATCGTTAATTATTAGAGAAATGCAAATCAAAACTACAATGAGGTATCACCTCACACCAGTCAGAATGGCCATCATCAAAAAATCTACAAACAATAAATGCTGGAGAGGGTGTGGAGAAAAGAGAACCCTCCTACACTGTTGGTGGGAATGTAAATTGGTACAGCCACTATGGAAACCAGTATGGAGGTTCCTTAAAAAACTAAAAATAGAGCTACCATATGATTCAGCAATCCCACTCCTGGGCATATATCCAGAGAAAAACATGGTTCTAAAGGATACATGCACCCAATGTTCATTGCAGCGCTGTTTACAGTAACCAAGGCATGGAAGCAACCTAAATGTCCATTGAGAGATGAATGGTTAAAGAAGATGTGGTACATATATACAATGGAATATTACTCAGCCATTAAACAGAGTGAAATAATGGTATTTGCAGCAACATGGATGGACATGGAGATTATCATACTAAGTGAAGTAAGTCAGACAGAGAAAGACAAATATCATATGATATCATTTATATGTGGAATCTAAAAAAAAGTGATACAAATGAACTTAATTACAAAACAGAAACAGACTCACAGACTTAGTGAACAAACTTATGTTTACCAGGGGGCATGGGTGGGGGAAGGGATAGATTGGGACTTTGGGATTGACATGTACACACTGCTATATTTAAAACAGATAACCAACAAGGATCTACTGTATAGCACATGGAACTGTGCTCAATATTATGTAACAACCTAAATGGGAAAAGAATTTGAAAAAAATAGATACATGTATATGTATAACTGAATCACTTTGCTGTACACCTGAAACTAATGCAACGTTGTCAATCAATGATTCTTCAATATAAATAAAAATTATAAAAATAAAACATTCTAATGGACACAAGTAACTGTTTCACACAGATTTTAGAATTAAATAAGATAATCCATGTAAAGGGCTTAGTTTAGCACTCAATACATGTTATTTTAAGTACTTGGAAATTAAAAAGTACTTGCTTACTTATTTACAGCTAAAAATGGGTTTTTTTTGTGCCTTTTTTTAGGGAAGGGACAGAGTAGCAAATGTACATCTTCCTACACATACTCATGGTTAGGGTTTTTTCTGGGGTTGGGATAAAAGGTGAGAGCCTTGGTTCTGTCCTAGAACAATCAAGGGTTGATGTCCATCTGAGGTCAGATTGGTTAAGTGTAACTTGGTTGTTTTGACACACCAGCTATGTCAGTAAAGAGAGACTAAAGAAATAAAGAAATGCACATCAGCTACAGTCTAGAACCTTCCCTGTCAGGATCTAGTGCATCTCTAAGAAGTTCCAGAGTTTTCAAAACAGGTCTCACAAGGAAACATTTACAGGAACTGAAATTTTTCAGCCTAAAAAAGAAAGCACTGAGGCCAGAGAAGAATTCTTTCTCCAGTATTCATCTCAGATGATGGCGCCCCCATCCATTCAGAAATCAGAAATTATCTTTGATACCCCCTTTCCTCACCATCCTCCCTCATATACAAGTCCTCCCCAAGTCCTATTAGGAAAACTCAATGAAATAATAATGCCTCAAAGTAAATGCTCAGTAGGTGCTCGGTACATATTAAGTGCCCAATAGGAGGTAGCTGCTATCATTCTCAGTCAACATAGCAGCCCCAGGATGGGCACCAAGATATTCTGTTGGTTCCCTTGAACATATTGGTACTGGGTGACATTTTCACAAGGAAAATGAACAACAAGAAGAAAAAGGAAATACTGTCATTTACAAAACTACATACAGCATAAACACAATCTGTCTGGATTAATTCCAGTTTAATCCTGGTGTGAAAGCTGATGAGCTTGGTGGATCTCCAAACCCTATCTCTTGAAGTGATAACATTACACTCCTGATGACTTGACACAACCCCAGAGTCCTGATGACCTGTCTTACCGCCCTCGCTCCCTGCCTGCTTCAGCCATGTGGCTTCCCCCATCCAGAAGCTTGGACTCTTGTCTCATTCTTGCACAAGTGACAACCTCCTAACCCTTCCATTTACAACCCCATCCCCACCCCAGTAGCTCTGGTCATCGAGACACAGCTAGCTCACTGCTGACCGGCAGAGCTGTGGTGATTGATGTCCTTGTGCCTCATAGAAGGAAGAGGTCTTTAGAAACCTAGGGTAGCAGCCCTGCTGTAGTAGATGATGTTTGTGCCGGGGCCAGATCCCCTTTTCCAGCTGGTGCATGCATCCTCTGCCACTGAGTGCTGTGGCTAACAGCAAGACCTCAGAGACCTGCCCTTGGCTGATGGAGGCCAACTAATCCAGAGTCGCATGGGAGGTTATACCTGCTCCCCATGGGGAATGGGGTTGGGGGGTCAATAAGTGATTGATACAGGAGTACAGAAGTCCAGTCCCTCCTCTCGAGATGGTATAACACTGTGGTGTGATGTATGCTCCAGAGCCCCCACATCTACTCTAGATCAGATCAAGGCTAGACTTCACCACAGACCAAATCCTTTCTTGGCCACCTCTTCCCTATCCAGCTCTCCTGCCTCACTTTTGGGCTTTTCCAGAAGGGCATGACGGCAATGGATCACATGCCTTGATCCCTGCTTCAGGCTCCACGTCTCAGGAACCTGACCTAAGACATTCCCTCACAGCTAGAATTTGTATAAACACTTACTAGAGCAAGCCCTCTTTTCTTCCTCCAAAAAGAGTATCTCGTAGGGAAATCCATAGGTCCAGATCGAAAATAGAACCTGGCTTTAATCACACAGTAAGCCAGACAAGCATGCAACCCACAGAAAGAAGGGCAGCCTTTCTTCACGCTACTCCCCAGGCTCTGGGCTTCTCACAGTTGGATAAACTATTCCAGCCAAAGGTGCCAGCGCCAGGGCACTCTCCTGAGGACAGCTGATCGTGGACATGGAGAAAGCAGATTTCTAAGATGATGGAGGGGAGAAATGTTAAGAACTGGTCAGAGTCTCCAGGGCAGAGCTGGTGGCTTCTCAGGCCAGCATCCTCTGGGCGCTGCCCTCATCTCTGGAAATTGATGTTGACCTAAATAGTGAAGATCTGAGAGAATGGAGAGAAACAAGATTTGATTTGGCAGAGATGGGCCATCCATCCATTTCAGTCCAAACCTTAGTCCAGGACATCCCTGTGGTCTTATCAGGACAAACCAGGACCATCATCAGTCTCTTGCCCCTTCCAGCCACCTGATAATCTGTACTTCTCACTCGATAGAACATTATGCAAATTTCATGTTTAACAGTGGTCTGGTGGTCCTATAGCTGACATCTAGATTAGCCCTAACAAAGGATTTCCTGACATTAGCAGGAAAATGTTCAGCATTACCTCGAGTGGTTGGTAAATGTCATATTCCAAATAATGAAGACATGAGCAACTCACCACTCCCACCACTTTTCAAGTGTTAGCAACTTGAATCACAAAATCAATCAGGAAAGATAACATCATTAAAGAAAAAGTACCTTGACATCTCAGCTGTAATGTTTTCTGAATCCCCGCCCCCCCAATTCATCTTTGGCCATCTGTCTGCTTAATGTTTGCTATTTGAGAATGATTCTCCTCTAGGTCTCTGGTGGCCTTGCATTGCAGCTTTCTCCACCCCTCCCTTCTTGGCAGCCAGTCCTGTATGGAATTCAGAGTGATTCCAGTAAGAGGAATTTAGGTGAGACCGAAGGAATGACGTTCTGGTTTAAAAAGATATAAAGCACTGGAAAAAATTGGAGGGAAGTTATGGGATATCCACGGGGGTGGAGCCCTTAGAGAGATCCAACCATTGCAGAATCACAGATTCATGGAGTTTCAGGGCTGCAGCAAACTTAGGGGGCATTGAATCTAACCTCTCATCCCAAATTCACATCTTCTCTGCAGCCTTTCTACTAAGTGCTCAGCTCAACCGTGTTGGTGCACCACCAGTAGTGGAGAGCTCACTCTCTCTCTCAAGGCAACCAATTTTCTGAAAGAATAGCTTGGACTCTGAGAAATTTCTTCTTGGTACTGAGTCCACATCTGCCTCCCTATAACTACCACCTCTTATCTCAGTCCCCTGGCGCCAGGCAGAACATGCCTACTTCTTGTGTGGTCTAAAGTCCCTGAGGTCACACCTCCAGGCTTAATAGCCCTAGTTCCTCCAGCTGCTCCTCACAGAAGTGAGCTTCAAGCCCCTCCCCAACCTCCTCACTGCGATGCAGACACGCAGCAGCGAGCCCCCAACGTATGGGGACCAGAACTGGACGCGGATTCCGGAGGGCAGAGAAGAGAAAGGCCATTCCCTACTTCATTTGGTCTCTTCTGTTGATGCATCCCAAGTTCACAGGAGTTTTCAGGGTGGAGTTTCTGCTCCACGCTTCCTTTTACTCCTTGGAAGGGCTTCCTCTACTGAGGAGATCAGCTCATCACAGTGAGGTCATGGTGCCTGCTCTGTGCCTGACTGAGTATACTTGTGTGTCCTTGGGTGAGCAAGTCCAGCTGTCTGAAATTGTAACGAGGATTCTAAGAGTACCCACCTCC
Organism: Stenella coeruleoalba; assembly: GCF_951394435.1. Taxonomy (NCBI): domain Eukaryota; kingdom Metazoa; phylum Chordata; class Mammalia; order Artiodactyla; family Delphinidae; genus Stenella; species Stenella coeruleoalba. The sequence continues at coordinate 53,603,883 of NC_137152.1, forward strand.
TAAGGTTGTCATAGGAAGTAAATGAGATAATGGAGAGAAAATGCCTGACACATGGCAAGAGCTCAGTGTACGTTAGCTCTTTCCCCTTCCTCACTTCTCAGCCCCGGGGTCTGGCTAACAGCTGGGGGCATCTCCAAGCCCCTGTGTGAAGGGGAAGCCAATGGGTGGAGTAACAGGACAGTAACCAGATGGCCCAGATTTCCGGGGACAAGCTTCATTGTAAATATTCTGTTCTGTGATCAGATGATACATTAGACAATCTGGCCTGATTTTTTAGTTTGAAAAATATGGTCACTAGAGTTGATGATGACATAGCATGGATGTCTTATCTTGGACCAGCAGGCCTGAAATGGCAGGGCTTGTGTCCTGGTCAGGAAATGAAGTGTCCACACTGTGTGGTGGAATTGGGCAGTGATCTTATCGTGAGAAGGAGCAGCGGTAGAAGAAAATTCAGGCCTCTTTTCTCCAGCGCTGGGATCCAATGTGGGCCCCTTTTTCATGTACCTGGTCCCTGCTCTAGGGTGGATTAGGCTTGGGCTGAGGAAGGCAGGACGGTCCAATACAGAGGATTGAGTGCCCCTCACAGTCAGCTGGCGGCCTAGCCTCACTGGAGGGCAGGCCAGTGGGGAAGCGCCTCCCTCTGCCTCTGACTGTGTATCTGTCTTCTTTTCTAGGTCTCTCCCCATTTTGTGGCAAATATTGGGTAGATCCCCAGAGAAGTTATCATGTATACTGTCCAAGGAGGCCTTCAGACAAAAGAGCTGAAGTCTGGGAATCGGGGGAAGAGCCGGGCTGGGACTAGTCTCTGCTTATCAAAACTTTGCTTGTGTGATCTCAAGTAAATCACATCGTCTCTGAGGCTCAGTATTCCCGTGTGTCAGATGGCAGGTTGGGACTAAGCAGTCTCTAAAGGTACTTCCAGCTGGAAAGTTCCTTGATTTTAGCATATGTGTGTGGATATATCCCATGGAGTCTCTGCACATCCTTGTTTTCTCTGAACCGTCAACATATTTCTCTGTCTCTCTGTCCCTCTCCCTCCCCCTCCACTTTCTCTGCAGTTCCCTCTCCCTCTCTGGCTCTGTCCAGTCCCCACCCCCAACTTCCTCCCTGTCAGATGTTCTGTCCTGCCTTTTACCATTGCTGAGGATGCTGCTTTTCAGCAAGCAGCCATTTATCCCAGCTCTGGGTGTCCCAGGCCCCTCAGCCTGGCCACTCTGCCACAGGGGGCCCCCCCACACACTTAGGGTACCAATCAAGCCAACTTTGGGCCTGAGGAAGGGGGCTGGGCAAGCCAAGAGGCAAGGCCTAGGCTGCCTACCATGGTCCTCTACTGCCACCTGTCGTTAGTCTGGAGAGACATCGCTCTGGGGGCTGTCTGGACCCACAGGGGCCACGAATGCTGCTCCTGCCAACAGGAATCCATTACGTGTAGTGTCCTGCCAGGCCTGATTTAAAGCTCATCCTGTAATCCGTCTTGCGCCCCCTCTGGGCCTGTCTCCGGTTTCCTTGCCTGTGAAATGGATGGAAGTTGTCTTCAGCTCTGGCAGAGAGGTGAGAAGTGGGGGCTCAAGGGACACCTGGCTTTGCATCCTGCCCCTGCCCTTGGCTTGGTGGGTGACCTGGGGTGAATCCTTCTTCTTCTTTGGAGCCTGTGGGGAGACACGGTTGAGAGGTAAGGGGCAAGGTGGATTCCTGTTTATTTCAGGCAAGCAGTACATGGCTGAGAAGCTGGAAATGGATATACCCCCTGTGCCTACAAACCTTTGGCCAGGCCACAGCTCCATCTTAGCAGCCATGCCTTTCCATTCATTCATCCACGCACTTACTCACCCATTCATTCCACCGAGCAGCCCAGGGCTGTGGAAAACAGCACTTCACTGGGAATCAGGAGCCTTGCCTTTTTGGCTCAGCTCTGCCACTGGCTCCCTAACCTGAGGCAAGCCTGTGCCTCTGTTGGAGCCTTCATTCTCTTTCTGTGATACGAAGGGGTTGGGATAGACCAGGGGAAGTTCCCCATTCTGAAAGGATGATTCTCTGACTGCAAGTATCGTGCCAAACATGCCAGGTGCTGGAGCAGTTACAGGTTCCTTCTCAGACACCAGGGATATTCTGCCTCATACCCCGTGAACTCCTTCTATCCACCCCCTAGACCTCTAGCTGGTCTTCACAAAACCAACCAACAAGGGAGCCCTTATTGAGTTCCCCCTTCCTTCCCACAGGGCACTGTCAGGTCACGTGGCTGCTGGCACAGAGGACTAGACATTATCTAGCCCTGCCCACTTGCGTCCAAGAAGAGCAGCACTTCCTGGCACCAACAAGCCCTTTAGGCTTCCTCCTGGCGATGCCAGCCCCGGAGTCCCCGGAGGATGAATGAATGCGCTGGAACTGATCTGAGTCCAACCTCAGAGTCCAAATTCCTGCCTCCTCAGGTCTGAGGCCGTCAAAACTGCTGCTGCCCAGCAAATGATACCTGAAAACAAAGCCCTCTTGGGGTGCAGAGAAGCCCAGCCTGGGAGCTGGTGGCCTACTGGCCCAAGCTCTGCTCCCAGAAACACTTAGCTGAGGCAAGGGGCCCTGGGTCAGCTGTGGCTACTCAGATTGGCTGCATTGCCGTGAGCAATGCGCCGTGTGTGGAATTACAGCCAGGTAGCAGCCTCTCAAGAGGAGCTGCCTACTGGTGTCTGAGAGCTGTTCTTCATCTCCCCACCCCTGCAAGCCTCTCACCCCCTCCCAGCCGCCCATGAGGGAGGTCCTGCCCACATCTGCTGCTGGCCGTCACATCTGCAATGGATTACAGGGCTGGCCCCGGCTCAGGCTCATCCCAGATGTGGATTCCCCTGGAATGTGCCTTCTCTCTAATTGTCCACCCTCTGAAGGGTCCCTGCCCCCTCCTCTTTGTCCGCCCCTGCTGCACCCCAGCTAGCGTGCTGAGGCCTTCCTCCTTTCCCACAGCTTGCACCGGAACAGCCACAGCCGGGACCAGGGCCAGCCTGGTGGGGGGCCGCACTCTCCTCCAGCCTGGTGGGGGGGACTGGGGAGCCGGAGGTCTCAGCCCATCCCCCCTCTTTTTTCCTGGGGCCAGGCACTGGGGGGCAGAGGGGGGAAACTCTGGAAAACTCACTAGAGGTGAAAGAATTTGGTTTTGCAGTGCAGGCTCCCCTAATCCCTGGCCCTTCCTGGGAATGCCATTAACCTCCCCAGCCCCACTGATGGAAAGAACAGCTCTTCCCTGGGCCAGGCCAGCTCCTCAGGGGCTCCCAAATGACAGCCTGACTGGGCAAAGTGGCTCCCCCGGGTTCCAGCCGGCATCTTCATGCCCCGGCAGTTGCAACAGCCTCCCAAGTGGTGGCATTGGCTCCAGTCTCTCTCACTTTAGGCAATCCCTCACAGAGCCTCTGGAGATATTTTTAAGGCACAAATCTCAGCCCAGACTTTGGCTTTGAAATCCACCTCTGCCACAAACTGGCCGTGTGGTCCTGGGTAAGTGACTTCACCTCTCTGAGCCGCAAAAATCCTCCTGTGTGAAGTGAAGATACTACCATCATTCCTTTCAGCTGACATTTATTGAGTGCTTACTATGGGCCAGGCTCTGTTTTAAACAAGTTACATGTCTTACCTCAGAAAAAGGTGCCGTTATTGCCTCTGTTTTTACAGATGAAACTGAGCCGTTGCAAAGTTGTATAACAGGCCCAAGGTCACACAGCTAGTAAGTGCTGGAGGCAGGATTTGAACCAGGCTGGCTCACACCTGAGCCTATAGACAAGAATGATTCCATTAACAGAACCTAATGTAACCTGTATTATTATTAAAAATCATCATCTGATTATCTCCCTGCTTAAAAACCAATAGGTCCCCAATACTTACTAAATAAAGCTCAAATTCCCAACCTGGCCTTTAAGGTCCTTCAGAATCTAGTCCCAGTCCAATATTTTACCTTTACTCTGGCCCCTTTCCTCTAGCTCTTTTAGACCACATTTACCATTTCCTCTCTTTTACACTCACTGCTCTATGCCTGTGTACTTTGCAGTTCTCTGTGCATGAAATCCCTTTCTCTGTACACCTGCTGTTCTTCTACTCATTCTTCAACGTGAAGGCCAACTGTCAGCACCCCTGAAAAGCCTTTCCAGACAACTGATTCCTCCTACGCGCACCCATAGCATTTTGTCCATGTATCTATTACCATGCTTTTGCACTGTATTCTAAGGGGAAAGTCTTGTCTCCTTTCTGGGCTTCGATATCCCTGGTGGCTAGCGTCTTCCAGACTTGCCTTCCAACAACCTTGAAGATCAGTGCTTGAGTAAGCTCTAGACTGGATATGGTGCCAGCCAACAGCTTGGAGAGGTTATATGGAGGCAAAGAGAAGCGATGGCTTGGGAAGGAGGGACGAGATCTGGGGTCCTGACACCACTTCTCGCTTTCTCCCTGCCAAGCCTCTGACCTTCTCCTTCACAACCCTCGAGAAAATCTACTTCCTCCAAACAGTCTTTCCTGACCAGTTCCAGAAACTGCTCACCCTTCCACAACACCCCAACCTGGGAATGACTACCTCCAATAAACCTACCCTCGGGCAGTTCAACCACGGTGGTTTGTTTAGCTGAAGGGTCCCCTAGCCTGGGATCTTTGTCTGCGCATCTATGTGTCTGGATGTCTGTCCATATTTCTGTGAGGATTGGTGTCCTCCATTTGGAGGGCCTGTGTCCAGAAAACTGATCCAGGCCAGAAGCCCAAGTTGAGAGCCTAAGCCTCAGGATCCCAGTCCGTCCTTCTCCCAGACATGAGCAGAGAAAGAACCAGGGCACCGCAGATCTGGGAGGGCCTTTAGAGCTCATCTGGTCCGCTGCCACCCACCTGTCCCCTAGTGGTACAGATGAAGAGCTGCTACTTGAATGTGTTCAAGGTCCCACAGCTAATCAGAGACCAAGCTGGGAGTAGTGCTCTCTTCATGGCACCAGCAAATCCTCAGTTCCCAGCCCCCAACCCCTTAGTTCAGGATCAAAGCCTGAGCTGCTTCCATTGGAGTTAGGAATGGGGCTGAAAATCCCAATCCAGCCAAGGCTTTCTGGGCCCCTTCAAATGCTGTTCTTCTAGGAGGTCTTCCCAAATTAGCCCTGCCCCATTCTGACCACCTCCCTACTGCCACCTCTTCATCATGGATGCCTTCACAACACACTAGGCTGATGAAGGTAGCCCTGCTCTCCCTCTGCCACATGGTGTGGCATGTGCCCTTCCTATGGTCTGTGTCCCCTCTTAAAACAACTGACTGACTGACAGACAGATGGACAGATTGACTGGTTGATTGCCTAGCTGGCCAGGGCCGGTTGACAGACAGATGGGCTGTCTGGTTGTCTAATTGACTGACAGACTGTCTTGCTGGCTAATAGAGACGGACAGTTGATTGACAGGCTGACTGACAGACAGATGAACTGACTAACTATCAAAAGACCCCAGAGGGTCCAAGGAAACCGGCACACCAAGCAGAGGGACAACACATACTGAGAATCCCTCCACGAGCTTTTGTCAAGACACCTCCAGCAGCCTGTCACCAATGAGACACAATGAGACAGTGGGAAGTGGACAGGGGGAAGGGGGAGAAGGGCTAATGGAAACCAGATGTGTTGCTGACCTGCCTCGGTGAGGTGACACAGGCAGGAGACTGACCTGGCTCCTGGCACCAGTATGGTCCTGGTGGGCACCTTGGGAAAGGCAGGAAGGAGCCAAGAGGGCTGGGCCTGTGGGCCCCTGCCCCTGAGTGTGTGGAACCTCATCTGGGCTTGCAGGAAGAGGAGCTGCATCCTTCTCCCTGTTATAGCCTCCGTCTAGTTGACATTTAAAACTAATAGACCCCGTCCGGCGTTTTCCAAAGAGCGGGGACCTCAGTAGGCTCACAGGATTTTGAGCTGGTTGCTATTAAGCTCTTTGCAGTTGGAAGGCACTCCATTTCCCATTCAAACCCTCATCATTTTGCTGACAAGTGGAAGTGTGTTGGGGGCCGCTCTGTCACGGTTTTCAAGCTTGGTCATTCCATCTCCTCTGTGTCCACCACTGCTCTCTTCCTGCGTTCCTGGAAGGGGCAGGTGTACACTGGACGCGAGATGGAGTTTCTTTCCTTCCCTCCTTTCATTTTATTTTATTTTATTTTATTTTTTTGCGGTATGTGGGCCTCTCACTGTTGTGGCCTCTCCCGTTGCGGAGCACAGGCTCCGGACGCGCAGGCTCAGCGGCCATGGCTCACGGGCCTAGCCGCTCCGTGGCATGTGGGATCTTCCCGGACCGGGGCACGAACCCACATCCCCTGAATCGGCAGGCGGACTCTCAACCACTGCGCCACCAGGGAAGCCCTCCTTCCCTCCTTTTGAGCCTTACCTAAAGAAGCCCTCGGACAAAGCCTCAGGCCCACAGAGGAAGAAAGTGGGAACCTCACTCCCCTCCACAGTCTGGCAAAGAGGAACAAGCTAGGCCTGCAAGAGAGGGGCCCCTGGGATCTGGGAGTCTAAGAGAGGGAGGAAATCCCGCTTCCAGATTGCTGGTTCCGTGGTCAGTCACACATAATTGCAGTCATAACAAACACATTTGAAGCTCACAGGCCTGTGCAAAACAATGTGATTAATAAGAGAAGACATAAAGCAAATTAGCATGCCAGACAAGCAAATTGTTTTCAGGGTGATGGAGCCAACCAGAGGCCAGGCCGCCCTGCTGGCCGCCTCACTCCCCAGCCTCCTCCTGCCCTATCAACTTCTGGTCTTTCCCATTTACTTCCTCCTGGCAAGGGCCAGCTATTACCCACATTCTAGGCAGAAGGAGGGGCAACAAGGGAGGGGACAAGGCCATAGGCAGTTTGCGGTGAAGACAATTGAAAGGGTGTGGACTGGGAGTCAACAGACATGAGTTCCAGTCCTGGTTCTGCTGTGAATCAGTTCTTTGGTGCTGGTGGTTTAACAGGACACTCATTTCAGCTCAACATGAGGAGGAACTTTCTGGAAGTCTGAACTGACCAAGGGGGAAATTGAACTCTTATACTAGCGGTGTGCAAATAGAACATGGGCTTAGTTCATCCATTGGCACGTTGTTGAAACAACACGTTGAATGCTCACTTGCCACCCTGTGGTTCTACAGCTCTGTGGCCTTAGACAAATCACTTGACTGCTCTGAATCTTGAGTTCCTCATCTGGGAGGAAGGAATAATGGAAAGCCCTGTCGAGCTCCCTCACAATGGTATCGTAAAGCCTGAAAGAGATGCTGTGTGCAAGAGTCCTATGGGAAGGACTAGAGAACATTTAAGGGATGATTTTGGGTGTCACTGCTTTCCGACCTCCAGCGTGGCCTGTGCTGCTGGGAGAGCAGGCAGCCTCCCAGTGCATCCCTTCAGCTTCTGCCGAATCTTCCCAGCTCCTATGACCCAAATGAGATCCCACCTCATCACTTCCCTGACCTTACCAGCCTCCTGACCTCTCTGTTCTGAGCTGGCACAGACGGTGACATTTGTAGAATTCACTAGATATTTAGTCACCTGCTGTTTCTCTAACATCACCTTGAACTGTTCCTAAAGGCTTTCATGGTCCTTGTCTCTCTCCTCATCCACACCATATTTAGTTCTTTGTCACACATTTTGTTTCCAAAAGCATTAAAAGCAGAAGCTATACTGCAAGCTCCATGAGGGCCAGAACTGGATCTCACGCATCCTGAGAAGACTAGGCATCGGATCAGAGTTACGGATTACACATACCACAAATCGTCCCAGCTAGCTTCCTCATATGGGAAGGATACAGCTCAGAGAATCATCTAGACGACTGAGATCTAATCATTGAACAAGAAAGATGAGGTCCAGCCAAGATCTCTCCCTGGGAGCAGACTGCTACGTGCTATCACTAACACTCCACCTCTGGACACTCATCCCTGTGCCAGCAGATTCTCAGTTCTGCTGTAGTCAACACAAATAATCTCTTGCCGTTGGTAGAATTATCTGACTGGCCGTGTTTAGGTCACGTGACTGTGCCTATATCTGTGAGGGAGCTGGAAAGGGAACGCTCTTTGGCTTCTGGACTGCTTCCCAACTATCTCGACAGTACTCCCCCCACCCCCGCCCCACCCCTGCCAAACAGGCAGGATGTTTAGAAACTGGTCAGTCACCACAGCCAACTCCCGCCTAGTGCCACAGCAGTTATTCAATAGTTGTGGGCTGGAGTCACTTTAGGTGTTTACAGAGATTTTTCAGAGTCCTCTCAGCCTCTAGTCTGTCTACACTACTGTTACATGCCACACTGCTGTGGTGAACCCCTCAAACTTGCTTCACAGTGAGGCATCTCAGAGAAACCCCTAAGTGGGGCACTGGAACGTATCATCCCTGCTCAGCCTCAGTTTGTAATGACCTACCTTCACCCAGGCCTCATACCCTACCTTGTCCTACCTTCAACTCTCCAAGCTAAAGTCTTCATTGTTTACCCTCCTGTTTCCAACTTCACCTCATCTTTTGGCTCTAATACTTCTTCTTATTTTCCAACCTGTGACCTCTCAACAATCCTGACTCTATCCCAGCAACATTGTTGCAGGCTGCCTTTGGTAACATCCCATGTCACACACACCAGATCAAGGGAGCCTCCAACTCCAGTAGCACGGCTCCATCCCTGACATGAACCAGCCTCTCCCCCAGAGTATATTCCCACTTCCACTACCAGAGCACCAGACCTGTTAGGAAGGACATGTGGTGGAGGAGGGGATGTTGGGTAGATGGCCAACAGTGGCCACTCTACTTGGGTCAGATATTGCCCATGAAATGATTGTCATGGCTCTGTCTTTATTTTCACCTTTATCTGCAGCCTCACTGCCTTGGGGAATAGGGCCTGAATTTGCTGGAAACCTATTCCAGAGTGTTTTGGATAATTCACACAGGAGCGAGTCCTGTGCTACCCAGCCTGGGGCCTCTTCAGATTGGCTGGGAGCTTTCTCCCTATCTAAGGTAAGGCTTGGGGGGTTTCTAACCCTCACTGTTCTTCGTGTAGCTGCCAACAATTCCATACTCCTCCCTATAGCTACTTCTGCATCAACCACCAAAACTTGAGTTTGGGCCAAAAAAGTAGGCTCAGTTGCTCCGGCCTACATCTAATCACTCATAATAACCTCTACTTCAGTCTCACAAGGTCAAGTAACTGTATCGACAGGAATAATTCCAGTGGCTTGTGAGACAGCCAGCTGTCCATCAAAGATTTGCGCTTCCCTTCCACAGTATAAAGTTTTTGCTGGGAACCAACTGCCCAGCCAGGGACTACATGGATCTCTGAATGACAACAGGGAGAAGAGCACCCCTACCTCTGCAGACCGCATTGGACTGATGTGAGCTAGCAATACACTTCCATTATGTTAAGCCTCTGAGATTTCAGAGTTGGTGTTGCAGTGGTCAAATACCTTAAGCCAGTTGTGCAACCCCAAGATTATCTCCTGAAGACTGGCTTTGAGAGGCTCTGGTCGGCAGTTTTGATCCATGCTTGATTCTTTGCAGGGCTTTTAGGCTCCCTTTCCTACTGCCTTATATAAATAGGAGTTTAATCTTGTCCAAAAAATAGAACTTTGGATCCTCTTTGGCCAAGAACTTGACATGTGCTTCCCCAGCACTTTCTCTTTTCCAAAGGACTTACACTAAAATCAACCACGAACCATGGCTGAAGGATTTCGTACTTTCAATCCATGTACTCTCATAAGGATGAGACCCTGTAAGCTTTCTAATGTGCCTCCTTGGCATAGTCTTCAAGATATCTCTTTTTAAATTAAATTAAATTAAATTTTTTTTATTGAAGTATAGTTGATTTACAATGTTTCAGGTGTATACTTGGCATTTTCACTGCCATGGGCCCAGGTTTGATCCCTGGTCAGGGAACCAAGATCCCACAAGCTGCAGTGCAACCACAATAAGTAAATACAATGTTTCAGGTGTATAGCAAAGTGATTCAGTTATACGTGTGTGTATATATATATTCGTTTTCATATTCTTTTCCATTATATGTTATTACAAGATATTGAATATAGTTCCCTGTGCTATATAGTAGGTCTTTGTTGTATATCTATTTTATATATAGTAGTGTGTATCAGTTAATCCCGAATTCCTAATTCATCCCACCCCCCCCTTTCCCCTTTGGTAACCATAAGTTTGTTTTCTATGTCTGTGAGTCTGTTTCTGTTTTACAAATAAGTTCATTTGTATCATTTTTTAAGATTCCACATATAAATGATATCATATGATATTTGTCTTTCTCTGTACAAGACATTTCTTTTTTTTATTTTATTTTATTTTATTTTTTGCGGTATGTGGGCCTCTCACGGTTGTGGCCTCTCGCGTTGCGGAGCACGGGCTCCGGACGCGCAGGCTCAGCGGCCATGGCTCACGGGCCCAGCCACTCCACGGCACATGGGATCCCCCCGAACCGGGGCATGAACCTGCGTCCCCTGCATCGGCAGGCGGACTCTCAACCACTGCGCCACCAGGGAAGCCCCAAGACATTTCTTTTTAAAAATATGAATTCTCTAGCACGTCTAAGCCACTCCTCAAAACTCTTTCCTCGTGAGGTGGTCTGCTGCCCCCTGCCCCCTACAGCACACCCACCCCACAAAAGGCCAACCAACTTCAGAGCTTTTGGTACCTGGTAGTATCCACCACAGGCTGCATCCCTTGCTCTATCATCTGTCTCAGGCCCCTGTATCCTACTGGCTCCAATGTCTGCTTGGCTCTTCCAACCAATTGTACCATATTACTCGAGGAATATGGAGGGACTCATCTCTCCAGGAGTAAACCGATTGCCTCTAAAAATTGTGTCTATGTCCGACGTCCTGAGGGAAATCTTAGGCTTGAACCAGCCTAGAAAAATTCCCAACACAAATAGACTCCCAGATCCTTAGTGAAGCAACCATTCCCAAATGTGACCCTCCTTCAAAGATTTTAGTGCAAGGTCACAGCTGTCTCCACCACATCCCTCTCCTACTGGAAGGGGCTCCCCAGCACCATTCCTACCTGGTCTGGGTCCACTTTGTCTCCTCAGCCCCCAGACCATTCTACTAACAATTTAGGGGCCACTCCTGGATTCAGTTCTTCAGTATGCTTTGTTCTGGGGGGCAGCTAGACTCTGTGTCACACTTCAACAATCCTGGATGGGGCCCATCCCCTGACTCCGTGACACACACCATGTAACCCCATTATTATACTCTTTAACATCAGAAGGGTGGGCTAGTATAGCCCTTTAATGGGGGTGGAGTCTTACTATTACCTGCTCCATCACATTCACAGAATCCAGAACAATGTGAAAAATAGGTCTTTACTCACAGCTCTGTTGCCTATTGCAACCTGGAGAGTCCCCCCTCCTCCCTGCTCTGGGATTAGCTCCTCCATTTGAATCAATGGCCTCAGCAGGCCTTTGTTCTCCCCTTTCAGGGCCACCCACAGAGTTGCCCTCTCTTGGTGTCTCAAGGAACCTCTCTTCTGGGACCCCCGCTCTTCCCACCCCCCAACCCAGGCTCCTTGGCCTTTTTAACTCCCTGTCCTCTCAAGACCCCATCTCTTCTCCTCCTTTGCCTTAGGCTTGGGGTGTCACCCATACTGTTGTATCTAGCTTGCCCCTGAGTGGAGCTAGAAAGGGCTTTGGGCCCTTGCAGGTAGGAAGGGAAATGAAGGAAAGCATTCCTCACTGGTCCAGCTTCAGGGTCAAGAAATTACAAGACAATCGGGCCTTTCACACTGATAAGAGTGACCGCCTCTTAGCTTGCCCTCTGTGTGTAATGCTGCTAAAAGAATCTTGTATTGATCTTCTCCCCCTTGGGTTGCATCACAAAATGTCCCCTCTGGTTATCCCAGCCTGGTGTGTTCAGGGCCCAGGAAGGGTGCAGGGAGAAAAATTCCTCCTGGCCGCATTGAACAACTTCATTCATGGCATATTACTATGGGTTTCTCCTCAACTTCTTCAGACTTCAACTCTGTCCCATCACCCTGATTTATTCCATTCAATCATTCATTCATTTAGTTCTCAAAACTCATCGTGCCAGGTCCTAAGCCAGGTGCTGAGGTTACAGAGGCAAATAGAACAGAGCTCTCAGACCTGTGGGAGAGACATACAATGGAAACGGACAAGTACAATATTCCTCAATTGGTGTAATGATAGAAGGAAGCAAAGAGGAGTGGGGACATGGAGAAGGATCCCCTTGAGCAGACTGGCAGACAGAAAACTTCCCAGAAGAGGGGTGTCCCTGAGCTGAGGCCATCCGGGCAGAGGTAACAGCTAGGGCAAAAATGGGGGTGAGGCGGGGTGAGAGCAGCGTGCCACAGCCAAGCAGCTCTGCGTAGTGTAGTGTTCTGGAACATAAAGTGCCGGGGAGGGGGGTATGGCAAGAGATGAGGCTGGGAATACTGACAGGAAGCAGGATCAGGAAAATCTTGGGACCAAACTAAGGAAGCTGGAATTTCACCTGCTTCCTATAGCCCCAGGGCAGTGGTCAAATATTGAACAAAGGGCACACTGTCCAACCAGTCAGAATGAGGCAATGACCAATCAGAACAGGGGCTGGCTGTAAACTGAACCAATGACTGGTGAGAGGAGGAGTCTCACCAAAGCTTTTGCTCCACTTTTGACCCCAAGATTTGCCTAACTCTGTGGTGGGGGAAAATATCTGGTAATAACTGAGATTAAATTTCCCAAGAGTCCAGGAGGTGAGAATAAAAGTCAGATTTGGGTTGATTTAATGAAAATAAAGAATTGGCTATATCTTGCACACCTGTGCTTGCCAATATAACAGAATAAGGCAGCTACTAAAAAGAGTTATCCTGGGCCTGGAGTCCTCAGGTGCTCACCTGTGGGTGTGGGGGAGGGGCAGGGGACAAAAGACAGAATTTCTCTGGGTTTGCCTAGTGAAGTTAGCTTGAGGTGGGCTAAAACCTCTGGAGACACCCCCTACCGCTAGTACATCACTCAATTAAATAATTGGGTGCCCTCTGGTGGGCTGCCGGGCCCCCAGGGATGAGGAAAACTAAAATCTGCAGACCGGTGTGCTTGTTGCTAGGTGATGCTCTGGGCTAGAGGACTGGCATGTGATATCCCTCTGAGTTCCCTCTGAGCTCTGACCCACTGCAGCTGGCTTCACAGCGGAGCCAGGTGGGATGGGCCAGTGGCAGAGGCAGACGGTCATAATTATAGCAGATATGGGCTGTGGAATGGGCTGCTCTGAGTCAATAATCTGTGGGAAGGTGGGTGGATCGCTGGTCCTCCTTGTGGGTAGTGGAATCCCTGAGGTTGCCTCCGGTGTCCTGTTACACCCTCTGGCTGTCTTCACACTTGGACTTAGTGAGCAGTACAAAAGGGCATTTGCACCTTTTTTGAAGCTTCTTCCCAAATGGGGCCACCATGTAAGTGGTACCCTATCAGAGATGTAGATGTTAGAGAAGTGGCTGAGAGCAAAAGGGCTTTGAGTCCAGACCGCCAGAATTAGAACCTAGTTCTATGGCTTCCTTAGCTCTGCAAACTTGGGTGAGGTGCTTAACCTCTCTGTGTCTCAGATTCCTTGTCTGCAAAATGGGGCCACCTATTTAGGGTGACGTTGTGGAGGATTAGATGAGATAATAGGCATAAGAACTTAGTACGGTGGCTGGTACATAGTAAGCACCCAATCAGTAGTAGCTGCTGTTACAAGGGAGCCTGTAGTGGGGAACGGAAGGACCATTTTTTCAGAGAGATTGTCTGGCAAGTGTGGCATAATGGCCTGAGGGGAATGGGTCAGGGTTCTTTGTGTGGCCTCTGTCCCTGCAGGAATTTGGGGCTTGGGGCTATCTGTAGTGGTCCCTCTGGCTGCCCAGGCACAGCTTTGTTCTTTCCCTTGGCCTCATGCCTGTGATAAGAGAGTGCCATGCTATAGGCATCTTGCCTGATGTCCTGACAAGCCAGGATGAACAGACCTCAGGCATCCACCAAGCTGGTGTGGTGGCATGGGTGGAGGTGCTGGCTACAGTCTTGCCAGGGGCCATGCAGTGGTGTTCGGGTGATGCCTAAGACCCCTTCTGCCTTCAGTCACTTCTAGGACTGTGGTGGCTGGTCCTGGAACTCTGTCAGTGCCCAGTGAGAATAGGGGCTGGCCTGCATCTGGGGCTGGGAGGCTTGTAAACTACAGGCAGGCCCCAGCCCAGTGACGTTTCTCAGGTCCTGAAATGGGAAGTCACTGGAGGGCTCTGTGCTCCCAGGCTGATGGTTGTCAGTCAGCAGTTCTGGCTTCCCCTCATCGTTAGAATCTGATGGTAGAATCCCTGGGAATGCAGGACTGCTCTTGGGCAGTCCACAACTGCTCTGGGCTGTGCTAGTTACTGCTCAAGTCCACAGACTTCCAAAGCCGTGCCAAGGTGGCCTTCTCAGTCATGAACTCTTCCCTCTGCTGAGTCATCAGAACAGTAGCCCTAATGACAGCAGTGCATTTATGGAGCACATCCTGGGGAGGCAGAACAGCCTTGTGAAGAGGGTGAGCTTTAGAGTTAGCTAGACCTGGATTCCAATCCAGATACTGACAATCTTTTTAACATCTTTATTGAGATATAATTCACATACCATGCAATTCATCTGTTAAAATATACAATGAAATGTTTTTTAGTCTGTATGTAGAATTGTGCAACAAACAATTTTAGAACATTTTTATCACTTCAAAAAGAAACTCCATACCTATAAGCAACCAGTCCTCATTCCCCAACCCCTGTGAAAGAACATCAGACCAGACAGTAGTTAAAGTGGTAAAAACAGATTTTATTCAGGAATTATTGCAATAAGGGAAACCAGATCTCAGTATAGAACTGGGCTCAATTCCAAATATAGCAAGGACAAGTGGGGGTTTATAGCCAAGGAACAAGTTGCAGAGGGGGGCTGATGAATGGAAAATTACTAAAAGGAGATGTCAGGGATAAGAGGATTCTTGCTAAACTGATCTAACAGGATTCTTGTTGAAGGCAGGCAAGGGTAATCAGATATCACCTGGGGGATAATGGGAGCTGAGGAATTTGATATCGAGGGTGATCAGATTTTGAGAGTGGGGGATTCTTGCTAAAACTGAGCTATGCAGGCCTGAGAGCAAGGCCCAAGGATAAGATCTAGTCAAGAAAAGGGCTTAAAGGAGCCTGACTAAAGTGTGGTCAAGGAGAAAGTCCTTGTCACCCCTCCAGCTCCTGGCAACCACCTATCTGTGTTCTGTCTCTATAGATTTGCCTATTCCGGAAATTTCATATAGATGGAATCATACAATATGTGGCCTTTTGTGTCTGGCTTCTTTCACTTAGCTTAATGTTTACCAGGTTCATCCATGTTGTAGCATCTATCAGTATTTTATTTCTTTTGATCGCAAAATAATATTCTATTATATGGATATTCTATATTTTATGTATCTATTCAACAGTTATTGGGCATTTTGATTGTTTCCACTTTTGTCTATTACAAATACTGCTGTATGAACATTTGTGTACAATTTTTCTGTGGACATGTTTTCATTTGCTAGGAATGGAATTGCTGGGTTATATAGTATGGAATTCCTGAGTTATATGGTAATTTAAACTATTTGAGAGACCACCAGACTGTTTCCCACAGTGGTGGCACCATTTTACATTCCAACCAGCAGTGGATGAGGATTCCAATTTCTCCACATCTTCACCGACACTTGTTATTGTCTTTTTGATTATAGCAATCCTAGTGGGTATGAAGTGGTATCTCATTGTGCTTTTTTTTTTTTTTTTTTTTTTTTTTTTGCAGTACGCGGGCCTGTCACTGCTCTGGCCTCTTACTGCTCTGGCCTCTCCCGTTGAGGAGCACAGGCTCCAGACACGCAGGCCCAGTGGCCATGGCTCACGGGCCCAGTCGCTCCACGGCATGTGGGATCTTCCCGGGCCGGGGCACGAACCCGCATCCCCTGCATCGGCAGGTGGACTCTCAACCACTGCGCCACCAGGGAAGCCCTCTCATTGTGCTTTTGATTTTCATTTCCATAATGGCTAACATGTTGAACATCTTTTCATGTGCTTATTGACCATTTGTGACTCTTCTTTGGAGAAATGTTTATTCAATTCCTTTGCCAAATTTTTAATTGGGTTATTTAATTTTTTATTATTATGTTGTAAGAGTTCATTATATATTCTAGATACAAATCCCTTATCAGATTTGCAAATATTTTCTCCCATTCTGTGTGCTATCCTTTCACTTTCTTGCTGTTACACTTTGAATCAAAACAGTTTTTAATTTTTATGAAGTCCAACCTATCTATGTTATTTTGTCACTTGTGCTTTTGGTATCATATCTAAGGCTATGGAGATTAACTCTTAGGTTTTCTTCTACCAGTTTTATACTTTTTGCTTTTACATTCAGGTCTATGATGCATTTGGAGTTAATTTGTGCATATGTTGTGAGGTAGGGATTCAACTTCATTCTTTTGCATGTGGATTTCCAGTTGTTCCAGCGTTATTTGTTAGAAACTTTCTTTCCCCCATTGAATAGCCTTGGCACTCTTGTTGAAAATTGATTGACCATAAATGCAAGGGTTTATTTCTGGACTCTCATTCTATCCCATTGATCTCAATGTCTATTCTTATGTTTGTATAACACTGCCATGATTATTGTAGCTTTGTTGTAAGTTTTGAAATCAGGAAGTGTGAGTCCTCCAACTTTTTTCTTCTCATTTAAGATTGTTTTCACTGTTCTGGGTCCCTTGCATTTCCATATGATTGTAAGGATGAGCTTGTTTCATTCTGCAAAAAATATATATATAGTTGAGATTTTGGTAGGGATTGGGATTAATTTGGAAGTATTGTTATCATAATATTAAGATTTCCAATTCTTGAACATGGGATGTCATTCCATTTATTTAGGTCTTCTTCCATTCGTTTCCACAATGTTTTACAGTTTTCAGCGTACAAGTCTTATACTTCTTTTGTTAAATTTATACCTAAGTATTTATACTGTTGTTATCAGAATTTTCTTAATTTCACTTCAGATTACAATTGTATAGAAATACAATTAATTTTTGTATATTGACCTTGTATCCTGCAACATTGCCGAACTTGTTTGTTAACTCTGATAGGCTTGTGTGTCTGTCTGTCTGTCTGTGTGTGTGTGTATTTCATAAGATTTCTTATAAACAAGGTCATGTCATCTGTAAATAAAGATTGTTTTACTTCATTTTTCTAATTTGGATGCCTTTTATTTTATTTTATTGGATTATTTCCCTGGCTTCAACTTCCAGTACAATGTTGAACAGAAGTGGTGAAAGTAGACATCCTTGTTTTGTTCCTGATCTTAGGAGAAGATCTTTTGATGTGGGTTTTTCATATATACCCTTTATCAGGTTGAGGAAGTTCCCTCCTATTCCTAGTTTGTTTCATGGTTTTATCATGAAAGGGTGTTGGATTTTTGTCAAATGCTATTCCTGCATCTATGTAATAATCATGTGAATTCTTCTTCTTTATTATATTTATATGGTATATTACATTGATCAGTTTTCATGTGTTGAACCAACCTTGAACTCTTGACATAAGTCCCACTGGGTCATTGTGGATAGTCCATTTTAAATGCTGCCAAATTAGATTCGTTATTATTTTGTTGAAAATTTTTATAATTATATTCATTGAAAGATATTGGTCTGTAGTATTCTTTTGTTCTAATGCCTTTGTCTGGCTTTGTTATCAAGGCAATACTGTTGTCATAGAATGAGTTGGGAAGTGTTCTGTATTCTATTTTTTGGAAAAGTTTGCAAAGGATTGATGTTATTTCTTCTTTAGACATGTGGTAGAATTCAGCAGTGAAGCCATCTGGGCCTAGGCTTTTCTTTGTGGGTAGTTGTTGTTGTTATTGTTATTAATTCATTCTCTTCACTTGTTATAGCTCTGTTCAGATTATCAACTTCTTCCTAGGTCTATTTTGGTAGTTTGTATCTTTCTAGGAATTTGTCCATTTCATCTAAGTTGTCTTATTTGTTGGCATACAGTTATCTGTAGTATTTCCTTATAATTCTTGTATATCTAAAAGGTCAGTGATTTCCCCTCTTTCTTTCATGATTTTAGTAATTTGAGTCCTCTCTGCTTATTTTTTAATCAACCTAGCCAAAAGTTTGTCAATTTTATTTATCTTTTCAAAGAACCAACTTTTGGTTTCATTGCTTTCCACTATAGTTTTTCTACTTTCTGTTTTATTTATTTCCATTCTAATCTTTATTATTCCCTTCCTTCTCCTTGTTTTAGGTTTAGTTTGCTCTTCTTTTTCCCATCCAAACACTGCCAATTTTCTTGCTGTGTCATCCTGGGTAAGTCATTTTATCTCTCAGAGCCTTAGTTCCTCATTTGTAAAATGCTAGAGCCTACCACAGAGGATTGTTGGAAGGATGAAATGAGATAATGCAAACAAGGTGCTTAGTACTGAGCCTGGCACAAAGTCAGTGTCTAATAAGTGGTAGTTTCTGTTACTTGTTTTGTGCCAGGTCCTGTACTTGGCACTTTATCTATGTAACACTGCAATTATGATCCATCATGGCTTGCAAGAGCAGAATTAATTATAGGATTAAAAAAGAAATCTTTTACTTATGGCCAACCCAAACACATTTGAAATCTAGAAAATGATGTAAACCATTTCTCCACTGTTGCCAATTAATGCTCATTTAGTCCATAGAGTTTGCCTCAGGTGGGTGCCTGGAAGGCTTTCGTCCCTTGGTGCCTCTCTTTCTTTCCTCTGTTACTCCTTTTCCCCCACTTCCACCCCCATGGCCTGGCCCTATTCTGCTACCAATTGTTGTGGTCAAAGATGGCAAGATCTATTGCCTCCTTGTGGCCAAGTTCAGCAGGAAAGCCTCTTGGCTCTGGGAGAAGAGGGGAACTTCTCATTCTTCATATGAAGTACCTCCAGACCAACAAGTCTCTCTATTGCTGTCCATTCTCTCTCCTGTAAAAATGTCAATACATTATTGTGATAAATGGCCTCCTCCTCATCTGAGATGAAGATGGGGAGGAATAGTTGGTGACATATGATGTGAAAAGACCCCCTCTTTTCTCACCAGGAGTAAGGATGATGAGGAACAAGCATCTTAGTGGAACACTTTGCACCCTTGCAAAGAAGAGTACTGCCACCTGCTTCAGTGAGTTAGGAGAGTCTGGGGCAGGGGTGGGCATCAGGAGTCTCTGCACACCAGGCAGCAGCTAGTCACATGAGATGGATCTTGGGCATTCTCAGCTAACTTCAGGTTAGTCATCATGTTGGATTCCCCAACATTGCTCCGAGGAGAACTATCCCTGGATTCTCCAGTTAGACACAAACACCATCCTCTTCTGAAGAATGCTAGCTACATTCTTGCCATAGAAACATCTTCCAGTTCCAAAGGCTCATACTCTGAGGTGACTGGACAATGTTTTGTGGGAGGAGGCTTGCTAATCCCTGGTGCTTTGGAAAGAGTTGCCCACTCTTATCAAAGCCTGAAGATCTTCCTCAAAATTTGTCACACACACCCCCACTATCTATCCCCATGTTCTGTTTTTTTGAGCGGCTTTGAGAATAAACAGCTAATCTGATCATCACCATTATTGCTCTGAGTTGGGAGTATCCCCTATCCTAACTACTTCTTTGATGGGTAAAGCTTGTTATGATGCATTATGTCAGTGATTCTCAAAGTGTGTCCCTAGGCCAGCAGCATCAGCATTCACCTGGAAACTTGCTGGAAATTCAAATTATTGGCCTCACCCCAGTCCTACTCAATCAGAAATTCTGGAGTGGGCCTTAGCCATCTGTGTTTACAATTCCTCCAAGCAATGCTGATGCCACTTGAGTTTTGAAAATCATTGCATAATGAGTACAGCTTCCGTTCCCCCTTCCAGCTGCACTTTGTAAAGTGGTAAGCATTCTAACCAGTTCACTACTCAATACAGAATTGCTGTCCAGCAATACACTAGCTTTCACATGTTGTAGCAAAACCTGATCTCTGAACAGTCATTTGGGTGCCTTACACAAGTGTCACAGTGTTTTTCCTTTATGTCTGGGGTAATGTGTTGCCACCATCACCTGCCCATCGGCAGATGCGGACGAGCTTCTTAGCTTATCTGGGAACAAGGCCCTTATCTACCCATCTGGGCTCTTGCCACTAATCCCAAACAGATGCCAATGGTCAGATAGGGCTCCCTTCCAAATATTAGGAAGGTAAGTGGGAAACTGGGGGCAACCCCCTCATAGCATTTTATGTATGGACTCAAAAGCCCACATACTCATTCTACCTGCTTCTGTTTTAGCCAGAGGGACCCCTCTATGTTTATTAAAGTTCTTTAAATTTCAATTAAGGTATTCTTTAGATAATGACGGGAGTACCTCTCACTTTTTGATTCCTGCCAATTGAAATAGTTTCCATAACAACCAACTCTCAAACTCTCTCATGGGCAGAAGGCATCCAAGCAAATATGCCTCCCAGCACACTGTGCCATCATGGATGCTCTCTGATTCCAGGTAAGGCTCACCAGGGCAAGACATCAATATGTTGCCCAGGCTACGTCTATCTTATTCTAAGGGAAAATATCAATTCATTCTAGGGATTTGGTAGCTAATTTATTTTCTTATAGGTTACTTGCATGGGCAATGATTTTACGGAATACTTGAGATTCAGTTGTCACATTTTGCCTGAACTTCCTCAGTTATTTTGGACCAAAGAAACTTAATTAGCTCTATATCCATTCCTTCCCCAAATTGTTCAGTGTTACACATTGCCCACGTACCATAGGGTCATATTTCTGAGGTCATTCCACCCACCTCTATGGCATGTTGAGGGGCATTGTAGCATCTTATGCAATATTCTACTCATTAGGGACACTCTGTGCCTTTCCTAACACTCATGCTTTGGGAGGCAGCCTTCACATTCCGCACCAGAGGGGCTTATTCTTACACTTCCTCTACAGCCTGAAGCTCCAAATCATACCACTAAAATGTGTCCCTTCTCCATCAAAGAAAGTGAAATTCACTTAAATCAACAGAATTCATAACTGTTCTTGACACAGGTTACAAGAGTAACTTAGGCTTGAAGTCATGCCCTTCTTGTTCAGAGAGAGAAAGAGAGCCCCCCCTCCTTTTTTTATCAATTGCTTGTGGGCTTTATAGGAAAGAGTCCCTACATCTCTGTTACTTATCCAATTGATAATGAATACTGCTAAGGCAGCCACCCAATAACATTCAATTTAGCACTGCTAAGAACATAAATTAAAGAACTGATATCCAGATTTGGAAGAGTAATGATTTACCCATGATATTTCACTTCAAGCTGAAAACTCAAGTTTTTCTAGTTACTTGACTTGTATGCTTAGTCTACCCATTTTTAAACCTTCCTGTTTACTGATAAATGTCTTTATGGCTATAACTTTTTTCTGAGTACAGCTTTGGCTGCTTCCCACAGATTTTGATGTTTTCATTACCATTGACTTCCAAATAATTTGCAATTTTCATTTTCTCCTTAACTGATTAATTATTTAGAATATTTTAATATCATAATATATGAATATTTATCTTTTTTATTATTGATCTTTTTATTTTATTGCACTGAAATCAGTATATATGGTCAGTATAACAAAAAATTAAAAAAATTATCAAGACAGTCAATTTGTATAAACATTCCACATGCTTCTGAAAAGAATGTGTATCTTTTAACTGCTAGGTGCAAAGTTTTATGTCTATACCCACTATTTACATCATTGAGCTTGTTAATATTGTTAGTCAACACCTCTCTATCCTTAATTTTTTTAATCTAGTTATCTTTCCATTTTTGAAAGTTGTGTGTTAAAGTCTCCTGCTTTGATTATGGAATTGTCAACTTTTCTTTGTAATTTTTGTCATATATTTTAGAACTACTTTTTAGGTGCATATTATTATTTTCTGCCTCTATTATATCTTCCTGGAGAATGGTTCTTTTAATCAATATGAAGTTTCCCTCTTTGTCCCTTTTAATGCTATTTCATCTGCTAATAATAATGCTTACTTTCTATTAGTTATTTGTCTGGCATATCATTTTCTATCCCTTTATATTTTCAACCTTCCTGTGTCATTTTATTTTAGCTATTATTTTTCTTTTATACTCTAGCTAGAACCTTTGTGATTTAACAGGTGAATTTAACCTCTTCACATATATTTTTACTACTGATGTGTTTGGACTTAAATCTGCCTTATTTTGTGTTTTCTGTTTATATTGATTCGCTTTGTTTTTTTCTGAACTGAAGAAAACATTTTCTTTTCCCATTATTTTCTCTACCAATTTGAACCTAAACATTTGAAAAGAAGGAAGAAGGCTCAGAGAGGTGAAGTGTTTAGTTCAAGGTCACACACTTAAGTACGACATTAGTGACTTGGTGACTTTAACTGACTTTGCCAAGATTAAAGCCCAGTTCTAATTTACTTCAAAGCCAACTGTCTCAGGTCCTTTCTGGAATGAGGCAGGGTATAAATAAGCAAACTCAAAATCTGGGCTCTTTCTAATTCAGATAATAATAGCTAACCTTTATTGAGAGCTTACTTACTATGTGCCAGGCACTATTCAAAGAACTTCCCATTTTATACACCTCATTGCCATCAGTTTGAACAGAGAGTAAGCACAATGTATCTGTGAGTTACACTGGGCAAGACTACTCCCTGGCCAGTATTGGAGGCATCTCTCTCTTCTACATGGACATAGCAGCAAAAGTGAGCACTCATCTTCCCAAGCATGCTAGGTGATCCACCAGTCTCCATATGGGGAGTCATTCATTTTTTCAGTTAACCAAAATTCATTGTGCATCTCAGTGTATGTGTATTAGTTTCTGCCCTCTTGGAGCTTACATTTTAGTCAGGAAGGCAGATAATAAATAAGAAAAAATATTAAGTTTTCAGGTAGTGGTAAGTTCTATAAGAAAATAGAATAGACTACTTTAGAGTGACAAGTGGGTGGGAGCTACTTTAGATAGGATAGTCAGGTAAGACTATCTATATGAAGAGATCTGTCTATATCTACAGGGGGCTATAGATAGTATACCTATGTGTCTCACTGTCTATGTGTCTCACTATAATAAAAGGTATTCAGAGAAGGCTTCTCTAAGGAAGGGATATTGGATCAGAGAAGCTGAATAATGAAAAGGAACAAACCATGTAGCTATGGGGGTAGGCATTCCAGGTAGAAAGAACATGTCTTGAGGTGGATCTTGAGGTGTTTGAGGTAAAGCAAGAAGGCCCATATGGCTAAAGGAAAGTAGACAGACACGGGAAGTGATGGGAGATAAAGTCAGAGAGGTGGTTATCAGCAAGATTAAGTAGGGCCTTGTAGGCCATGGTTATGGGTTGATTTTGTTCTAAGTATAGTAGGAAGTCTTCAGAGGGTTTTGTTGCTGTTGCTGCTTGCTGTTTTTTTGTTTTGTTTTATTTTGCTTCTAATCATGGAATTGTTCAAACATATAACAAATTAAAAAGAATCACATGATGAACCTTCACGTACCTACCACGCAGCTTCAAGAATTAACATATGACCAATCTCATTTCACCTGTACCCTCTACTCCTCCCATACACATTGAATTAATAAGCATAATCCAGACAGCATACCTGTTCATTCCATAAATACTTTATATATAACTTAAAAGATGAGGACTCTATTTTTTTAATATAACCACAAACATTGGTGGGATTTATACAATGGAGTGGTATGGTATGATTACTATTTAAAAGATCACTCTGGCTACTTATGGAGAACAGATTGTAGGTGTTCAAGGGTGGCAGTGAAGAGATTGGTTAAGCTACCACAGTGGTCCAAGAGACAGATGGTGACAGTTTGGATCAGCGGTAGCACTGGAGATGGAGACAAGTCAAACTACTGTAGATAGAAGGTAATAGTAGCTTATGTAGCTAAGAAATCTTTTAATTACAAGGCTCTAAACGAGCTCCTGCTCCAAGACCACAGTCATCTTTGTCAGCATTATCCAAATGCTCTGAGGAAAGAAGATGGTCCCAGGGAAATTTACTCTGGGGTGGCCAAAGATGGTTGCTCTGCAGATCACCCAAACTATCTGGGCTAAGGTGTAAATAAGCATGCTGCCCAAATATATCTCAACATCATAGTTTCAAAGTACATGCAGGATGCTGGTTATGACTTGGTGGAACACTCCTAGCACTGCTAGGATGACCAAGATATGCTACTTTATCTGGTGGTCTGGGGTCCTTCCTACTTGTGAGGCTTCTGCAAACCTGCCTAGATCACTGCTCCTGAAAGCCTGAGCCAGGATGGAACCCCAGGATTACTGCTTTCCAGACCAGTCAATGGCACCGTAGCCACAGAAAGTTCTAGTTGTGGTCAAAGACGTAAAAGTATAGTCTAGAGAGGTGGGGTTGAATGTAATATTTTATCTGGGGATTGGACTAGGCCATAAGATAACATGGGAGATGGGAGGAGGGTGGGAAACAAATCACAAGTTTGATGCGAAGAAAATGAACAACAGGTTGTGAAGCAGTGAACATGCCGGGTCAATGAAAGTGGTTCAGGGTGTAAGCTGCAAAGCATTCAACAGTGTTAGAGGCTGGTTCCAGCTATGTGGTTTGAGGTTTGGGTGGAGGTGGAGGTAGCTGATACTAGGAATCCCATCAGGCAGGATGAGACACTGGCAGATATTCTTCCACTCACCTACCTCTTCTGGGGTTACAGATGAAGGTGCATGTCTCCTGAGACCTTCAGCTTCCTGAATACCCAGGCCTCTCTGAGCTTAGCCAACAGAAAATGGATAAACAGTTGTGGGGCCAGTCTTCTGTGGTCATGTTTTCTAGGCCTTAGTTGTCCTAGAGGAGTCTTAGCTTACTATTTTGAAGGATGGGTAAAGACTCCTTCACTTCCCCCAGAGATTTCTGTCAATAACAACAATTCAGAGGCATGCATGCCTCTGGCCCTGGCACAGAATATCCCTATTTCATAAAGGCTCAGGCTCTGGAAATGAGGAAACAATCCTACTGCTCCCAGTCCCAGGAGGAGGAAGCTTCCTGACCTAACGCTCCAAGAATACCTTCCCAGAGCCACACAGTTGGCCAGCATTTCAGCTACTCGTAGGGTGGACTGAACAGCTGCCTGAGAGGCCCACATTAAGTGCTGAAAACAGTGGATCAAGGTAAAAGCCACTGCCCTACAGTGGGGAAGACAGGGAATGAGTGACCACAAAAGTCAGCAACTTATCCTTGTCCTACTCAGGGCCCCTGGGGAAGGCGTTCATATGTAACAGGCCTCTTAGCAGGGCTCATGATGATGATCATGGTAATGATGATGATGTGATGGTTACCAATTATTGAGCACTTATCATGTGCCAGATACTATACTAAGTGCTTTATATTCATTATCTCACTTAATCATCACAACAATTCTGAAAGGCTCTTATCCAAGTTCAAATACATGCAATCTGACATCAGAGCCTGAGCTCTTAACCTCTTTGCTATGTTGCACAAAGAAGGTATCCATTCATAATATAACAAGTTTGGGGCATGGAATCAGTAAGATCTGTTGGACTAGATCCCCCTGGATAAAACTGCATGCCATTCTGGAATATACTATGGCTTGGAGTGGCAGGCAAGCCCTGAATGTGAAAATGGGGCAGGCATGAAAGTGGGATGGGGGAAAGAGCAAGCCCAGGGATTCAACTCCCCATGGCCCAGATTTGATGATGGCTCTCCCAACATGTATGCTTGGTTGTGTGTAGGAGATGGTAGGATCACCCAAATACATGCACTCTTTCTAGCTATGAGAAGGGCACAAGTAACATTCCTAGCCATACTGGAAAACAGTTGCAGCCTCCAGTTCCCATTCTAGCCATATCCACAGGGCACCCGTTTGGTGAGGTTTCCCACTTCCAATACCTGAGACAACTCATCGTGTAGCAGCCCTGTCAAAACCTCCTAAAAGTGCTTACTACAATAAGTAATAGCATAATTCTAGAGGGCTTGGGGAAGACTGGAATTTCAAGGCATAGAGGCCAACTGGCCCCACCTTGGCTCCTAGTGGCAGTTCACCTTTGGTAGGGATTGATACAACCTCTCTTCAATTTTTCCAGGAACCAGCATAACCACCATGCAGGGGAAGGTTTCCTGACCATTAGCATGGAAAAGTTAATATGAAATTTGGAAAATCTGTAAGTTCTATTATCTCTCACTTAAATAAAATATAAGATATTAGACCTTTAAGAAAAAACACCATATTCAGAAAAAATACCTAGTATTTGCTAAGACATGAAATACATTTTCTCTTTTTTCCTTTCAGTATAAAACCTTCAGCAGGTAAATACTATTAATTTCAGCATGAATCATGGTCAACTTAAAAGCAATGGTTTAGAGTTTAGAGTGTTAGTAAATGAGAATGTAAAGTAAAAAAACAAAACAAAAAACTCCTTATATTTTAAAACCAGGTAAAAGAATTATTTTTTAACCTGTGTTTTCTCTCAGAGATCTATGCATAAGTTCAGTACCTAAGCCAGAGGGGGAAAAAAAGGATACCTCTGTTCAGTTTTTGCACTTATATAAGGCCTTAAAAAGTCCAGTCTAGGCCCCAATATTGCAAGTTAACACTTTAAACCATTTTCACCCATTGATATTGTGGCATGAGTTGTGTTTATCACATTAACAAGTCAGGGTCATAGCAGGACTCTGATGGTCTGGAATGAAGCTCTGGCATGTGGAAAAGCCAATGTTTTGTCCTCGCTTGTCAGGGTAGAAATTCTTCAGCTTTGCCCCCAAACTGTAAATGTCAAGACATTACAAATCTGCAACACAAATCCAGGAGGCTTATGACTATTCTCATGGAGGTTAGTGTGGCGTAGATAGAAATAGCCATTCTGTGTGACTGGTAGTCTTTACCCTTCATTTCCACCCTGACATTTCATATAGATTCTCAAACTAACCTGTTTAGAAGTCCACAATCCACATTCTAACTAGTTAACCCCAGAACACTGTCACATGTTCTTTCAGTGAGCTTGACAGGCACATGAGACAATTTATCTGCCTGTAAGTTACCTGGAATACTGACCAAGGACATAGCCTTCCAGAACAGTAGAACTTACAGAAAAAGACAAGAGACAGAAGAATTATGTCTGCACTGAGATTTTGACTATGCCAAACATTGATGTATCAGGACTTATATTTCAATCAGACAGCATAGTAGCCATAAATGCTATTTACCAGTTATTTCTGGCTTTCCTCCTTCAGCACATGGTAGAAATGCACTTCCCTCACCTCTTTGAAATTAGGCATGGCCATGTGACTTGCTTTGGCCAATGAAAAACCAGTAGAATTTACATAAGGTCACTTCTGGGTAGAAACTTTAATGATGAGTGAGTTGATTCAACTTGTTCCTCTCCTTTGATGTAAAAATCATGGAAATGAGTTGAGATGGAGGCTCTGTCATTTCGGGTCTCTGATAACTATGATGAGCAGAGCCCTCAGCTGACCTGCAATGGACATGTAGCATAAGCAAGAAATAAACCTTTATTGTTTTAAGCACAAGTTTTGGGGTTGTTTGTTACTGCAGCCTATCTTGACTAATACAGACAAGTATTCTTTCTCTGAGATAAGAGACTCAGGAATTCAAGGATACAGATAAGACCTATAGGATTTCAGCTTCTCTGACCATCCCCATTCCTGAGACATCAGATTTTTGGGTAAAGGAAAATATGACTTTGGCAGAATTACTTAGCCTCAATATAGTGACTGTAAAAAAAACACTTCCTGTTTTGAATAATCTCAGCTTCTTGGGCCAACTTACAGGGTTATTCACAAACCTGGACCTATGTTGTAAGGTCTCCAGGTTTGTAAACCTGGAGATGTTTGTAAATATAGGAAGATGGTGAGTGAAAAATAGCCTTCCAGTTACCTTTGAGGACTTTGTCACTTCAAAGCCTGAGTCAGCTATGGAGCATATGGCTAACAGCCAACAATGGTGGGCACTCTAGCTCTTATTTTCTCCTTTTCACCCCTTCCAAGTTTTCTATTCTGACTTTGGCTCGCATTTCCAGTCTTGTTCTTATTCTTTAGACTTGACTTCCTTGACTTTCATCCTTCCAAAGTCAAAACCTTTGGCATTTACTCATTTGTTCTTGCCACTCCTGGGCACCACAAAATAACAGCAGTCACAATAATATTTCCCATTATTGAGCACCTATTATGTGCCAGGTACTTTGCTAAGCATTGCCTCATTTAATTTAATTCTCAAAACAGCCCTGAGAATAGGTATTATTAGAGTTTCCATTTTATAGA
This sequence comes from Stenella coeruleoalba, assembly GCF_951394435.1. Classification (NCBI taxonomy): domain Eukaryota; kingdom Metazoa; phylum Chordata; class Mammalia; order Artiodactyla; family Delphinidae; genus Stenella; species Stenella coeruleoalba. Next base: position 53,632,122 of record NC_137152.1, read on the forward strand.
TGAGAAAAAGTGAGGGTCAGAGAGAATATCAGCTAGTAAATGACAGTTCCAGAGTTCCAATTAGATGCATCCCATGCTTACATAACATAAAAGCCATGTTTTACCCCCTCTACAACCACTCAGCTCTGGTCCTTGGAACTTAAACTACAGCAGCTGCCCGACCATTGCCTTGTTTTCTGAAGGGGTTGGTCTCAGCCCTCACTAAAGTATCAGACACCACAGACACTTTGGACAGTTTTAATAATCAAGGTTTCCCTTTGCAACAGCTCCTAGATTAACTTGTCCAGCCCTCCTGGACCAAGAGGCAACAGTGAAGCCGCATCACATTCCCATTTATTCTCCAAGCCTCGCCCTCAAAAGTCCCTAGTCTGGCAAAGCCCTAGTCATCTCTGGCAGCATCACCTGTGAGCCAACTCAGTTATATACACCTGAAAGCCAAAATCTTTTTCATGGGCATGGGCTTGTCAACCAGGTCTCCAAGCCATCCAGGGAATTATTTAGGGGCTTTTGAGCTTGGTGAGATTATAGAGGCTCACAACCCATCTCTCTGTTTTTCTAGGCTGTTTCTATGATCTACATCATTGAGATAGGCTTCCCAGTAGTGACAGGAAAATCATACTGGTCATAAGAGGCTCCTGAACACTGACTGGTACAGAGTACTTTCACTCTCTTGCTTATTTTTCTAGGAAGTAGACTGTAGCCAAGATCAACTCTACAGGATGGGAATAAAAACTGCTCACCAACAAAGCTGGTCCAGATGCCTACAAACCTTACTTCAAGGGGGCTCTGGACAATCCATGATCACAATGTCTAAAACATCCTAGAGCAGCTTCCCCTCAGGCCACATCAGTGCAGTTGATCCTCTTCCTTGGAAACTGTAGTTGCAGATCACCACCTTGTTGTGAGTGCCTCCTTACTGAGATACTGTGGCCCCAAAGATCCCGGAGGAGCTATGTGTCAAGATAAAGGGTCATTAGTAGGCAAACGCTACACCCTCAGGATAAGGTCTCCAGCCTCCCAGAATACCTTCCAAAGATGAGAAGAATGGGAAGAGAAAGGTGCTGTTCCACCAGATCACAGCCCATCCTATCAGGGGATGCCTTCAGACATCTCAACCATTATACATCTTTAGCAGACCACTGAGGTCCAGGCACTAGCTATGCCTCCCAGGACTTCTGGTGACCCACAGATCAGCCTTGCGCCTTACAGGACATTGATATCCATGGGAATTTACAAATTCAGGAGGCCATTGGGGCTACTGAAGTCCCGTTGAGACCACTGCAACACTTTCTAACATAAGATTCTCACTTCATGATCTGTGTTGAGCCTAACCTCCCTCCTAGGGCCACAGAGCCTTATGGTGGTGATAGACGCCCTCACCATGGTGGCATATATCATCCAGATTTTTATCAAGAACTTCAGTTTTGTCTCTCAAGTTTGTAGGTTTGACAGTTTTCAAAGCCCTCTATGTCCATAGTAGCTTATTTATTACCCATCACCAGAGTACATACTGAGTGCAATAGCAGAACCATAAAAGGGTACCTCCAGGTCTAGACATTACAACCACTAAGGAGGCTCCACCTACCTCCCACCACAAACACAATCTCTAAGAACTCCTTTTCCCTCTCCACCCTGAGCATGTCCTGGCCCTCTAATTACAGGCTTCACTCTTTGAAGAGTACCATCATAGCCACAGACCATAGAGTACCATCATAGCCACAGACCACCTAGGCAAACCTAACAGAAATCCCATGTGATACAGCAGGAAAGTTTACCAGACTTACAGCAACAGGCATCAAACACCAGCCAAGGCTTGGCATTGGGAGACAGCAGATCCATTCAAAAGACTAAAGAGATGGTCTTCTATAGCACTGGATCAGATATGACTTCTTGAAAAACATCCATTTTGCGAGTCCCTCATCTAGGCATATCTTCTGGCACTAGGCTGTACCTACTGCATTTTTGGAGATGGTCCTTTTAATGATGTATGAGGAATCAGGCTGTGGTAGTCCAAGATGGGGCCAAAGGAAACCTTCCCTAACTCTCTGAAAGGCTTATGCTTCTGTGGAAGCCCTGAACGAGGCCTTAACCACTCTTAAGAAACCTCAACAAAAAAGGGGAGTTTGGCTGGAAAGTAGCTATAAATTTGTAAGTGTGCCCTGCAACCCCAAATATCCTCCATGGTTCACAGGTCCAGCATTCTAGAAATTAGAACAACGTGATTGGCATTTTCTTACTCTCCTTCCCCTATCCTGAACAACTTTTTCTAGATTGGTCTAGAGATGGACCACATGGACCATTCAAAGTTGGTTTGACAATTCCATCTATAATCTCCCTATCCACAGAATAATAGCTCAGAATACTCGAGGCAGGAATGAGAGTGTGTTAAGATATCATGGATTTGGTCTATCACATTTGGTCTAGGAGGACATGGGAGATATATTCTGCCTTGTGATTGAGGTATTTAATCCATTCACATTTAATGTTATGATTGATATGGTAGGATTCATGTCTGTCATTTTGCTAATTGTTTTCTATATGTCTTATGTCTTTCTTGTTCCTCAGTTCTTCCATTACTGCCACTATTTCTTAGTCTATCATTTAAGTTCTTTTGTTGTTACTGTTTATTATATTTTTGAGTGATTTTCTTAATGATTGCTCTGAGGATTACAATGTGCCTCTTAACTTAAAACAATCTAGCTCAAATTAATACTAACTTAATTCCAATAGTATATAGAAACTATATTCCAATATAGCTCCCTCTACCCTCCCTCTTTTATTCTATTATTGTCATTACTCTTTGTAGACTATAATCCCATTAGCACAGTTTTGTAATTATTGTTGTATGCACGCACCTTTTAAATTAGGAAAAGAAAAGAGTAAAACTATATATTTTATACTGTCTTTAAATGTATCTATGTAGTTACCTTTGTCAGCACTCTTTATTTATATGGATTCAAGTTACATGTTCTTGCTTACTAATGTTCTTTCTTTTCAGCTTGAAGGACTCCCTTTAGTATTTCTTGTAGTGCATACCTACTGGTAACAAATTCTCTTGATCTTTGTTTATCTGGGAATATATCTTTCATTTTTGAAGGATAAGTCTGCTGGATATAGAATTCTTGATTGGCCAGTCTTTTTCTTTCAACATTTTAAATATGCCATCATACTGTCTTCTGGCTTCCTTTGTTTTGATGAAAAGTAAGGAATTCCTTGTATGTGATAAGCCACTTTTCTCTTGTGGCTTTCAAGGTTTTCTCTTTTTCTTTGGCTTTCATCAATGTGACTGTGATGTGCCTAGGTGTGGATCTCTTTGTGTTTCTTACGAAGGTCATTGACTTTCTTGGATATATGGATTAATGTTTATCATAAAATTTGGAAGATTTCAGCTACTATTTATTCAAATGTTTTTCTGCATTATTCTCTTTCTTCCTTCCTTCAGGGATTCCCATTATATATAGGTTGGTATAAGCTGGTGTCCCCCAGGTCCATTAGGCGCTATTCATCTTTCTTCATTCTTTTCTCTTTCTGCCTCTCAGAGTAGATAATCTCAACTGACCTGAGTTCAAACTCACCAAGTTTTTTCTTCTGCCAACTCAAATCTGCTGTTGAGTCACTCTGGTGAATTTTTCATTTCAGTTAGTGTATTTTTCAACTCTAGAATTTGTATTTAGTTCTTTTTTCATCAATTTATATGTCTTTATTGATATTTTTCTATCTGGTGAGAAATCATTCTCCTATGTTTCTAATCCTTTAGATATGGTTTTCTTTACTTCTTTGAATATATTTCTAATACCTGATTTAAAGTCTTTGTCTAGTAAGTCCACTGTCTGGGTTTCCTCAGGGACAGTTTCTAATAACTGTGCTGTTTCCTGTATATGTGCCACACTTTCTTGTTTCTTTGCATGTCTAATAATTTTTTAAAAATCAGACATTTAAGGTAATATACTATAACAATTCTAGTATTAGATTACACTTCCCCCAAGTCTTATTATTGCCATGTTTTTGTTGTTGGGGAATTGTTGTTGTTGCAACTCATTTGTTTAGTGACTTTCCTGGGTTAATTCTGTAGACTTTGTATTTCCTGTGTTCTGGGGCCACTAAGTTCTCAGATATGTTTGTTTTTTAAGTTTTTGTTTTTATTTTTAAGCTCAGTTTCCTAGAGATCACACCTGGGTTCATGGTCAGCCAAAGATCAGTCAGAAGATTTCCTTAAATGCCTTGAACAAGTAAGTTTTCCACTCTTTACCAAGGAAGCCTGTGTGTGAAAACATGCCTTCAAACTTCAGGCAGTTTACAATTCAGCCTTAGCTTTTACTTTTTGCTTGCCAAGATCAGATAATTGAGTGACTAGGGCCTTCTCCTTTTCCAGGCTTTCTTGGATATATGCACAGGCTTTTAAATCCTCAGGACTACATTGAACATTTTCAAACTTCCCAATAATTATTTAGTTTAAAAGATTTTCCTTTAAAACTTTTGACTAGACTCATACTTGCCCTAACTGAAATCATAGCCTTAGGCAGCTGCAACATCACTAACAAAGCTGTGCTGAGAGTCAAATCAAATAGCCACAATACCTTAAAAATGGAGATTTTCTAGGGAGCTTCCAGTTTGGTCAAAATACTGACTGATTTCTGGGCATGGGGCTTTTAAGGAGTTCCAAAATTGGTCAGTCCTCTCCTTTGACTGTCAGGATGCTAGCTTTTCATGGCTACCAATTCCACACAATTTTAATTAAAATAGTACATTAGTAGACTACAATTTTTCTTCCAAGTAGAGCTTTTAGTCACATATTAAAACATTTGAAATGCAATGCTGTCATTATTCATTTATAAATAGTTTGCATATTTCTGTTTGATTTCATCTTTAACTCAAGAGTTACTTATTTTTTTAACTTTCAGGTATATTTTGTTTCTTCTTTGTATTTTCATTTTTTGTTTCAGAATGTTGAAGATATTTCTCAGCAGTTTTCTCACATCCAATATTGTCCATGAGAAGTCTAGTGTAGCTCTTAATCTCATTTCTTTGTGGCCAATCTGTTTTGTTCCTTCTAGAATATATTAGAACAATCTTAGCCCTTCACATTCTAAGAACATCACCACAATATTGGTATCAGATAATATTGTAGCGGGAAATAGATGGCACACTCAAAAGAATAAGGGAAGAGAGTTTAATGAAAGGTCAATTTGCAAGGGTATGAACTGGTTTAAGGGAAACAACAAGGGGTGGTGTAGCTCCCAGAGAATAGAAATAGCAAGACAGCGTTATCAACTGTAGGCCTAAAGAAGCAAGGGGAAGAGAACAACTTTTGAAATTAGTGAGAGCTGTAGCTCTGTGAGAGAGACTTCCTGCCAGGAGCTGTAGCATAATAAAGCCATTGCTGAACCATGGCTCACCTGGGAGGAGGCTAGGGAAATAGCATCCTGATTTCCTCCTGCCCTTCAATCTCTTGCCACTGCCTCTAACTGGCCAAACCCAAAAAGAAGCCAGAAAGCAAGGTATCCCTGATGATGAAGTCAATAGTATTCAGCCTCCAGGTGTATAGAACAAGGTAGAAAAGGGTAATCTGATGTATAAAATGTAGGTCAGGGCTTCCCTGGTGGCGCAATGGTTGAGAGTCCGCCTGCCGATGCAGGGGACACGGGTTCGTGCCCTGGTCCGGGAAGATCCCACATGCCGTGGAGCAGCTAGGCCCGTGAGCCATGGCCGCTGAGCCTGCGCGTCTGGAGCCTGGGCTCCGCAACGGGAGAGGCCACAACAGTGAGAGGCCTGTGTACCGCAAAAAAAAAAAAAAAATTGTAGGTCATTTTTTCATTCACCCCAGCCAGCACTCTGGCACCTTTCAATCTGTACACTTTTTCTTTCTTCAGCTAAGAAAATTTTTCCTTTGTTATTTCTTTGAATAGTTTATCCTCTCCTGGAAATTGTATTAGATGATTATTTGAACTTATGCATCTATTATTCCTATCTCTTAATTTTTCTTTTACATTTTCCATTTCTCTGTCTTTTGGGGCTGCATTCTAGTAAAATTTTTTGGCCCCATCTTCCAGCCCACCAATTAACTCTTCACCTATGCCTCTTCTGCTATAAAGTACATTGACTGAGTTTTCAATATTTTTATAATCATTTTCTTCAATCTCCAAAGTCTCTAATTTTCTTTTTCATAAAAACCTATTGATGATTTATAAATGCAATATCCTTCCTTAACTCTCTGAGAATATTAATTATTTTTAAGTCTTATTCTGTTTGCTCTAGTATCTGCTTCTTTGGATTTAATTCTATTTGTTGAGGTCGATGTCTCTCTTTCATAGTGTTGATTTACCTCAAATGTTTGGTGTTTCTTCACTGTGTGCTCATCTTCCCATGAAATATGTATCTGTTTACAGCATTCTGCCTTCAGTGATTATGAGAGATATGTGGAAAATTCTTCCAGGCAGGATGTATCAGAGACTGAAATAAGACAAAAATGACCACTATCATTGTTAGTATTGTTGTGGGAGTTCTAGCTAATGCAATAGACAAGAAAAATGAATGAAGTATAAAATAAGGGAAAGAAAAATACACATTATAATTTGCAGAATATATAATTGTCCATTTAGCACACATGAAATAGTTCAAACAAGCTCAGGATCAGGGTGAAGGTAAAGAGACAATTACATTTCTATGGCCTGGGGTTTTCTTTCCAGAAAGGATGGAATCAACATATTCGTTGTCTCTCCCACTGAATGCAGCTACAAAACGTGTACAGCAGGGGTCCCCAACCCCAGGCCACAGGCCAGAACTGGTCTGTGGCGTATTAGGAACCGGGCCACACAGGAGGAGGTGAGAGGCGGGTGAGCAAGCGAAGCTTCACCCGTATTTACAGCCTCTCCCCATCGCTCGTATTACCACCTGAGCTCCGCCTCCTGTCAGATCAGCGACAGCATTAGATTCTCATAGGAGCGCAAGCCCTACTGGGAATTGCACATGCGAGGGATCTAGGTTACGCGCTCCTTATGAGAATCTAAGGCCTGATGATCTGAGGTGGAGCTGAGGCGGTGATGCTAGTGCTGGGGAGTGGCTGCAAATACAGGTTAACATTAGCAGAGAGGTTTGACTACACAGAGACCATAATAAATCGATTGCTTGCAGACTCATATCAAAACCCTATCAGTGAGTGGCAAGTGAAAATTAAGCTACATCTGGAGGCAGCATTTATAGTGGCAAGTGAGTTGATGTACTTCAATTGTACAGCTGCATCTGCTGGCAGGATTTAAGTCAGAATCTGACACTTATTTTAGTCCATGTGTAGCCTGCCCGTTATTTTATTTACCGCTTCCATCTGCACCTCTTTCCTGCACTGCACACTTGTCTCAGTCACAGTTTTGGTAAGCCCACAAGCTAACCCTAGCCAAAATGAGTAAAAAACAAACATCGCTGGAGAGCTTCTTTGAAAAGGGGGAAAGACCCAATGATGAGACAGCAGAAGACTCTAAGACTGCCAACAAAAAGAAAACTGCATTTAAAAGGAAATACCAAGAGTCCTCCTTAAATTATGGTTCATTGCAACAGGTGATTCACATTCTCCAAGCTCGCTTTGTATAATATGTGGCGACCGGCTATCTAACGAAGCCATGAAACCTTCAAAACTGCTTTGCCACATGGAGACAAAGCACCCTGCATTAAAAGACAAGTCTTTGGAGTTTTCCAAAGAAAAAAGGTGAACGTGAAGAACAGAAGGAATTATTGAAGGCCACCACTTCATCAAATGTGTCTGCACTGAGAGCATCATTCTTAGTGGCTAGCCACATTGCAAAAGCTAAGACACCCTTTACTATTGGTGAAGAGTTGATCCCGCCTGCTGCTAAGGACATTTGCATGAACTTTTAGGGAAGGCTGCAGTTCAACAGGTGGCACGTGTTCCTCTTCCGGATAGCACCATAACTAGATGAACTGATGAAATAGCAGAGGATATTGAGGCACAATTGTTAGAGAGGATTAATGAGTCACCGTGGTACGCAATCCAGGTTGATGAGTCTACCAGTGTTGACAACAAGGCAACAATGCTTGTTTTTGTGAGATATATTTTTCAGGAAGATGTGCATGAGGATATGTTATGTGCACTTTTGTTGCCAAGCAACACCACAGCTGCAGAAATATTCAAGTCTTTGAATGATTACATATCAGGAAAACTGAATTGGTCATTTTGTGTCAGTATATGCACGGATGGAGTGGCTGCCATGACTGGACAGCTTTCTGGTTTCAGTACTCAGGTCAAAGAGGTTGTTTCTGAATGTGAGTCTACGCACTGTGTCATCCATAGAGAAATGCTAGCTAGCCAAAAAATGTCACCTGAACTTAGCAACGTTTTGTAGGATGTGATTAAAATTATCAACCACATTAAAGTACGTGCCCTTAACTCACATCTGTTCGCACAGGTCTGTGAGGAGATGGATGCAGAGAACACACGTCTTCTCTTACACACAGAAGTGAGATGGCTTTCTAAAGGCAGATCACTTGCCAGAGTTTTTGAGTTATGAGAGCCTCTCCAGAGATTTCTTTTAGAAGAACAGTCACCACTGGCAGCACATCTCAGTGACACAGAATGGGTCGCAAAACTTGCATACTTGTGTGACATATTCAACCTGCTCAACGAACTCAATCTGTCACTTCAGAGGAGAACGACAACTGTGCTCAAGTCGGCAGGTAAGTGGCTGCATTCAAAGCCAAACTGGAATTATGGGGGCGATGAGTGAACAATGGGGTTTTTGACATGTTTCAAACATTCACAGAGATTTTGAAAGAGACTGTGCCAGGACCTTCTTTCTCCCAGCTGGTGCATGATCACCTATCTAAAAAGAGTTTGAGCATTACTTCCCAACCACAAAAGACCCCCGAACTTGGAGGGAATGGATCTGCGACCCATTTGTGAATAAGCCAGGTGAATCAACTTTGTCCATGCTAGAAGACGATCAACTGCTTGAGATCACAAATGATGGTGTCCTTAAAAGTGTGTTTGAGACAACTTCAAATCTGCATATGTTCTGGATTAAAGTCAAGGTGGAATATCCTGAGATTGCCACAAAAGCACTGAAAAGCCTGCTTCCATTTCCAACATCCTATCTTTGTTAAGCAGGGTTTTCTGCAGAGACAGCAACCAAAATGAGATTACGGGGTAGACTGGACATAAGCAAAACACTTCAGGTGTCACTCTCTCCCATCACCCCCAGATGGGACCATCTAGTTGCAGGAATACAAGCTCAGGGCTCCCACTGATTCTGCATTATGGTGAGTTGTATAATTATTTCATTATATATTACAATGTAATAATAATAGAACTAAAGTGCACAATAAATGTAATGCACTTGAATCATCCTGAAACCATCACCCCGCCCCCGGTCCGTGGAAAAATTGTCTGCCACGAAACTGGTCCCTGGTGCCAAAAAGGTTGGGGACCACTGCTGTACAGAACACATGGAACAACTATTTAAAAACTGAAAGTAGGGACTTCCCTCCTGGTCCGGTGGTTAAGACTCCATGCTTCCATTGCTGGGGACACAGGTTCGATCCCTGGTCAGGGAACTAAGGTCCTGCATGCTGCACAGTGCAGCCAAAAAACAAAACAAAATGAAAAAACCCTGAAAAGTAAATAGCATGTGAACTGGGGGAACAAGACTAGAATTCAAAGTGTCACTGAGGTGGTGATAAGCTTGCCACTTTTTTTTTCCTTTGCTATCTTCCAGCCTGGACTCAAGGTAACCCAAAACTCAGAAGTCGGTTTCAGTGCAGACAGAGAGTTATCCAGGAAAGGTCATTTATTTCAAGCTTCAGGATTAAGAAAGGGGTCTCCTGGAAGCCACAGTGATGGCAGTGGAGTTTAGCAGGACTTTCCTCTCTGATCAAAGGGGCTGTGATCCCAAGATGGTGGAGTGAACCCACATTGCTTTTATTTCCTCTCTCTGTCATGTTGTCATTGGGCTCCTGATATAGACACAATCATAGGAAATGCATGGCAGAATAGCATAAATAAAACCCTACTTTTCTGGCTGGAGGACCAAGAAGGGGGACCCCCTAACTGTAAAGTACTGGGGAACTTGTAGAAAGGGGGGAGCTCAGGAAAGTGGCTCTATAAAATTGTCCAGGAACTCCTGGGTGTGAATCTGATCTTAAATGACATACCAAAGATATATCACACAAACATTAATAAATAGAAACCAGGAGTGGCTATATTAATATCAGAAAAAGTGGACTTCAGAGCAAATAAAATTACAAATAAAAACAGGGACATTACATAATAACTAAAGGGGCAACTCACCAAGAATACACAATCCTAAATGTGTATGCGGCTAACAACAGAGCCTCAAAATATATGAAATAAAAACTGATATTGTAAAAGACTGAAGGAAAAATAGACAAATCCACAATTACAGTTCGAGACTTTAACACTCCTTATCATTAACTGATAAAACTAGTAGACAGAAAATCAGCAAGGATATAAAATTGAACCCTAACAACAACCGACTACATTTAACTGATTTTAATAAAGCACTCCACTCAACAACAGCATAACAAACTTTCTTTTCAAGTGAACATGGAATATTCACAAAGATATACCATATACTGGGTCATAAAATAAAACTTATAAGAGACTTTACGTCAGAAACCATGGAAGCAAGAAGAGATATCATGAAATATTTTAAGTATTGAAAGAAAAAGACCTACTAACAGGGAATTCTATATTCAGCAAAATTTTTCCTTCAACAGTGAAGGAGAAATAAAGACTTTCTCAGACAAACAAAAGCCAAGGAAATTTGTCACCTGTAGACCTGCCTTGCAAGAAATGTTAAAAGAAGTTCTTCAGAGAGAAGGCAAATGATATAGGTCAGAAACTAGTACCTACATGAAGAAAGAAAGAGTGTTAGAGTGTAATAATTATGGTAAAATAAAATATTTTATTTTTTTTCTTTTTTTAGATTGAACTATAGTTGGTGTACAATATGATAAAAGTTACAGATGTACAAGGTACAGTTGTATAGTGATTCACAATTTTTAAAGGTTATACTCCATTTATAGTTATTATAAAATATTGGCTATATTTCCTGTGTTGTACAATATATCCTTGTAGCTTATTTTATACATAATAGTTTGCACCTTTTAATCTCCTACCGCTATATTGCCCCTCCTCCCTTCCCTTTCCCCACTGGTAACCACTAGTCTGTTCTCTATATATGTGAGTCTGCTTCTTTTTTGTTATATTCACTAGTTTGTTGTATTTTTTAGAGTTGCCTTATAAGTAATATCATGCAGTATTTGTCTTTCTCTGTCTGACATTTTTCACTTAGCATAATGCCCTTCAAGTCCATTCATGTTGCTGCAAATGGCAAATTTTCATTCTTTTTTATAGCTGAGTAGTATTCCATTGTGTATATATATACCACATCTTCTTTATCCATTCCTCTGTTATGGACATTTAGGTTGCTTCCATATCTTGGCTATTGCAAGTAATGCTGATATGAACATTGGGATGCAATGTGTCTTTTCGAATTAGTGTTTTTGTTTTTTTTCAGATATATACCCAGGAGTGGAATTGCCAGGTCATATGGTAGTTCCACTTTTATTTTCTGAGAAAACTCCATATTTTTTTCCACAGTGACTGCACCAATTTTTCTTCTTAATTGACCTAATAGATAACTGTTTCTTCAAAATAATAATAGCAACTGACATATAGACCAATGAAACAGAATAGAGAGCCCAGAAATAAATCCATGTAAATATGGTCAACTGACCTTTGACAAGGGTGCTGAGAACACACAATGGGGAAAGGATTGTCTTCAACAAATTGTGTTGGGAAAATTGGACATCTATATGCAAAAGAATGAAATTGGGCCCTTATATTACACCATACCAAAAAATCAAATCAAAATAGATTAAAAGCTTAAACTTAAGACCTGAAACTGTAAAACCCTAGAAGAAAACATATGGGAATGAGTCTTGGCAATGATTTCATGGATATGATACCAAAAGCACAGGCAACAAAAGTAAAAGTAAACAAGTGGATTACATCAAGCTAAAAAGCTTCTGCATATCAAAGGAAACCATCAAGAAAATTAAAAGGCAACCTATGGAATGGAAAAAATATTTGCAAACCATATATCTGATAAGAGGCTAACCTCCAAAATATATAAGGAACTCCTACAACTCAATAACAAAGAAACAAAACAAAGCAGAACCTAGTAACCCAATTAAAAAATGGGCTAAGGACTTGAACAGACATTTCCCAAAGAAGATGCAAATGGTTAACAGATATATTTTTAAATGCTCAAAATCAATAATAATCAGGGAAATGCAAATCAAAACCACAATGAGATATCACCTCATACCTGTCAGGATGGCTATTATCAAAAAAAAAAAAGACAAGTGTTGGCAAGAATATGGAGAAATTGGAACTCTTGCACACAGTTCCTACACTGGTAGGAATGTAAAATGGTGCAGTCACTATGGAAAACAATATGGACGCTCCTCAAAATTTTAAAAACAGAGCTACCACTTCTGGTATTTATCTAAAAGAATTGAAATTAGTATCTTGCAGAGATATTAGCACTCCCATGATTATTGCAAGACTATTCACAATAGCCAAGATGTGGAAACAACCTAAATGTCCATCGACAGATGAATGAATAAAGAAAATGTAGTATGTACATACAATGGAATACTATTTGGACTTAAAAAAAGAAAAAAAATTCTGCAATATATATATCATGGATGAACTTAGAAGATATTATGTTAAGTAAAATAAGCCAGTCACAGAAAGACAAATACTCACTTATGTGAGGTATCTAAAATAGTCAAATTCATAGAATCAAAAAGTGGAATGGTGGTTACCAGAGGCTGCAGGGAATGAGAAAATGGGGAGTTACTAATCAATAGGCATAAAGTTTCAGTCAAGCAATATGAATAAGCTCTAGAGATCTGCTGAACAACATTGTAACTGTGGTCAACAGTAATGTACTCTTAGAAATTTGTTAAGAGGGTAAATCTCATGTTGAGTGTTCTTACCACAATAAACTAAAATAATAATAGCAACAATATATTGGTTGATTATAGCTTATGGGTAAGTAAAATGAATGATAGCAAGGATATAAGAGATGAGAAGGAGAATTTGGGAATGCTGTGTTACAGGGTAACTGCACTACCTGTGAAGCATTATAGTGTTATTTGAAAGTAACTTAGATTAGCTGTAAATATATATTGCAAACCCTACAGCAGTCACTAATTTTTTAAAAATTAAGTACAGTTGACCCTTGAACAGCATGGGTTTGAACTGCATGGGTCCACTTATACATGGATGTTGTAAAATAAATACATACTACAGTACTACATGACCCATGGTTGGTAAATTCACATATGTGGAACCATGGATATGGAGGGCCAACTGTAAAGTTATACTCGGATTTTCAACTGTGCAGAGGATTAGCACCCTTAACCACCAAATTTTCCACTGTATAATTGGTGTACTAAGAGAAGAAAGAAAATGGAATCATATAAAGTGCTAAGTTAAAATGAGAGAAGGCAAAGAAAGAGGGGGAAAAAATAAAGAACAAGCGGAATGAATAAAAAACAGTTATAAATATGGTAGATAGTAATTCAACTATATAATTAATCACTTTCAATGTAAATGGTCTAAATATACCAATTAAAAAGCAAAGACTGGCAGAGTGGATAATAAACTAAACCAAACTATATTTTTTCTACAGGAAACCCACTCTAAATATTTAGACACTGATCGATTAAAAGTAGACAGATGGAGAAGCATATACCATGCTATCACTAATCGAAAGAAATTTGGAATAGTTATTTATTTCAGACAAAGAAGACTTGAGAGTAAGGAAAATTATCAGAAAGAAAGAGCTGTGTTACATAATAATAAAGGAGTCAATTCTCCAAGAATATATGAGAATCCTTAATGTGTATGCACCTAGCAGCAGAGTGTCAAAATATGTGAAGTGAAAACAGAACTGCAAGGAAAAATAGATGAATCCGCTATTATAGTTTCAGACTTCAACAGAACTCTTTCAGTAATAGATAGATCAAGCAGGCAGAAAATCAGTAAGGATATAGTTGAACTAAACAGCACCACCAATCAACTGGATATAATTTACATCTATGGAATACTTCATCCAACAACAGCAGAATACACATTCTTCTCAAGCTCACATGGAACATTCATCAAGATAATTCACATTATGGGCCATAAAATGCATCTTAATATATCTAAGCTAGCAGAGATCATACAAAGTATGCTCTCAAATCACAAAGGAATTAAACTAGCAGAGAACAGAAAGATAGCTGGAAAATTCCGAAATATTTAGAGATTGAACAACATATCTCTAAAGAAGTCTCAAGAGGAATTTTAAAATATTTTTAACTAAATGAATATGAAAATACAACTTATCAAAATTTGTGGGATGTAGCAAAATCACTTAGAAATAAATCTTTAGCATTGAATACACACATTAGAAAAGAAGAAAGATTTAAAATCAATAACCTAAGCTTGTAGCTTTGGCCAATTGATGTTTGACAAGCATGCAAAGGCAGTTCAGTGTAGGAAGGATCTTTTCAACAAGTGGTGCTGAAACAATTGCATATCCCATGTGCGATAAAAGAATCTTGACCTAAATCTCACACCTTATAGAAAAATTAATTCAAAATGGATCATAGACCTAAATGCAAAAGTTAAACTATAAAACTTTTAGAAGAAAACATAGGAGAAAATCTTTGTGACCTGGGGTTAAACAAAGGGTTTTTAGCTTTTTTTTTTTTTTTTTCCGGTACGCGGGCCTCTCACGTTGCGGAGCACAGGCTCCGGACGCGGAGGCTCAGCGGCCATGGCTCACGGGCCCAGCCGCTCCGCGGCATGTGGGATCTTCCCAGACCGGGGCACGAACCAGTGTCCCCTGCATCGGCAGGCACGCTCTCAGCCACTGAGCCACCAGGGAAGCCCAACAAAGGGTTTTTAGACATGGCACCAAACTATGATCCTTAAAGGAGAAAGTTGATGTTAGATTTCATCAAAATTAAAAAATTTTGCTCTACAAAAACACTGTGAAAAGAATGAAAAGACAAGCTTGCAAAAAATATTTGCAAACTGCATATACAACAAATCTCTCATATCTAGAATATATAACAAACAGTAAGAAAAAAACCCAATCAAAAAATCTTTGAAAGAGAATCTGGAAAAGAATATATATACATGTATATTGTATAACTGAATCACTTTGCTGTACACCTGAAACTAACACAACATTGTAAATCAGCTACACTTCAATTAAAGAAATAAAATTTTAAAAATCTTTAAAAGACTATCCAAAGAGGATATATGAAAGGTAAATAAGCACAAAAAATTGTCAACAACTTTAGAGAAAAGTAAATTAAAAACGTGATGAAAAGCAAATTAAAAACATACACCTATTAGAATAGCTAAAATTTTAACATGTAATCATTTAATTAAAAACAATACCAAGTACTGCAAGGATGTGGAGAGATGAACATATATTACTGATGGGAATGCAAAATGGTGCAGTCACTCTGAAAAACAGTGTGGCAGTTTCTTACAAAGTTAAATATATGCTTTCCATATAACCCAGTATCTTAGTCTGTTTGGGCTGCTGTAACAAAAATACCATAGACTGTGTGGTTTAAACAACAAATATTTATTTCTCACAGTCTGGAGGTTTGGGAAGTCCAAGAACAAGGCACTAGCAGATACAACATCTGGTGAGGGCCCACTTTCTGATTCATAGCTATCTTCTTGCTGTGTTCTCACATAGCTAAAGGGGCAAGGGAGCTCTCTAAAGTCTCTTTCATAAAGGCACTAATCCCATTATGAGGGTTCCTCCCTCTTGGCCTAATCACCTCCGAAAAGTCCCACTTCCAAATACCATCACATTGGTGATCAGGTTTCAACATATGAATTTTGAGGGACACAAATATTCAGTTTATAACACCCAGTAGCGCCACTCCTGAATATTTTCCCTAGAGAATTGAAAACATACATCCACTCAAAAATATGTATAGGAATGTTCATAGCAGCATTATTCATAATAGCCAGAAAGTGGAAACAACCCAAATGTCCTTCACTAGGTGAATGGTTAAATTTTGGTTCATCCATACCATGAAATACTACTCAGCAATAAAATGTAACAAACTATGTGTACCCTATTAATACATTAGATGTAGTTATGCTAGTGAAAGAAACCAGTCTCAAAAGGTTAAATACTGCATGATCCACTTATATGACATTTTTGAGAAGACAAACTATGTTGATAGAGAATAGATTAGCACTTGTCAGTACAAAAGGACAACGTGAGGGAATTTTTTTGGAGGGTAGAACTGATCTGGCTCCTGATTGGAGTGGTGGTCACACAAATCCATATATGTGTTAAAATTCATAGAACTGTACACCAAAAAAATCTATTTTACTGTATGTTATGTTTTTAATTAATAAACTTAATTTTTTAGAGCAGTTTTAGGATAAGAGAAAAATTGACTGGAAAGTACAGAGAATTCAAATACATCCCAACATACACACAATCTCCCCCACTATCAGCATCCCATATCACAATAGTATATTTGTTCCAATCAATGAATCTACATTGACACATCATTATCACCCAAAGTCCATAGTTTACATTAGGGTTCACTCTTGGTGTTATACATTCTACAGGTTTGGACATATATATATAATAACATATATCCACAATTATAGTAGCATACAGAATAATTTTACTGCCCTAAAAATCTTCTGTGCTCTGCCTATACATCCCTTACTTCCTCTAACTCCTGGCAACCGCTGTTTCTTTTTACTGTCTCCATAATTTCACCTTTTGCAGAATGTCATATAGATGGAATCATATAATATATACCTTTTTCAAATTGGCTTCTTTACTTAGTAATGTGCATTTTCCTCCACGTTTCTCATGATTTAATAGCTCATTTCTTTTTAGTGCTAAATAATATTCCATTATCTGAATATACCACAGCTTATTTATACATTTACCTACCGAAGGACATCTTGGTTGCTTCCAAGTTTTGGAAATTATGAATAAAGTTGTTATAAACATCTGTGTTCAGGTTTTTGTGTGGGCATAAGTTTTCAATTACTTTGAGTGAATACACAATTGCTGGATCATATGGTAAGTGTATGTTTAGTTTTGTAAAAAACTGCCAAATTGTCTTCCAAAGTGGCTATACCATTTTTCTTTCCAGCAATGAAGGAGAGTTCCTGTTGCTCCACATCCTTACCAGCTTTTGATGTTGTCAGTGTTTGGATCTTGACCATTCTAATAGGTGTGTAGTGATATCATATTGTTGTTTTAATTTGCAGTTTGCTAACAACATATGATGTTGAACATCTTTTCATAGGCTTATTTGCCATCTGTATTTCTTCTTCGATGACGTGTCTGTTCAGGTCTTTTGCCTATTTTTTAATTGGGTTGTTTGTTTACTTATTGTTGAGTTTTAAGAGTTTAAGAGGGTTTTTTGGTATATTTTAGATAGTAATCCTTTATCAGATTTGTGTTTCGAAAATATTTTCTGCCAGTCCATGGCTTGTCTTCTCATTCTTTTGACGTGGTCTTTCACAAAGTAGGTTTTTAATTTTAATTAAGTCCAGCTTATCAGTTGTTTATTTCATGGATTGTGGCTTTAGGTGTTATACCTAAAAAGTTATGGCCATACCAGTAGGTTTTTTCCTTTGTTATCTTCTAAGAGTTTTATAGTTATGCATTTTACATTTAGGTCTATGATCCATTTTGCATTAACTTTTGTGAGGGGTGTAAGGATTGTGTCTAGATTCTTTTTTTTTTTTGCATGTGTATGTCCAGTTGTTCCAGCACAGTTTGTTGAAAATTCCACCTCTGCTCCATTGTATTCCCTTTACTCCTTTGACAAAGATCAGATGACTATATTTATGTGCTTCTATTTCTGCACCCTCTATTCTGTTCCATTGATATATTTGTCTAGCCTTTCACAAATACTACACTATCTTGATAACTGTAGCTTTACAGTAAGTCTTGAAGTCAGGTAGTGTCAGTCCTCCAACTTTGTTCTTCAACATTGAGTTGGTTATTTTGGCTTTTTTGCCTCTCCATATAAATTTTTTTTTGTTTTTTTTTTTTTTGTTTTTTTTTGTTTTTTTTTTTTGTTTTTTTTTTTTTGTTTTTTTTTGGTTTTTTTTTTTGCGGTACGCGGGCCTCTCACTGTTGTGGCCTCTCCCGTTGTGGAGCACAGGCTCCGGACGCGCAGGCTCAGCGGCCATGGCTCACGGGCCCAGCCACTCCGCAGCATGTGGAATCTTCCCAGACCGGGGCACGAACCAGTGTCCCCTGCATCGGCAGGCGGACTCTCAACCACTGCGCCACCAGGGAAGCCCTCCATATAAATTTTAGGATCAGTTTGTTGATATCCACAAAATAACTTGCTGGAATTTTGATTGGGATTGCTTTGAATCTACAGATCAAGTTGAGAAGAACTGGTATCTTGACAATATTGAGACTTTCCATGAATATGAAATGTTTTCCCAACTATTTAGTTCTTCTTTGATATCTTTCCTAGAGTTTTCCTCATTTAGAGCTTGTACATATTTCATTAGATTTATAAATATTTCAATTTTGTGCTAATGTAAATTTTAATGTGTTTTTAATCTCAAGTTTCACTTGCTCATTGTTGGTATACAGGAAAATGATTGGCTTTTGTATGTTGATCTTATATACTGCAATCTTGCTATAATTGGTTATTACTTCCAGGAGGCTTTATTTTGTCAGTTCTTTCAGATTTTCTACATAGACAATCATTTCATCTGTTAACAAAGACAAGTTTATGTCTTCCTTCTCAATCAGTATACCTTTTATTTCCTTGTTTTATTGCAAGAGGTAGGACTTCCAGTACAATGTTGAAAACAAATGGTGAGAGGAATATCCTTCCCTTATTCCTGATCTTAGTGGGAAAGCTTCAAGTTTCTCCCATTATGTATGATGCTGGCTGTAGACTTTTTGTAGATGTTCTTTATCAAGTTGCAAACAATTCCCTCTATTCCTAATTTGCTGATATTTTATTCATAAATAAGTGTTGGATTTTGTCAAATGCTTTTTCAGATATTCATATGATCATGTGATTTTTTTTCTTCTTTAGCTTATTGATGGGATGGATTACTTTTCAAATGTTGAACAAACCTTGAATATCTGGGATAAATTCTACTTATGTCACTTTTCTCTTGCTGCTTTCAAACTTCTCTCTTTGTCTTTAACTTTTGAGAATCTGATTATAATTTGTCTTATAATAATCTTTTGGTTGATTTTGCTTAGGGTCCTTTGAGCTTCACTTGTCTGGATGTCTATATTCCTCCCTAGATTTTGGAAGTTTTCAGTCAATATTTCTTTAAATAAGTGTTCTTTCCTTCCCCCACCCCTCTCGTCTCTTCTGCTTCTTGGACTCTCAAAATGCATATATTTGTTCATTCAAATATAAGTCCTGTGTGCTTTCTTCATTCTTTCTTCTTTTTGTTCCTCTGGCTGATTTCATATGACCTGTCCTCAGGTTCACTGATTCTTTCATATGCATGATTGACTCCGCTATTGAAGTTCTCTATTGATTTTTCAGTTCTGTCACCATATTCTGCAGTTCTAGGATTTCTATTTGATTCTTTTTTATGCTTCCTATCTCTGTTAAACATCTCATTTTTCAATGTATTGTTTTCCTGATTTCTTTTAGGTGTCTGTGTTCTCTTGCATCTCATTTAGCTTTTTAAAGATGATTATTTTGAATTATTTGTCAGGCTATTTGTAGATCTCCATTTCTTTGGGTTGGTTACTAGAGCTTTATTCGTTTTCTTTGGTGGTGCCATGTTTGCTTGATTCTTCATGATTCATGCAGCTTTGTGTTGGTGTCTGTGCATTTGAAGGACCAAACACCTCCTCCAGCCATTACAGACTGATTTCAGCAGGTAAAAACCTTGTCCTGTCAGGTATCCAGGATGATGATATTGTCTCTGGGACAGCAGTCAACCAGGTTGGAACTGAGTCATGTGTTTTCAGGCCTGTTGGGCCTGAAAACACATGACAGGCATGAGTTCTATCTGAGCAGGCATGAGTTCTATCTGGTCCCTGGGTATACAGGACTGCATCCAAGACCTCAGTCAGTAGGACTGGATCTGGGAGAAGGGTCTGCTTCATGGTCCATAGATGGCAGATCTGTTACCAGGTGTATAGATGCATGTGACTCCCATTGATTCCCTGGGAGGGCTCCTGACAGGTCACTGGGCACTTTTCTGGGTGGACAGAATTGGCCCTGGACTACAGCTTATAGGAGCTGGAACTGAGACACAGGGTCCACAGCTTGGACCAGTGCCTGCAAGCCTGTCTCCAGGGGCATGAACAGGCATGCCTCCTGCCAGGTTCCTGGTGGCAGAAGTCCCCCTACACTGCAGCTGAGCAGGACTGGAGCTGGGTCACAGTACTGTTTCAGGATCAACAGTCAGACCCAGGTCAGCAAGCCTACCTTTGGGAGTACAGAAGAATGTGTCTCCCTTTGGGTCCCTGTATGGGCAGGACTGCTCCTGAACTGTGGTTGGATCCAAGTCACAGGGCCACTTCAGGCTCTGCAATCAGCAGGACTGCCTCCTGGTGGGCCACAGATGGGCATTTCTCCTTCCAGATCCCTGGTAGGGCAGGTCCACTCCCAGGCTGTGGGAGGAAGGACCTGCAGTGAGGTTTCAGGGCCACTTCAAATCTGCAGTCAGACTGAAGTCAGTGGGCCTAGTCTGGGGACACATATGGAAGTATCTCCCACCCAATCTCTGGGTAGGCAGGACTGGCAGCAATATGGGCTGGAGCTGGGTCATGAGCCATTTCAGGGTCTACAGCCAGGACCAAGGTTGGTAGGCCTGTTACCCAAGACACAAGTAGGCCTGACTACTGCCGAGTCCCTTGGCAGATAGTACTGGTGGCAGGACCAAGGCCAAATGGGGCTGTAGCCAAGTCCACGGGGGGATAGGGCTGTTTCTAGATCTGTAGCTGGACCATGGTCAGTGAGTCTGCCACATGACGTGGGCCTGCTTTCTCAAAACAGCCCTCCTTCTTCTTGGGGTCCAATGTGGTTTCACAATCTCCTACTTGGATCCCAAATCTCCCACAAAGGCACTTTGGGCCATGAGTGGCTGCCAAATTATTGTTTCTAAGGGAGGATACACAGCAGAGGACCTTCAACTGTGCCATCTTGCTGATATCAGTCAGCTTTTTGTGGTTTGAATTGAGCATTTTATATGATTCTATTTTCTCTCCTTTCTTAGCATATCAATTATACTTCTCTTTTTTACTTTTTCTAGTGGTTGCACTAGAGTTTTCAGTATATGTTTAAAATTAATATAAATCCATGTTCAAATTATACTATATCACTTCATGGGTAGTGCAAGTACCTTGTAATAACAAAATATTCCTAATTCCTCCCTCTTTTCCCCTATATCATTACTGTCATTCATTTAACTTACACATATGCATACATAAGCATATTTTTATATATATAAGCATACATACATTGTTGCTATTTTTATTTTGAACAAACACCTGTTATATCAATAAAGAATAAGAAAAGTAAAAGTTTTATTTTACTTCACTTATCCCTTCTCCAA
The DNA here is from genome assembly GCF_951394435.1 of Stenella coeruleoalba. Lineage (NCBI taxonomy): Eukaryota > Metazoa > Chordata > Mammalia > Artiodactyla > Delphinidae > Stenella > Stenella coeruleoalba. Next base: position 53,653,783 of record NC_137152.1, read on the forward strand.
TGCTCTTCCTTTCTTTATGTAGATCTGAGTTTCTGAGCTATATCATTTTCCTTTTCCCTAAAGAAATTCTTTTAACATTTCTTGCAAGGTGAGCATACTAGCAACAGATTTTTTCAATTTTTATTTGTCTGAGAAAGTCTTTATTTCTCCTTAACTTTTGAAGTATAATTTCACAGGGTGCAGACTTCTAGGTTAGTGAGTTTTTTCTCTCAACACTTTAAATATTTCACTCCACTCTCTTCTTGCATGATTTCTGAGAAGTCAGGTATAACTTTTAGATTTGCTCCTCTATCAGTAAGGTTTTTTTCCCTCCAGCTTCTTTCAAGATATTTTTCTTTACCTTTGATCTTCTGAAGTTTGAATATGATATGCCTAGTTGTAATTTTTTTGCATTTATCATATTTGATGATCTCTGAGTTTGGGGGATCTATGGTTTGATGTCTGACATTAATTTGGGGAAATTCTCTCATTATTGCTTCAAACATTGCTTCTATTCTTTTCTCTCTTTCTTCTCCCAGTATTCCCATTATGAGTGTGTTACATCTTTTGTAGTTGTCCCACAATTTTTAGGAATTCTGTTTGGTTATTTTTTCTTTTTTTCAGTTTTTTTTCTCTTTGTTTTCAGTTTTGGAAGTTTATATTATCAGTTTCACAAGCTGAGAGATTCTTTCCTCAGTCATGTGCAGTCTATTAATGAGCCCATCAAAGGCATCCTTCATTTCTGTTAGTGTTTTTGATCACTAGCATTTATTTTTTTATTTTTTCTTAGAATTTCCATCTCTCTGGGGCTTCCCTGGTGGCGCGGTGGTTGAGAGTCCGCCTGCCAATGCAGGGGACACGGGTTTGGGCCCTGGTCCAGGAAGATCCCACATGCCATGGATCAACGAAGCCCGTGTGCCACAACTACTGAGCCTGCGCTCTAGAACCCACAAGCCACACCTGCTGAGCCCGCGTGCCACAACTACTAAAGCCCGTGCTCCTCAACAGGAGAAGCCACCACAGGGAGAGTCCTGCACACCGCAGCGAGGAGTGGCCCCTGCTCGCTGCAGCTAGAAAGAGCCTGCGCACAGCAGCAAAGACGCAGCGCAGCCAAAAAAAAAAAAAAAAGAATTTCCATCTCTCTGTTTATATTATGCATCTGTTCTTGCATGTTGTCTATTTTTTCCATCAAAGCCTTTAGCATATTAATAATAGTATAAAAAATTTGGGGGCTAATAACTCCAACATTTCTATCATATCTGGATCTACTTTTGATGCTTGTTCAGTCTCTCCAAACTGTGTTTTTTGCCTTTTAGTATGCCTTGTAATTTTTCGTGAAAGGTGGACATGATGTACTGGGTAAAAGGAACTGTGGTAAATAGGTCTTTAGTAGTCTAGTGCTAATGTGTGTGTGTGGGGAAGTGTCTTATAGTCCCATGATTAGCTCTCAATCTTTTGGTAAACCTATGCTCCTGGACTGTGAACTTCAGTGCTTCTCAGTCCCCTCCCCCCATCTTAGGTGGAACAGGAAGGCTAAAGGGGCTTGAATTGGGTATTTCCCTTCTCCCACATGGAAACTAGAGCTGGCTGGAGTTGGCTATTTCTCCTCTCCAGGTAGGTTAGGCTTTGCTAATATCTCAGTAGGATAAACTCTGGTTAAGTAGCTTGTCCTGAGGGCAAACCCTGTTTAGAAGAATGTCATGCTCTGACATACTGCAAAATGGTTCCTTTTCTTCCCCTCCTGCTGGAAGCATGAGGAGATTTTTTTTCCAATATTCACTGGGAGAACCTGATAGAACTCCTGAAATGAAAATTCTCAAAACCATGGGGGGGTCCCACTATGAATGCGTCTCCTTGTCACTCTGAACCTCCAACAATTCATCAACTACAGTTCAAATTTTCTTATCCAAGCACTGGTCCCACAGATGTTTCTGCTCATGAGTTTCTGCTCTGGTAAGTTATGATTCTCTGTATCTTCTTGCCTGTTTGTCCAATTTGGGGGGCATCAGTCCTCCCTGTGATCTCACTTCTCTAACAGATCTAAGACAAGTTATTGATTTTTCAGTTTGTTCATCTTTTTATTTGTTGATAGGATGCTGTGGCAACTTCTAAGCTCCTTACATACTGTGCTGGAAACTGGAAGACTGATGTGTTAATTTAAAGATAAAATTTAAAAAAAAAGTTTCTCAGCTGCACCATAGTCCAAATGATGCCTCACTTCTTCGTGCAAATGATGGTGAGAGCCATGATTAGGCTTGAGACATGGGTTATAAACTTGCAATGATAGCCTGCAAGTAAACCCCAAGTTTGTATGTCCTTGATGATTTAGGGGTTTGCTGTTCAAACCCTGCAGGCACTTTGTTCATTATCAGCTAAACCAATGGTTTATAAAAGTCAGTGGCATCAGAACTATTTTGAAAGAATTAATCCTGGTCTCCATCCCAGAATTTCTGATTTAGGAGATCTGAGTGAGGCCTGACAATTTGTTTGTTTTTGTATTTCTTTTGTTTGGACACTTGTTTGGATGTTTTGTTTTGTTTGTTTGTTTTCTGCTTCTCAGCCATTCTGATGCACAGAAAGATTTAGAAACTACTAGTCTAGATCAGAATTCTAAGATTCAAATTCCAAGCTATCAATATGCATTTCTTTGATGTGACCTGCAGGTGGTGCTGCTGTATTAGCCCAATATAACTCAAACCAAGAACTAAAGGGAAAACAGGTTTAGGGATTAAATTATAAATTTAGAGCCCTAGATCCAACAAGAATAAAACATCTAATTGTTTAAGTGACAAAACAATAAAGGTTAATGCATATCAATATGATAGTAATATAATACCTTATATTAACCCCCAAGTGATATGACATTTTTCACCCTTCTAACTCAAATGAGGCTATATTTAGGTACCCAGCAGGTCCAGGTTTATAAATACCTGGGCTCCTCTCATAACACCATTGCCTTTAACCACTGGAGACCTGTCATCCCATGAAATTTTTTTTTTTTTAATTTTTTGGCCATGCTGAGCTGCATGCAGGATCTTAGTTCCCCAACCAGGGAGAGAGCCCATGCCCCCTGCAGTGGAAGCACGGAGTCTTAACCACTGGATCGCCAAGGAAGTCCCCTCCTGAAGCCTTTTCTTAACCTTTTACGAAAGAGCCAGTGCCTGAGTGGAGGAATTTGAAGATTTAATATACCTCTGCCATAGATTTTATATGTGGTGTCCTTGAGCCTTGGCTCCTGAATCAGAGTATGAGCGCCTTGACTTTTCAAGGGTGGGCATCCTGACTATAAGACCCCAAAAACAGTTGAAGGTGTATACTGTACTAGAATTTCCATCTCCTGTTCTGAAAACACCTCTCAAGTAAGGGACAATTTACTTGGCAAAATGGGTTCTCTGGCCATAAGCCTGACCCAAAGATAATGTTGGCAGTACTTATAGGTGATGTTCAGGGTCTCAACTGTTCCAGGAAATGATAAGTTTGTAGGTCTCAAGATAGGTACATCTAAGGTCAAACAGACACGTGGCCAGGGAGTGATCGTTTATATTATTTATATCTGAGCTTCAAGAGTACAGGTGCCATCAGAAGCAAACGCCCTTCAACAAAGCAGAGCTTCCCAAGCCATGTGCTGCATTGCTCAGCCTTAAGGGGCTGGGCAGAAACTGAGGCAGCTGGAGCCTGGACCAGTAACCTCTGACTATGAGTAGGCTCCATTTGCCCCACAGCACTATATAAATGTTATCATTTTCTATGTGCATTTTGGCATGATAAAGATTAGAAAGTTCTGTAATAAATTTTGCCAGGACTAGGGCAGACCTGAGACAGGTCAGTTGCTGGGGTTATTATACCTAATTCCCCAATACCCTCAAAGACCACCGAATACATTTGTTTTTAACTGGGAACCACCCCCCTCTTGACAGTTTCTTTAATAACCAGAACATCTCCTGGCTCAGTGTGAGGTTCAGATAAAATAAGGGTTATGCCTGAGCATACTCCATTTTCCTGTTACTGGCAGCTACAATGTTTTCCAGTTATGCGTTCAGGACCTGTGGCACAATCCCCCCTTGTGGCCTGCTCACTAAGCTACTATCAAGCAGAAATATCTCTATCCCAACCCATGTCCTCATGCAATGACTCCTCCTCATCTGCCTCGGGTGGATGTACACTAGTCCCTGTATCAGAGCTACCAGCAGACGCTTAAGCCTAGAATGTCTAGGACTTTGGCTGGTTCGATAGTCTAGGCTAGTTTGTTTCAGATAAGACTTCCTCTTAGAAGCATGGCCTCAGGGTGAGATTATTCATCTGTCAGCAGAATGTGATGGAATGAAGGCTTACTGACCTTTACCCATAGTAGAGGCAGAAAGGGTGGTGTTGGCCTTTTCTATCAGGACACGGATGTAATATGGCTAGAAATATCATGGAATCTTTCCTGAGGGGGCTACCAGGCTATATATAAGGAACAAATTATCTTTCTACTACCTATCTGCCTCCCAACCCTACCCGCTTAGGAGGTTAGGAGATACATGAGAAATGCCACTAACCCAGAATTTCCATGAAAGTCTACAGCAACACAGACAAAACCTGGAGTTGGAAGCCAAAGGACATTAACCTGAGTCCCGAGATCATCAGGACTGTGAACGCAAGGTGAGCAGGTCTGCCCTGGCCTCTGTCAGCTGGCTCTTGGGGAAAATGTAGCTTCTTTCTATCATTTCAAATCTTTAGTAAAGAAATGCCCATTCAGCCTTTTGTGGTGAACTGTGTTGAATAAAGGGACAGAACTTCAAAGGGGGTGTCCTGAAAAAACAAACAACCCAATCAAAAAATAAGCAGAAGTTCTAAATAGACATTTCTCCAAAGAAGACATACAGATGGCCAAAAAGCACATGAAAAGATGCTCAACATCATTAATGATCAGAGAAATGCAAATCAAAACTACAATGAGGTATCACCTCACACCAGTTAGAGTGGGCATCATCAGAAAATCTACAAACAATAAATATTGGACAGGGTGTGGAGAAAAGGGAACCCTCCTACACTGTTGGTGGGAATGTAAATTAGTACAACCACTATGGAGAACAGTATGGAGGTTCCTTTAAAAACTAAAAATAGAACTACCATATGATCCAGCAAACCCACTCCTGGGAGTGTATCTGGAGAAAACCATAATCCGAAAAGATACATGCACCCCAATGTTCATTGCAGCACTGTTTACAATAGCCAAGACATGGAAACAACCTAAATGTCCATAGACAGATAAATGGATAAAGAAGATGTGGTACATGTATACAATGGAATATTACTCAACCATAAAAAATAATGAAATAATGCCATTTGCAGCAACATGGATAGACCTAGAGATTATCATACTAAGTGACATTAATACTTGAGAAACAACCAACCATTATAATCACACTTTGGGGAAGATATTTAATGGCCTATAAAATGCTCACAATGTAATAAATGTAAAAGGAGACAAAACTGTTTGTGCAGTTTTATCTATGTTTACCATTCTGAAGTTATATGTCTATTCTACATCTATTTACCAATAAATATATAGGGAGATACAAACAACACTGAAATGCAACATTGACTTACCTTGAGGTAGTAAGATATTGAGTGATTTTTATTTAAATCTTTATATATTCCTTATTTTTTTAATAAAAGCTTTATTGGTATGTAATTCATATACCATAAAATTCACACTTTTAAAGTGTACAATTCAGTGGTTCTTAGTATATTCACAAAGTTGTGCAACCATCACCATAAACAATTTTAGAACATTTTCATCACCTCCAAAAGAAACACCATAACTATTAGCAATCACTCCCCATGCTACCACTAATCAGCTGTTTCATCTCTATGGATTTGTCTCTTTTGGACAATTAATATAAATGGAGTCATACAAGAGGTGGCCTTTTGTGACTTGCTTCTTTCACTTAGAATGTTTTCAAGGTTCATGCAGGTTGCAGCATGTAACAGTGCTTTGTTCCCTTTGATGGCCAAATAATATTTCACTTTATGGATATACCATATTTTGTGTATCCACTCATCTGTTGCTGGACATTTGGGTTGTTTCTACTATTTGGCTATTATGAATAATGCTATTATAAATATTAGTTTGCACATCTTTGTTTAGACATATGTTTTTATTTCTCTTGGGTAGATACCTATCAGTGAAATTGTTGAGTTTTATAGTAGCTCTATGTTTAACTTTTTGAGAAACTGCCAGACTGTTACATTTCTTATTTTCCAAACTCTCTATTATGAATATATACTGCTTTTATGATCATAAAAATAAAAATTTCACAATAGACAAAAGAAACCACAAAAGTTTCTGTAGCCATCATATACTAGTTGACTCAGATAATCACTCCAGGCTCAGCCTACCACCTTCTTGTTCACATGTTTCCTTTTCACTGACCCCTGGTTTCTGTCACACTGGTATTTTACTTAAATGAATGCCATCATGCTTGGAGCAGAAGAGGTGGTAACAAAAGCCCTCAGGTGAGAGTATGCTTGCTAAGCTCATGGGACAACAGCAAGTAGGCCAATGTGGCTGGAATACAGTGAGCAAATGTGTGAGAGTGGTAGATGAGGTCAGAGAGGAAATAGCATCAGTCAGGGAAGGCCTCTCTGACAAGGCGGTATTTGAGCAGATATCTGCAAGAAAGCATTCCAAACAAAGGGAACAACCAGTAAGTACAAAGGCCCTGTGGTGGGTGCATGCTTGGCTAGTTTGAGGACTAGCCAAGGGAGTTGGTATGGCTGGAGGAGTGTACGTGGGGATGAGAGTGATGGGCAAGGACGGTAGAGAGACATGGGGAGGGACAGATATTGTAGGGACTGGAAGACCATTGAGAGGGTATTTACTTTCAAAGAAATAGGGAGCAGTGGGAGAGTTTTAAGGCCAGGAGGAACATGATCTAACATATTTTAGAAGAATCCTTCTGCTGCTGTGTGAGGGGAAGCTTCAGAGGTTAACAGGGGCTCTCCAACTACCCTGACTTTCTGAACCAACTCCAGTGAACCCTGGGCTTCACAAAGGCTGATATCCAAGATATGTATAGATATGTCAGCCAGATGGAATTTTACTAACTTAAATCAGATTACAGTATCCCCGGTTTAACACCTTCCCATCACACTCAGTAAACTCCAACATCCTTGCCTGATGACTTATCTGTCCTCATCACCTCCCGCTCTGCTCCAGCCACATTGGGCTGTCTTCCTAGTTGCCCTTCTCCCTCATTCAGCAGGTTTATTCTTACCTCAAGGCCTTTGCACTTTTTCCTTCTTCTAGAACATTCTTCTCCAAGCTCTTCCGATGGCTTGCTCCTTCTTATCATTCAGCTATCAGCCAAAATGTCACTTTTTCAGAGGGGCTTTCCCTAACCTCTCACTATAAAGTAGCTCCTGGGGCCGTCCCTCCTACAGAGCCTAACTTTCTTCCTTCTCTGAATTTACCTTTCTTTATACTTATCTTCACTATTTATTTACTGTCTAAGTTCATCACGAGAACGTGAACTCCACGAGGAGAGGGACTTTATTTTATTCAGTGTTGTATCTGCAATAACCTAGGACAGTGTTGGCATAGAGTAAACATTTAATAAATGCTTGCTGAACAGATGAGTGAAAGAAAATCAAGCTTTTCCATGCTTGATTTCTGTACTGCAGAGACAAGTTAGACTTTTTCTGAGAGAAAATGTACAAAAAGTAAAGGAGGTTAAAATTAAAACAAAGAAAGAAAATGCAAAAAGTATAACAGAGCTTTAAAATGAGGCATGGGTCCCTGAAAGAGTTAGTGAGACGGCATCTATGTGAAACCCACAGCTAACATCATACTTAATGGTGAAAGACTGGAAGCCTCCTGCTAAGACCAAGAATAAGACACAGATGTCCACTCTTGCCAATTCTATTAAACATTGTACTGAAGTTCTAGGGCAATTAGGCAAAAAAACGGAATAAAAGACATGCAGATTGGAAAGGAAGAAGTAAAAATACCTCTATTTCAGATGACATGATCTTATATGTAGAAAATCCTAAAGAATCCTCTGAAAAACTATCAGAACTAATAAACAAGTTCAGCAAGGTTGCAGGCAGCTTCCAGTGTAACAAGGGATGGTAGATGGGGTTTCCTGCCCCTCCAGAGCTGATGAAGTAGCCCATACACATTCTTGGGTACCATTTCCATAGAATGAAACAGTCCAGACACACAAAGACTCTTTCTGCTTTCCTGCAAGCCCCTCCCCCACCCTATCCCCATCACCCCTTTGTGAAAAGGTTGAAGGATTATATTCTCATATCCTGTGTGCCCTGTTAGTTGTGCCAGCCAAGCCGATCTGCAGTCAGAGTATAGTTATCTCAGGATAAGGAATCGGGACGCTGTAATGCATCTTTTCCTAAGCTTTTGTCTTCTTTCTCCCCCTCTCTCTCCCTTTCTCTGGTTTTGTTTTTCACTTTGTTTCCTAGCAAATTTCCTTTTGAGAAATTCCAATATTGTTTCATCTGAATCAAGAGAAATGGGATTTGTCTACATCTCAGCTGCTGCAGGGCTAGCTTGGGAGGTCAGAGGTCCCTTGAGGCTAGGTGTGGGGGTGGCGGCAGCCAGCACAGCTGATGATGCAGGGAAGGGTTAGAGCTGTGCAGATTTGTTTTTTGCTTTTTTTTTTTTTTTTTTTTTGGACGATGGCTTAACACACTGGAATGGTAGGCTTTTGGCTAAGGATCAAGTGCATCTCACTAGGGAAGAATGTGGTTGCCTGGAGACTTGCCGATCTGATCAAGATGACTTTAACTGGAAATGGGGGAGGGGTGAAAAACATGCCCATATCAGACTGTAACACCAGATACTATAGACAACAGTGGGCACGTCAGCGACAGAAGAATAATAGTGAGAGAGACACTCAGTGATTTGCAGGAGAAAATGACTGGGAAGGAAATTGGGAATGGCGCTTCCAAGCCTCAACTGTCAATATACCAATGTGAAGAGTGAGAGCAGAAAACAAAGTGGGATTTTTAACAAAAATAAGTTTAAAAAATCAAAGATATTATTAAGACTTAGAGGAAAAGGATTCATAACTGGAATATACTCATAGGGACTTCTTTTTTTAATTTTTTATTTATTTATTTTTGGCTGCATTGGGTCTTCATTGCTGTGTGCAGGCTTTCTCTAGTTGCAGTGAGCGGGGGCCACTCTTCGTTGTGGTGTGTGAGCTTCTCATTGCGGTGGCTTCTCTTGTTGCAGAGCACGGGCTCTAGGGCATGCGGGCTCTGTAGTTGTGGCACGCAGGCTCTATAGTTGCAGCACGCAGGCTCTAGAGTGCAGGCTCAGTAGTTGTGGCCCATGGGCTTATTTGCTCCGTGGCATGTGGGATCTTCCCAGACCAGGGCTCGAGCCTGTGTCCCCTGCATTGGCAGGCAGATTCTTAACCACTGCACCACCAGGGAAGTCCCTCATGGGGACTTCTAAAGACACAAATCTGAGAGATCTGGGTTACCTACCAGTTAGGAAGTTTGCCCTTTGCCCACATGCACTGGCTTTGTGGCATCCTGGGGGTCAGGTTAAGAATAGAGAAACAAGGGATGGAGTACTAGGGGAAGTGAACTACAACTCCAAGAACTGTGGAAATAATAATTTGTTCATTTAATTAGTGCCCTGCACCCATGATAGGGCAGCAAACAAGTCAGACAAGATTCTTGCTCTCATGGAGCTAATACTGAAGGTAAATAGACAATAAACACGTGAACAAGTAAATTAACAAGATAACTTCAGGCAGTGAAAAGGTCACAGAGAAAATAAAACTGACAGTGAAAGGGACAGAGGAACTATTATAGTTTGGGTAGTCTTGAATGGCCTATCTGCAGAGGTTACTTTTGAACCAAGATAGGAACAAAGAGGAGGATGAACTGTACAAACATCTGAGGGAAGACCATATAAGCAGAGGAAACAGCAAAGGCAAAGGACTTGCAGCAGGAACAAGCTTGACTCGTTGGAGAAAATGAAAAAAGGCTATTATCTCAGTTTTAGTTCTTCTAGAAGCAGACCCTGAGACAAGAATTTGAGTGCAAGTAGTTTATTGGGAGATGAGGGGAATACCAGTAGTCAATGAGAAAATGACACAGGAAAAGAAAGGCAGCCAATAAAGGGTAACCAGTAAAGGCAGCCAGTAAAGAGTATGTTAATAGGGCTTCCCTGGTGGCACAGCGGTTGAGAGTCTGCCTGCCGTTGCAGGGGACACGGGTTCGTGCCCTGGTCCGGGAAGATCCCACATGCCGCGGAGCGGATAGGCCCGTGAGCCATGGCCACTAGGCCTGCGCGTCCGGAGCCTGTGCTCCGCAACGGGAGAGGCCACATCAGTGAGAGGCCCCCGTAAAGCAAAAAAAAAAAGAGTATGTTAATAAGCCAGGTACATAGTGGGTAGCAGTCCTAATACCTCAGGAAAACTCTTGGAAATGAGGCAAAACACATGTCTCAAAATTACCCAACTCAAGGAGTAAGAGAGTTGAAGTCATTGGTCAATGGCTGTTCTCCATGAGCAGACCTTCCAAATCTCCATAAAAGCAGCCAGGCCCAAAGATGCAGACACTGGCTGTTGGAAGGTGAGAATGCACTGAAATGACAGATCTAAGTGATATGAGAAGATTTTGACAGTGTCTGCTATAGCTAGTAAGCCTGGGGCAGAGTCAGAAAAAGGACCAGCTGGAGAGTCAAGCAGGGCAGATCATCTAGGGCCAAGGTTAGCTGCAAATTAGTAGCTGGCAGAAGTGTTTGATTTGGCCTGCACAATGTTTTCTCTTACTTCTGTTTGTTTCTTTAACTGCCAATAATTAAAAATCAGAAGATCTCATATCTAGACCTAGATTTCTAGCTCTCTTGGAAAAAATATCAAAAGAACTGATAATTTTGGATCCTCGTTTGGCAAGGTGACAATCTGTTGGAAGTGAGTAGCAGATGCCCCATTTATAGAAGGGTTATGTGCTGTCCAGTTAACCAGTCCTCTTTTGAGTTTTGCATCAATGGTCAAGGGCATTGAAGGCTGTGATAAGGAGTTAGGGTTTCATTCCAGGAGTATGGGCAGATTTTAACCCAGGGATTGATACAGTCAGTCCACTTTTGTGCAGAAAGATTCAAGAGTGGAAGCAGGTAAACAAATAAGGAGGCTATGGAAGTAGCCTGCGAAAGAGATGATGGGATCTTGGAAATGGGTTACAGTGGAGATAAAAAGGAGTGAAGGAATTAAGTATATTATTTGGAGTGGATTTGACAGGACGTGCTGATGTAGGGGGTGAGGGAAAAGGAGGATTTTTCTTTTGGATGTAACACCTCGGATTACATCCAAATTTCTGGCTTCAGTATATGTTTATATAGTGCTACAATTCACTGAGGTGGGGAAGACTAGGGTAGGAACTGGTTTGAGGGGAAAATAAAAAGTTCTATTTTGAATATGTTTGAGATGCCTATTAGACATCCACGTGAAGATGTGAAACAGGTATATGAGATATTTCTTAGATATGAAGGGTGAGGTCAGGGGAGGAGACAGGAATTTGGGAGTTATCAGAATATAGAAATGGGACTACACCTTCCATTTCTGGCAACATTGTATGTGTGATATCCTGACAATAACTTTCTCCTACAAAACACCTAAAAGTACTGGATAAAAGATAACATATATCCTTTTAAATACATTACTGAGCTCAAAAGGAATCAAGCTAAATCCCCAAGAGCCAAAACAAAGAGCCAAGCTTAAAAGAAGAGCCCTGGGCTGATGCTGCTTTATGAATGCCCTGGAAGCAGGTATGGGTTACTAACCAAGTAGAAGCTGAAGGGATTTGAGATTGTTTATTTTGGACCTTTTATTTTTGGGGGTAGAGGAGAGGTATACCATCAAACATCACGTTTACCATAAAAAAGGGCCTTTGCAGTTTTCTCTTTGGGATTTACTTTTAATATTACTATATTTTAAGCTATTATCCCATAAACCAATTTTTGTTTGTTTGCTTTTGTTTTTGTTTTTGTTTCTTTGCGGTATGCGGGCCTCTCACTGTTGTGGCCTACTCCCGCTGCGGAGCACAGGCTCCGGGTGCGCAGGCCCAGCGGCCATGGCTCACGGGCCCAGCCGCTCCGCGGCATGTGGGATCTTCCCGGACCAGGGCACGAACCCGTGTCCCCTGCATCGGCAGGCGGACTCTCAACCGCTGCGCCACCAGGGAAGCCCCCGATAAACCAATTTTAAAGTAAAACATCAACAAAATAGAAAACAACAAATAATTTAATGCTAAAATACCACTGTCCTCTCATGACTTCTTTTTCCAGATCCAAACCTGGAGCACACTCATTTTTCTATTTGCCAATCCAAGTTTTAAAGTAAGTTTTTAAAGTATATCATAAACAGAAAAGTACATATATCTTAAATGTATGACTTGATGAATTTTCTTAAAATGATCACACCCTGTAACCAGCGCCCAGATCAAAAAATAGAACAGAGCCCCTCCTCCACCTTATATCCTGTTCCTGGTCACTATCTCTCAAAGGTAACTCTAACAAAGGTAACTTCTAACATCATAGGTTAATTTTATCTGTTTTGGAACTTTATAGAACGGAATTATATTGTATGTAATCTTTCATGTCTGGTGTCTTTCACCCAATATTGTCTTTGTGAGATTAATATATCCATGTTATAATGTATAGCAATAATTCATTTATTCTCATTACTGTATAGTATTCCATAGTGTGATTATGTATATTCTGGATACAAATTTTTGTTGGATATATGTAATACAAATATGTTTATACACTCTGTGACTTGTCTTCACTTGTTAGACTTGTTAGTGGTATCTTTTGATAAACAGATCTTCTTAATTTTAATACAATCCAATGTAACAATATTTTGCTATTTGATTAGCACTCATGTCCTGATCATAAAAATCTTTGCTTATCTTATAGCAAAGGAAGCCATCAACAAAACAAAAAGACAGGGCCTTCCCTGGTGGCGCAGTGGTTAAGAATCCGTCTGCCAATGCAGGGGACACGGGTTCAAGCCCTGGTCTGGGAAGATCCTACATGCCGTGGAGCAACTAAGCCCGTGTGCCACAGCTACTGAGCCTGCGCTCTGGAGCCTGTGAGCCATAACTACTGAGCCCGCATGCCAGAACTACTGAAGCCTGTGTGCCTAGAGCCCATGCTCTTAACAAGAGAAGCCACCACAATGAGAAGCCCACACACCGCAATGAAGAGTAGCCCCCACTCGCTGCAACTAGAGGAAGCCCACGGGCAGCAATAAAGACCAAATGCAGCCAAAAATAAATAAATAAATATTTTTTTAAATGTTTAAAAAAAAGAAAACAAAACAAAAAGACAATCTACAGAATAGGAGAAAATATTTGCAAATGATATGACTGACAAGGGGTTAATATCCAAAATATATAAACAGCTCACAAAACTTGATATCAAAAACAAATCCAATCAAAAAATAGGTAGAAGACCTAAATAGACATTTTTCCAAAGAAGACATACAGGTGACCAACATGCACATAAAAAGATGCTCAACATCGCTAATTATTAGAGAAATGCAAATTAAAACCACAGTGAGGTGTTACCTCACACTGGTCATAATGACTATCATCAAAAAGTCTACAAATAATAAACACTGGAAAGAGTGGGGAGAAAAGGAAACCCTCTGACATTGTTAGTGGAAATGTAAATTGGTGCAGCCGCTATGGAAAACTGCATGGATGTTCCTTTAAAAACTGAAATAGAACTACCACATGATCCAGCAATCCTACTCATGTGTATATATCTGGAAAAAATGAAAACTATAATTCAAAAAGATACACACAACCCAATTTCATAGCAGCACTATTTAGACATGGAAACAATCCAAGTGTCCATCAGCAGACAATTGACTTCAGAAGATGTGGTATACACACACACACACACACACACACACACACACACACACACAATGGAATATTACTCAGCCATAAAAAAGAAAGAAATATTGCCATGTTCAGCAACATGGATGGAACTAGAGAATATTATACTTGGTGAAGTAAGTCAGACAGACAAAAACAAGTATTATGCGATATCACTTATATGTGGAAACTAAAAAATAATACAAATGAATCTATATACAAAACAGAAACAGACTCACAGACATAGAAAACAAATTTGTGGCTACCAAAGGGGAAAGGGAGAGGGCGAGGAATAAATTAGGAGTATGGGATTAGTAGATACAAACTACTATCCATAAAATCAATAAGCAACAAGGATTTACTGTATTGCACAGGGAATTATATTCAATATCTTATAATAACTTATATTGGAAAATAATAACCTATATTTTCCTAAATGGAAAATATATATAACTGAATGACTTTGTTGTACACCTGAAACTAATGCAATATTGTAAATCAACTACAATTTTTTAAAAATCTTTGCTTATCTTAAGGTCATGAAGATATTCTCTATTTTTTCCCCCCAAAAGCTCTATTGTTTTGCCTTTAATGTTAAGATCTTTGATTATGATGCTCTGATTATGTCTTCTTGCAGTAGACAAGGCCTTGGGCCTTTGTAAGAAGGAGGAGTAGGAATTAAGATCATCACACACAAAAATGAGTACTCCCAAAAGACCACACCCTTAGCAAAGTATAGACTAGAAGAAAATTCCACTTGATAATTAAATGAGAAAACAAGCAAACTTTGCTGTTTTGGCTTTAGCATTAGTGTATATATATATTAATGGATGAGGTCTCTTTTGAGATTCATAACCACAAAGAGTCACGGCTCAAATTTAAACTCTGTGTGTGCCCAGGAAATTACAATTAAAAAATTACATTGAAGGTCAACTATACTCCAATAAAAGTTTTTTTGAAATTATCAGACATGTTCCCAGCTTGGCAGTGCCCTGGAGTGCATAGCAGAAGCAAATATAAATCATCTCTGGGGGTATGGAACTTCAACACAGGCCATAGAGAACACCAAGAGGAAAAAAACCTCATAAAACAGATCTCACAAGTCAAACAAACAAAATGCATGAGAAAATATGACACCATTAGTGAGATTCATCAGAAAAAGCAAACAACAGGATTACACTCTGATGAATACGTAAAATGGAATTATCAGGCATGGAATATATGATAAGTGTGTCTCATGGTTAATGAAATAAAAATAAAAATGGAGAAAATGAGCAATACAATCTTTGAAAAAATATTTTTAAATAAAAATTTTTGAGATAATTGTAGATTCACATGCATATCCTTTACTCAGTGATATTGATCTTATTCAAATTTCCCCAGTTATACTTGTGTGTGTGTGTTTAGCTCCATGCAAATTTTATCACATGTGTAATTTAATGTATCCACCACTACAGTTAAGATATAAAACAGTTCCATCACCATAAGGATCCCTCATGTTGCCCTTTTATAACCACCGTCCTTCTGCCCCCTCTCCCATACCTACTCCCTACCAACCACTGATTTGTCTTCCATCCCTATAATATTGTCATTTCAAAAATGCTATATAAATGGAATCATACAGTAAGTAACCTTGTAGGGTTAAGTTTTTCTCACTCAGCATAATTCCTTGGAGATTCATCCAACTGGTTATGTTTATTAATAATTAATTCCTTTTTATTGCTGAGTAATATTCCCTGCTATGGATATACCACAGAATGTTTAACCATTGCCCATTGAAGGATATCTAGGTTTTTCTAGGTTTTGTATATTATGAATAAAGCTGCTATGAACATACATGAACAAGTTTTTGTGAACATAAGTTTTCTTATTCCATTCTCTGGAATGGATTTCTCAGGAATCCAGTTGCTGGTTCACATGATAGTTACATATTTAGTTTCATAAGAAACTGCCAAACTGTTTTCCATAGTGATGTGCCATTTTACGTTCCTACCAGCAAAGTACGAGGGATCCAGTTTCTCTGCATCCTCATCAGCATTTAGTTTTGTCACTATTCTTTTTATTTTAGTCATTCTGACAGGTGTGTAGTGATATCTTATTATGGTTTTAATTTGCATTTCCCAACACTTAATGATGCTGAACATCTTTTCATGTGCTTATTTGCCATTTGTATATCCTCTTGGTAAAGTGTCTCGTCATGCCTTTTGTCCATTGTCTAATTATTTTGCTTGTTTTGTGTTTTCCTTGTTGAGATCTGAGAGTTCTTCATATATTCTAGATACTAGTCCTTTATTGGATATAGGGTTTGCAAGTATCTTCTCCCATTCTGTAGCTTTTCTTTTTATCCTCCTAGCAAGGTCTTTTGTAGAGCTAAAGTCCTTAATTTTGATTTGTTCCAATTTATCAATTTTCCTTCTATGGTGCAAACCCAAGAGCTCTTTGACTTGCCCTAAATCCAGAAGATTTTCTCCTTTTTTTCCCTAAAAGTTATACAGATTTATGTTTTACATTTAAGATTTAGGTCTGTGATTCATTTCACATTTATCTTTGTATTAGTTGTGAGGCTTAGGTCAAGGTTCTTTTTTTTTCTTTGTCTATGGGTGTCCAATTGTTCCAGCACTATTCATTGAAAGACTCTTTTCTCCAGTGAACTGGCTTCATACTTCTGTCAAAAATCAGTTGGGCATATTTCTGAGGATCTTATTTATTTCTGGTTTCCCTATTCTGTTCCCATGAGCTGTGTGTCTTACTACTGCTAATACCACACTGACTTGATTACTATAGCTACACAGTAAGCCTTAATATTGAATAGAGTGGCCCTTCCTACTTTATTTTCTTATCCAAGATTGTTTTAACAATTCTAGGTCCTATGCTTTTCCATATAAATTTTAGAATAAGTTTACTTATATCTATAAAAAAATCCCACTGGTATTTTGATTGAAAATGCATTAAATCTATATACCAATCTGGGGAAAATTGACATCTTTACTCTGTTGAGTATTCCAATCCATGCACATGGTATGTCTCTCCATTTATTTAGGTCTTTGACTACTTTCATTGGCACTTTGTTGTTTCCAGTATAAAGATTCTATATATGTTTGTTAAGTGTGTAATTATTTCATTTTCTTTGGAGTAATTATAAATGGTATTATGTCTTGAATAACACTTTCCACATGTTCATTTTTAGTATATAGAAATGCAATTGCTTTTCATATATTGATCTTGTATTCTGTGGCCTTGCTGAACTTACTAATTCAAAGTGTTATTTTTTTATAGATTCCTTGGGATTTTCTATGTAGACAATCATGTCATCTGCAAGCAGGGACTGTTTTATATATTCCTTCCCAATCTATGCGTGTTTTATCTTATTTCCTTGCCTTATTATGCTGACTATTATATTATATTGAATAACAGAGGTGAAAGTGGACATCTTAGACTTGTTCCTAATCTTAAGGGATATGCATTCAGTCTTTCACCATTAAGTATACTGTTAGCTGTAGGTTTTATGTAGATACTCTTTATCAAGCTCAGGTAGTTTCCCTATATTCCTAAGTGGGTATGAACTTTTACCATAAATGGGTATTGAATTTTGTAAAATGCTTTTTCTGCTTCAATAGATATGATCACATGAATTTTCTTCTTAAACCTGTTCATATGTACAAATTAACTTATTTACAAAACATAAATAGAGTCACAGATGTAGAAAAAAACTTATGGTTACCAAAGGTGAAGGGGGGCAATAAATTAGGAGATTGAGATTAAAATAAACACTACTATATATAAAATAGATAACTAATAAGGAGCTACTGTATAGCACAGGGAACTCTTCAATATTCTGTAATAACCTATATGGGAAAAGAATCTAAAAAAGAATGGATGTTTGTATATGTATAACTGATTCACTTTGCTGTACACCTAAAACTAACACAACATTGTAAATCAACTATACTACAATTTAAAGAATTGTGAATCACTGTATTGTACACCTGTAACATATAATATCATACATCAACTATACTAATAAAAAATTTTATTCAAAAAAAAGAACCTGTTGATATGGTGGATTACCTAGATTTATTTTCAAATAAGCCTTGCATACCTGGAATAACCTGCACTTGATCATGGTATATAGTTCTTTATATAAATTGTTGGATTCAGATTACTAACATTTTGTTGAGGATTTTGTATCTAAGTTTATGGGGAATATTGGTCTGTAGTTTTCTTTTCCTAGACTGTCTTTGCCTAGTTTTGGTATCAGTGTAATACTAGCCCCATAAAATGAGTTGGTAATTATTTCCTCCTCTTCTGTTTTCTGGAAGGAATTGTGTAAATTGGTGTTAGTTCTCTTTTAATGTTCAGTAGAACTATCCAGTGAAACCAACTGGGCCTGGAGATTTCTTTTTCAGGAGTTTTTAATTTCCTTAATAGTTTTAGGTTTATTCAAATTATCTATTTCTTATTGTGTGAGATGTGTCAGTTTGTGGTTTTCAAGAAACTGGACCATTTCTTCAAAGTTGCTGAATTTATGAATGTAAAGTTGTTCACAGTGTTCCCATATTATCCTTTTAATAACTTCAGTATCTATATTGATATCCTGTCTCATTCTTGATATTGGTGATTTATGTCCTCTTTTTTTAAATTTTTTTCAAAGAAGCAACTTTTGTTTTATTGATTTTTCTCTATTGTTTTCTTGTTTCCAATCAATTGATTTCTGCTCTTATTTTTATTGTTTCCTACACTATGTTTGCTTTGGGTTTTATTTTGCTCTAGGTTTTCTAGTTTCTTGAGGTAGGAACTTAAAATATTGATTTGAGACACTTCCTTTTACTAACATAAGCGTTTAGTGCTAAAAATTTCCTTCTCACTACTACTTTACCTATATCTCACACATTTTGATATGTTGTATCTTCATTTTCATTCAGTTCTACATATTTTTAAATTTTTTTGAGACATTCTTTGGCCATGGATTAATTAGATGTATATTGTTTAGTTTGCATGAGTTTAGAGATTGTACTGTTGTCTTTCTGTTACTGTTACTGTTACTGTTCTGTTACTATAAAAGTTTGATTCCATAATGGTCAGAGAATATATTCTGTATGGTTTCAATTATTTGAAAATTTTGAGATTTGTTCAATGGCCCAAGATACAGTGTATGTTGGTGAATGTTCTATTGGCATTTGAAAAAAATGTATATTCTGCTGTTGTTGAGTGGAATGCTCAATACATGTCAATCAGATCCTATTAGTTGATGATATTGTTCAGTTCTTCTAGACCCTTGCTGATTTTCTGTAAAATAACTCTATCAATTGCTGAGTGGGTGGTATTTAAGTTCACAACTATAATTGTGGATTTCTCTATTTCTCCTTTCAGCTTTATCAATTTTTGCTTCATGCCTTTTGAGGCTCTGTTGTTTGGTGGGTGCAAGTATGGAACCACTGTGCCTTTTCAGTGCATTGATTCTTTAATGATTATGCAAATCCTTCTTTGTGTATAGTAATTCCTTTGCTATGAAGTCTATTTTATAAAATATTAATATAGCTTCCTTTTTATGTATGCATGGTATATATTTTACATTCAACTACTTATATCAATGAATTTAAGTGAGTTTCTTGTCAAAAGCAAATAGTCAGATCATGTTTGTTTGTTTGTTTCTTATCCTCTCTGACAATCTCTGTCTTTTAATTGATGTATTTAGACCATTAACATTTAAGGTAATTATTGATATTTTAGAGCTTAAGTGTGACATTTTATTATGTGTTTTTGTTTTCTCTGTTTCCCATTCCTGTTTCTCTTTTCTTGCTTCCTGTGTGTTACTTGAACATTTGTTTTCATTGCTTTTAATGTATCAATTTGTGTAGTTACCTTATTAGTTCCTATTGTTATTACAATATACATATGTAACTTATTACAGACTACTGTGATATCAACAAAAGTTGAGGTATCAACTTTTTACAACTTCAGTTTGTTTTAAAATGTGCCTAGGATTTTGTTTTATTCAGGTATGGTGAAGTCAACAGATCAGGAGATGATTGCCATTGAAAAAATAGTTTGTTACTCACAGTTCCCAAGAGAAGGGGGAATGCTGTGCCATGTAGGGGTACATGTGGAAGTGCCAGCGTCAGTCAGGAGACAGAGAAACCAAGGGGAAAGCATGGGCAAAAGCCTTTATTATGGTTTTAACAGGAAGAAATGGGTGAGGCAGGATAAGCAGAAGAGCAAGCTTCAGATTAGTTAGTTTGAATAATTTTGGTGGGCTCTGGGCTATAGGGGTGGTTCCTAGTTGTCCAGTACCTGCATTTGAGGTGATTAGGGCATAAGGATATGGACTCTTTGAGTGTAAAAGCCAGATAGAGGATGTGGTTTGGAGTACTCGCTCTGGATTGATTAGTTTGCATATGAAAGGTATGCTCCCAGGAGAGTCTAGTTCTAAGAACTGGCTAACTCTAAGAGGGGTAGCTTCTCCTGAATTAGTGAGGCTTCGGATGCCAGAACATCAAGAACACAGAAAATACACATAGATCAATGGAAAAAAATAGAGAGCCAGAAATAAACCCACACATATATGGTCAATTAATTTACAACAAAGAAGCCAAGAATATAAAATTAGGAAAGCACAATCTTTTCCATAAATGGTGTTGGGAAAACTGCACAGCCACATGCAAAAGAATGAAACTAGACCACTATCTTACACATACACAAAAATTAAATGGATTAAAGACCTGAACATAAGACCTGAAACCATAAAACTCCTAAAAGAAAACATAGGTGGTCAGCTCCTAGACAGTGTTCTTGAATAATTTTTTTGGACTTGAAACCAAAAGCAATGACAACAAAAACAAAAATAAACAAGTAGGACTACATCAAATTGAAATTCAAGCTTCTGCACAGCAAAGGAAACCATCAATAAAGTGAAAAGGCAACCTACCAAAAGGAGGAATATATTTGCAAATCTTGTATCTGATATGGGGTAAATATCCAAAATATATAAAGAACTCATACAACTCAATAGCAAAAAATAAATAAATAAACAATCCAATTTTTAAATGGGCAAATGATCTGAATAGTCGTACAGATGGCCGACAGGTACATGAAAAGGTGCTCAACATCACTAATTATTATGGAAATGCAAATCAAAACCACAATGATCTCACACCTTTTAGAACGGCTATTATCAAAAAGACAAGAAATAACAAGTGTTGGAGAGAATGTGGAGAAAAGGGAACACTTGTGCACTGTTGGTGGGAATGTAAATTTGTGCAGCCACTATGGAAAACAGTATAGAAGTTCCTCAAAAAATTAAAAATAGAACTGCCATATGATCCAGCAATTTTACTTCTGAGTATTTATCCAAAGAAAACAAAAACACTAACTGAAAACAATACACGCACCCTCATGTTCACTGAAGCACTTTTCTTTACAATACAGGGATTACATCTAGCAGAATGACAGAACTGTAGGGAATGAAAAACCCATACTTAAAGGGCTCCCATGGAGATTTACTGGGCCTGGAACCCAGTGTAAAAGCAACAGGTTGAAAAATGTCAGACAATAAGTTTAAGATGTTTTAAGATTAGTAAGAAACCTACCTACTAATCTTAAAACATCTCCTTGAGAGACAGGAACCTACTGGGGCTCTCTCTAAGGACTGAAGTGATGGTGTACACAATTTTTGTAATCTCACTCTACCTTGCTAGTATCAGTGCTGGCAGGTACTCTCTTCTAACCTGCTAGTGCTGGTGGGCATGCTACACCCATCCCATGCCACAGCTGGGCTGGGCAAGTAAATGACCACCCTGCTCTACAGCCAGGCCACAGCCATGTCAAGGAAGTGCCCTGCCCACCCACACCACAGCCAGCTCAGCAAGCACCCCACCCACCCCACACTGCAACCAGACCACAACCAGCCAGGTGAATGCCCTGTGACTCCTGCACCAAAGCTGTGCAACAGCCAGGCAAATGTTCTGCTCCCCCTTGCACGAGAGGTGTGGCCCGGCCACAGCCAGTGGGCATGAGCAGCCCACAGAGGGTATGCCCCTTGAGCACCAGACTCTGGTGGCCAGGTAAGATTGTGCTTCTGAGCCCCACATGTCATCTTCTACACAAGGCCACTCCTTCAAGACTGGGAGAGGTAGTTGTTTCACCTAATATAGAGAGACCAACTCAGAGAGCTGGGAAAAATGTGGAGACAGAGCAATACGTTCCAAACAAAAGAATGAGACAAAACCTCAGAAAATGACTAATGAAATGGCAATAAATAATCTTCTTGATAAAGAGTTCAAAGTAATGGTCATAAAGGTGCTCACTGAACTGAGGAGAAGAATGGATAAACATAGTGAGAACTTCAAAAAAGAGATAGAAAATATAAAAAGTACCAAACAGAAGTCACAGAGCTGAAGAATACAATAACCAAAATGAAAAATACACTAGAAGGGTCAAAAAAAGACTATATGAAGCAGAAGAACAGATCAGAGAGCAGGAAGACAAAGCCATGGAACTCACCCAGACAGAGTAGGAAAAAGAAAAAAAGAATTAAAATCAGTGAAGATATCTTAAAGGACTTATGTGACAACATTAAGCAGAATAACATTCTCATTACTTAACATAGAAATCCCAGAAGGAGAAGAGAGAAAGGGGTAGAAAGCTTATTTGAAGAAATAATGGCTGAAAACCCTCCTAATCTGGAGAAGGAAACAGATATCTAGGTCCAGGAATCCCAGAGAGTTCCAAATAAGATGAATGCAAAGAGCTCCACACCAAGGCACATTATAATTAAAACATCACAGTTAAAGATAAAGAGAGAATCCTAAAATCAGCAAGAGAAAAACAACTTGTGACAAACAAGGGAAACCCCATAAGGCTATCAGCATATTTTTCAGCAGAAACTTTGCAGGCCAGAGTGAGTGGCATGATATATTCAAAGTGCAGAAAGGAGAAAAGAATTCCAACCAATAATACTATACCCTACAAGGTTATCATTCAGAATTGAAGGAGAGATAAAGAGTTTTCCAGATAAGCAAAGTTAAAGGAGTTCATCACCACTAAAAAAGTCTTACAAGAAATGCTAAAGGGACTTCTTTAAGCTGAAAATAAATGGCATTAATTAATAACAAGAAAACATACAAAAGTAAAAATCTCACTGGAAAAAGTAAATATATAGTAAAGGTAGTGAATTAAACACCTATAAAGCTAGTATGGAGGTAAAAGACAAAAGTAGTAAAATTAACTAAATCTACAATAGCTAGTTAAGGGATACATAAAATAAAGAGATGTAAAATGTGACATCAAAAACATAGGGGGAGGAGTAAAAATGTAGACTTTTGGAATGTGTTAAAATTTAAGTTGCTATCAACAGAAAATAGACTGTCATATACATAGCATGTTATATATGAATCGTATAGTAAATACATAAAAGAAAATGAGAACGGAATCAAAACTTAACACTAAAGAAAGTCATCAAGCCACAAGTACCAAACAGAAGTTACAGACTGCATATGGAACAGTCTCCAGAATAGACCACATGTTAGGTCACAAAACAAGTCTCAGTAAATTCAAGAAGATTAAATTCATATTAAGCATCTTTTCAGACCTTGAGAAAGAGAAGAAAACAGAAATGAACTTCAAAAACAGCTAGAAAATAATTAACAAAATGACAATAACCTCGTACCCATCAATAATGACTTTATATGTAAATGAGTTAAATCTGCCAATCAAAAGACATAGAATGGCTGAATGGATTAAAAAAAAAAGACTCATCTATATTCTCCCTGCAGGAGACTCACTTCAGAAGTAAGGACATACACAGACTGAAAGTGTAGGAAAGGAGAAATATATTCCATATAAATGGAAATAAAAAGAGCCTGGTCCAGTAGGTAAGACTCTGTGCTCCCAATAAAGGGGGCCCAGGTTCGATCTCTGGTTGGGGAACTAGATCCCACATGTATGCCACAATTAAAAGTCAGCATGTCGCAACTAAGAAATCTGCATGCAGCAACTAAGAGTCCACATGCTGCAACCAAGAAGCCCACATGCCACAACTAAAAGATTCTGCGTGCCACAACTAAAGATCCCTCATGCCACAATGAAGATCCCTCATGCCGCAACTAAGACCCAGCACAGCCAAAATAAATAAATGAATAAATAGATAAATAAATATTTTGAAAAAGACTTTTAAAAAATACTGTAATAAAAGACAAAGAAGGTCATTACATAATAATAAAGGGGTCAAACCAGCAAGAAGATATAACATTTATAAATATATATGCAACCAATGTAGGAGCACCAAAATATATAAAACAAATATTAACAGACCTAAAGGGAGAAACTGATAGCAACAGAATAATAGTAGGGTACTTTAACACCCCACTAACATCAATGGATAGGACATCCAGACTGAAAAAATCAATAAGGAAATGTTGGCCTTAAATGGCACATTAGATCATATTGCTTAATATACATATATAGGATATTCCACCCAAAAGCAGCAGAGTACACATTCTTCTCAACTGCATATGGAACATTCTCCAGAATATATCACATGTTAGGTCACAGAACAAGTCTCAATAAATTCAAGATTAGTTTCATATCACGCATATTTTCAGACCTCAATGGTGAGAAACTAGAAATCATTTACAAGAAGAAACTGGAAAAACCACATAAATGTGGAGATTAAACAACATGCTACTGAACAACAAATGGATCATTGAATTAAACAAAGGAGAAATTTTAAAAATACCTAGAAACAAATGAAAGAGAAATATGATATACCAAATTTTATGGGATGCAGCAAAAGTGTTTCTAAGAGGAAAGTTCATATCAATAGAGGTCTACTTCAAGAAACAAGAAAGACTTAAGTAAACAATCTAACCTTACACCTAAAGAAACTAGAAAAAGAAGAACAAATGTAGGCCAAAGTCAGTAGAAGGAAGAAAATAATAAAGATCAGAGCAAAAATAAATGAAATGGAGATTAAAAGACAACAGAAAAGATCAATGAAACTAAGACCTGGTTCTTTGAAAAGATAAACCAAAGTGACAAACCATCAGCTAGACTCACCAAGAAAAAAAGTGAGAAGACTCAAATAAATAAATTCAGAAATGAAAGAGAAGTTACAACTGATATCACAGAAATGAAAAGGATCATAAGAGACTGCTATGAACAATCATACACCAACAAATTGGACAACCTAGAAGAAATGGGTAAATTCCTAGAAGCATACAATTTCCCAAGCATGAATCATGAAGAAATAATAGAAAATCTGAACAGATTGATTACTAGTAAGGAGATTGAATCAGTAATAAAAAAACAAAAAACTTCCAACAAACATAAGTCCTGGACCAGGTGGCTTCACTGGTGAATTCTACCAGACGTTCAAAGAAGATTTAATACCTACCCTTCTCAAACACTTCCAAAATATTGAAAAGTACATGCTGCCAAACTCATATTATGAGGCCAGCAGTTCTCTGATACCAAAAACAGAAAAAGACACCACAGAAAGAGAAAATTACAGGCCAATAGCACTAATGAGCATAGATGTAAAAATCTTCAACAAAATATTAGCAAACCAAATTTTAAAATACATTAAGAGGATCACACACTATGATCAAGTGGGATTTATTCTGTGAATGCAGGCTGGTTCAACATCCACAAACCAATCAATGTGATACACCACATTAACAAAATGAAATATAAAAATTACATAATCATCTCAATAGACGCAGAAAAAGCATTTCACAAAATTCAACATCCATTTATAATAAAGACTCTCAACAAAGTCGGTACAGAAGGAATGTACCTCAAGATAATAAGGGCCATTATGAGAAACCCACAGCAAATATCATACTCAACAGCAAAAAGCTGAAATCATTTCCTGTAAGATCAGGAGTAAGTCAAGGATGCCCAGTCTCCCCATTTTTATGCAACATAGTACTGGAAGTCCTAGTCACAGTATTAAGGCAAGAAAAAGAAATAAAAGGCATCCAAAAGGAAAGGAAGAAGTAGAACTGTCACTATTTGCAGATGACATGATATAGAAAACCCTAAAAACAACACCAAAAAAAACCTGTTAGAACTAATAATTGAATTCAATAAAGGTACAGGATACAAAATTAATATACAAATCTATTGAATTTTTATACACTAAACATAAACTATACATCAGAAAGAGAAATCAAGAAAACAATCTCATTTACAATTGCATCAAAAAAATAAAGTACCTAGAAATAAATTAACCACAAGAGGTGAAAGCCCTGTACACTGAAATCTGTAAGACATCAGTGAAAGAAACTGAAGACACAAATAAATGGAAAGATATTCTGTGCTCATGGATTGGAAAAATTAATATTGCTAAAATATCAATGCTACCCAAAGCAATCTACAGGTTCAATGTAATTCTTATCAAAATTCCAGTGGAATTTTCCACAGAACTAGAGCAAATATTGATAATTCTAAAATTTGTATGGAGCCACAATCTTCAGAAAGAAGAGCAAATTTGGAGATATCATGCTCCCTGGTTTCAAACTATTCAAACTAAATATATTACAAAGCTATAGTATTCAAAACAGTATGGTATTGGTATAAAACCAGACACATAGATCAATAGAGCAGAATAGAGAGTTCAGAAATAAAAACACACATAAATGGCAATTACTTTACAACAAAGGAAACAAGAATATATGATGGAGAAAGGATAATCTCTTCAATAAATGGTGTTGGGAAAATGGGACAACTATACACAAAAGAATGAAACTGGACCATCATCTTACACAATCCACAAAAATTAACTCAAAATGGATTAAAGACTTGATGTAAGATCTGAAACTGTAAGACTCTCAGAAGAAAAAATAGGCAGTAAGTTCCCTGACATAGCTTTTTGCAATTTTTAAAAAATCTGACTCTAAAGGCAAGGGCAACAAAAGTGAAAATAAACAAATGGGACTATATCAAACTAAAAAGCTTCTGCACAGCACAGGAAACCATCAACAAAACAAAAAGGTAACCTACTGAATGGGAGAAGATATTTGCAAATCATATATCTGATAAAGTGTTAATATCTAATATCAAAAATACAAAAAGAACACATACAAGTCAATAGCAAAAACCCAAATAATCCAATTTAAAAATGGACAGAGGATCTGAATAGACATTTTTTCAAAGACGGCATACAAATAGCCAACAGGCACATGAAAAGATGCTCAACATCACTAATCATCAGGGAAATGCAAATCAAAACCACAATGAGATATCACTTCACACTTGTTAGAATGGCTATCATCAAAAAGACAAGGAATAACAAGGGTTGACAAGGATGCAGAGAAAATGAAACCCTCATAAATTGTTGGTGGGAATGTAAATTGGCATAACCACTATGCAAAACAGTGTGGAAGTTCCTCAAAAAATTAAAAATATAACTACCATAAGATCCAGCAATTCCATTCTGTGTTTCTATCTGAAGAAAACAAAACCACTAATTCAAGAAGATATATGCACCCCTATGCTCATTGTAGCATTATTCACAATAGCCAAGAATGGAAACAATCTAACTATGGTATGAATACAATGGAATACTACTTACCCATAACAGAGAAATAAATCTTGCCATTTATAAGAACATGGATGAACTTTCAGAGTACTATGCTAACTGAAATAAGTCAGACAGAGAAAGACAAATACCACATGATTTCACTTATATGTGGAATCTTAAAAAGAAAACAAACAGAACAAAACAAAACCCAGACTCATAGATAAAGAGAACAGATTGATGGTTGCCAGAGGGCAGGGTGGTGGAGGATGAGTAAAATAGGTGAGGAAGATTAATAGGTACAAGCTTTCAGTTATAAAATAAATAAGTCAAAGGGTGTAATTACAGCATGGGGAATACAGTCAATAATATTGTTTTAACTTCATATTGTGACAGATGGAAAATAAACTTATTGTGGTGATCATTTCACAATGTATACAAGTGTTGAATCACTATGTTGTACAGAGGAAACTAATACAACATTGCATTTAAAATATACTTCAATAGAAAAAAGAATACACAAAATAAGAATTTATAATTAAAAATGGAAACATTACTCCATTTAGCTCCATTTACTTTCCTCACATATTTTTACATCTTTATTGGAGTATAATTGCTTAACAATGGTGTGTTAGTTTCTGCTTTATAACAAAGTGAATCAGTTATACATATACATATGTTCAGACAGTGTGATATTTTTGTTTCAATCAACAAATATGATATAGAAAACTCATGAGGATAGTCTATCATATGTACCTATATTTCTGCTCTTTCTGTTGTTCTTCCTTCTTTCCTTCCTTCTTTCCTTCCTTCCTTCCTTCCTTCTTTTCTTCCTTCCTTCCTTCCTTCCTTCCTACTGCTCTAAGATTCCTTCTTTTATCATCTCCTTTCTGTTTGAAGAACTTACTTTAGCAGTCCTTTATGGGGAAGTCTACTAGTGACCAATTAGTTCAGTCATTTTTCATATGAAAATGTCTTTAGTCCCCCTTATTCATGAAAGATAGCTTCACAAGAAATAGAATTCATGGTTGACACTCTTTTCTTTCAGTTCTTGGAAAATATGCCATTTCCTTCTGATCTTCATGGTTTTAGATGAGAAATCTACTGTAATTCGAATTGGTGTTAACATATAGGTAATGTGTCATTTCTCCGTCCCCTTTCAGGCTTTTTTCTTTGTCATTACTTTCCAGAAATTTCATTATTATATGTCTCAATGTGGATTTTTTGGGGGGAGGGGTATCTTTTGAGGTTTTCTCAGCTTCTGGAAAGTTTTTAGCCAGAGTATTGTTCAAATACTCTTTCAACACCACTCTGTATCTCCTCTCTTTCTGGGACTACAATGATACCTATGTCTGATTTTTGTTATTGTCCCACAGATATGTGAGTCTGTTCATTTTTTCTATTTTGTCTCTATTGTTCAGATTGGGTAACTTCTATTGACCTGTGCTCAAGTTCACTGATTCTATCCTCTGTCATTTTCACTGTACTATTGACCCCATCTAGCAAATATTTAATTTCTATTATTGCATTTTTTCATTTTATAAAATCTGTTTCTTTTTTTTAACATCTTTATTGGAGTATAATTGCTTTACAATGGTGTGTTAGTTTCTGCTTTATAACAAAGTGAATCAGTTATACATATACATAAGTCTCCATATCTCTTCCCTCTTGCATCTCCCTCCCTCCTACCCTCCCTATCCCACCCCTCTAGGTGGTCACAAAGCATGGGGAGTGGGGAGGGTAAGCTGGGACAAAGTGAGAGAGTGGCATGGACATATATACACTACCAAATGTAAAATAGATAGCTAGTGGGAAGCAGCCGCATAGCACAGGGAGATCAGCTCGGTGCTTTGTGCTTTTTTTTTTTTAAACAGCATCTGGTTCTGTTTTAAATAACTTCTATTTCTTTGCTGAGATACTCTATGTTTTCATTTGTTTGAAGATAATTTTTAATTGCTGGTTGAAGCATTTTTATGATGGTTGCTCTAAAATCCTTATCAGATAATTCCAATATCTGATTCATGTCAGTTTTCCATCTGCTGATTTTCTTTTCTTGCTAAAGTTTTGGCTTTCCTAGTTCTTGTTATGATGGGTGTTTTTTTTTATTGTCTCACAGGCATTTTATCTATTATTTTAAGAGACTCTGGGTCCAATTTAATTTTTTTATGTTAGCAGGCAATCATTCTGTTTAGGTATAGCACACAGGTCCTGGCCTACTTTTGTGAACTCTGATTCCAAACAAATTTAATTTTAGAGTCTTTGAGGTGTTATTTTTATCTGCTTGGTTTATTTGGTGCTGCTGGAACGTCCACTGGTTTCTGCTGTGGATGCTGAGTAGGCAGAAGAACTTTCCCCAGGCCATCCCACAAGGATAAAGAGTGCCTCCTGGACCAGGCCACTTGCTGTGGTGGGGTTCCCCTTGCCCCTGCCATTCAGCTACCTAGTTTCTATTGATGAGGAATGGGAGTACCAGGCTTGATGGGAAAGGAGAACACTTCTTCTAGCCCCTTAATTTCGGTGGGTCTTTCAACTGACTTCCCTTGTTGGTGCTGCCAGTTTTACCTGGGGTAGTCATCAAGATTCCCATTCCATCTTGGGGAAGAGTGAGTCTACCTGGGCCACATTTTCTTGCTATGTAGGGGGTCAGTAGACATTAGGCTTACGTAGCCTTCTTCTTTTGGGTTGGATCATAAAATGTTCAGTTGAGTTTTCCTCCAATTAGTTCACTCTCCCCTTTCCACCTTTCAGGATTCCCCCCCCCCCGCTTTTTCTAACATCTTTATTGGAGTATAATTGCTTTACAATGTTGTGTTAGTTTCTGCTGTATAACAAAGTGAATCAGCTATATGTATACATATATCCCCATATTCCCTCCCTCTTGTGCCTCCCTCCCACCCTCCCTATCCCACCCCTCTAGGTGGTCACAAAGCACTGAGCTGATCTCCCTGTGATATGCAGCTGATTCCCACTAGCTATCTATTTTATATTTGGTAGTGTATATATGTCAATGCTACTCTTTCATTTCATCCCAGCTTACCCTTCCCACCCCTGTGTCCTCAAGTCCATTCTCCATGTCTGTGTCTTTATTCCTGTCCTGCCCCTAGGTTCATCAGAACCTTTTTTTTTTTTTAGATTCCATGTATATGTGTTAGCATACGGCATTTGTTTTTCTCTTTCTGACTTACTTCACTCTGTATGACAGACTCTAGGTCCATCCACCTCACTACAAATAATTCAATTTCATTTCTTTTTATGGTTGAGTAATATTCCATTGTACATACGTACCACATCTTCTTTATTCATTCATCTGTTGATGGACACATAGGTTGCTTCCATGTCCTGGCTATTATAAATAGTGCTGCAATGAACATTGTGGTACATGTCTCTATTCTCTTTTGACTGTCCCTTGCATTATTTCTTTGATTTATGTTACCATTGAGTCTACATCACCCTATCCAGGAGAATCAAGTCAATGCCATCTTAGACAACTATTTTTCTTTTAACTATTTCTATTTTTTAATTTATTTATTTATTGTTCAGATCCAATCATTACAGCCATCTTTCTCTTTTTCAGTTTATAAAAAAAATTCTTTAAAGTCCTTGTTTACCATTCCAATGTTTGGCATATCTCATGTTAGTTTATATTGACTTCTGTTTCTCTTGACACTGGGTCACATTTTCTTGTTTTTTCACATGTCCACTAATTTTTGTTTTATCTTTGACCTTATGAATTATACAGTGTAGAGACTGCAGATTTTGTTTTGTCTTCTGAAGAGTGTTGATTTTTGTTCTAGTGGGCAAATAAATCAAATAACATTGAACTTGTGGGGGCCTGGTTATATATATCTTTTAGGGTGGATCTATTTCAATCTTGCTCTTACTCTATGGGTAGGCCCTTACATCCTTGGGCATAGTCTTTACTCCAAAGTCAAGAGCTTTCTAGGTTTTCAATGGAAAGTCTGGGATATTTACAAAGAGATATTTACCCCTTTTACTTGGCAGCACTCAGAATCTAAACTCTGTCTTCCCTGCAGTGAGCAATAGCTGAAATCTCTGCTCAGGTTTTTAACCCTTTAGCTATTTCGTTCTGCGAGGTCCTTGGAGTAGGCTCATGCATGTGAAATTCAGGGTCAAACAGGATCTTAGGGGCTCCCACCACAGTTCCCTTTTACCAGACTTCCCTCCACAATTTTCAGCTGTTGTGGAAAGTCCAAACTCTATCCTATGACACTTCAAGCAAAAATAATATGACTTTTGGAAAGAGATCAAGATGGCAAAGTAGGAGGATGCAAAATTCACCTCCCCCAAAAAACACATCAAAAGTACATCTACATGCAGAACAATTCCCACTGAAAATTAACTGGAGACTGGCAGAAAGACTCCTGTAGAAACAAGGCTATAAGAGTGATCCACATAGAATTGGGTAGGAAGGGAAGAAAAGCAATCAGGTCGGGACCTGTGGCCCTGGGAGGGGACTCAGAAGAGGAGGGGGATTACTTCCCTGGGGAGTGAGTGGTTAAAGCTACATATTGGGTGCCCCAATCCTGGAGTCCAACACTAGAAAGAAAAGTCCCCTTAGCTGGTTGAAGGGCTGGTGGGACTAACAAAAGGGCTGTGGGAGGCCTGAACTCTGCTTGAGAGGAGTGTACACGTGCTTACTTACTCCTCAAACAGGGTGGAGAGGGTGGATTGAAACTGCATGAGATGCTGGCTGGTATCCTGCAACCACCCTAGCACACGACCTAACCTAAGCCAAGCACCCTCTCTGGCCCTACTTGCTTCATGATGCAGCACCACACTGGGGCAATGACTGTAGTGTCCTAAGGAAGAGCTCAGCTGTGAGGGACAAAGGCAGCTCAGACCTGGAGCAGCATCTGAGTGGTGGGGGTGGGGCAGTCATTATTGAGGCTTAAACAGACAGTGCATCAGAAGTGATCCAGGTCTCTGACTGTGAACAGGACTGCTACAGCCCGCTCCAGACCCACACCAAGCACCCACACCAACCCCTCTTTTGCCAACACAGCTCCCCTCTGGGGCAAGGTTGCCAGTGCTGGGAAGGGAGAGAGCACACATTTAGAGGAATACACAAAGGAATACACATAAGGGCAATCAGCTGATTTTTCTGTAGAAACTTTGCAGGCCAGAAGGGAATGGCATGATATATTCAAAGTGCTGAAAGGGAAAATTCTACAACCTAGATTACTCTACCCAGCAAGATCATCATTTAGAATTGAGGGAGAGATAAACAACTCAGACAAGCAAAAACTAAAAGAGTTCATCAATACTAAACTCACCCTAAAATAAATGTTAAAACGTCTTCTCTAAGTGGAAAAGAAAAGGCTATACCAATAAGTAAGTATCTATAGAAAAGGAAAAATCTCACTAGTAAAGGCAAATATATAGTAAAGGCTGAGGATCAACCACTTAAATAAGCTACTACAAATATTAAAAGAAAAAACTTTGGGACTTCCCTAGTGGCGCAGTGGTGGAGAACCCGCCTGCCAATGCAGGGGACACCAGTTCGTGCCTCGGTCCGGGAAGACCCCACATGCCGTGAAGCGGCTGGGCCCATGAGCCATGGCTGCTGAGCCTGCGCGTCCGGAGCCTGTGCTCTGCAATGGGAGAGGCCACAACAGTGAGAGGCCCGTGTACTGCAAAAAAAAAGAAAAGAAAGGAAAAGAAAAAACTTTGTAAAAATCAACTATAACTCCTATAATTAATAAAGGGATAAACATGAAGATGTAAAATATGACATCAAAAAAATGTAGGGGAGGAGGGTAAAAATGTAGATCTTTTAGAGTGTGTTTGAACTTAAATGACTACCTATTTCTATTTATTTATTTTTTAGTCTTTTAAGATCAACTGTACATGCGTTTAATTTGGAAAGATAAAGAGGTCTTTACATTTAAGAAATAGATTATAAACAACCAGTTGATGTTACACTTCGGGCCATTTTTTAAAAGGTTGCAATTAAGATCTTATGTATACCTTTTTATACTTGTGTAAACATTTCCTTCAGATAAAAGAGCATTGAGCAAAGAGTGAAAGGATATTTAAAGCTTCAATATGCACTGTCAAATGGCTGCCTAGAAAATTTCTCTGAATTTACTTTCCTGACCAGAAATGAGAGTGCATAGTCCCCTATGTCCTTGCCAAAATTAGTTTTATCATTTTTTATATGGTAGAACTGCTGGGCAAAAATGAAATCTTATTGTTTTAATTTGCATTTTTGATGTCTAGTAAGTTTGAACATTTTTCATAAGTTCCTTATTTTCTCTTTTTTATTAGTTATCTTTTTTATACATATTACTGTATATATGTCAATCCCTGTCTCCCAATTCATCCCACCACCACACCCCCCCTGCTTTCCCCCTTTGGTGTCCATACATTTGTTCTCTACATCTGTGTCTCTATTTCTGCCTTGCAAACCGGTTCATCTGTACCATTTTTCGAGATTCCACATGTATGCATTAATATATGATATTTGTTTTTCTCTTTCTGACTTACTTCACTCTGTATGACAGTCTCTAGGTCCATCCACTTCTCTACAAATGACCCAATTTCATTCCTTTTTATAGCTGAGTAATATTCCATTGTATATATGTACCACATCTTCTTTATCCATTTGTCTGTCGATGGGCATTTAGGTTGCTTCCATGACCTGGCTATTGTAAATAGTGCTGCAGTGAACATTGGGATGCATGTGTCTTTTTGAATTATGGTTTTCTCTGGGTATATGCACAGTAGTGGGATTGCTGGATCATATGGTGATTCTATTTTTAGTTTTTTAAAGAACCTCCATACTGTTCTCCATAGTGGCTGTATCAAATTACATTCCCACCAAAAGTGCAGGAGGGTTCCCTTTTCTCCACACCCTCTCCAGCATTTGTTGTTTGTTGACTACCTATTTTTAAAAAGTAGGTATAATTATAGGTCAACATAACTGAACCCCAAGGCAACCACAAATCAAAAAACTACAATAGATACACAAAAAATACAGAGAAAGAAGCACAAGCACACCACTAAAAGAAAATCATTAAACCACAAGGGAAGAACCTAAACGAAGAAGCAAAGAACAGAGAAGAACTACAAAAACAACCAGAAAACAAGTAACAAAATTGCAATAAGTAAATACCTATTAATAATCACTTTAAATGTCAATGGACTAAATGCTGCAATTAAAAGATATAGAGTGACTAACTGGATAACAAAAAAATGCCCATCTATATGCTGCTTACAAGAGACTCACTTCAGAGCTAGAGACACACACATATGAAAGTGAGGGGATGGAAAACGATATTTCATGCAAATGGAAATGAAAGAAAGTGGGGTAGCAATACTCATATCAGACAAAATAGACTTTAAAACAAAGTGTATAATAAAAGACAAAGAAGGACATATAAAATGATAAAGGGATCAATATAAGAAAAGGATATAACATTCATTATCATATATGAACCAAATACAGGAGCACCTAGATATATAAAGCAAATATTAACAGATATAAAGGGAGCAATTGACAATAATACAATGATAGTAGGAGACTTTAACACCCCACTTGCTTTAATGAACAGATCATTCAGACAGAAAATCAATAAGGGAACAGTGGTCTTAAATGACACATGATACCAGTTGGATTTGATATATAGCTATAGGACATTACATCCAAAAACAGCAGAGTACACATTCTTTTGTAATGCACATGGAACGTTCTTCTGGATACATCACATGCTAGGCCACAAAACAGATCTCAACAAATTTAAGAGGATAGAAATTATATCAAGAAGCTTTTCCGACCATAACAGTATAAAACTAGAAATCAATTACAGAAATAAAAATGGGAAAAGCACAAACATGCAGAGACTAAACAACAGGATGCTAAAACAGTGGGTTGATGAAAAAAATCAAGTTGGAAATCAGAAAATATGTTGAGATAACTGAAAATGTAAACACAACTTTCCAAAAACTATGGGATGCAGCAAGCAGTTCTAAGAGGGAAGTTTATAGCAATATAGGCCTATCTCAAGAAACGAGAAAAATCTCAAATAAATAACCTAACCTAACATCTAAAAGAATTAAAAAAGAAGAAAAAGGCCCAAATTCAGAAGAAGGAAGTAATTAGTAAAAATCATATAGGAAAAAGATAAAAGAGACCATCCCCAAAAAATTTTTTTAAAAACAAAAAGAAAGCCAAAACATGGATTTTTATAAAGATAAACACAATTGATAAACTTTTAGTCAGACTCATCAAGAAAAAAAGAGAGAAGACACAAACAAGCAAAATAAGAAATGAAAGAGGAGAAATCACAACCAATATCACAGGGATACAAAAAAATCATAATACTATGAATAGTTATATGCCAACAAATGAGACAATCTAGAAGAAATAGACAAATTTCTAGAAACAGACAACCTTCCCAGACTGAAACAGAAATAAACTGTCTGAACAGAAAGATCACTAGTGGTAATATTGAACTTATAATAATAATTTTTAAAAACCTCCCAGCAAACAAAAGTCCAGGACCAGATGTCTTCATAGGGGAATTCTACCAAACATATAAAGAAGAGCTAATACCGAGATTGATTCAAGATGGCAGAGTAGAAGGACATGCTCTCACTCCCTCTTTTGAGAACACCAGAATCACAATGAACTGCTGAAAAATCATCAACAGAAAGACACTGGAATTCATCAGAAAAGATACCCCACATGCAAAGACAAAGGAGAAGCCACAATGAGATGGTAGGAGGGGCGCTATAACAATAAAATCAAATCCCATAAGTGCTGGGTTGGTAACTCAACAAACTGGAGAACACTTATATCACAGAAGTCCACCCACTGGAGTGAAGGTTCTGAGCACCACGTCAGGCTTTCCAAGCTGAGGGCCTGACAACAGGAGTAATTCCGAGAGAATCAGACTTTGAAGGCTGGCAGGATTTGATTACAGGACTTTGGCAGGACTGGGGGAAACAAAGACTCCACCCTTGGAGGGCACACACAAAGTACTGTGCGCATTGGGACCCAGGGGAAGGAGCAGTGACCCCATAGGAGACTGAACCAGATCTACCTGGTAGTGTTGGAGGGTCTCCTGCAGAGGTGGGGGGCTGCTGTGGCTCACCAAGGGGCAAGGACACTGGAAGTAGAAGTTCTGGGAAGTACTCCTTGGCTTGAGCCCTCCCAGAGTCAGCCATAAGCCCCACCAAAGAGCCCAGGTAGGGTCCAGTGTTGGGTCACCTCAGGCCAAACAACCAACAGGGAGAGAATCCAGCCACACCCATCAGCAGACAAGCGGATTAAAGTTTTAGTGAGCTCTTCCCACCAGAGTAACAGTCAGCTCTACCCTCCACCAGTCCCTCCCATCAGGAAACTTCCAAAAGCTGCTTAGATAGCCTCATCCACCAGGGGACAGACAGCAGAAGCAAGAAGAACTACAATCCTGCAGCCTGTGGAACAAAAACCACATTCAGAGAAAGATAGACAAGATGAAAAGGCAGATGGCTATGTACCAGATGAAGGAACAAGGTAAAACCCCAGAAAAATAACTAAATGAAATGGAGATAGGCAATCTTCCAGAAAAAGAATTCAGAATAATGGCAGTGAAGATGATCCAGGACCTCGGAAAAAGAATGGAGGTAAAGATCAAGAAGATGCAAGAAATCTTTAACAAAGATCTAGAAGAATTATAGAACAAACTAACAGAGATGAACAACACAATAACTGAAATGAAAAATACACGAGAAGGAATCAACAGCACAATAACTGATGCAGAAGAACGGATAAGTGACCTGGAAGATAGAATGGTTGAATTCACTGCTGCGGAACAGAATAAAGAAAAAAGAGTGAAAAGACATGAAGACAGCCTGAGAGACGTCTGTGACAACATTAAATGCAACAACATTTGCATTATAGAGGTCCCAGAAGGAGGAGAGAGAGAGAAAGGACCCGAGAAAATATTTGAAGAGACTATAGTCGAAAACTTCCCTAACATGGGAAAGGAAATAGCCACCCAAGTCCAGGAAGTGCAGAGAGTCCCATACAGGATAAACCCAAGAAGAAACACTCTGAGACACATAGTGATCAAATTGGCAAAAATTAAAGACAAAGAAAAATTATTGAAAGCAGCAAGGGAAAAATGACAAATAACATACAAGGGAACTCCCATAAGGTTAACAGCTGATTTCTCAGCAGAAACTCTACAAGCCAGAAGGGAGTGGCATGATATACTTAAAGTGATGAAAGGGAAGAACCTACAACCAAGATTACTCTACCTGGCAAGGGTCTCATTCAGATTCCGTGGAGAAATTAAAACGTTTACAGATAAGCAAAAGCTGAGAGAATTCAGCACCACCAAACAAGCTCTACAACAAATGATAAAGGAACTTCTCTAGGAAGGAAAGACAAGAGAAGAAAAGGACCTACAAAAACAAACCCTGCAAAATTAATAAAATGGTAATAGGAACATACATATCGAAAATTACCTTAAATGTGAATGGATTAAATGCTCCACCCAAAAGCCAAAGGCTTGCTGAATGGATACAAAAATAAGACCAATATACATGCTGTCTACAAGACACCCACTTCAGAGCTAGGGACACATACAGACTGAAAGTGAGCGGGTGGAAAAAGATATTCCATGCAAATGGAAATCAAAAGGAAGCTGGAGTAGCAATACTCATATCAGATAAAATAAACTTTAAAATAAAGAATGTTACAAGAGACAAGAAAGGACACTATGTAATGATCAAGGGATCAATCCAACAGGAAGATATAACAATTATAAATATATATCCACTCAACATTAGAGCACCTCAATACATAAGGCAACTGCTAATAGCTCTAAAAGAGGAAATTGACAGTAACACAATAATAGTGGGGGACTTTAACACCTCACTTACACCAATGGTCAGATCATCCAAACAGAAAATTAATAAGGAAACACAAGCTTTAAATGACACAATAGACCAGATATATTTAACTGATATTTATAGGAGATTCCATTCAAAAGCAGCAGATTACATTTTCTTCTCAAGTGTGCATGGAATATTCTCCAGGATAGATCACATCTTGGATCACAAATCAAGCCTCAGTAAATTTAAGAAAATTGAAATCATATCAAGCATCTTTTCTGACCACAGCGCTATGAGAATAGAAATGAATTACAGGGGAAAAAACGTAAAAAACACAAACACATGGAGGCTAAACAATACGTTACTAAATAACCAAGAGATCACTGAAGAAGTCAAAGAATATCAAAATATCTAGAGACAAATGACAATGAAAACACAACGATCCAAAACCTATGGGATGCAGCAAAAGAAGTTCTAAGAGGGAAGTTTATAGCTATACAAGCCTACCTCAAGAAACAAGAAAAATCTCAAATAAACAATCTAACCTTACACCTAAAGAAACTAGAGAGAGAAGAAGAAACAAAACCCAAAGTTAGCAGAAGGAAAACATCATAAAGATCAGAGCAGAAATAAATGCAATAGAAACAAAGAAAACAATAGCAAAGATCAATAAAACTAAAAGCTGGTTCTTTTAGAAGATAAAATTGATAAATCATTCACCAGACTCATCAAGAAAAAGAGGGAGGGCTTCCCTGGTGGCACAGTGGTTGAGAGTCCACCTGCCGATGCAGGGGACATGGGTTCGTGCCCCGGTCCAGGAAGATCCCACATGCTGCACAGCGGCTGGGCCTGTGAGACATGGTCGCTGAGCCTGCGAGTCCGGAGCCTGTGATCCACAACGGGAGAGGCCACAACAGTGAGAGGTCCACATACTGAAAAAAAAAAAAAAAAAAAAGAGGGAAAGGACTCAAATCAATAAAATTTGAAATGAAAAAGGAGAAGTTGCAACAGACACCGCAGAAATACAAAGCATCCTAAGAGACTACTACAAGCAACTCTATGCCAATAAAATGGACAACCTGGAAGAAATGGACAAATTCTTAGAAAGGTATAACCTTCCAAGACTGAACGAGGAAGGAATAAAAAATATGAACAGACCAGTCACAAGTAATGAAATTGAAACTGTGACTAAAAATCTTCCAACAAACAAAAGTCCAGGACCAGATAGCTCCACAGGTGAATTCTATCAAACATTTAGAGAAGAGCTAACACCCATTCTTCCCAAACTCTTCCAAAAAATTGTGAAGGAAGGAACACTCACAAACTCATTCTATGAGGCCACCATCACCCTGATACCAAAACCAGACAAAGATACTACAAAAAAAAGAAAATTACAGACCAATATCACTGATGAATATAGATGCAAAAATCCTCAACAAAATACTAGCAAACAGAATCCAACAACACATTAGAAGGATCATATACCATGATCAAGTGGAATTTACCCCAGGGATGCAAGGATTCTTCAATAAATGCAAATCAATCAATACACCATATTAACAAATTGAAGGAGGAAAACCCTATGATCATCTCAATAGATGCTGAAAAAGCTTTTGACAAAATTCAACACCCATTTATCATAAAAACTCTCCAGAAAGTGGGTATTGAGGGAACCTACTTCAACATAATATAGACCACATATGACAAACCCACAGTAAACATCATTCTCAATGGTGAAAAACTGAAAGCATTTCCTCTAAGATCAGGAACAAGACAAGGATGTCCACTCACACCACTATTATTAAACATAGATTTGGAAGTCCTAGCCATAGCAATCAGAGAAGAAAAAGAAATAAAAGGAACACAAATTGTAAAAGAAGAAGTAAAACTGTCACTGTTTGCAGATGACATGGTACTATACATAGAGAATCCTAATGATGCCACCAGAAAACTACTAGAACTAATCAGTGAATATGGTAAAGTTGCAGGATACAAAACTAATGCACAGAAATCTCTTGCATTCCTATACACTGATGATGAAAAATCTGAAAGAGGAATTAAGGAAACACTCCCATTTACCATTGCAACAAAAAGAATAAAATACCTAGGAATAAACCTACCTAGGGAGACAAAAGACCTGTATGCAGAAAACTATAAGACACTGATGAAATAAATTAAAGATGATACAAACAGATGGAGAGATACAGCATGTTCTTGATTGGAAGACTCAATCCTGTGAAAATGACTATACTACCCAAAGCGGTCTACAGATTCAAAGCAATCTCTATCAAATTACCAATGGCATTTTTTACAGAACTAGAACAAAGAATCTTAAAATTTGTATGGAGACACAAAAGATGCTGAGTGGTCAAAGCAGCCTTGAGGGAAAAAAATGGAGCTGGAGGAATCAGACTCCCTGACTTTAGACTATACCATAAAGCTACAGTAATCAAGACAATATGGTACTGGCACAAAAACAGAAATATAGATCAATGGAACAAGATAGAAAGCCCAGAGATAAGCCCATGCACCTATGGTCAACTAATCTACAACAAAGGAGGCAAGGATATACAATGGAGAAAAGACAGTCTCTTCAATAAGTGGTGCTGGGAAAACTGGAGAGCTACACATAAAAGAATGAAATTAGAACACTCCCTAACACCATACACAAAAATAAACTCAAAATGGATTAGAGACCTAAATGTAAGACCGGGCACTATAAAACTCTTAGAGGAAAACATAGGAAGAACACACTTTGACATAAATTACAGCAAGATATTTTTTGATCCACCTCCTAGAGTAATGGAAATAAAAGCAGAAATTAAAAAATGGGACCTAATGAAACTTAAAAGCTTTTGCAGAGCAAAGGAAACCATAAACAAGATGAAAAGACAACCCTCAGAATGGGAGAAAATATTTGCAAGTGAATCATCAGACAAAGGATTAATCTCCAAAATATATGAACAGCTCACACAGCTCAATTTAAAAAAAAACAAACAACCCAATCCAAAAGTGGGCAGAAGGCCTAAATAGGCATTTCTCCATAGAAGACATACAGATGGCCAAGAAGCACATGAAAAGCTGCTCAACATCACTAATTGTTAGACAAATGCAAATCAAAACTACAATGAGGCATCACCTCATGCCAGTTAGAATGGGCATCATCGGAAAATCTACAAACAACAAATGTTGTAGAGGGTGTGGAGAAAAGGGAACCCTCTTGCACTGTTGGTGGGTATGTAAATTGATACAGCCACAATGGAGAACAGTATGGAGGTTCCTTACAAAACTAAAAATAGAATTACCATATGACCCAGCAATCCCACTACTGGGCACTTACCCAGAGAAAACCATAATTCAAAATGACACATGCACCCCAATGTTCATTGCAGCACTATTTACAATAGCCAGGTCACAGAAGCAACCTAAATGCCTGTTGATAGACAAATGGATAAAGAAGATGTGGTACATATATACAATGGAATATTACTCAGCCATAAAAAGAAACGAAATTGGGTCATTTGTAGAGACCTGGGTGCATTTAGAGACTGTCACAGAGAGAGGAGTAAGTCAGAAAGAGAAAAACAAATATCGTATATTAACACATATATGTGGAACCTAGAAAATGGTACAGATGAACCAGTTTGCAGAGCAGAAATTGTGCCACAGAAGTAGAGAACAAACGTATGGACACTAAGTGGGGAAAGCGGTGGGGGGTGGGGGTTGTGGTGTGATGAATTGGGAGATTGGGATTGACATGTATACACTGATGTGTACAAAATGGATGACTAATAAGAAAATAAATAAATAAATAAACATTAAATAAATAAATGAAAATAAAAGCTAATACCTATCCTTCTCAAACTACTCCAAAACACTGAAGAGGGTGGAACACTTCCACATTCATTCTATGAGGCCAACCTTACCCTATACCAAAACCAGACAATGATAGTATTAAAAAAATGAAAGAAAATCAGAGGCCAATATCTCTGATGAATATAGATGTGAAAATCATCAATAAAATATTAGCAAATCAAATTTAACAATATATAAAAAGGATCATATACCATGATTGAGTGGAAATTATTCCAGGAATGCAAGGATGGTTCAATATCCACAAATCAATCAATATGATATGCCACATTAACAAAAGGAGGGATAAAAATCACACAATCATCTCAATAGACACAGAAAAAGCATTTGACAAAATTCAACATCCATTCACGATAATAAATCTCATCAAAGTTGGTATAGAGGTAACATGTATCTCAACATAATAAAGGCCATTTATGACAAACCCACAGCTAACATCATACTCAATGGTGTGAAGCTGAAAGCCTTTCCTATAAGATCAGGAACAACACAAGAATACCCATTCACAGCATTTCAA
This sequence comes from Stenella coeruleoalba, assembly GCF_951394435.1. Classification (NCBI taxonomy): domain Eukaryota; kingdom Metazoa; phylum Chordata; class Mammalia; order Artiodactyla; family Delphinidae; genus Stenella; species Stenella coeruleoalba. Next base: position 53,696,418 of record NC_137152.1, read on the forward strand.
TTTTAACATAGTAGTGGAAGTCCTAGCCACAGCAATCAGACAAGAAAAAGAAATAAAAGGCATCCAAATTGGAAAGGAAGAAATAAAGCTGTCACTATTTGTGGATAACTTGATAGTATATATATATAACTGTAAAGTCTCCACCAAGAATAAAAAATTATTAGAACTAATAAATAAATTCAGTAAAGTTTCAGGATACAAGATTAATATACAGAAATCTGTTAATTTTCTATACATTAATAATGAGCTATCAAAAAGAGAAAGCAAGAAAACAATCCCATTTACAATCACATCAAAAAGAATAAAATACTTAGGAATGAACTTAACAAAGGAGATGAAAGACACATACTCTGAAAATTGTAAAACATTAGTGAATGAAATTAAAGATGACACAAAGAAATAGACAGATATCCTATACTCTTGGATTGGAAGAATTAATATTGTAAAAATGTCCATACTACCCAAAACAATCTACAGATTTTATGCAATTCTTATTAAAATACCCATGATATTTTTCACATAACTAGAACACTTAATCCTAAAATTTCTATGGAATGACAAAGACCCAGATTTCCCAAAGCAATCTTGAGAAAAAGGAACAAAGCTGGAGGTATCATGCTCCATGACTATACTACAAAGCTACAGTAATCAAAACAGCATGGTACTGACAAAAACAGATGCATGCATCAATGGAACAGAACAGAAAACGCAGAAGTAAGCCCATGCGCTTATGGTCAATTAATCTACAGCAAAGGAGGCAAGAATATACACTGGAGAAAAGACAGTCTCTTCAATAAGTGGTGCTGTGAAAACTGGAGAGTTACAGGTAAAAGTAAAAAATTAGAATATTTTCTCAGACCATATACAAAAATAAATTTTAAATGGATTAAAGATCTAAATGTAAGACTTGAAACCTTAAAACTCCTAGAGGAGAACATAGGCAGAACACACTTTGACATAAATCGTAGCATAATTTTTTTGGATCTATCTCCTAAGGCAAAAGAAACAAAAACAAAAGTAAACAAATGGGACCTAATTCAACTTAAAAACCTTTGCAGAGCAAAGGGAACCACTGACAAAATGGAAAGACAACCTACTGAATGGGATAAAATATTTGCCTATGATATGATTGATAAGGGGTTAATATCCAAAATATATAAGCAGCTCATACAACTCAATATCAGAAAAACAAGCAATCCAATCAAAAAATGGGCAGAAGACCTGAATAGACATTTTTTCCAAAGAAGATATACAGATGGCCAAAAGGTACCTGAAAAGATGTTCAACATACCTAATAATTAGAGGAATGCAAATCAAAATCACAGTGAGATATCACTTCACAACTGTCAAAATGGCTATCATCCAAAAGTCTACAAATAGGAAATGTAGGAGAGGATGTGGAGAAAAGGGAATACTTGTACACTGTTGGTGGGAATGTAAATTGGTGCAGTCACTACAGAAAACACTATGAAGATTCCTCAAAAAACTGAAAATAGAATTACCATATGATCCAGCAATTCCTCTCATGGGTATATATCCAAAGAAAACGAAAACACTAATTCTTTTTTCTTTTGAAGTATAGTTGAATTACAATATTGTGGTAATTATGGCTGTACAGCAAAGAGACTCAGTTATACATATATATACATTCTTTTTCATATTCTTTTCCATTATGTTTCATCACAGGATATTGCATATAGTTCCCTGTGCTATATACAATAGGGCCTTGTTGTTTATCCATTCTATATATACCAGTGTGCATCTGCTAATCCCAAATTCCCAACCCAACCCTCTCTCACCCTCCTCCCCCTTGGTAACAACTAGTCTAATTTCTGTGTCCCTGATTCTGTCTCTGTTTCACAGATAGGTTCATTTGTGTCATATATTAGATTCCACATATAAGTGATATAATATGGTATTTGTCTTTCACTTTCTGACTTACTTCAATTAGTATGATAACCTCTAGTTGCATCCATGTTACTGAAAATGGCATTATTTCATTCTTTTTTATGGCTGAGTAGTATTCCATTGTGTATATATACCATATCTTCCTTATCCATTCATCTGTTGATGAACAATTAGGTTGTTTCCATGTCTTTGCTATTGTGAATAGTGCTGCTATAAACATAAGGGTGTATGCATCTTTTTGAATTATAATTTTGCCTGGATATATGGCCAGGAGTGGGATTACTGGATCATATGGTAATTATATTTTTAGTTTCCTGAGGTTGATTCCATATCTTGGCAATTTGGCAATTGTAAATAATCCTACTATGAACATCGGGGTGCTTGTATCTTTTTGAATTAAACTTTGTACAGTATTCCATATATATATATATATATATATATATATATATATAAATGGAATATTAGCCATAAGAAAGAATGAATTTGCCATTTGCAGCAACATGGATGGACCTGGAGGTTATTATGCTTTGTGAAGTAAGTCAAACAAAGAAAGACAAATACTATGTTATCACTTATATGTAGAATCTAAAAAACAAACTAGTGAATTTAACAAAAAAGGGACAGACCAACAGATATAGAGAAGAAGCTAGTGGTTACCAGTGGGCAGAGGGAAGGTGAAGGGGCAAGATATGGGTAGGGGACTAAGAGATACAAGCTACTTGGGATAAAAGAAATAAGAATGTAAATCAACTATACTCCAATAAAATTTTTTTTCACTTTGTTATAAACATCTTTATTGGAGTATAATTGCTTTATACAAAGTGAATTTCTTTATAACAAAGTGAATCAGCTATACATAACATAAATCCTGATATCTCCTCTGTCTGGCATCTCCCTCCCACCCTCCCTATCCCACCCCTCTAGGTGGTCACAGAGCAGTGAGCTGATCTCCCTGTGCTATGTGGCTACTTCCCACTAGCTATCTGTTTTACATTTGGTAGTGTACATATGTCCATGCTACTCTCACTTTGTCGCAGCTTACACTTCCCCCTCCTCATGTCCTCAAGTCCAGTCTCTACGTCTGTGAATTTATCCCTGTCCTGCACCTATGTTCTTCAGAATCACTTTTTCTTTTTTTTTTCTTTAGATTCCATATATGTGTGTCAGCATACGGTGTTTGTTTTTCTCTTTCTGACTTACTTCACTCTGTATGACAGTCTCTGTGTCCATCCACCTCACCACAAATAACTCAATTTCATTTCTTTTTATGGCTGAGTAATATTCCATTCTATATATGTGCCACATCTTCTCTATCCATTCATCTGTTGATGGACACTTAGGTTGCTTCCATGTCCTAGCTATTGTAAATAGAGCTGCAATGAACACTGTGGTACATGACTCTTTGAATTATGGCTTTCTCAGGGTATATGCTCAGTAGTAGGGATTTCTGGGTCATATGATAGTTCTATTTTTAATTTTTTTAAGGAACCTCCATACTGCTCTCCACAGTGGCTGTATCAATTTACATTCCCACCAACAGGGCAAGAGGGTTCCCTTTTCTCCACACCCTCTACAGCATTTGTTGTTTGTAGATTTTCTGATGATGCCCACTCTAACTGGTGTGAGGTGATACCTCATTGTAGTTTTGATTTTCATTTCTCTAATAATTAGTGATGTTGAGCAGCTTTTCATGTGCTTCTTGGCCATCTGTATTTCTTCTTTGGAGAAATGTCTATTTAGGTATTCTGCCCATTTTTAGATTGGGTTGCTGGTTTTTTAATATTGAGCTGCATGAGCTGTTTATATATTTTAGAAATTAATCCTTTGTCGATTGATTCGTTTGCAAATTTTTCTCCCATTCTAAGGGTTGTCTTTTCATATTCTTTGTGGTTTCGTTTGCTGTGCAAAAGTTTTTAAGTTTCATTAGGTCTCATTTGTTTATTTTTGATTTTATTTCCATTTCTCTAGGAGGTGGGTCAAAAAGGATCTTGCTGTGATGTATGTCATAGGGTGTTCTGCCTATGTTTTCCTCTAAGAGTTTTATAGCGTCTAGCCTTACATTTAGGTCTTTAATCCATTTTGAGTTTATTTTTGTGTATGGTGTTAGGGAGTGTTCTAATTTCATTCTTTTATGTGTAGCTGTCCACTTTTCCCAGCATCACTTTTTGAAGCCGCTGTCTTTTCTCCATTGTATATTCTTCCATCCTTTATCAAAACTAAGGTGACCATATGTGTGTGGGTTTATCTCTGGGCTTTCTATCCTGTTCCATTGATCTATATTACTGTTTTTGTGCCAGTACCATACTGTCATGATTACTGTAGCTTTGGACTATAGTCTGAAGTCTGGGAGCCTGATTCCTCCAGCTCCGTTTTTCTTTCTCAAGTTTGCTTTGTCTATTCGGGGTCTTTTCTGCTTCCATACAAATTGTGAAATTTCTTGTTCTAGTTCTTTAAAAACTGCCAGTGGTAGCTTAATAGGGATTGCATTGAATCTATAGATTTCTTTGGGTACTATAATCATTTTCACAATGTTGATTCTTCCAATCCAAGAACATGCTGTATCTCTCCATCTGTTTGTATCATCTTTAATTTCTTTCATCAGTGTATTATAGTTTTCTGCATACAGGTCTTTTGTCTCCTTAGGTAGGTTTATTCCTAGATATTTTATTCTTTTTGTTGCAATGGTAAATGGGACTGTTTCCTTAAATCCTCTTTCAGATTTTTCATCATTAGTGTATAGGAATGCAAGAGATTTCTGTGCATTACTTTTGTATCCTGCTACTTTACCAAATTCATTGATTAGCTCTACTAGTTTTCTGGGAGCATCTTTAGGATTCTCTATGTATAGTATCATGTCATCTGCAAACAATGACAGCTTTACTTCTTCTTTTCTGATTTGGATTCCTTTTATTTATTTTTCTTCGCTGATTGCTGTGGCTATAACTTCCAAAACTATGTTGAATAATAGTGGTGAGAGTGGACAACCTTGTCTTGTTCCTGATGTTAGTGGAAATGCTTTCAGTTTTTCACCATTGAGAACGATATTGGCTGTGGGTTTGTCATATATGGTCTTTATTATGTTGAGGCAAGTTCCCTCTATGCCTACTTTCTGAAGGGTGTTTATCATAAATGGGTGTTGAATTTTGTCAAAAGCTTTTTCTGCATCTATTGAGATGATCATATGGTTTTTCTCCTTCAATTTGTTAATACGGTGTATCCCTTTGATTGATTTGTATATAGTGAATAATCCCTACCTTCCTGGGATAAACCCGACTTGATCATGGTGTATGATCCTTTTAATGTGCTGTTGGATTCTGTTTGCTAGTATTTTGTTGAGGACTTTTGCATCTATGTTTATCAGTGATATTGGCCTGTAGTTTTCTACCTTTGTGACATCTTTGTCTGGTTTTGGTATCAGGGTGATGGTGGCCCCATAGAATGTGTTTGGGAGTGTTCCTCCCTCTGCTATAGTTTGGAATAGTTTGAGAAGGATAGGTGTTAGCTCTTCTCTAAATGTTTGAATAGTATTCGCCTGTGAAGCCATCTGGTCCTGAGCTTTTGTTTGTTGGAAGATTTTTAATCACAGTCTCAATTTCAGTGCATGTGATTTGTCTGTTTATATGTTCTATTTCTTCCTGGTTCAGTCTTGGAAGGTTGTGCATTTCTAAGAATTTGTCCATTTCTTCCAGGTTGTCCATTTTATTGGCATATAGTTGCTTGTAGTAATCTCTCATGATCCTTTGTATTTCTGCAGTGTCAGTTGTTACTTCTCCTTTTTCATTTCTAATTCTATTGATTTGAGTCTTCTCCATTTTTTTCTTGATGAGTCTGACTAACGGTTTATCAATTTTAACTTCTAAATGAATGAGCTTTTAGTTTTATTGATCTTTGCTATCGTTTCCTTCATTTCTTTTTCTTTTATTTCTGATCTGATCATTATGATTTCTTTCCTTCTGCTAACTTTGGGGTTTTTTGTTCTCCTTTTCTAATTGCTTTAGGTGTAAGTTTAAGTTGTTTATTTGAGATGCTTCTTGTTTCTTTAGGTAGGATTATATTGCTATAAACTTCCCTCTTAGAACTGCTTTTGCTGCATCCCATGTTTTGGGTGGTCATGTTTTCATTGTCATTTGTTTCTAGGTATGTTTTGATTTCTTCTTTGATTTCTTCAGTGATCCCTTGGTTATTTAGTAGTGTATTGTTTAGCCTCCATGTGTTTATATTTTTACAGATTTTTTTCTGTAATTGATATCTAGTGTCATAGTGTTGCGGTTGGAAAAGATACCTGATACGATTTCAATTTTCTTAAATTTACCAAGGCCTGCTTTGTGTCCCAAGATATGATCTATCCTGGAAAATGTTCCATGAACACTTGAGAAGAAAGTGTATTCAGTGTTTTTGGTTGTAGTGTCCTATAAATATCAATTAAGTCCATCTTCTTTAATGTATCATTTAAAGCTTGTGTTTCCTTATTTATTTTCATTTTGGATGATCTGTCCATTGGTGAAAGTGGGGTGTTAAAGTCCACCACTATGATTGTGTTACTGTCAATTTCCCCTTTTATGGCTCTTAGCATTTTTCATATGTATTGATGTGCTCCTATGTTGTGTGCATAAATATTTACATTTGTTATATCTTATTCTTGGATTGATCCCTTGATCATTATGTAGTGTCCTTCTTTGTCTTGTAACAGACTTTATTTTAAAGTCTATTTTGTCTGATATGAGAATTGCTTCTCCAGCTTTCTTTTGATTTCTATTTGCATGGAATATCTTTTTATTTCCATTTGCATGGAATATCTTTTTCCATTCCCTCACTTTCAGTCTGTATGTGTCCCTAGGTCTGAAGTGGGTCCCTTGTAGACAGCATATATACAGATCTTGTTTTTCTATCCATTCAGCCAGTCTATGTCTTTTGGTTGGAGAATTTAGTCCATTTACAGTTAAGGTAGTTGTCAATATGTGTGTTCCTATTACCATTTTCTTAATTGTTTTGGGTTAGTTATTGTAGGTCTTTACCTTCTCTTGTGTTTCCTGCCTAGAGAAGTTCCTGTATCATTTGTTATAAAGCTGGTTTCATAGTGCTGAATTCTCTTAGCTTATGCTTGCCTGTAAATGTTTTGATTTCTTCTTTGAAGCCTAATTAGGTCCTGGCTGGGTAGAGTAATCTTGGTTGTAGGTTTTTCCCTTTCATCACTTTAAATATGTCCTGCCACTCCCTTCTGGCTTGCAGAGTCTCTGCTGAGGGTCAGCTGTTAACCTTATGGGGATTCCCTTGTATGTTATTTGTTGTTTTTCCCTTGCTGCTTTTAATATTCTTTCTTTGTATTTAATGTTTGATAGTTTGATTAATATGTGTCTTGGCATGTTTCTCCTTGGTTTTATCCTGTATGGAACTCTCTGTGCTTCCTGGTTTTGATTGACTATTTCCTTTCCCATATTAGGGAAGTTTTCTACTATAATCTCTTCAAATATTTTCTCAATCCCTTTCTTTTTCTCTTCTTCTTCTGAGACCCCTATAATTTGAATGTTGGTGCATTTAACATTTTTCCAGAGGTCTCTGAGACTGTCCTCAATTCTTTTCATTCCTTTTTCTTTATTCTGCTCTGCAGTAGTTATTTCCACTATTTTATCTTCCAGGTCACTTATCTGTTCTTCTGCCTCAGTTATTCTGCCATTGATTTCTTCTAGAGAATTTCTAATTTCATTTATTGTGTTGTTCATCATTGTTTGTTTGCTCTTTAGTTCTTCTAGCTCCTTGTTAAATCTTTCTTCAATTTTCTCCATTCTATTTCCAAGATTTTGGATCATCTTTACTATCATTACTCTGATTTTTTTTTCAGGAAAACTGCCTATTTCCTCTTCATTTGTTTGGTCTGGTGGGTTTTTACCTTGCTCCTTCATCTGCTGTGTGTTTTTCTCTCTTCTCATTTTGCTTAACTTACTGTGTTTGTGGTCTCCTTTTCGCAGCCTGCAGGTTCGTAGTTCCCATTGCTTTTGGTGTCTGCCCCCAGTGGCTAAGGTTGGTTCAGTGGGTTGTGTAGGCTTCCTGCTGGAGGGGACTGGTGCTTGTGTTCTAGTAGACGAAGCTGGATATTGTATTTCTGGTGGGCAAGACCACATCCAGTGGTGTGTTTTAGGGTGTCTGTGACCTTATTATGATTTTAGGCCACCTCTCTTCTAATGGGTGGGGTTGTGTTCCTGTCTTGCTAGTTGTTTGGTGTTGGGTGTCCAGCACTGTAGCTTGCTGGTCGTGGCATGGAGCTGTGTCTTAGCATTGAGATGGAGATCTCTGGGAGAGCTTTTGCCATCTATTATGTGGAGCAGGGAGGTCTATGGTGGACCAATATCCTGAACTCAACTCTCACACCTCAAAAGCACAGGCCTGAAACTCGGCCAGAGCACCAAGACCCTGTCAGACACATGCCTCAGAAGAAAAGGGAGAAAAAAAGAAAGAAAGAAAGAAAGAATAAAATAAAATTATTATAATAAAAAATTTAAAGTTATTAAAAATATTTTTAAAATTATAAAGTAATAAAAAAATGAAAGAAAGAAAGAAGAGAGCAACCAAACCAAAAAACAAACCCACCAATGATAACAAGGGCTAAAAAACTATACAAAACAAGACAAAACAAAACAGGACAGACACAACCCTAGGATAAATGGTAAAAGCAAAGCTATACAGACAAAACCACACAAAGTCTACCACCTCAATTTGGGGATGATTCATTGTCTATTCAGGTATTCCAGAGACGCAGGCTACATCAAGTTGATTGTGGAGATTTAATCTGCTGCTCCTGAAGCTGCTGGGAGAAATTTCCCTTTTTTTTCCTTCTTTGTTCACACAGCTCCTGGGGTTCAGCTTTGTATTTGGCCCTGCCTCTCTGTGTACGTCACCTGAGTGCATCTGTTCTTCGCTCAGACAGGATGGGGTTAAAGTAGCAGCTGATTAGGGGGCTCTGGGTCACTCAGGTGGGGTGTGGGGGAGGGATGCGTACAGAATGCGGGGTAAGCCTGCGGTGGCAGAGGCCAGCATGATGTTGCAACAGCATAAGACACGCTGTGCATTCTCCTGGGGAAGATGTCCCTGGATCACGGGACCCTGGCAGTGGCAGGCTGCACAGGCTCCCAGGAGGGGAGGTGTGGATAGTGTCCTGTGCTTGCACACAGGCTTCTTGGTGGCTGCAGCAGCAGCCTTAGCGTTCCATGCCCATCTCTGGTGTCCGTGCTGATAGCCGCAGCCTGCGCCTGTCTCTGGAGCTCGTTTAGGCAATGCTCTGAATTCCCTCTCCTTGTGCACCAGGAAACAAAGAGGCAAGAAAAAGTCTCTTGCCTCTTTGCCAGCTCCAGACTTTTCCCCGGACTCCCTCCTGGCTAGCTGTTGCACACTAGCCCCCTTCAGGCTGTGCTCACACAGCCTACCCCAGTCCTCTCCCTGTGTTCTGAACTCCCAAAGCTGGAGCTTCAGCTCCCAGCCCCCACCCACCCCGGCAGGTGAGCAGACAAGCCTCTCGAGCTGGTGAGTGCTGTTCAGCACAGATCCTCTGTGTGGGAATCTCTCTGCTTTGCCCTCTGCACCCCTGTTGCTGTGCTGTCCTCCGTGGCTCCAAAGCTTCCTCCCCACCACCCCACGTCTCTGCCAGTGAAGGGGCTTCCTAGTGTGTGGAAACCTTTCCTCCTTCACAGCTCCCTTCCAGAGGTGCAGGTCTTGTCCCTATTCTTTTGTCTCTCTTTTTTCTTTTGCCCTACCGAGGTATGTGGGGATTTTCTTGCCTTTTGGGAAGTCTGAGGTCTTCTGCCAGTGTTCAGTAGGTGTTCTGTAGGAGTTGTTCCACATGTAGATGTATTTATGATATATTTGTGGGGAGGAAAGTGATCTCCACGTCTTACTCCTCCACCATCTTGAAGGTCTCCCTCCAATAAAAGTTTTTTTTAAAAAGAATGTGGATAAAAATGTGTCTATCAAAATGCTCATCATGGTGTTACCTAAAATAGTGAATGCTTAAAGTACAGAAGTTAAGAATATGGTATTTGTGCTGCTAGATTTAAATCCTGGCTTTATTACTTCTCACTGAGATACTGGACTTACCACTTTTTAATTTCCACAATTGTAAAATAAGGGTTATAATAACAGAAGCTGTTTCATGAGGTAGTTCTGAATATTGTGAATATTGAACAAAATACATATAAGGCTCTCAGGACAAACTGAAAGTGCTCACAATGTTAGATTATGTTCATTATAATGAAAAATTAGAAACAATCTACATATCTAACAAATTGTTTCTTCCAAGCCAAAAAAAAAACAAAAAGAAAGAAGCAACAAGGATATATTGTACAGCACAGAGAAATATGGCCATTATTTTGTAATAACTTTGAATGGAGTATAATTATTAAAATATTGAATCACTATGTTATATACCTGAAACTAATATAATATTGTAAATCAACTATATTTCAAATAAAAACTAATATGACTTTTTGCTTAAATTCTGGCCATCCTGTGACACAAGAACTGGAGATTGTCCTCAGGGGAGGATGTATAATTTTGGATCTCAACCAGTCAGATTTCCTTCTTTTTACGGGTCAAATCTCGGCCAGTTTCTGCCTGGTTTTGTTAAATCAATCTCCAGTGCATCAAGTAGCTGGTGGTTTTTCAAATAGTAGTTTTAACAAATATTTTGCCTAGAGTTTTTAATTGTTATCTGTGGGAATGTTAATCTGATACAACCTATTCTGCCCTTACTGAAACCAGAACTCTCCCTCACCCTCCATTTTAACTCAGTATCATTATTTCTGATCTAGGCTATTGTAATAGATGCCATACTGGCTTCCACGCCTCCAGTAGTTCTTGTAATCCATACTATGGGCTTCTGCCAGAGCGATTTTTGAACATACTAATCTGATCTTGGTGTCCTCTGATTATAATTCTTCAGTGCCCTTCCCCTCTAGGATATACTGAATAAGGTCAAAATTCCTTAGCATCATCATGATCATGCCTATCTCTTCAGCTTTATATTTAGACAGCTGCTCATCCTGCTTGACAGCTGTGCTCTAAACATACTGATTTACTTGCAGTTTCTCCATTATGCCCTGCTACCTTGTTTTGGGGCCTTTGCACCTTATTTCTCCCTGATATTAAAACAAAAAAATGAAGAAAATATACTGTGATAATAATGATAAGCGACAACATTTACTGAGTGCATTCTATGTGCCAGGTGCTGTGCTAGGAGCTTTTGACGTATTTTCTCATTTAGTCTTTGTATCAAACTTATGAGGTAATTACCTTTGTAATCCTCACTTTACAAAAGATAAAACTGGCTCAGAGATGGTAAATGGTGGAGCAGGGTTAGTCTAGAATCAGACTATGTTCTACTGTCTCCCACTCAAGCAAAATGTACTTATAGGACGTGGAAATGAAAGAACTAAGATCACCCTTGAGAGTTAAGCTGTTGAATTAACATTAGATAAATATTAACAGAGATATGCAATGACATCTTAATAAGACGGGATGGCTCCCTTGTCAGCAAGGTTTGACTGTAAACGGATTGATGTCATTGGCATATCTGAAGAAGGGCGGCTGGTCAACTATGGATGCATACACAGAAAAAGCCACAGAGACGAAAATGAGCAGCTCCCTCCAGACTCTTTCCAAAGAATATAGTATCCTAGATTAAGGACCAATCCCTGATAACCAGCACACTTATTGTGGAGAGGGAGATTTCCAGGTTTCTTGGCCAAATGGTTTTATATACTTAAATCATACAACTAGTTCCCTTCACTTATATCTCATACTCACTAGATGAGCTTCTCATTATAATTTTTACTTCTACTCCTTGCTTACAGGTAAGAAAATGCACAGGTAAGGTTTACATGTATGTCTTGCAACCATGAGGGGAACCAGCCTAAGAGAATATACTAAGGATGTTATCATGCCTAAGATAGCAGAGAAAAAGATGGGTGTATTCTGCTTTCTATATGATATTACAGAGCCATTGAATTAAGCAGTCTGGAACCTTCCCTGTCACTAGAACTCTTGTTGTGAGTGAGAAATTACATGTCTTTCACTGTTACATCACTTGATTTGGCATTTTCTGTTATATGCTGCCAAAAGCAACCCCACGTATAGAATAAGGCAGATGCCAAAGTCTTTAATGAATGTGGGCAGGGGTGAGTGGGAATTACTGGGATGTTGGCAGATGACAGCAATGAGGAGGATGAGGGGTGATATTGTTTATAGCATGAGCCTCATAAGCAGGGATTATTACACAAAGATTGCGAATAATGGCTTGTAAGGGAAAATGGAGAGCAAAACGGATACCTACCTCACATTCCTGATGTGTGTAGTATAAAGGAAAAACCACTCATAGGAGAAGTGGTGTGCTAAGGGACCATTCAGGTTGTAGTTATAGCAGGAGATTAATGGAGTTTCAAGAAGAAGCTGAGGGAATTTGGCTGCTCACATGGTGTGAGTTCCAGAGGGTACAGTGGAAGGGTTTAAGCTGTGTGAGAAGAGGGGAGGAGTTCAAGATTGATTAGTTAAGAGGGAGTGCAGAGTAATACAGGGTGAGCATCCTGGTGATAGTGGTGTGCTAGGCATTACCTGTTTCCTCTCAGCTTCATTCCATGCTCTTTTCTTGTATTAAATGATATTACTCAATTGTCCTTGCCAACTGGCTTTGCCTAATGTGAAACCGGTCAGAGATTAGAGTGTGGGAGGAAATAAGCTAGGGTATTTCTCCTTCTCTCTCCTTCAGGGGGTATTTTCTCGCAGTGGCTGCATCTTCCTCCATAGTTTCAGCTTCCCATTGGATATGTCCATCACGATCCCAGATCCCATCAGCTGATCTTGGCTTCACCTCCTCCTGTGTGTTCCTCCAGCTCAAGGGTGGTAGAAGCTTCCTGCTATGACTAATCTGTATTGCTTTGCTATCCTCTGTTTGGCTTCTTAGTTCTTCCATAACCTCTGCTACTAATTCCCTGTATTAAATTTCCTCTATTTTAAACATCTAGAGTGGTTTGCTTTTTCTCTGACTGATACCAGTACCTACGGTGGCTTGACTGCGACGGATACTGCACCCCTTCCAAAAATCACTTAGACTTTGAATGCAGTGTTTGGGCCAGGAATTTCTCCCACATGGGTTAGTCCTTGTCTCTCTGGTTTCACCTTCATAAGGAGTATGTCTTAAGGACCAGAACATTTTCCTGGGACAAGTTAATGATGGTGTTGTTTGAACTGTTTAGAAACCTATTGAGGTACCAGGATAGCCTCTTTATAGGATGGCGGTTCCTTTTCTGGTGGTCTGTTAAAGGGGGCATCATGGGATTAAAAAGCTGGAAATGTTCCTGATATAAGAGAAATCACTGGATACTTTGAAACTTGGAGAGGGGTTATCTTTAATATCACATGGTACCGCCTAACAAATTTAAATGGTCACATCTGCCTCTATGTCCCACAACAGGCTCCACATAAAAAGCAAGCCTCATCCTACTTAAGGTCTTAGTTTTGAACTATTTTACTTATCCCACATTTCTTGATCTGTTTCCTATCTTCCTGATTGCTGATCTCACCATTGGTCTCCTTCATGGCCTTTAATTAGACAAACTCCTGATTTCTCTGGCTTCAAAATTTTTCTCTCTTCATTGGCCACAATCTAGACTCTTCCTCTAGCTATGCTGTCTTTGGCTGCTTTAGGTAACTCCTTTTCCCACCCACCTTTTTGGTCCAGCCTGTCTAAGTTACTTGGTCACCTTGCCTCAGGGTCCCATGGATGGTGTCCCACTAGATTTTTTCAAGCCCTGCAAGTTGGATCATAGCTGTTGGGAGGGATGCATATAAGTCACCTGTGGAAAGAGGTAATTCAAACTTGAATATAATGGTCACATGCTTTTCTTTCTGACCCAGCATTTCTTTGGGATATCACCCCTCCTGAATTCTCAGTTCATGTGATTTAGATGGGGGAAAACCATCCCATTTGCCACACTCAAGGGTTGGGAAAATGACCTACGCCTGGCTAATTAGAGTCCTTCCTTGGCCATAGTAATTAGTGCAGGATGGGTTAATAAAAGTCTGGCCAATGAAATTTCTCCTTGGTATTTTTGCTGGAACTGTTGGGAATGATTCACTCTTACTCTCTGAGAAAAGACACTAATGGACCATGTAAGCCTGGAGCTGATAGGGGCTCTCTTTATCACCACAAATACAAGGACAAAAAAAGCAAAGGATAAAGCAGAGCCAAGAGATAGAGAGACATAGGTATTTGGTGATATCTTTTCAGGCCTGGATCCAGCTGTACCTGTAGCCAGTTATACTTCTGTACTTCTCCTTTTGTCTTATACCACTTTTTGTTGGGCTTCTGTCACTTGCAACCGAGAAGGTTCTGACTGTGGCACTCAAATTCTTACTTCTCAAATTTCAAATTTCTTCAGGACATAGTGATACAAATATGTCAGAGAAATTTAGACATGTTCGTGCTATGTGAAGTCATGGAATTTATGAAGCTGTGATTAAGGCAAATTATAGCTTTCTGCCCCTCTCTGCCCTCCCTGCCACAATTCATAGTTTTCACAGTTCACCACAGATAAATTACAAAGGCTAAACCTATTTGAGAGTTGCCTGTATCTGATCTGGAAGACTCTCCTTTTTCTGTTGGATCTTCTGGAGATTTTCCTTGATGGACATTTTGGCTTCCTGAAAGTAGTCCAGGGCTTGAAATCAGAAGTTGCAGATGGCATTATTAAGGACAAAATTCATAAAGAGTGAACAAGGATTGAGTGAGAAGAAAAGATAGCTGTGGTCTAAGATAATCCTTTCCAAAGTCTCTGAGTTCACATTCTTTGGATGTGAGGAGGCAGCATGGTAAAGTATAAAGAACATGGGTTTTGGAATCACATATATTCCAGTTCTATCTCTGCCACTTGCTAGTCGGATGGCCCTGAAAAAAAAATACACTTCTCTAAACCTTAGTTTCCCCAGCTATAAAATGAGGAATGTACCCTGCAAGGTCTTCTGTGAGGAGTAAATAAGATATCAACACCTATGGTTGAGATGACTGCAATAACTTTCCAACAAATATCCTGCTTTTCTTGTCCCCTACCATCCATTCCAGACACAGTATCCAGAAAGTTAAAATTTAACTTTTTATAATTTATTGAGTTATAATTTACATACAATAAATGATTTGATTCAATAGTACAATTTGATGGTATGATTTGGTGAGTTTTCACAGATGTATGCACCCATGAAACCACCACTACAATCAAGATACAAAACATTTTCATCACTCCCAAAAGATTCCCCATGCCCCTTTTCAGTCCATCCCTCATTTTTACCTCTAGCCCTACAACCAGAGTGACTTTTAAAACATGTAACCCAGATCATGCTACCCCTCAACTTCATGCCCATCAATGGCTTCCCATGCTTAAGAAAATTAAATCCAGATTCCTTACCATGTCCTCTCAAGGCCCTTTGTGTTATATATCTTGCTATCTCATATCATAGGGTCCCCCTATCATTTACTATGTTCTAGCCACACTGACCTCCTCTGTGTTCAGGAAACTTGTCAAGCCCTTTCCCACATCTAGGCCTTTGCTGTTGTTTCCTCTATTTGATATCCTCTTTGCCCAGTTATAATCACTTCACTTGCTTGTCATATTTCAGGTTTCAATTTAAATGCCACTACCTCAGAGAAGTCTTCTATGACCATCCATCAAAAAGGGACTCTTCTAATTACTCTGTTTCAAAAAGCTGCTTCTTTCTTTCACAGCCCTTGTTTTATTTATTTGCTTACATGTACTGTCTGTCTTGTTCAGTTGACTGTAGTCTCCATGATATAGAGATCATAAATCTTTTGCTCCCCATTGTATCTACAGTGCCCAGCACATAGTAGGCACTCAATAGATATTTGTTGACTGACTTAATGATGTGTGATAAATATTCATTTCCTCTGTTAACACCTATCTCATCTTCCTCTATGTGATAAAGGCCATATATGAAAAACTCAAAGTTAACATCATGCTCAACTGTGAAAGACAGAAAGCTTTTCCTCTAAGATCACAAACTAAGGATGCCTGCTTTCACCACTTCTATCCAATAGTATTAGAAATCATAGTCAGAGCAATTAGACAAGGAAAAGAAATAAAGGACATCCAAATTGGAAAGGATTTGTAAAGTTATCACTGTTTTCAGCTGACACGATCTTATATGTAGAAAAGCTTGAAGATTACACATACACACACACAGACAAACTGTTATGGCTAATCAATAAATTCAGCAAATTTGCAGGATACAAAATCAAAACACAGAAATCAGTTGCATTTTATACACTAGGAATGAACAATCCAAAAAAAATTAAGAGGGCTTCCCTGGTAATGCAGTTGTTGAGAGTCCGCCTGCCGATGCAGGGGACGTGGGTTCATGCTCCGGTCCGGGAAGATCCCACATGGCACGGAGCGGCTGGGCCCGTGAGCCATGGCCACTGAGCCTGCGCGTTTGGAGCCTGTGCTCTGCAACGGGAGAGGCCACAACAGTGAGAGGCCCACATACCGCAAAAAAAAAAAAAATTAAGAAACAATTCCTTCACAATAGCATTAAAAATAATAAAATATTTGGGGATAAATTTAACCAGGGAGACAAAGAACTTGTACACTGAAAACTACAAAATTGGTGCAGCACTATGGAAAACAGTATGGAGGTTCTTCAAAAAACTAAAAATAGAATTACCATATGATTCAGCAATTCCATCCTGGGTATTTATCCAAAGAAAATTAAAACACTAATTCAAAAAGATATATGCACCCCTATGTTCATTGCAGCACTATTTACAATAGTCAAGATATGAAAGCAACCTAAGTGTACATCAACAGATGAATGGATAAAGAAGATATGATACACACACACACACACACACACACACACACACACACATATACATGTATATCTGGAATATTACTCGGCCATAAAAAAGAATAAAATCTTGCCACCTTCAGCAACATTTATGGACCTGGAGGGTATTATGCTAAGTGAAATAAGTCAGACAGTGGGAAAATACTATATGATTTCACTTATATGTGGAGTTGAAAAAACAAAACAAACAAACAAAACAAAACAGAAGCAGACTCTTAGACACAGAGAACAAACTGGTGGTTGTCAGAGGGGAGGCGGGTGAGAGGATGGACGAAATAGGTGAAGGGGATTAAGAGGTACAAATTTCCAGCTATAAAATAAATAAATCATGAGGATGTAATACACACATAGAGAATGTAGTCAATAATATTGTAATTGTGTGGTGATGGATGGTAACTGGTCTTATTGTGGTGATCACTTCATAATGTATAAATATAGCAAATCACTATGTTGTACACCTGAAACTAATATAATATTGTATGTTAATTATAACTCAATTAGAAAACTACAAAACATTGCTGAAAGAAGTTAAAGAAGGCATAATTAAATAGAAAGATATCCTGTGTTCATAGATTGGAAGACTTAATATTGCTAAGATAACAACAATATCCAAAGTGGTGTACAGATTCAATACAATCTCTGTCAAAATCTCAACAGAGTTTATTGCAAATATAAAATGACTCATCCTAAAATTAATATGACATCTCAAGGGACCCCAAATAGCCAAACACTCTTGAAAAAGAAGGAAAAGGGGAGGACTCACACTTCCTGATCTCAAAACTTGCTACAAAGCTACAGTAATCAAAAAAGTGTGGTACTGGCACACAGACAGACATACAGACAAATGGAATAGAACAGAGAGCTCAGAACTAAATCCTTACATATATGGTCAATGTTTCATTTTCAACTCAGGTACCAAGACCATCAATGGGAAAAGGACAGTCTTTTCAACAAATGGTGTTAAGAAAACTAGATATCCACATGCAGAAGAATGAAACTGGACTCCTACTTTATACCATATACAAAAATTAACTCAAGGGCTTCCCTGGTGGCGCAGTGGTTGAGAGTCCACCTGCCAATGAAGGGGACACGGGTTCGTGCCCCGGTCTGGGAAGATCCCACATGCCACGGAGCAGCTAGGCCTGTAAGCCATGGCCGCTGAGCCTGCGCATCCAGAGCCTGTGCTCCGCAATGGGAGAGGCCACAACAGTGAGAGGCCCGTGTACCGAAAAAAAAAAATTAACTTAAAATGGATCAAAGACCTAAATGTAAGACCTAAAACTTTAAGACTCTTAAAAGAAGATATAAGGTAAAATCTTCATGACATTGAATTTGATAATAATTTCTTATATATAATACCAAAAGCACAGGCAACAAAAGAAAAAATAGATAAATCAGACTTCATCAAATTTTAAAACTTTTGTGCATCAAAGGGTACTATCAAGAGAGTGAAAAGACAGCTTACATAATGAGAAAAATATGTGCAAATCATATACCTGATATGGGGTTAATATCCAGAATATATAAAGAACTTCTACAACCCAACAACAAAAGAAACTAACAACTCAATTTGAAAATGGTCAAAGGACTTGAGTAGATATTTCTCCAAAGAATGTATACAAATGGACAACAAGCACATGAAAAAATGACCAACTCCACTAGTCATTAGGAAAATACAAATCACAACCACAATGAGATACCACTTCACACACATTAGGATGACTATTATGAAAAAATGGGATATAATAAGGGTTGGCAAGGATGTGGAGAAATTGGAACCCTTGTGCATTACTGATGGGAAAGTAAAATGGTGCAGCAGCTGTGGAAAACAGTTTGGTATTTCTTAAACACAGACTTACCATATGATCCAGCAATACCACTCCTGGGTGTATCCAAAAGAATTGAAAGAAAGAACCTTGAAAACATTATACTAAGTGAAGTAAGCCAGACACAAAAGGACAAATATTGTATGATTTCATTTATATGAGGTACTTAGCATAGGCAAACTCACAGAGACAGAAAATAGAATAGAGATTACCAGGGGCCAGGAGAAGGGAGGAATAAGGAATTATCATTTAATGGGTACAGAGTTTCTGTTTGGATGATGAAAATGTTTTGGAGGAAATGGATAGTGGTGATGGTTGCACAACATAGCAAATGTACTCAATGCCACTGAACTGTACATTTAAAATGGTTAAAATAGTGAATATCATGTATATTATCACAATAAGAAAATGCAAAAATAAAATAAAGGTGAGATGGCTAATTTAAAAAAATGTAAATGGAGTTATACCATGCTAACACTAATCAAAGAAAGCTGGAGTAGATATATTAATTTCAGACAAAGAAGACTTGAGAAGAAGATAATTAACAGGTATAAAGAGGTGCATTACATGATGATAAAGGAGTCAATTCTTCAAGAAGACATAATAATCTTTAATGTGTATGTGTCGACAACAGAGTGTCAAATACATGAAGCAAAAACTGATAGAACTGCATGGACAAATAGACAAATCCACTATTATAGTTTCAGACTTCAACAGACTTCTTCCAGTAATTGATAGATCAAGAAGGCAGAAAATCAGTAAGAATAGAGTTGAACTGAACAGCACCATCAATCAACTGGATCTAATTGACATTTATAGAATACTTTATCCATCAACAGCAGAACACACATTCTTTTCAAGTTCACATGGAACATTCACCAATACAGATCACATTATGGGCCATAAAATATACCTGAACAAATTTTTAAAATAGAAATTATACAAAGTATGTTCTCAGTCCCCAGTGGAATTAAACTAGAAATCAATAACAGAAAGATAGGTCAGAAATCTCAAAATACTTGAAGAATTTTTAGATTGGGATTTTATAAATAACACATGGTTCAAAGAAGTCTCAAGAGAAATTTTAAAACATTTTGAACTAAATAAAATAAATCTTACCAAAATTTGTTGGATGCAAGGAAATTATAGCATTAAATGCATATGTTAGAAATAAATCTAAAATCAGTAATCTAAGCTTCCACCTACAAAACTAGAGCAAGCAGAGCAATTTAAGCCTAAAGGTAGCAGACAAAAGGAAATAATAAAATTAAAGCAGAAATCAATGAAATTGAAAACAGGAAAACAATATAGAAAATCAACAAAACCAAAGCTGGTGTTTTTTTTTTTTAAAGATAAATAGCATCAATAAATCTCTAGCCAGAATGACCAAGAAAAAAGGAGAGAAAGTATAAATTTCCAATACAAGAAATAAAGGAGGGGTTGTCATTACTGATCCCATGAACATTAAAAGGATAATGAAAGAATAATATGAATATCTCTATGCCCACAGCTTGCTAACGTAGATGAAATGGATCAATTCCTTAAAAGACGCAAACTACAAAAACCACATAAAGAGAAATAGATAATCTGAATAGGCCAATGTTTATTAGAGAAATTAAATCAATAATTGATAACATTACAAAAAAAGGAGGTACCAGGCAAATATCTGAGGAAGAAATAATACCAATTCTCTACAATGTCTTTCAGAAAATAAAACAAAGGTAGTATTTCTTAACTCATACGAAGCCAGCATTACCCTAATACCAAAACCAGATAAAGATATTACAAGAAAAGAAAGCTACAGACCAATATTTGTCATGAAGAGAGACATAAAAATCCTCTACAAAATATTTGCAAATTGAATCCAAGAATGTATAAAATGAATTCTATACCACAATCAAGTGAGATTTATTCCAGGTATGCAAGACTGGTTCAACATTTGAAAATTAACATAATCAATCACATTAACAAGCTAAAGAAGAAATATATGATCAGAATAATTGAGGCATAAAAAAAGCATTTCACAAAATTCAAAACCCATTCATGGTAAAAACTCTCAGCAAACCAGGAGTAGAGGGGAACTTCTGAAACTTGATAAAGAACAGCTACAAAAATTCTACAGCTATTATTATGCTTAATCATGAGAAACTGGATGCTTTTTCCTTAAGATTAGAAACAAGGCAAAGATGTACCCTCTCATCACTCCTCTTCAAAATTGTACTGGAAGTCCTAGCTAGTACAATAAGAGGAGAAAAGGAAATAAAATATACAAATTGGAAAGGAAGAAGTAAAACTCTCTTTGTTCACAGAAGACATTGTTGCCTATGTAGAAAGTCACAAAGAATAAACAAACAAAAAAGTCCTGGAAATGATATATACAAAATTCATTTGCTTTCCTATATATCAGAAATGAATAATTAGAATTTGAGATAAAAAACACAATGCCATTTTCAATAGCACCAAAAAGAGAGAAAATTAGATATAAATCTAACAAAATGTTTATAGGATCTACACAGAAAGAAAATCAAAGAAGATCTAAATATATGGAGAAATATTCTGTATTCACAGACTGGAAGCCTTGATAGTGTTAAGATATCAGTTCTTCCCAACTTGATCTATAGATTCAATGCAAACCCAATCAAAACCCCAGCAAGCTATTTTGTGGATATTGACAAACTGATTCTAAAGTTTATATGGATAAGCAAAAAAAAAAAAAGAATAGCTAACACAATACTTTAGAAGAAGAACAAAGTTGGAGTACTGACACTACTCAACTTCAAGACTAACTATAAAGCCACAATAACCAAAGCAGTGTGGTACTGGTGAAAGAATAGACAAATAGATCAATGGAACAGAATACTGAGCCTAGAAAATAGAGCCACACAAACATAGTTAACTGATCTTTGACAAAGGAGTAAAGGTAATTCAATGAAGAAAGGATAGTTTTTTCAACAAATTGAACAATTGAACATTCATATGCAAAATAAAAAAGAAGAAGAAGAATCTAGACACAGTCCTTAAACCTTTCACAAAAGTTAATTCAAAGTGGATCATAGGGACTGCCTTGGTGGTCCATTGGTTAAGACTCTGTGCTTCCACTGAAGGGGGCACAGGTTCAATCACTGGTCAGGGAACTCAGATCTCACATGCCATGTGGCCAAAAAAAAAAATGTGGATCATAGACCTAAATATAAAGTGTAATATTGTAAAACTGCTAGAAGAAAACATAGGACATAGGACAAAATGTATGTGACCTTGTGTTTTGCAATGAGTTTTTAAATATAACACCAAAAGTGCAACCCATGAAAGAAAAATATGGATAAATTCAACTTTATTAAAATTCAAAACTTCTGTGTGAAAGACACTGTTTAGAGAATCAAAAGATAAGCCATAGACTGGGAAGAAATATTTGCAAACCACAAATATTTGATATGATATCTGACTGATATGTGATAAAGGACTTGTATCAAAAATATACAAAGAACTCTTAAAACTCAACAATAAGAAAACAAATAATACAACTAAGAAATAGGCAAAACACCTGAACAGACACTCCATGAAACAAGATATACAGATGGCAAATAAGCATATGAAAAGATGCTTAACATCATACATCATTAGGTAATTGTAAATCAAAACAATAGTGCCATACCACTATGCACCTATTAGAATAGCTAAAATTTTTAAAAATTGAAAATACCCAGTGCTGGAGAGGATGTAGAGCTACAGGAACTCTTATTCATCATTGGTGGGAATGCAAAATGGGATGGCCATTTTAGAAGTCAGTTTAGAAGCTTCTCACAAAGCTAAGCATAGTCTTATCATATGATCTGACAATTGCACTCAGATATTTACCTAATTGATTTAAACCTACAAGCCACTTAGAAAGTGTCACAGTTCCAGCAGAGGCCGGTGAGTTCTTGCTGGCTCTTGAAAATCTGGGAGAGTGTAAACCTTGTACCAGGCCATACTCATATCTGCAGCAGTTCTCCAAAGTAAATAGTCTCTGGTGTGTTGGGAAAAATTAAAAATACATAAAAAATAAAAATAAAATAAAAACTTACGCCCATGCAAAAACCTGCATAAATGTTTGTAGTAACATTATTATTGATCACCAAAACTGGAAGAAACCAAGATATCCTTCAATAGGTGAATGGATACACAAACTTTGGTACATTCATACACTGGAATATCATTCAGTGCTTGCTTTAAAGAAAAAAGCTATCAAACCACAAAACGACATGGGGAACCCTAAATGCATATTGCTTAGTGAAAGAAGCCAGCTTGAAAGAGCTTTATACTGTATGATGATTGATGATTATATGACATTCTGGAGTAGGCAAAACTATGGATATAATGATTAGTGGTTACCAGGGGATTGGAGGGGTGGGGGAATGAAGTACAGGGGACTTTTAGGGCAGAAAATAGTTGTATGATAATGTAATTGTATATACATGGCATTATACATTTGTCAAAACACAGAGAAACTTATACCACAAAAAGTGAATTTAATGTATACAGTTTTTTAAAATAATTTAGGAGGTCGGTGATTCCAGGAAGGAATGCAGGTTGTGACAAGAGAATCTAACTGTATTAAAAGTGTATGCGACAACTTCACTGAAGGGAATAGAGGGAATTGGTTCTGAATGAAGTAACTTTGGAAATGAGTGGAGTCTCTAAGACTAAAGGCACAAGGAACTGCACATAGCATTGTAATCTAGTTGATAAAGTTTGTTTCACATGGAGGTATGGGTTAACAACTCCAATGGAGTTATACATGTATACTGGAATCAAACAACTAAATAAATAGATTGCAGATGGTGGGAACCAGTTTTCTCACAGTTGGCATGGAAATTTAGAGATAAGCAAGGGAGAAGGCTAAAATGATCCATGGACATTGGTATGAAAAAGCTCCTAATGGCCAAAGGTAGAACAATTTGAGCAACAAAATAAAGTAGTATTGGATTATAAACTAAACTATAAAATGAATATCCATAAGTCTATATTGATATAAATAGATGAAAATAAACTGACAGATGGAGAAAAAAAACAAATTTTCTGTGCAGAAAAGTTCCAAATAATTTATGTAGATACTCTGCCCTCAAGGAGGGGGAGCATAATGCTCCACTCCTTAAGTGTGGGCTTCACATAGTAACATCTTTCCAAAGAGTACAGTAGAGCAGGGATCCCCAACCCCCGGACCACAGACTGATACTTGTCTGTGATCTGTTAGGAACCAGGCCGCACAGCAGGAGGTGAGCGACTGGTGAGCGAGTGAAGCTTCGTCCGTATTTACAGCTGCTCCCCATCACTCGCATTACCACCTGAGCTTCACCTCCTGTCAGATAAGTGGCAGTATTAGATTCTCACAGGACTGCGAACCCTACAGGGAACTGCACATAAGAGGGATCTAGGTTGCGCAATCCTTATGACAATCTAATGCCTGATGATCTGAGGTGGAGCTGAGGTGGTGATGCTAATGCTGGGGAGGAGCTGCAAATACAGATTATCATTAGCAGAGAGGTTTGACTACACAGAGACCATAATAAATTGACTGCTTGCAGACTCACATCAAAACCCTATCAGTGAGGAACTTCAAGATAGTGGAAGAGTAAGACGCAGAGATAACCTTCCTCCCCACAAATATATCAGAAATACATCTACATGTGGAACGACTCCTACAGAACACCTACTGAACGCTGGCAGAAGACCTCAGGCCTCCAAAAGGAAAGAAACTCCCCATGTACATGATAGGCAAAACAAAAAAGAAAAATCAGAGACAAAAGAATAGGGACAGGACCTGCACCAGTGGGAGGGAGCTGTGAAGCAGGAAAAGGTTCCACACACTAGGAAGCCACTTTTCGGGTAGAGATGGGGTAGTGGACGGGGTTGGGGGGAAGCTTCGGAGCCACGGAAGCAACAGGGGTGTGGAGGGCAAAGCAGAGAGATTCCCACACAGAGAATGGGTGCCGACCAGCACTCACCAGCACGAGAGGCTTGTCTGCTCACCCGCCGGGGCGAGCGGGGCTGGGAGCTGAGGCTTGGGCTTCAGAGGTCAGATCCCAGGAAGAGGACTGCGGTTGGCTGGGTGAAGACAGGCTGAAGGGGTTAGTGCACCACGGCTAGCCAGGAGGGAGTCCGGAAAAGTCTGGAGCTACCGAAAAGACAAGAGACTTTTTCTTGCCTCTTTGTTTCCTGGTGCACAAGGAGAGGGGATTAAGAGCGCCGCTTAAAGGAGCTCCAGAGACGGGCGCAAACCAGGGCTATCAGCACGGACCCCAGAGAAAGGCATGAGATGCTAAGGCTGCTGCTGCAGCCATCAAGAAGCCGGAGCAAGCACAAGTCACTATCCACACCTCCCCTCCCGGGAGGCTGTGCAGCCCGCCACGGCCAGGGTCCCGTGATCCAGGGACTCCGTACCCCTCCCTACCCTAGGCCTGAGTGAGTCAGAGCCCCTGAATCAGCTGCTCCTTTAACCCCATCCTGTCTGAGCAAAGAACAGATGTCCTCAGGCGACCCACACACAGAGGCGGGTCCAAATCCAACATTCGAATTATAGGGGTTCCAGAAGAAGAAGAGAAAAAGAAAGGGACTGAGAAAATATTCCAAGTGATTATAGTTGAAAACTTCCCTAATAGGGGAAAGGAAATAGTTAATCAAGTCCAGGAAGCACAGAGAGTCCCATACAGGATAAATCCAAGGAGAAACACGCCAAGACACAAATTAATCAAACTAACAAAAATTGAATACAAAGAACAAATATTAAAAGCAGCAAGGGAAAAACAACAAATAACATATAAGGGAATCCCCACAAGGTTAACAGCTAATCTCTCAGGAGAAAATCTGCAAGCCAGAAGGCAGTGGCAGGACATACTTAAAGTGATGAAGGAGAAAAACCTGCAACCAAGATTACTCTACCCAGCAAGGATCTCATTCAGATTTGATGGAGAAATTAACATCTCTACAGACAAGCAAAAGCTAAGAGAATTCAGCACCACCAAACCAGCTTTACAACAAATGCTAAAGGAACTTCTCTGGGGAGGAAACACAAGAGAAGGAAAAGACCTACAATAACAAACCCAAAACAATTAAGAAAATGGCAATAGGAATATACATATTGATAATTACTTTAAATGTAAATGGATTAAACAATCCAACCGAAAGACATAGACTGGCTGAATGGATACAAAAACAAGACCCATATATATGATGTCTACAAGAGACCCACTTAAGACCAAGGGACATATACAGACTGAAAGTGAGGGGATGGAAAAAGATATTCCATGCAAATAGAAATAAAAAGAAAGCTGGAGTAGCAATTCTCATATCAGACAAAATAGACTTTAAAACAAAGACTATTACAAGAGACAAACAAGGATACTACATAATGCTCAAGGGACCAAACCAAGAAGAAGATATAACAATTGTAAATATTTATACACCCAACATAGGAGCACCTCAATACATAAGGCAAGTACTAACAGCCATAAGAGGGAAATCAACAGTAACACAATCATAGTAGGAGACTTTAACACCCCACTTTCACCAATGGACAGATCATCCAAAATGAAAATAAATAAGGAAACACAAGCTTTAAATGATACATTAAACATGATCGACTTAATTGATATTTATAGGACATTCCATCCAAACACAACAGAATACACTTTCTTCTCAAGTGCTCATGGAACATTCTCCAGGATAGATCATATCTTGGGTCACAAATCAAGCCCTGGTAAATTTAAGAAAATTGAAATCGTATCAAGTATCTTTTCCGACCACAACGCTATGAGACTAGATATCAACTAGAGGAAAAAATCTGTAAGAAATACAAACACATGGAGGCTAAACAACACACTACTTAATAACCATGAGATCACTGAAGAAATCAAAGAGGAAATAAAAAAATATTTAGAACCGAATGACAATGAAAACACAATGACCCAAAACCTATGGGATGCAGCAAAAGCAGTTCTAAGAGGGAAGTTTATAGCAATACAATTCTACCTTAAGAAACAAGAAACATTTCAAATAAACAATCTAACCTTACACCTAAAGCAATTAGAGAAAGAACAAAAAAAAAACCGAAGTTAGCAGAAGGAAAGAAATCATAAAGATCAGATCAGAAATAAATGAAAAAGAAATGAAGGAAACAATAGCAAAGATCAATAAAACTGATAGCTGGGTTTCCCTGGTGGTGCAGTGGTTGAGAGTCCGCCTGCCGATGCAGGGGACACGGGTTCGTGCCCCGGTCTGGGAAGATCCCACATGCCGTGGAGCGGCTGGGCCCGTGAGCCATGGCTGCTGAGCCTGCGCGTCTGGAGCCTGTGCTCCGCAATAGGAGAGGCCACAACAGTGAGAGGCCCGCGTACCGCAAAAAAAAAAAAAACAAAAAAAAAAAACAAAAAACTGATAGCTGGTTTTTGAGAAGATAAACAAAATTGATAAACCATTAGCCAGAATTATCAAGAAAAAAAGGAGAAGACTCAAATCAATAGAATTAGAAATGAAAAAGGAGAAGTAACAACTGACACTGCAGAAATACAGAACATCATGAGAGATTACTGTAAGCAAATATATGCTAATAAAATGGACAACCTGGAAGAAATGGACAAATTCTTAGAAATACACAACCTTCCAAGGCTGAACCAGGAAGAAATAGAAAATATGAACAGAGCAATCACAAGCACTGAAATTGAAACTGTGATTAAAAATAGTCCAACAGGGCTTCCCTGGTGGCGCAGTGGTTGAGAGTCCGCCTGCTGATGCAGGGGGCATGGATTAGTGCTCCGGTCTGGGAAAACCCCACATGGCATGGAGCGGCTAGGCCCCTGAGCCATGGCCACTGAGCCTGCGTGTCCGGAGCCTGTGCTCCAAATGGGAGAGGCCACAACAGTGAGAGGTCCACATAGAAAAAAAAAAATTTTCCAACAAAGAAAAGCCCAGGACCTGATGGCTTCACAGCTGAATTCTATCAAACGTTTACAGAAGGGCTAACAGCTATCCTTCTCAAACTCTTCCAAAATATAGCAGAGGGAGGAACACTCCAAAACTCATTTACGAGGCCACCATCACTCTGATACCAAAACCAGACAAAGATGTCACAAAAAAACAAAGCTACAGGCCAATATCACTATTGAATATAGATGCAAATATCCTCAACAAAATCCTAGCAAACCGAATCCAAAAGCACATTAAAAGGATCATACACTATGATCAAGTGGGGTTTATCCCAGGAATGCAAGGATTCTTCAATATATGCAAATCAATGAACATGACACACCACATTAAAAAACTGAAGTAGAAAAACCATATAATCATCTCAATAGATGCAGAGAAAGCTTTTGACAAAATTCAACACCCATTTAAGATAAAAACCCTCCAGAAAGTAGGCATAGAGGGAACTTTCCTCAACATAATAAAGCCCATATACGACAAACCCACAGCCAACATCGTCCTCAATGGTGAAAAACTGAAAGCATTTCCACTAAGATCAGGAACAAGACAAGGTTGCCCACTTGCACCACTATTATTCAACATAGTTTTGGAAGTCCTAGCTATGGCAATCACAGAAGAAAAAGAAATAAAAGGAATACAAATTTGAAAAGAAGAAGTAAAGCTGTCACTGTTTGCAGATGACATGATACTATACATACAGAATCCTAAACATGCTACCAGAAAACTATTAGAGCTAATCAATGAATTTGGTAAAGTAGCAGGATACAAAATTAATGAACAGAAATCTCTTGCATTCCTATACACTAATGATGAAAAATCTGAAAGAGGAATTAAGGAAACCCTCCCATTTACGACTGCAACAAAAAGAATAAAATATCTAGGAATAAACCTACCTAAGGAGACAAAAGACCTGTATGCAGAAAATTATAAGACACTGATGAAAGAAATTAAAGATGATACAAATAGATGGAGTGATATACCATGTTCTTGGATTGGAAGAATCAACGTTGGGAAAATGACTCTACTACCCAAAGCAATCTACAGATTCATTGCAATCCCTAACAGACTACCTGTGGCATTTTTCACAGAACTGGAACAAAAAAATTCACAATTTGTATGGAAACACAAAAGAGCCCGAATAGACAAAGCAATCTTGAGAAAGAAAAAGGGAGCTGGAGGAATCAGGCTCCCTGACTTCAGACTACATTATAAAGCTACAGTAATCAAGACAGTATGGTACTGGCACAAAAACGGAAATATAGATCCATGGAACAGGATAGAAAGCCCAGAGACAAACCCATGCACATATGGTCACCTTATCTTTGATAAAGGAGGCAAGAATATTCACTGGAGAAAAGACAGCCTCTTCAATAAGTGGTGCTGGGAAAATTGGACAGCTACACATAGAAGCATGAAATTAGAATGCTCCCTAACACCATACAGAAAAATAAATGTAAAATGGATGAAAGACCTAAATGTAAGGCCAGACACCATCAAACTCTTAGAGGAAAACATAGGCAGAACACTCTATGACATAAATCACAGCAAGATCCTTTTAGACCCACCTCCTAGAGAAATGGAATAAAAAACAAAAATAAACAAATGGGACCTAATGAAACTTAAAAGCTTTTGCACAGCAAAGAAACCATAAACAAGACGAAAAGACAACCCTCAGAATGGGAGAAAATATTTGTAAATGAAGCAACTGACAAAGGATCAATCTCCAAAACATACAAGCAACTCATGCACCACAATATCAAAAAAGCAAACAACCCAATCCAAAAATGGGTGGAAGACCCAAATAGACATTTCCCCAAAGAAGATATACAGATTGCCACAAATACATGAAAGAATGCGCAACATCATTAATCATTAGAGAAATGCAAATCAAAACTACAATGAGATATCATCTCACACTGGTCAGAATGGTCATCATCAAAAAATCTACAAACAAGAAATGCTGGAGAGGGTGTGGAGTAAAGGGAACCCTCTTGCACTGTTGGTGGGAATGTAAATTGATACAGCCACTATGGAGAACAGTATGGAGGTTCCTTAAAAAACTAAAATTAGAACTACCATACGACCCAGCACTCCCACTCCCAGGGCATATACCCTGAGAAAACCATAATTCAAAAAGGGTCATGTACCACAATGTCCATTGCAGCTCTATTTACAATAGCCAGGACATGGAAGCAACCTAAGTGTCCATTGACAGATGAATGGATAAAGAAGATGTGGCACATATATACAATGGAATATTACTCAGCCATAAAAAGGAATGAAACTGAGTTATTTGTAGTGAGGTGGATGGACATAGAGACTGTCATACAGAGTGAAGTACGTCAGAAAGAGAAAAACAAATACCATATGCTAACACATATATATATATATGGAATCTAAAAAAAAGAAAAAGAAAAGAAAATGGTCAGAAGAACCTAGGGGCAAGTGGGAATAAAGATGCAGACCTACTAGAGAATGGAGTTGAGGATACAGGGAGGGGGAAGGGTAAGCTGGGACAAAGTGAGAGAGTGGCATGGACATATATACACTACCAAACATAAAATAGATCGCTAGTGGGAAGCAGTCGCATAGCACAGGGAGATCAGCTCGGTGCTTTGTGACCACCTAGAGGGGTGGGATAGGGAAAGTTGGAGGGAGGGAGATGCTAGAGGGAAGAGATATGGGGACACATGTATATTTATAACTGATTCACTTTGTTATAAAGCAGAAACTAACACACCATTGTAAAGCAATTATACTCCAATAAAGATGTTAAAAAAAAAAATCCCTATCAGTGAGTGGCAAGTAACAATTAAGCTGCATCTGGTGCCAGGCTTTATAATGGCAAGTGAGTTGATGTACTTTAATTGTACAGCTGCATCTTGTGGCAGGCTTTAAGTCAGAATCCAATACTTATTTTAGTCCGCACATGGCCCACCCATCATTTTATTCACCACTTCCGTCTATGTCTCTTTCCACACTGCGCACTTGTCTTAATCACAGTTTTGGTAAGCCCACAAGCTAACCCTCACCGAAATGAGTAAATAAGAAACGTTGCTGGAGAGCTTCTTTGAAAAGGGGAGAGACCCAATGATGAGACAGCACAAACCTCTAAGACTTCCAACAAAAAGAAACCTGAATTTAAAAGAAAATACCAAGAATCCTACTTAAATTACAGTTCATTGCAACAGGTGATTCACATTCTCCAGGCCCGCTTTGTAGAATATGTGGTGACCGGCTATCCAATGAAGCCATGAAATCTTCAAGACTGCTTCACCACATTGAGACCAAGCACCCTGCATCATAAGACAAGACTTTAGACTTTTTCCAAAGAAAAAAAAGTGAACATGAAGAATAGAAGCAATTATTGAAGACCACCACTTCATCAAATATGTCTGCACTAAGAGCATCATTCTTAGCAGCTAACCATATTGCTAAAGCTAAGAAGCACTTTACTGTTGGTGAAGGGTTGATCCTGCCCGCTGCTAAGGACATTTCTTGTGAACTTTTAGGAGAGGTTGCAGTTCAAAAGGTGGCACACAGCTAGCCGGGAGGGAGTCCAGGAAAAAGCATGGACATGCCAAAGAGGCAAGAGACCACTGTTCTGTAGTGCATGAGGAGAGGGGATTCAGAGCACCGCCTAAACGAGATCCAGAGATGGGCGCGAGCTGCAGCTATCAGTGTGGACCACAAAGACGGGAATGAAACGTTAAGGCTACTGCTACAGCCACCAAGATGCCTGTGTGTAAGCACACGTCACTATCCACACCTCCACTCCTGGGAGCCTGTGCAGTCTGCCACTGCCAGGGTCCTGTGATCCAGGGACAACTTCCCCAGGAGAACACAGCACCTCAGGCTGGAGCAACGTCACACTGGCCTCTGCCACTGCAGGTTCGCGCCGCATTCTGTACCCCTCCATCCCTCTGGTCTGAGTAAGCCAGAGCTCCTGAATCAGCTGCTACTTTAACCCTGTGCTATCTGAGCAAACAAAAGACGCCCACAGATGACCTACATACAGAGGCAGGGCCAAATCCAAAGCTGAACCCCAGGAGCTGTGAGAACAAAGAAGAGGAAGGGAAATTTCTCCCAGCAGCCTCAGGAGAGTTGGATTAAAACTCCACAATCAACTTGATGTACCCTGCATCTCTGGAATACCTGAATAGACAATGAATCATCCCAAAACTGAGGCGGTGGATTTTGGGAGCAACTGTAGACTTGGGGTTTACTTTCTGCATCTAATTTGTTTCTGGTTTTATGTTTATCTTACTTTTGTACTTAGAGGCTATTATCATTGGTAGACTTGTTTACTGATTTGTTTGCTCTCTTTTTTTATATATATATAGAGATATATTTCTTCCCCTTTTTCTCTTTTTTTGAGGGTGTATGTATATGCTTCTTTGGGTGATTTTGCCTGTATAGCTTTGCTTTTACCATTTATTCTAGGGTTCTGCCTGTCCCTTTTTGTTCTTTTATCTTCATATAGTTTTTAGCACTTATCATTGGTGGATTTGTTTTTTGCTTTTTTTGCTCTCTTCTTTCTTTTTTCTTTTCTTTCTTTTTTTTACTACCTTATAATTCTTATTTACCTTAATTTCTTTAATTTTAATAGCTTTATTTTATTCTGTTTTGTTTTCTTTTTCTTTCCTTCTTTCTTTTTTTCTCCCTTTTCTTCTGAGTCATGTGCTTGGTGCTCCAGCCAGGTGTCAGACCTGTGGCTCTGAGTGGGGAGAGCCGAGTTCAGGACATTGGTCCACCAGAGACCTCTCGGCTCCACATAATATAAAATGGCAAAAGCTCTCCCTGAGATCTCCATCTCAACACTAAGACACAGCTCCACTCAACGACCAGCAAACTACTGCACTGGATACCCTATGCCAAACAACTAGCCAGAGAGGAACACAAACCCACCCATCAGCAGAGAGGCTGCCGAAAATCATAAAAAGATCACAGACACACCAAAACACACCACTGGATGCGGTCCTGCCCAAAAGAAAGATAAGAACCAGCCTCATCCACCAAAACACAGTCACCAGACCCCTCCACCAGGAAGCCTACACAACCAACTGAACCAACCTTACCCACCAGGGGCAGACACCAAAAACAATGGGAACTACGAACCTGCAGCCTGCAAAATGGAGACCCCAAACACAGTAAGATAAGCAAAATGAGAAGACAGAAAAACACACAGCAGATGAAGGAGCAAGATAAAAACCCACCAGACCTAACAAATGAAGAGGAAACAGGCAGTCTTCCTGAAAAAGAATTCAGAGTAATGATACTAAAGATGATGCAAAATATTGGAAATAGAATGGAGAAAAAACAAGAAATGTTTAACAAGGACCTAGAAGAACTAAAGAGCAAACAAACAATGATGAACAACAAAATAAATGCAATTAAAAATTCTCTAGAAGTAATCAATAGCAGAATAACTGAGGCAGAAGAACAGATAAGTGACCTGGAAGATAAAATAGTGGAAATAACTACCACAGAGCAGAATAAAGAAAAAAGAATGAAAAGAATAGAGGAGAGTCTCAGAGACTTCTGGGACAACATTAAACACACCAACATTCGAATTATAGGGGTCTCAGAAGAAGAAGAGAAAAAGAAGGGGACTGAGAAAATATTTGAAGAGATTGTAGTTGAAAACTTCCCTAATATGGGAAAGGAAATAGTCAGTCAAGTCCAGGAAGTTCAGAGAGTCCCATACAGAATACATCCAAGGAGAAACATGCCAAGACACATATTAATCAAACTATCAAAAATTAAATACAAAGAAAGAATAGTAAAAGCAGCAAGGTAAAAACAACAAATAACAAACAAAGGAATCTTCATAAGGTTAACAGCTGATCCTTCAGCAGAAACTCTGCAAGGCAGAAGGGAGGAGCAGGACATATTTAAAGTGATGGAACAGAAAAACCTACAACCAAGATTACTCTACCCAGCAAGGATCTCATTCAGATTTGATGGAGAAATTAAAATCTTTACAATCAAAAGCTAAGAAAATTCAGCACTACCAAACCAGCTTTGCAAAAATGATAAACGAATTTCTCTAGGCAGGAAAGAGAAGAGAAGGAAAAGACCTAAAATAACAAACCTAAAAACCATATGATCATATGAACAATTGTTCAAACCATATGAACAATTAAGAAAATGGTAATAGGAACACACATATCAATAACTATCTTAAAAGAAAATTGATTAAATGCTCCAACCAAAAGACACAGACTAGCTGAATGGAAACAAAAACAAGACCTGTATATATGCTGTCTACAAGAGACCCACTTCAGACCTAGGGAAACATATGACTGAAAGTGAACGGATGGAAAAAGATATTCCATGCAAATAGAAATAAAAAGAAAACTGGAGTAGCAATTCTCATATCAGACAAAATAGACTTTAAAAGAAAGACTATTAGAAGAGACTGAGAAGGACACTACATAATGATCAAGGGATCAATCCAAGAAGAAAATATAACGATTGTAAATATTTATGCACCCAACGTAGGAGCACCTCAATACATAAGGCACATGCTAACAGCCATAAAAGGGGAAATTGACAGTAACACAATCATAGTAGGGAACTGTAACACCTCACTTTCACCAATGGACAGATCATCCAAAATGAACATAAATAAGGAAACACAAGCTGTAAATTACACATTAAACAAGATGGACTTAATTGATATTTATAGGACATTCCATCTAAAAAAACAGAAAACACTTTCTTCTCAAGTGCTTACAGAACATTCTCCAGGATAGATCATATCTTGGGTCACAAATCAACCCTTGGTAAATTTAAGAAAATTGAAATCATACCAAGTATCTTTTCCAACCACAATGCTATGAGACTAGATATTAATTAAAGGAAAAAATCTGTAAAAAATATAAACACATGGAGGCTAAACAATAAACTACTAAATAACCAAGAGATCACTGAAGAAATCAGAGAGGAAATCAAAAGATACATAGAAACAAATGACAATGAAAACACGACTACACAAAAATTATGGGATGCAGAAAAAGCAGTTCTAGGAGGGAAGTTTATAGAAATACTATCCTACCTCAAGAAACAAGAAATATCTCAAATAAACAACCTAATCTTACACCTAAAGCAATAAAGAAAGAAGAACAAAAAAACCCCAAAGTTAACAGAAGGAAAGAAATCATAAAGATCACAGCAGAAATAAATGAAAAAGACATGAAGGAAAGGATAGCAAAGATCAATAAAACTGAAAGCCGGTTCTTTGAGAAGATAAACAAAATTGATAAACCATTAGCCAGACTTATCAAGAAAAAAATGGAGAACACTCAAATCAATAGAATTAGAAATGAAAAAGGAGAAGTAACAACTGACACTGCAGAAACACAAAGAATCAGGAGAGATTACTACAAGCAACTCTATGCCAATAAAATGGACAACCTGGAAGAAATGGACAAATTCCTAGAAATGCACAACCTACCAACACTGAACCAGGAAGAAATAGAAAATATGAACAGAGCAATCACAAGCAGTGAAATTGAAACTGTGATGAAAAATCTTCCAACAAACAAAAGCCCAGGACCAAATGGCTTCACAGGCAAATTCTATCAAACATTTAGAGAAGAGCTAACACCTATCCTTCTCAAACTCTTCCAAAATATAGCAAAGGGAGAAACACTCTGAAACTCATTCTACAAGGCCACCATCAACCTGACACCAAAACCAGACAAAGATGTCACAAAGAAAGCAAACTACAGGCCACTATCACTGATGAACATAGATGCAAAAGTTCTCAACAAAATACTAGCAAACAGAATCCAACAGCACATTAAATGAATCATACACCATGATCAAGTGGGTTTATTCCAGGAATGCAAGGATTCTTCAATACATACAAATCAATCAACGTGATACATTATATTAACAAATTGAAGGAGAAAAACCATATGATCATCTCAATAGATGCAGAGAAAGCCTTTGACAAAATCCAACACCCATTTATGATAGAAATCCTGCAGAAAGTAGGCATAGAGGGAACTTTCCTCAACATAATAAAGGACATATATGACAAACCCACAGCCAACATCGTCCTCAATGGTGAAAAACTGAAACCATTTCCACTAAGATCAGGAACAAGACAAGGTTGCCCACTCGCACCACTCTTATTCAACATAGTTTTGGAAGTTTTAGCCACAACAATCAGAGAAGAAAAGAAATAAAATGAATCCAAATCGGAAAAGAACAAGTAAAGCTGTCACTGTTTGCAGATGACATGATATTCTACACAGAGAATCCTAAATATGCTACCAGAAAACTACTAGAGCTATTCAATGAATTTGGTAAAGTAGCAGGATACAAAATTAATGCACAGAAATCTCTTGCATTCCTATACACTAATGATGAAAAATCTGAAAGTGAAATTAAGAAAACACTCTCATTTACCATTGCAAGAAAAGAATAAAATATCTAGGAATAAACCTACCTAAGGAGACAAAAGACCTGTATGCACAAAATTATAAGACACTGATGAAAGAAATTAAAGATGATACAAATAGATGGAGTGATATACCATGTTCTTGGATTGGAAGAATCAACATTGTGAAAATGACTCTACTACCCAAAGCAATCTACAGATTCAATGCAATCCCTATCAAACTACCACTGGCATTTTTCACAGAACTAGAACAAGAAATTTCACAATTTGTATGGAAACACAAAGGACCCCGAATAACCAAAGTAATCTTGAGAACGAAAAATAGAGCTGGACAAATCAGGCCCCCTGACTTCAGACTATACTACAAATCTACAGTAATCAAGATAGTATGGTACGGGCACAAAAACAGAAAGATAAATCAATGGAACAGGATAGAAAGCCCAGAGATAATCCCACGCACATATGGTCACCTTATCTTTGATAAAGGAGGCAAGAATATACAGTGGAGAAAAGACAGCCTCTTCAATAAGTGGTGCTTGGAAAACTGAACACGTATATTTAAAGAATGAAATTAGAACACTTCCTAACACCATACACAAAAATAAACTCAAAATGGATTAAAGACCTAAAGGTAAGGCCAGACACCATCAAACTCTTAGAGAAAAACATAGGCAGAACACTCTATGACATAAATCACAGCAACATCCTTTTTGACCCACCTCCTAGAGAAATTGAAATTAAAAAAAATAAACAAATGGGACCTAATGAAACTTCAAAGCTTTTGCACAGCAAAGGAAACCATAAACAAGACCAAAAGACAACCCTCAGAATGGGAGAAAATATTTGCAAATGAAGCAACTGACAAAGGATTAATTTCCAAAATTTACAAGCAGCTCATGCAGCTCAATAACAAAAAAACAAACAACCCAATCCAAAAATGGGCAGAAGACCTAAATAGACATTTCTCCAAAGAAGATATACAGACTGCCAACAAACACATAAAAGAATGCTCAACAACATTAATCATTAGAGAAATGCAAATCAAAACTACAATGAGATATCATCTCACACCAGTCAGAATGGCCATCATCAAAAAATCTAGAAACAATTAATGCTGGACAGGGTGTGGCAAAAAGGGAACCCTCTTGCACTGCTGGTGGGAATGTGAATTGGTACAGCCACTGTGGAGAACAGTATGGAGGTTCCTTAAAAAACTACAAATAGAACTACCATATTACCCAGCAATCCCACTACTGGGCATATACCCTGAGAAAACCATAATTCAAAAAGAGTCATGTACCAAAATGTTCACTGCAGCTCTATTTACAATAGCCCAGAGATGGAAACAACCTAAGTGCCCATCATCAGATGAATGGATAAAGAAGATGTGGCACATATATACAATGGAATATTACACAGCCATAAAAAGAAATAAAATTGAGCTATTTGTAATGAGGTGGATAGACCTAGAGTCTGTCATACAGAGTGAAGTAAGTCAGAAAGAGAAAGACAAATACCGTATGCTAACACATATATATGGAATTTAAGAAAAAAAAATGTCATGAAGAACCTAGGGGTAAGACAGGAATAAAGACACAGACCTACTGGAGAACGGACTTGAGGATATGGGGAGGGAGAAGGGTGAGCTGTGACAAAGTGAGAGAGAGGCATGGACATATATACACTACCAAACGTAAGGTAGATAGCTAGTGGGAAGCAGCCGCATTGCACAGGGATATCGGCTCAGTGCTTTGTGTCCGCCTGGAGGGGTGGGATAGGGAGGGTGGGAGGGAGGGAGACGCAAGAGGGAAGAGATATGGGAACATATGTATATGTATAACTGATTCACTTTGTTATAAAGCAGAAATTAACACACCATTTTAAAGCAATTATACCCCAATAAAGATGTTAAAAATAATCAAATGCCTATAATAGATATATAGAAGATATGCAAGGCCTTTGCATAGAAAACTATAAAACATTATAAGAAAAAAACTACAAATAGAACTACCATATTACCCAGCAATCCCACTACTGGGCATATACCCTGAGAAAACCATAATTCAAAAAGAGTCATGTACCAAATGTTCATTGCAGCTCTATTTACAATAGCCAGGACATGAAAGCCACCTAAGTGTCTACAATCAGATGAATGGATAAAGAAGATGTGGCACATATATACAATGGAATATTACTCAGCCTTAAAAAGAAATGAAATTGAGATATTTGTATTGAGGTGGATGGACCTGGAGTCTGTCATACAGAGTGAAGTAAGTCAGAAAGAAAAAGACAAATACCGTAGGCTAACACATATATATGGAATTTAAGAAAAAAAATGTCATGAAGAACCTAGGGGTAAGGCAGGAATAAAGACGCAGACCTACTAGAGAACAGACTTGAGGTTATGGGGAGGGGGAAGGGTGAGCTGTGACAGGGCGAGAGAGAGTCATGGACATATACACACTAACAAACGTAGTAAGGTAGATAGCTAGTGGGAAGCAGCCGCATGGCACAGGGATATTGGCTCGGTGCTTTGTGACAGCTTGGAGGGGTGGGATAGGGAGGGTGGGAGGGAGGGAGACGCAAGAGGGAAGAGATATGGGAACATATGTATATGTATAACTGATTCACTTTGTTATAAAGCAGAAACTAACACACCATTGTAAAGCAATTTTACCCCAATAAAGATGTTAAAAAAAATAAAATAAAAATAAACAGAAGGCAACCCTAGGTTAGATTCCACAATTTTATAAGAAATATTACCCAGAGTCTGGGAATCACTGCATAAACCATGCTCGAAACTGGGTAGTCTCAACACATACACATTGAATTTAATTACCAGAAATTAGCAGTCATACAAGCAAGCACAGATCATATATAATAAACAATATTAAAATTTTAATTAATTGGTTTTATACCTATGTATTCCTGGAAAACATATTTTCAATAAAATCTATTAAATATTCAAAATAAAAAAACAAAAAACAAAAAAACAAAAGGTAACTATGTAAGGTGATGGATAAGTTAACTAAACTTATTGTGATAATGATCTTGCAATCTATACATATTATCAAATCTTCATGTTGTACACTTGAAACTTACACAACGTTATATGTCAATTACATCTCAATAAAGCTGGAAAAAAATGTCTAAAAAAAAAACTACAATGAGATATCATCTCACATCTGTCAGAATGGCCATCATCAAAACATCTACAAACAAGAAATGCTGGAGAGGGTGTGGAGTAAAGGGAACCCTCTTGCACTGTTGGTGGGAATGTAAATTGATACAGCCACTATGGAAAACAGTATGGAGGTTCCTTAAAAAACTAAAAATAGAACTTTCATATGACCCAGCAATCCCACTTCCAGGCATGTACCCTGAGAAAACCATAATTCAGAAAGAGTCATGTAGCACAATGTTCATTGTAGCTCTATTTACAATAGCCAGGACATGGAAGCAATCTAAGTGTCCATCGACAGATGAATGGATAAAGAAGATGTGGCACATATATACAATGGAATATTACTCAGCCATAAAAAGAAACAAAATTGAGTTATTTGTAATGAGGTGGATGAACCTAGAGTCTGTCATACAGAGTGAAGTAAGTAAGAAAGAGAAAAATAAATACTGTATGCTAACACATATATATAGAATCTAAACAAAAATGGTTCTGAAGAACCTAGGGGCAGGACAGCAATAAAGATGCAGACATAGAGAATGGACTTGAGGACATGGGGAGGGAGATGTGTAAGCTGGGACGAAGTGAGAGAGTGGCATGGACTTATATATACTACCAAATGTAAAATAGATAGCTAGTGGGAAGCAGCTGAACAGCATAGGGAGATCAGCTTGGTGCTTTGTGACCACCTAGAGGGGTGGGAAAGGGAGGGTGGGAGGGAGACGCAAGAGGGAGGAGATATATGTATATATATATAGCTGGTTCACTCTGTTATGAAGCAGAAACTAACACACCATTGTTAAGCAATTATACTCCAATAAAGATGTTTAAAAAAAAAGAAAGAAAGAAAGATCTGCTTAACTCAGCAAGTCAATTTTTCTGCATGGCCAATGCACAATGTTACAAAATCATGCTTGCGTAAACAATCGGTTCAAAGTGCAAGATAGACCAATGGGTTTTGATGAAATGGAGTATAAAATTTCATTGATATAGTTCCAGATTTCACATAATAACTAATCTTTAAGAAACTACTACTCGAAAATTTTGGTGTGAAATTAAAGAAGTATATCCATACTATCTGAAAAGTCTATTAAAATTCTCCTTTTTCCAAGTACATATCTGAGTGAGGCTGTATTTTCTTCATATTTTTCAATGCAAACACAAATCGCAACAGAGTGAATGCAAAAGTGGATATGAGAATCCAGCTATTTTCTTTTTTTTTTGACAGAAGTTTATTATTATAGTTGACTTACAATATTGTGTTAGTTTCAGGTGTACTGCACAGTGATTCAGTTTTTTTGCAGATTATATTCCATTATAGTTTATTACAGGATATTGAGTACAATTACCTGTGCTATACAGTAAACCTTTGTTGCTTATCTATTTTATGTATAGTAAATAGTCTGTATCTGTTAAAAATAAATTAAATAAATAAACATAAAAAAAGAAGGTGGCGGGCTTCCCTGGTGGCGCAGTGGTTGAGAGTCCACCTGCCGATGCAGGGGACACGGGTTCGTGCCCCGGTCTGGGAAGATCCCACATGCCACGGAGCGGCTGGGCCCGTGAGCCATGGCCGCTGAGCCTGCGCGTCTGGAGCCTGTGCTCCGCAGCGGGAGAGGCCACAGCAGTGAGAGGCCCACGCACCGCGATGAAGAGTGGCCCCCGCTTGCCACAACTAGAGAAAGCCCTCGCACAGAAACGAAGACCCAACACAACAAAAATTAATTAATTAATTAATTAACTCCTATCCCCAACATCTTTAAAAAAAAAAAAAAACATTCGCAGAGATTTTGAAAGAGACTGAGCCAGGGCCCTCTTTCTCCCAGCTGGTAAGTGATCACCTATCTCAGCTTTCAAAAGAGTTTGAGGGGACGTCCTTGGTAGGGCAGTGGTTAGGAATCTGCCTGCCAATGCAGGGGACACGAGTTTGATCCCTGGTCCAGTAAGATCCCACATGCCGCAGAGCAGCTAAGCCCGTGCACCACAACTAATGAGCCTGTGTGCCAGAAGTACTGAAGCCTGGGCACCTAGAGTCCATGTTCCACAACAAGAGAAGCCACCTCTATATGAAGCCTGCACACCACAACGAAGAGTAGCCCCCGCTCGCCACAAGAGAAAGCCCAGGCAGCAAAGAAGACCCAACACAGCCAAAAAATAAATAAATAATTTTTTAAAGTAAAAAACAAAGAGTTTGAGCATTACTTCCCAACCACAAAGGACCCCTGAACTGGGAAGGAATGAATCCGCAACCCATTTGTGAATAAGCCAGGTGAATCGACTTTGCCCGTACTAGAAGAGGATCGACTGCTTAAGATCACAAATGATGGTGGCCTTAAAAGTGTGTTTGAGACAACTTCAAATCTCCATATGTTCTGGATTAAAGTCAAGGCAGAATATCCTGAGATTGCCACAAAAGCACTGAAAAGCCTGCTTCCATTTCCAACATCGTATCTTTGTGAAGCAGGGTTTTCTGCAGTGACAGCAACCGAAACGAGATTACAGAGTAGACTGGACATAAGCAACACACTTCGGGTGTCATTGTCTCCCAGCACCCCCAGATGGGACCATCTAGTTGCAGGAAAACAAGCTCAGGGCTCCCGCTGATTCTGCATTATGGTGAGTTGTATAATTATTTCATTATATATTACAATGTAATATAACTAGAAATAAAGTGCACAATAAATATAATGTGCTTGAATCAACTCAAACCATCCCCCCAACTCCGGTCTGTGGAAAAATTGTCTTCCCTGAAACCGGTCCCTGGGGACCACTGCAGTAGAGAAAGGAGAGCAAAAGAGTAAGTTTACAGTGGAGATAAACACCACCTGATAAACACCACCTCAGGAAGGTCAACATCAACAGATAAAAATCATGCTGATAGTATGTATCCTTGATATGATGTGATGAAAATGGTACTTAAAGTGTGCTCTTCCTCCCAACAATCCATAACTCTAGTTTTATCTTATCTCCTGTCTAAGAAAAACGTCAGACAAATTCCAATAGTGGGACATCCTACAGAATACCTGACCAGTACTCCAGAATTCTCAAGGAAAGTCTGAAAACCTACCACAGCCAAGAGAAGCCTAAGGAGACGTGACAACTACCTGTAATGTGGGATCCCAGCTGGGACCCTGAAACAGAAAAAGGACATTAGGTAAAAACTAAGGAACTCTGAAGAAACTTTGGACTTTGGTTAATGTATTGGTTCATTAATTTTTTTAAAAAGTTCCGTACTTATGTAATATGTTAATGATAAGGAAAACCAGGTGCAGAATTTATAGGAATCTCTGTAATATCTTCTCAATTATTCTGTAGATTTGAAACTTTTCTGAAAAAATGAAGTCTGTTTTTAAATATTTGATAAACCAAAAGGTGACATAGTCCATCTTACTGTGGTTCTTATTTACATTCTTTTGATTAAAGGTGATGTTAAACAGCTTTTCACAGTTTTTTTGCCCATGGATATTTTTCTTGCATGATTTTCCTGTTCGTGTCTTTGCCCATTTTTCTACTGGAATATTTATCTCTTTAATAGGTTGTTAGATGAAGGAAATTAACCGTTGTCTGTCACATGTGCTTTTTTCCAATTTGTCATTGCCTTTCAATCTTCTTTATGGCACTTTCTGCTGCATGGAAATTTTTCATTTTTATGTAGTCAAATCTGTCGATCTTCCCTTTATGCTTTGTTCATTTCATATCATGCTTGAAAAGGCTTCTGCTACCTTGAGATTATAGAAATGTTCCCTCATGTTTCCTTCTACTGGGTTTATGGTTTCATTTTTTTTCAAATTTTATTTTTATACC
Source organism: Stenella coeruleoalba (assembly GCF_951394435.1). Classification (NCBI taxonomy): domain Eukaryota; kingdom Metazoa; phylum Chordata; class Mammalia; order Artiodactyla; family Delphinidae; genus Stenella; species Stenella coeruleoalba. The sequence goes on from NC_137152.1 coordinate 53,739,406, forward strand.
CCAAATTTGTATGGTATAAAGAGTTAGGCACTAATCCATCTCTATTTTCTAAATAATTAGCTAGTAGTCCCAATAGCATTTATTGAATATTTCTTTTCCCTAGTAAACTGCTGTGACTTTTTTTTTTTTTTTTTTTTTTTTTTTTTTTTTTGCGGTACGCGGGTCTCTCACTGTTGTGGCCTCTCCCGCTGTGGAGCACAGGCTCCGGACGCGCAGGCTCAGCGGCCATGGCTCACGGGCCCAGCCGCTGCGTGGCATGTGGGCTCTTCCCGGATCGGGGCATGAACCCGTGTCCCCTGCATCGGCAGGCGAACTCTCAACCACTGTGCCACCAGGGAAGCCCCTGCTGTGACTTTTATAACACAATAAATTCCACACTTGGCTTTTTCTGGATTTTCTATTTTGTTTTTTTTTTTATGATTAAAAATAATCAACAGGGCTTCCCTGGTGGTGCAGTGGTTGAGAGTCCGCCTGCCAATGCAGGGGACACAGGTTCGTGCCCCGGTCCGGGAGGATCCCACATGTCGCAGAGCGGCTGGGCCCGTGAGCCATGGCTGCTGAGCCTGCGCGTCCGGAGCCTGGGCTCCGCAATGGGAGAGGCCACAACGGTGAGAGGCCCGCGTACCACAAAAAAAAAAATAATAATAATCAACAGAATTTATTATATTATTACAGTTTTACATGTACAGAATAATTGAGCAGATAGTACAGTGAGTTCCACATACCCACACCCTCTTTCCACCCCTGCATATAGTTTTCCTTAACAGTAATGTTTTGCATTGGTGGGGTGCATTTGTTACAATTACTTAATCAATATGGATACATTTCTCAGTATGAATTTTAATTTGCATTTCTCTATGAGTGAGGTGGAAAATCTTTTTTTTTAATTTAACATTTTTATTGGAGTATAATTGCTTTACAATAGTGTGTTAGTTTCTGCTTTAAAACAAAGTGAATCAGTTATACATATACATATATCCCCATATCTCTACCCTCTTGCGTTTCCCTCTCTCCGACGCTCCCTATCCCACCCCTCTAGATGGTCACAAAGCACCGAGCTGATTTCCCTGTGCTATGCGGCTGCTTTGCACTAGTTATCTATTTTATATTTGGTAGTGTATATATGTCCATGCCACTATCTCACTTTGTCCCATCTTACCCTTCCACCTCCCCATATCTTCAAGTCCATTCTCTAGTAGGTCTGTGTCTTTATTCCCATCCTGCCCCTAGGTTCTTCATGACCTTTTTTTTTTTTAGACTGCATATATATGTGTTAGCATACGGAAATTATTTTTCTATTACTGACGTACTTCACTCTGTAAGACAGATTCTAGGTCCATCCACCTCACTACAAATAATTTAGTTCCTTTTTATGGCTGAGTAATATTCCATTGTATATATGTGCCACATCTTCTTTATCCATTCATCTGTTGATGGACACTTAGATTGCTTCCATGTCCTGGCTATTGTAAATAGAACTGCAATGAACATTGTGGTACATGACGCTTTTGAATTATGGTTTTCTCAGGGTATATGCCCAGTAGTGGGATTGCTGGGTCATATGGTAGTTCTATTTTTAGCTTTTTAAAGGAACTTCCATACTGTTTTACACAGTGGCTGTATCAATTTACATTCCCACCAACAGTGCAAGAGGGTTCCCTTTTCTCCACACCCTCTCCAGCATTTACTGTTTGTAGATTTTTTGATGATGACCATTCTGACCAGTGTGAGATGATATCTCATTGTAGTTTTGATTTGCATTTCTCTGATGATTAATGGTGTTGAGCATTCTTTCATATGTTTGTGGCAATCTGTATATCTTCTTTGGAGAAATGTCTATTTAGGTCTTCTGCCCATTTTTGGATTGGGTTGTTTGTTTTTTTGATATTGTGCTGTATGAGTTGCTTGTATGTTTTGGAGACTAATCCTTTGTCAGTTGCTTCATTTACAAATATTTTCTCCCATTATGAGGGTTGTCTTTTCATCTTGTTTATGGTTTCTTGGCTGTGCAAAAGCTTTTAAGTTTCATTAGGTCCCATTTGTTTATTTTTGATTTTTATTCCATTTCTCTAGGAGGTGGATCTGAAAGGATCTTGCTGTGATTTATGTCATAGAGTGTTCTGCCTATGTTTTCGTCTAAGAGTTTGATGGTGTCTGGTCTTACATTTAGGTCTTTAATCCATTTTGAGTTTATTTTTGTGTATGGTGTTAGGGAGTGTTCTAATTTCATTCTTCCATGTGCAGCTGTCCTGTGTCACCAGCACCACTTATTGAAGAGGCTGTCTTTTCTCCACTGAATAGTCTTGCCTCCTTTATCAAAGATAAGGTGACCATATGTGCGTGGGTTTGTCTCTGGGCTTTCTATCCTGTTCCATTGATCCATATTTCTGTTTTTCTGCCAGTACCATACTGTCTTGATTACTGTAGCTTTGTAGTATAGTCTGAAGTCACGGAGCCTGATTCCTCCAGCTCCGTTTTTCTTTCTCAAGTTTACTTTGGCTATTCGGGGTCTTTTGTGTTTCCATACAAATTGTGAAATTTTTTGTTCCAGTTCTGTGAAAAATGACACTGGTAGTTTGATAGGGATTGCATTGAACCTGTAGATTGCTTTGGGTAGTAGAGTCATTTTCACAATGTTGATTCTTCCAATCCAAGAACATGGTATATCTCTCCATCTATTTGTATCATCTTTAATTTCTTTCATCAGTGTCTTATAATTTTCTGCATACAGGTCTTTTGTCTCCTTAGGTAGGTTTATTCCTAGATATTTTATTCTTTTTCTTGCAATGGTAAATGGGAGTGTTCCCTTAATTCCTCTTTCAGATTTTTCATCATTAGTGTATAGGAATGCCAGAGATTTTTGTGCATTAATTTTGTATCCTGCTACTTCACCAAATTCATTGATTAGCTCTAGTAGTTTTCTGGTAGCATCTTTAGGATTCTCAATATATAGTATCATGTCATCTGCAAACAGTGACAGCTTTACTTCTTCTTTTCTGATTTGGATTCCTTTTATTTATTTTCCTTCTCTGATTGCTGTGGCTAAAACTTCCAAAACTAAGTTGAATAATAGTGGTGAGAGTGGACAACCTTGTCTTGTTCCTGATGTTAGTGGAAATGGTTTCAGTTTTTCACCATTGAGAATGATGTTGGCTGTGGGTTTGTCATATATGGCCTTTATTATGTTGAGGAAGGTTCCCTCTATGCCTACTTTCTGGCGGGATTTTATCATAAATGGGTGTTGAATTTTGTCAAAAGCTTTTTCTGCATCTATTGAGATGATCATATGGTTTTTCTCCTTCAGTTTGTTAATATGGTGTATCACATTTATTAATTTGCATATACTGAAGTAGCCTTGTATTCCTGGGATAAACCCCACTTGATCATGGTGTATGATCCTTTTAATGTGCTTTTGGATTCTCTTTGCTAGTATTTTGTTCAGGATTTTTGCATCTATGTTCAGTGATTTTGGCCTGTAGTTTTCTTTCTTTGTGACACCTTTGTCTGGTTTTGGTATCAGGGTGATGGTGGCCTCGTAGAATGAGTATGGAAGTGTTGCTTCCTCTGCTATATTTTGGAAGGATTTGAGAAGGATGGGTGTTAGCTCTTCTCTAAATGTTGTACAGAATTCGCCTGTGAAGCCATCGGGTCCTGAGCTTCTGTTTGTTGGAAGATTTTTAATGACATTTTCAATTTCAGTGCTTGTGATTGGTCTGTTCATATTTTCTATTTCTTCCTGGTTCAGTATCAGAAGGTTGTGCATTTCTAAGAATTTGTCCATTTCTTCCGTGTTGTCCATTTTATTGGCATATTGTTGCTTGTAGTAATCTCTCATGATCCTTTGTATTTCTGCAGTGTCAGTTGTTACTTCTCCTTTTTTATTTCTAATTCTATTGATTTGAGTCTTCTCCATTTTTTTCTTGATGAGTCTGGCTAATGGTTTATCAATTTTGTTTATCTTGTAAAAAACCAGCTATCAGTTTTATTGATCTTTGCTATTGTTTCCTTCATTTCTTCTTCATTTATTTCTGATCTGATCTTTATGATTTCTTTCCTTCTGTGAACTTTGGGGTTTTTTTGTTCTTCTTTCTCTAATTGCTTTAGGTTTAATGTTAGATTGTTTATTTGAGATGTTTATTGTTTCTTAAGGTAGGATTGTATTGCTATAAACTTCCCTCTTAGAACTGCTTTTGTTGCATCCCATAGAATTTGGGTTGTCGTGTTTTCCTTGTCATTTGTTTCTAGGTATCTTTTGATATCCTCTTTGATTTCTTCAGTGATCTCTTGGTTATTAAGTAGTGTACTGTTTAGCCTCCATGTGTTTGTATTTTTTAAAGATTTTTTCCTCTAACTGATATCCACTGTCATAGCATTGTGCTTGGAAAAGATACTTGATAAGATTTCAATTTTCTTAAATTTACCAAGGCTTGATTTGTGACCCAAGATATGATCTATCTTGGAGAATGTTCCATGAGCACTTGAGGAGAAAGTGTATTCTGTTTGTTTTTGGATGGAATGTCCTATAAATATCAATTAAGTCCATCTTGTTCAATATATCATTTTAAGCTTGTGTTTCCTTATTTATTTTCATTTTGGATGATCTGTCCATTGGTGAAAGTGGGGTGTTAACGTCCCCTACAATGATAGTGTTACTGTCGATTTCCCCTTTTATGGCTGCTAGCATTTGCCTTATGTATTGAGCTGCTCCTATGTTGGGTGCATAAATATTTACAATTGTTATACCTTCTTCTTGGTTTGGTCCCTTGATCATTATGTAGTGTCCTTTTTCTCTTGTAATAGTCTTTCTTTTAAAGTCTATTTTGTCTGTTATGAGATTTGCTACTCCAGTTTTCTTTTGATTTCCATTTGCATGGAATATCTTTTCCCATCCACTCATTTTCAGTCTGTATGTGTCCCTAGGTCTGAAGTGGGTCTCTTGTACACAGCATATATATGGGCCTTTTATTTGTATCCATTCTGCCAGTCTATGTCTTTTGGTTGGAGTATTTAATCCATTTACATTTAAGGTAATTATCGATATATATGTTCCTATTACCATTTTCTTAATTGTTTTGGGTTTGTTATTGTTGGTCTTTTCCTTCTCTTGTGTTCCTTGCCTAAACAAGTTCCTTTAGCATTTGTTGTAAAGCTGGTTTGGTGGTGCTGAATTCTCTTAGCTTTTGTTTTTCTGTAAAGATTTTAATTTCTCTGTCAAAATCTGAATGAGTTCCTTGCTGGCTAGAGTAATCTTGATTGTAGGTGTTTCCCCTTCACTTTAAATATATCCTGCCACTCCCTTCTGGCTTGCAGAGTTTCTGCTGAATGATCAGCTGTTAACTTTATGGGGATTCCCTTGTATGTTATTTGTTGTTTTTCTCTTGCTGTTTAGTATTTTTTCTTTGTATTTAATTTTTGATAATTTGACTAATATGTGTCTTGATGTGTTTCTCCTTGGATTTATCCTGTATGGGACTCTCTGTACTTCCTGGACTTATTATTTCCTTTTCCATATTACAGAATTTTTCAACTATAATCTCTTCAAATATTTTCTCAGTCCCTTTATTTTCTCTTCTTCTTCTGGGATCCCTATAATTCGAATGTTGGTGCATTTAATGTTGTCCCAGAGATCTCTGAGACTGCCCTCAATTCTTTTCATTCTTTTTTCTTTATTCTGCTCTGCAGTAGTTATTTCCACTATTTTATCTTCCAGGTCACTTATCCGTTCTTCTACCTCTGTTATTCTGCTATTGATCCTTCTAGAGAATTTTTAATTTCATATACTGTGTTGTTCATCACTGTTTGTTTGCTCTTTAGTTCTTCTAGGTCCTTGTTAAACGTTTCTTGTATTTTCTCCATTCTATTTTCAAGATTTTGGGTCATCTTTACTATCATTATTCTGAATTCTTTTTCAGGTAGACTGCATATTTCATCTTCATTTGTTAGGTCTGGTTGTTTTTTACCTTGCTCCTTCATCTGCTGTGTGTTTCTCTGTCTTCTTATATTGCTTAACTTACTGTGTTTGTGGTCTCCTTTTCTCAGGCTGCAGGTTCGTAGTTCCCATTGTTATTGGTGTCTGTCCCCAGTGGCTAAGGTTGGTTCAGTGGGTTGTGTAGGCTTCCTGGTGGAGGGGACTAGTGCCTGTGTTCTGGTGGATGAGGCTGGATCTTGTCTTTCTGGTGGGCAGGTCCACGTCTGGTGGTGTGTTTTGGGGTGTCTGTGGACTTATTATGATTTTAGGCAGCCTCTCTGCTAATGGGTGGCATTGTGTTCCTGCCTTACTAGTTGTTTGGCATAGGGTGTCTGGCACTGGTGTCTGGCTTGCTGGTCATTGAGTGGAGCTGGGTCTTGGCATTGAGATGGAGATCTCTGGGAGATTTTTGCCATTTGATATTACGTGGAGCTGGGAGGTCTCTTGTGGACCAATGTCCTGAACTTGGCTCTCCCACCTCTGAGGCACAGCCCTGATGCCTGGCTGAAGCACCAAGAGCCTGTCATGCACACGGCTTTTGGAAGGTCTGAGGTCTTCTGCTGGGGTTCCGTAGGTGTTCTGTTGGAGTTGTTCCACCTGTAGATGTATTTCTGATGTATTTGTGGAGAGGAAGGTGATCTCCATGTCTTACTCTTCTGCCCTCCTGAATCTCCTCCCTGGATTTTCTATTTTGATTCCACTGATGTATCTCTCTATTACTAGGATAATGCTACAGTATCTTAATTATTGTAACTTTGTAATAAATTTTAGTATCTGGTTGGGTAAATCCTCCCTTAGTTTTATTTATCAGAATTTCCTTGCAACTCCTTAATATTTATTCTTCCTGATAAACTTTAGAATAATTTTTTAAATTTCAAAAAGAATCAAAACAACCCTCAAGACTCTTGGAATTTTCATTGGGAGAATGTATAGTTTAATTATGAGAGAATGGGCAACTCTTACAATATTGCATCTTCCTATCTAAGAACAAGGTATGTTTCACTATTTATCAAAGTCTTTTATATTTCTCCGTAGAATTTTACACTTTTCTTCCTATGGGTCTTGCACTTTTTTGTTAAATTTATATTCCTAGGTATTTATACTTTTCATATACATGTCTTAAACTTTTGTAAAATTTATATTCCTAGGCATTCTATGCTTACTATTGCTATTGGCAATTGAATTTTTTCACCATTACATTTTCTAATCTATATTATTGATGTATAAGTAGCTACTGAGGCAGGGATTAATAAATGAGTTTGTGGGCTTCCCTTGTGGTGCAGTGGTTGAGAGTCCACCTGCCGATGCAGGGGACACGGGTTCGTGCCCCGGTCCGGGAAGATCCCACATGCCGCGGAGCGGCTGGGCCCGTGAGCCATGGCCGCTGAGCCTGCGCGTCCGGAGCCTGTGCTCCGCAACGGGAGAGGCCACAACAGTGAGAGGCCCGCATACCGCAAAAAAAAAATTAAATAAATAAATGAGCTTGCATAAATATGTATATATGCATTAATACATACACCTCCCACACACATTCATTGAAACAGAGACTTCCGAGGGTTGGAGACTTCTTTGGCCCTGGAGGATCCAAGTTCCCATTACTTTCTCCCCTGAGCGTCTGTCTCCAGCTGAAGGCAATTATCCCAAGTGGGAAGGAGAACTATTAGCAATGAAGACTACCAGTGCAGTGGCTTAGAGAAAGGTCTCTGGGGTCAGACTGCCTGGGATCAAATTCTAGCTCCACCATTTCCCAACTGTGTGACATTTGACAAGTAACTTGATATGTCTATGCTACCATTCCCCCACATGTAAAATGACAATGATAACAATAGTACGTACTTCATAGGATTGTTCAACATTTAGATGAATTAATACAAAGTATTCAAAACAGTGACTTGCAATAGTCAACACTACCTATTACAAAAATTACCTTGAGCATCCCCTTTCTCAATCCTCTACCATTCACACCATAGAACGTCACTGTTTTTCTTTTTTTTTAACTTGTCATATATAAGGTTTTTATATACAATCAGTATGCACTAACAGTTTATATTGAGTCAATCAATTTTATCTAAAATGTTATTTGGCTATATAGCACAAATATGAAAATGGAAAATAAATGGATTTACAAAAATTTTGGCTGTATTGTATTCAGAAAATATTCATACACCTACCCTTTTAAGCCAAATGCATGTGAAAAAAATGTTTCCAGAGCATGTAGTTTAGATTTTACATATAATCTTACCATTTTGTTACTACAAACACAATACTGAGAAAGAAAAGAAAGAAAGAAGAAAAGAAAAGAAAGAGGAAGAAATAAAATGTATTTAATGAAATATTCAATGTAAAAAAAGGACTAATGGAACTCAGTTGCCCCTTTGCCCAGTTTTACATAATAAACAATCATCCCATCAAGACAAATCATTAAAAGTGTTAATCACATTACATAGTTTTTAAATCATGGCAATTGAAAACACCTAAGGAAAAAGAGAAATTCAGTTCATGCCAGAAGTATGATGTCTTCCTAGGCAGCCAGACAACCAGAACCACAAGCAGGGAATGGAGGTGGTGGAGATGAGGGGGGATGGGGAGAAATGCCCTCTCTCAGAAACCAGAGTTGTGGAGGCAATGTTACAGGTTCACCCTGGTAAATTCTATGACCAGAAAGCTTTGAGGCCTTGCTTTCTGGTTTCAGCTAATGGCAACAATCAAGAACGGACATTAGGCTGAAATCTATCCAAAGGATCAACTGAGAGGGCTTCAAATTCTTGTTCCACTAGAACAAGTTATCTTTTGCTCCCCTGGCAGATACATTTCCTTCTTTCCTCAACAAATATTTATTGAGCATTTACTATATGGGGATAAAGCAGTGATCCAAAAAGAAGTGGTTTCTCTCTTCCCAGAGGTTACATATGAGTAGAAAATAGAAAAGTAAACTAGTAAACAAATACACAAGATAACTTTAGATAGTGGTAAGTGTTAAGAAGATTATTAAGCAATGGGATGTGATAGAGAGTGACTGAGGGTTCACTTTACATAGGGTAGTCAGAGAAGGCCTATCTTAAAGAGGAGATATTTGAGTTGAAATACCGAAGATGTATGAAAGAAGATTATTACAGCAAGAACAAAGGCCTTGAGGTAAAAATGATAAAGTATGTTTGAAAAAACAAAGAGGTCAGTATGGTTGAAATTCCTGCCACACTATTCACAATAGCCAGGACATGGATGAGCAACCTAGATGTCCATCGACAGAGGAATGGATAAAGAAGATGTGGTACATATACACAATAGAATATAACTCAGCCATAAAAAAGAATGTCATTTGCAGCAACATGGATGGACCTTGAGATTATCATACTAAGTGAAGTAAGTCAGACAGAGAAAGACAAATATATGATATCACTTATATGTTGAATGTAAAAAAATTACACAAATAAACTTATTTATAAAACAGACTCACAGACATAGACAACAAATTTATGGTTATGAAGGGGTTGTGAACCTTATGAAGGTTGGGGGGATAAATTGGGAATTGGGATTAACAGATACACACTACTATATATAAAATAGATAAACAACAAAGACCTACTGTATAGCACAGGGAACTATATTCAATATCTTGTAATAGCCTATAATGGAAAAGAATCTGAAAAAAAAAATATATATATATATAACTGAATCACTGTGCTGTACACCTGAAACTAACACAACATTGTAAATCAACTATACCTCAATTTTTAAAAATTATCTCCAAGTCTTAAAAAAGAACGAAAAGAAATTCTTGCCACAATGCTATTCCAGAAGTTCATTTCTGTGGACAGTAGAAATTCTGAATATAATCCACAGGGACGTTTGGTGGCTTCATATCTAAATCTAACAGGACGCTCCCCTGCTTGTACCACATGATATCCTAGCGCCTTCATTCAAAGGCTGACCCAAATGTCCTGTATGACCATTATGCTTCACCCAGAATCCCATGGCCTCAATAATGAGAATGCCATTGCTGTCACTTCCCTGCACTACCTGTCACCACTCGGTCAATGCCTTGGGAAAGGTCCAGGCTGCCAACGACACCCTGAAGGAAGCATCTCTGTTGCCAAACACTGCTCATCACGATGGGGGTGCTGAACATTTAGGGAACCTGGCCTGGCTCTCCTCCTGCCCCACCTGCCCAGCCAATCCTAATCTAAAATAGAGAAGCTACTACTGGCCCCATGCCAGATCTCTGAAATTATTAACCACTCCTCCCACTGCCTCAACATTACCTACAGCAATATGTTCCACAGGTCTCATGGGCTTCTGCTGATTTCACTGTTTCCTGCTGCCACAATAGCACCCACTTCACTATGGCAAACTACTTAGGATATTCTATAGCTTTACATATTTATTTTCTGTCTTCCTCCACTAAAATGTAAACTCCATGAGAGAGGAGACTTGTCTCTTATTCATTGCTATATTTCTAGTGCCTACCACATAGTTGATGCTTCATAAACATCTGTTGAATGAATGAATTTTAATTACAGCTTCCTTGTTAGGACTGGTCTTTTGTATCTATTTCTAGATTCTCTATTCTGTTCCATTGGCCACTTTGTCTTCTCTTGTACCAATACCACTCTCTAAATCGCTATAGCTCTATGTCAGTCTTAATATGAGGCAGAGTGAACCCCCCCAAACTGTTCTTCAAAATTATCTAGTGTGGATTTTTTTTCTTTTTAAAAAATTATTTATTTATTTATTTATTTATTGGCTGCGTGGCTTGCAGTAACTTAGTTCCCCGATCAGGGCTTGAACTTGCACCCTCAACAGTGAAAGTGCAGAGTCCTAACCACTGGACTGCCAGGGAATTCCCTAGTGTGGATTTTAAAAGTGTGGAATCTGGAGCCAAATTTCCTGGGTTTAAGTTCTGGTCCTGCTGCTTACTGGCTATGTGACCCTGACCAAATTACTTAACCATTCTGTGCTTCAGTTTTCTCATATATGAAATAGGCACAAAACCTACCTATCTTAAAGGATTATTGCTAATCTTGGCCCTTTGCTTTTTGACATAACATTTATAATCAACTTTTTAAGTTACACCAAGAAAAACCTGGTTGGGATTCTGACTGGAATTGTATTGGATTTATAGATTAATTTGGGAGATCACAGACATTTACAATGTTGTGTGTTTCTATCCATGAATATGGCATACCTCTCTATTCATTTAGATCTCTTTAATATTTTTCAACAAAGTTTTAACATTTTCTCCAAAGAGATACTAATATTTTGTATAGGATTTTTGTTATGATCATATGAGAGATTGACCTATTATTTTTCCATTTTTTTAATGTTCTTGTCAATTTTGTTACCAAGGTTATAAAGCCCCAAAAAATGAACTGGGAGAGAATTTTTCTTATTTTTCTATTCCCTGAACAAGTTTTGTGTGAGACTGGATTCATCTGTTTCTTGAATGTGGAGAGAACCCACCTCTGAAATCATCTGGGTTGTGAGATTTGGAGTGAGGAATATGGTAGAATTCTACCTTTGACTCATTGCTTTAAGGCTTATAGGTCTATTCAGGTTTTCTATTTCTTCTGCAGTCATTTTTGTTAAGTTATATTTGCCCAGGATATTGTCCATTTTGTTTAAGATGTCAGATTATTGTAATAAAATAGATCATGGTAATAACATTATTTTTAATGTTTTCTGTATTTCTAGTTGTGAATCTTCTTTCATTTAAAAAAATATTTATTTAATTTTTGGCTGTGTCAAGTCTTTGTTTCGGCACACAGGATCTTTTGTTGTGGTGTGTGGGCTTCTCTCTAGTTGTGGCGCTCGTGTTCCAGAGAACATGGGCTCTGTAGTTGCGGGGCATGGACTTAGTTGCCCTGCAGCATGTGGGATCTTAGTTCCCCAACCAGGCATCCTTTGTATTGCAAGACAAACTCTCAACCCCTGGACCACCAGGGAAGTCCTCCTTCTTTCATTTTTTTCCCCCTTATTTCTTTATTAATTGACTGGCATTGTCAAAGGTTTATCTATTTCCAAAGAACTAATCTTTTCAATTATCAATTTGGTAGTTAAATCCTATTATAGCTTCATTTTCAATTTTATTAATTCCTGCTCTTATCTTTGTTATTTCCTTCCTTCTACTTTCTTTGGCTTTATTTCATTTTTTCCTTTCTAATTTCCTAAGTTGGGCACTTAATGTATAAATGCTCATTCTTTCTTATTTCTGTATAAAGGTACTTTAGGCTATAAATCTGTCTCTAAGTACACTATTCCTTTGCTGAATTCTGCAGATTCTGATGTGAGGTATTTTTATTACCATTCAGTTATAAATATATTCTAATTTACATTATGGCTCCTTCTTTGATCCATGAGTTAATCAAACATCATCTTTTTTAAAATTTCTATATATTTTTTAATGGTTCTGAAGAACCTAGGGGCAGGACAGCAATAAAGGTGCAGATGTAGAGAATGGACTTGAGGATACAGGGAGGGGGAAGGGTAAGCTGGGATGAAGTGAGAGAGTGTCATGGAAATATACACACGACCAAATGTAAAATAGATAGCTAGTGGGAAGCAGCTGCATAGCACAGGGAGATCAGCTCGGTGCTTTGTGACCACCTAAAGGGGTGGGATAGGGATGGTGGGAGGGAGGGAGATGAAAGAGGGAAGAGATATGGGGACATATGTATATGTATAACTGATTCATTTTGTTATAAAGCAGAAACTAACACACCACTGTAAAGCAATTATACTACAATAAACATGTTAAAAAATTATATTTTTTAAAGTTACTTTTTCACTATTGACTTCTAACTTAATTGCACTGTGACCAGAGTATATGGTCTTTATGTTTTAGGTATGTCTTTGTAACAATATACAACCGGATTTTGAAAAAAAATAATTATCAATTTGAAATTTCAGTACTTTGGTGGATTTCAGCTAATTACATTTGTTTTGATCACTGACATACTTTTTATTTATTCATACCATCTAATTTAATGTTTTATATTTACTCTTTTTTATCCTTCTTTTTTCTCCTTTTCTGTCTTATTTACAAGTAATTGAGGTTTTCTTGCTCAATTTTTCCCTCTACTGGATGGTATGTTGTATGCTCCATTTCTATTCTTTTAGTAGTTACACTTAAATTTCAGTATTCATACTGAAATGAACCAAGTCTAAATTCAATCAGTATCTCTACCTTTCTCCCAGATGACACAAGGATCTTCTAATGCTTTAATGTTGATCACCCCCTCAGCTTATTGTTGTCCAGTAATTTAATCCCACCCTTTTCAAAACTCCCCAACTCAGTCACTACATTGTTTCACATAGGTAATAGTTGTTTATATTTATCTAAGTTTCTTTGCTCATTATTCTTTTTTTCATCTCATTCTTTTTTCTGGAAATTTGTTTGAGAAGATCCTTTAGTGAGCATCTGATTTTACATATCTGAAAAAGTCTTTATTTAGCACTTATTCATCAATATTAGCTTTTCAAAGATGAATATTCTAGATTGACAGATATTTTCCCTTGACACTTTGAAAGTATTATCCCTCTATCTTCTGACTTTGTTGCTTTTGAGAAATCTTCTCTCAGTTTAATAGTCATTCCTTTGGAAATAATTCCTTATTTCTGTTTGGTCCCTTTTCAGATATTCTCTGTCTTTTTACCACAATGTGTCTCTACATAGCTTTCTTTGTATTTGTTCTGCCTGGGATTTGTTGTAATTACCGAATCTAAGTATCCATGTCTTTCATCAATAAAGGGAAATTAGCAATTTTTCTTTGAATTTTGTTTCTCTCTCATTTTCTGCATTCTCTCCATCTAGAAATGCAACTAGATTTATGTTAGATTTTCTCATTCTATCATCCATATCTTTTAATTTCTCACTTATAATTCCTATCACTTTCTCTCTCTCTGCTGCATTCTGAACAATTTCTTCAGATCTACTTTTCTGATCACTAAAGGTCTCTTTATTTGTCTAACCTGCTATTTAACCTACCCATTGAATATTTTAAATTAACAATTACATTTTTCATTCTGAAAAATGTATTTGGTTCTCTTTAAAAGTTACCTAGATTTCCATGACACCAGACATGATGATGTAGACTAATTCATCCCTGTTCTCTTTGCTGCAATTAGTAATCCTAGAAACAACACGTGAGGCAATAAAAAGAGAACTATGAAAGGTGGAAAGAGGACAGTGAAATGTTTAGAGAGCCAAGGACTTGAAGAAAGGCACATCAGCAGGGCACCTAATGATCTCCTACTCAACAGACATTGACCCAGGCCTATCATAACTGACCCCCAACCTAGCAATACAAGGAAGCCAGGTAGGTTCATTTCTTTCCCAGATGGAACGAGAGCCCCAGTAACAACCCCAAGTGATCTTAGCAGCACTGGCAAGGGGATTAATGGGGATCAACTCTGGCAATAAGTGGCCAGAGCAAGCTTCTCCTTCCACACCAGGTCCAAGAATCTCCTCCCCCACAGAGAGACAATATGTGGCCAGACAGCATCAGCAAGGGGTACCCCACCATAACAAATGACCTAGACCTGGAAACTTATTTGTACCCATGGGCCTGAGACTCCTCTGCTCCAACCAGGGACATGAAACATGGCCGCTCAGAGGTACCAACAAGGAAAATCCCATTGCAACAAGCTGTCTGTGCCTGAAACCACTCAGTCTCCGACAGACGGGGGGGGGGCAATCTTGCCACAAGAAGCACCTGACCAGAAAGCAATCCCCCTCTCCCACAGAGCCAGAGACTTCCCTCCAAAATAGGTGAGAAGCAAGGCCAGTGGCAAGAGGGACCACAGGTGGCTTGGACCAGGAAGCATTCTTCTTCCCTGTGAGTAGAAAATCCCTTTTCCCACCTATAATATATGCATTAGGCAGCCTGAACTGGGAAAAGAGTTTCCGCTCCATCAGAGAACAATGGGAACCCAAGCAGCACCAGATAAACCAAGCAGATGAAGAGAGAATAGCAAAGGCTATGAAAATTAAATTATCATTGGAACCAGAGCCTACAAAAGCAGGCCACGACCAGTGTGCTATACCTAAACAGGATGAACTGCCTGCTAAAATAAAAGATTTAAATAGGACCCAGAGTCTTTCAACATAATAGCCAAAATGTTCAAGATACAATAAAAAATCATCTGGATCTTCATAAAAAGAATCAGAGCCAGAAAAATCACAATGTGAAGAGAAAAAACAATCAAATAACACCAACACCAAGATGAATCAGATGTCAGAACTATCTGTCAAGGATCATAAAACAGCCATCATAAAAATGCTTCAACAAGCAGTTACACATTCACTGCAAACAAGTTAAAAAATAGAAAATCGGGTTTCCCTGGTGGTGCAGTGGTTGAGAGTCCGCCTGCCAATGCAGGGGACGTGGGTTCGTGCCCCGGTCCGGGAGGATCCCACATGCCGCAGAGCAGCTGGGCCTGTGAGCCATGGCCACTGAGCCTGCGCGTCCGGAGCCTGTGCTCCACAATGGGAGAGGCCACAACAGTGAGAGGCCCGCGTACCACACAAAAAAATTAAAAATCCCAGAAAATAAATGGAAGTTACAAAAAACTGGAAATTATGGAACTGGAAAATACAATACAGAAATTTAAAACTTGCCTCATAGGCTCAATAGTAGAGTGGAGATGACAGAGGATAAAATCAGTAAATTTGAGCACTGGTCAGTAGAATTTACCATATCTGAAAAACAGAGACAAAAAGGATTAAAAACAAAATGAAGAGAATCTCAGGTACTGAGAAACGATAACAAAAATCCAACATTCTTTTCATCACAGTCCCAAAATGAGAAGAGAATGAGAATGCAACTGAAAGAGTATTTAAAAAAGTAATGTTTGAGACTTCCTAAAATTGGTAAAATACATAAATTTACCCATGCAAGGAGCTGAGTGAACACCACAAAGTATAAACCCAAAAAATCCAAACCAAGGCACATCACGAATAAACACCAAAAGCCCAGTATATAAAAGGAAAAGTTGATAAATTGAATTTCATTAAAATTAAAAATTATTGCTCTGCATAAGACTTTTAAGAGGATTAAAAATCAAAGACTGGGAATGTTATTTGCAAAGCACATATCCAACAAAGGATTCCTATCTAGAATGTATAAAGAACTCTCAAAACTCGATAATTAAAAAAGCAAACCATCCAATTAGAACATGTGCAACAAACATGAATAGACATTTTACTAAAGGTTGTATACAAGGGCAAATAAGCACATCATTAGAGAAATGGTAATTAAAACCATAGTGAGTTATTACAACATACCTATCAGAATGGCTAAAATAAAAAATAGTGACAACACCAAATGCTAGCAAGGATGCAGAGAAACTGGATCACTCATATATTGCTGATGGAAATGTAAAATAGTTAAACCACCCTGGAAAGTAGACTGGTAGTTTCTTTCTTAAATTAAGCATACAATGACCACATGACCCAGCAATTGCACTCTTGGGCATTAATCCAAGAGAAATGAAAACTTATGTTTACACAAAAACCTGTACACAAATGTTCATAATATCATAGTAGCCCAAAACTAGAAACAATCTAGATATCCTTCGTCAGGTGAATGGGTAAACAGACTGTGGTACACCCATATTGTGGAACAATAAAAAGAAACAAACTATTGATAAAAACAACTACTTAGATAAATCTGCAGGAATTATGTTGAGTGAAAAGAAAGTTAACCCTGCAGGTTACTTACTGTAGGATTCCATCTATATAGCACTTTTATTTATTTATTTTTTTTTTTGCGGTATGTGGGCCTCTCACCACTGTGGCCTCTCCCGTTGTGGAGCACAGGCTCCGGACGTGCAGGCTCAGCAGCCATGGCTCACGGGGCCCAGCCGCTCCGCGGCATGTGGGATCTTCCCAGACCGGGGCACGAACCCGTGTCCCCTGCATCAGCAGGCGGACTCTCAACCACTGTGCCACCAGGGAAGCCCTATATAGCACTTTTGAAATGATGAAATTATTGAGTTAAAAAACAGATTAGTGGTCACCAGGAATTAGGGAGAGGCATGGAGGTAGAAGGGTGGTGGGTATGTTTATAAAAGGGAAACATAAGAGATCCTCATGGTAAAGGAACTGTTCCATGTCTTAACTTTGGAGGTGGATACATGAACCTACATGTGTGATAAAACGGCATAGAATTAAACACATACACATACAGACAGAGAGACAGACAGACAGACACACACACACATGAATACAAGCAAAACTGAGGAAAGCTGAATAAAATTGGTGGGTTATAACAATGTTAATACCATGGTTATGATGTTGTACTATAGTTTAGCAAGCTGTCACCCTTGGGAGAAACTGGGTAGAGGGTACATGATAATATTATGGAATATTATTCAGCAATAAAAAGGAATAAAGGATATTAACTTCCAGAATTGCAGTGTGAGGAATGCTGTGAGCCGTCTCCCCAGAGAAACAACAATCTCAATGATGAAAATTATTTTTAAAACAACCATTTAAAGTCTCTGGAAACTGTTCTAAAGATATACACCAAATGGAGAAACATCTATTCGAAAAAAGGTGTGACAGAGTCTGTGGCCTTTGAGTCATGACACACTTCCTTATCAACACCCCAGCTCCTACACCAGTCAGGTGTGTCCAAGAAGACAAGCCTCTCTCTTCATCTAGCTCCCAGTCTGGCACTATGGTTTCATCTTTGGAGGGGCAAGCCAACAGCATCTCTCATTCCTCCAAGATTCATATTTCAGAAGCTCTACTTTGGGCAAACACTGCCAAGAGGACCAGTCTCCTTTCCCCAACCCAATCTCCATTGATAAGGTAGAAGCTTGACTCCAGGCATGACAGGCTGAGAAAGTTCGGTCTCAAATGCCCTTGTTCCAGCTTGTTTACAGGGTAAAGGGGCAAGTTCAAAAGTGACTACTGTCTCAGCTGTGAGCCCTGCTCATAGAGTAGTAGTGTCACAGTAGCAGAAGAATCAGGCCACTGCCCACTCCCCCAACTCCTGTATAAGGGCACAGAGTTTCTGCCCAAGAGAGAGACAGACCATAAGAACAGAGAACTCACACTTACATGGGCAATTAATCTACAACAAAGCAGTCAAGAATATACAATGGGGAAAAGACAGCCTCTTCAATAAATGGTGTTGGGAAAACTGGACAGCTAAATGCAAAAGAATCAAACTGGACTACTCTCTCACACTATGCACAAAAATAAACTCAAAATGGATTAAGGACTTAACTGTAAGACCTGAAACCATAAAACTTCTAGAAGAAAACATAGGCAGTATGCTCTTTGACACTGGTCTTAGTAATATTTTGGGGCATATGTCTCCTCAGGGGAGGGAAACAAAAGCAAAAATAAACAAATGGGACTATATCAAACTAAAAAGCTTTTGCACAGTGAAGAAAACTATCAACAAAATGAAAAGGCCACCTACTGAATGGGAGAAAATCATTTCAAATGATAAATCTGATAAGGGGTTAATATCCAAAATACACAAAGAACTCATACAACAACTCAATGTCAAAGAAGCAAACAACCTAATTAAAAAATGGACAGAAGACCTGAATAGATATTTTTCCAAAGAATTCATAGGGGGACTTCCCTGGTGGTCTGGTGGTTAAGAATCTGCCTTCCAATGCAGAGGACGTGGGTTTGATCCCTTGTTGGGGAATTAAGATCCCACATGCCACGGGGCAACTAAGCCTGCATGCCACTAGAGAGAAGCTTGCCCACGCACCACAATGAAAGATCCCACATGCCACAACGAAGATCCCATGTGCCGCAACTAAGACCCGACACAGCCATAAAAATAAAATAAATACATTTTTAAAAAAATAAACTATACATTTTTTTAAAAAAATGCAAAGGAAAAAAACCCAAAGAATTCATATAGCTAGCCAACAGGCACATGAAAAGATGCTCAACATCACTAATCATCAGGGAAGTGCAAATCAAAACCGCAATGAGGGGCTTCCCTGGTGGCGCAGTGGTTGAGAGTCCGCCTGCCGATGCAGGGGACACGGGTTCGTGCCCCGGTCCGGGAAGATCCCACATGCCGCGGAGCGGCTGGGCCCGTGAGCCATGGCCGCTGAGTCTGCGTGTCCAGAGCCTGTGCTCCACAACGGGAGAGGGCACAACAGTGAGAGGCCCGCATACCACAAAAAAAACAACAACAAAAAAAAAACCACAATGAGATATCATGTCATACCTGTCAGAATGGCTGTCATCAAAAAGACAACAAATAACAAATGTTGGCAAGAATGTGGAGAAAAGGGAACCTTCATACACTGTTTGTGGGAATGTAAATTGGTGCAGCCACCATGGAAAATAGTATGAAGGTTCCTCAAAAAATTAAAAATATAACTACCATACAATCCAGCAATTCCATTCCTGGGTATTTATCTGAAGAAAATGAAACCACTAATTAGAAAAGATATACGCACCCCTATGCTCATTACAGCATTATTTATAATAGCCAAGATATGGGAAGCAACCTAAGTGCCCATCAATAGATGAATGGATAAAGATGTGAGATAGATAAATAGATAGGTAGATATACACACAATGGAATATTACTCAGTCACAAAAAAATGAAATCTTGCCATTTGCAACAACATGGATGGACCTAAAGGGTATTATGCTAAGTTAAATAAATCAGACAAAGACAAATACTGCATGATTTCACTTATATGTGGAATCTAAAAAACAAAACAAATGAACAAACATAACAAAACAGAGACAGAGTCATAGATTCAGAGAACAAACTGGTGGTTGCTAGAGGGGAGGGCAGTGAGAAGAGGAGAGAAAAAAGTGAGGGAGATTAAGAGGTACAAACTTCCAAATGCAAAATAAATGAGTCACAGGTATGAAATATATAGTGTGGGAATATAGTCAATAAATATGTAATATCTTTGTATAATGATATATGGTAACTAGATTTATCATGGTGATCATTTTGAAATGTACAGAAAAATCAAATAACTATGCTGCATAACAGGAACAAACAATGTTGTAGGTCAATTATACTTCAAAAACAAACAAACAAACTCATAGAAAAAGAGATCAGATTTGTGGTTACCAGAGGCAGGGAGTGGGGAGACAGGAAATTGGATAAAGGCAGTCCAAAGGTACAAACTCCTAGTTATAAGATAAATAAGTACTAGGGATGTAGTGTACAATATGATAAATATAATTAGCACTGCTGTATATTATAGTTGAAAGTTGTTAATCCTAACAGTTCTAATCACAAGTAAAACATCTTTTTTTATTTCTTATTTTTGTATCTATATGAGGTGATGAATGTTCACTAAACTTATTGTGGTGATAATTTTATGATGCATGTAAATCAAATCGTTATGTTGTATACCTTAAACTTATATAGTGCTGCATGTCAATTATATCTCACTAAAACTGAAAGAAAAAAAAAATTTTTAAACAGAGAGCTCTGTAGCCCTCTTCAAAGGAACTGACATTATTTGGAATAGAGTGTGGGGAAGTTCATGCCTGAGAGTGTTGTTCAAAACAATGGAGACCTTGATGGTGAACAATTAAAAGGAGGTTAGTAGCTCCAGAATACTCAAAGCAACAAGCAAAATGGTATACCACCTAGAAGTTGAACAGAAAGACACAGAGCCTATGTGGGATCTGAGCAGCCCCAAACCTTGGTTAACACTCTGCTTCTACAAAGGGAATCTACTTTAATCAGATTAGACCATGGAGTGATTCATACCCCCAGGCCATCATTACAAACAACAGACAAATCAGCTAGCAATTAGTTGAGGCTAACAACTGGGTGGGATACCAGAGGAAGACCAGCCCAGGCATTCAAGGAGACTATGCACTTGCCCAAGGCTGTGCCTCTGAGGAGTGACAGAATAGGCAGCATACTGTGGGTGAAACAGATATCACTGAAATAGTCCAGCCAAGTCACTAAACCATAACCAAGAAAACAAGCAAACAACAATAAAAACAAGCCCCCAAGGGACCAGGGGAATCAGTACCCAGGGTTGCTACAATATATTATCTAAAATATTCAGTTTTCAAAAAAATTACAAGATGTGCAAACAACAGGAAAGTGTGACCCATAAACAGGAAATAAAGTAGGCAGTATGAACTGCCTGTAGAGAAGCACAGATGTCAGACTTAGTAGACAGATTTTAAAACAGCTATGATAGATATGTTCAAAGAACTAAAGGAAACTAAGATTTAAAAAGTAAAGTAAGCTATGATGGCAATGTCTCATCAAATAGAAAATATCAATAAAGAGATAGGAATTATTTTTTAAGAGAACCAAATGGAAATCCTGGAGCTAAAAATATAATAAATGGAACTTTAAAATTCACTAGAGGGGTTTAAGAGTAATTAGAGCTGGTAGAAAAAAATCTGTGAACTTGAAGATAAATCATTAGAGATTATACAATCTGAAAAACAGAGAGAAAAAAGGAAGAAGAAAAAACTAACAGAGCCTCAGAGAAGTGTGAGACATCATTAAATACAGCAACATACAGGTAATGGGAGTACCAGAAGGAAAGGACAGAGAGAAAAGCACAGAAAAATACTCAAAGAGGTAATGACTGAAAAATTCCCAAATTTGATGAAAAACATTAACTCACACACTGAAAAGCTTGATAAACTCCAAGTACAATAAAGACAAAGAGAGCCACACCAAGATACATCATAGTCAAAATGTTGAATGACAAAGACAAGGAGAAAATCTTGAAAGCAGCAAGAGAAAAACATATCATCACATGCTAGGGGCCCTAATAAGATTAGCAGCTAACTTCTAATCAACAACAATGAAGACTATAAGGCAGTGGGGATGACATATTCAAAGTGCTGAAAGAAATAAAAATTATCAACCAAGAAACATATATGGCAAAACTATTTTTCAACAATGAAGGAAAAATTAAGACATTCCCAGTTTGGCAGTTACTCTAAATGTAAACATGGGGTAACCATATGAAACAAGAAAAATGAAAACATGTCCACACAAAGACTTGTACATGCATATTCATAGCAGCATTATTCATGTTAGCCAAAGGGTGGGAACAAACCCAATGTCCATCAGTTGAAGAAAGGATGAACAAAATGTATATCCATACAATGAAATATTATTTGGCCATAAAAAGAAATGAAGTACTTACGGATACATGCTAAACATGAATGAGCCTTGAAAACATTATGCTAAGTGAAAGATGTCAGTCACAATAAAAACATATTATTCCATTTGTATGAAATATTCATAATAGGCAAATCTATAGAGGTACAGAATAGATTAATGGTTGTTTAGGGCTGGGGGCAGGGGTGGGGGGAGCTGAAGGGTGATGGCAAAGGGGTTTGGAGTTTCTTTTTGGATTAATGAAAATGTCCTAATATCGATGTGGTGATGGTTGCATGACTGTGAATATACTAATAACCAGTGAACACTTCTATGGGTAAACTGTATAGTATGTGAATTATAGCTCAATAAAGCTGTTACCAAAAAAAGGGGGGGGCGTAAAGTATCAATATCTGATACACACAACATGTAGAATATAAAAACATTATATGATCAAAATAAGTAGAATCCTAAAAAGTGTATACTGTGTTATTCCATTATATGAAATTTTAGAATACTAACAGAAAATATATCCATGGTTGCCTATGGGGGCCAAGGATTAACTGAAAGTGCAAATGAGAGAACTTTCAAGTGTGATAAAAATGTTTTATATTTTGATTTAAAGTGGTAAAAATACAATGTACACATTCATAAAAACTCACTGAGTTATAACATTTGAGATATGTGCATTTCACTGTATGCAAATTTTATTTCAATTACAAGAGAGAATATAGGAGACAAGAGAAAGGAAGAGAGGAGGGAGAGAAAGGAAGAGGGGAGGGAGCAGACATAGAAGCTATTTATAAAGTAGAATCTATAAATTTGGCATTTAGTAGGATATAAAGAGTAAGGAAGAGGAAGGGATCTAAAATAACAAAAGGTGGCAGAGTGATATTCTATAAGAATCCTGGCTTAAAAGCCAGATAGTCCTCCACGACCTGTCTGTGAGACTCTGGCAATCTCACCTCTCTGAGCCTTGGTTTATGCATCTGTAAAAAAGAATTATGATCCCTCTTTCACAAGGTTTTTATGAGGATTAATGAACTAATACATATAAAGCATCTAGAGGTCTTTATTATTATGACTTCAGATTTCTAACTTTGCCCCTAGATAGGTCAAGCTCTGCCTCTGGGATGGGGTAGGGGTCTTGGATACAGGAAGGATTTATATAAGGAATACCTGAAGGAAGGAGCCAGAAGTGAAAATGAGCAGCGGTTTCCCAGCATGCTGAGGGATGGCCTTAGAGCCCAGGATGAAAGTTGCTAGATCTATTTCTAGGAGCCCTCTCCCCACCTAATTCTTAAGCTGGGAGGTGGGATGCCACTGGTATCCTTACTCTGCCAGCTCATAATCAGAGAGGCATAAACCCTCCAAACTTGTCTGGGTGGTCAGGCTTGGCCTTGAACTCATTTTCTGGCTCAGTAGGTAGAGTAGTACTCTCTCTGAGAGCAATGGGACGTTTCCGAGGTCCACAGAGAAGCCTACATCTTTTGCATCAGATCAAGAGCCTGCTTCCTCTTCCATCCACGCCCTAATGTCCAAAGGTGTGCAGAGCCCAGAGGGTGAAAGGTGGGCCAGCTGGGCTCTGGGCCATGTCTGCCCTGCCAGAGCTACCTGGCAAAGAACGATAGAAGCTAAGTCATGGCTCCTGAGTTAACTTCAAGGCATACTTGGGAAGGCTCATGCTCTTAGACTTTGAGATGGGTGCTCAGGGATCTTAGGGGCCTTCAGGCTGGTGACTTTGAGACTGAGCATGCTCTGAGAGAAAGTATCCCATTCCCAGTGTCTTGAACACCTTCTTTCTCCATTCACTCCCCACATCCTTAAAAGAGCCCTGATGTGGGGGGGGGGGGTGTCCTGGATACAGGCCAAAGTGGGCAGCAGCCCCTCTCAGTGATGGCCTGAATCTTACCAGTCTCAGGACTTGACCAAGTTGTGTCTTTCCCCTGTCCCAAGAGAGAGATATGTTCATGGCAGCACTGCAGAGAGGGTCGAGGTAGCTATAAGGGGCTGGGGAAAGTGGCCAGTAATTTGGAGGTCTGACAGCCTTTTTTCACAAGTCACCTCAGGTGAGAAAAAGTAACCTCAGTTACCATGGGGGGGGTGGGCAGCAGAGGCTAATTTACAGAACCCTTAGCCTAGACTCAGAACTCCTGGGTTAGAATCTGTTTGCTCCTGTGCACAGAGTCATGCTGGGTCAGCTCAATCCGAGGCAGCTCAGTCCTAGGCAGCATCACCTCCCTGAAGCCCAAATCATATGAAACCCAATGTAGAGGGTGGAGGCGGTCCAAAGAGCAGCCAGAGAAGTCAGAGAAGATGAAAGGCTCCAGAACACTAGAACAGGCTTGGGGACCCAAAATACCACAGTAGAGAAGTTCAAAGCATAGTAAAGGAGGAAGACAGTTCTTCGCATATAATTTAGTTCAGTCCTTACTATGTCTGTGCACAGAAATCTTTCCCTCCCTAACTGACTCTCACATAGAAACATTATCCCACTTTTGATATTCTAGCCTGAGCTGTGCCAGCCTAGAAGAACTCCTGCTCAGAACAGCTGTCTCAACTTCACCCCCAGATCACTGTAGCAATGGCTTTTCTCCATGTCTACCACGTTGGTTTCTCTGGCTTGGAAAAGCCACCTTTTTACTTTTATGGTCCATAAATTTAAGGTACCCAGATATTATACGAAGGCAATTTAGGGACTCTGAGAAGAGTTTCACCCTCCCCTTGGGTACACCAAAAAGGTGAATCATCAGTGATTTCTTGGGGAAGAGGGTGAGTCTTAATTAGTTACTAAACTCAGAAGACATTGGTCATCCACATCCCACAAATGAGCTGAAAGCCAGAAGCACTCCTTGAAAAATAGGTCCTTATTGGAATAGTCTAGAGCTGAGCTCAGACTTCAGCACAGGAAGAGAGAGACTGATAACTGACATATCAGAGCCTCAAAGGGCATCCACTCAAGAGGCCACATAGCTGATACAACAAACAGGCCCAGATGTGAGTTTAGATCAACCTTTGAAAGCGCTGAGCTTCCCTGAGGGATACCTTGCAGAAGCCTCACCTGCTTTTCCTCCTAAGCTCCCAGACCATGTGTGAAGTTCACACCAACTCCAAGAGATCCACTGGCTTCCTTCCTGAAGACCTAGGGATTCAGCCTCCTTTCCTTTCCTCTGTAAAGCTGCCATTGGCACGCATCCTTTTAGGTGCGGCACAACTCTCCTTTGGGCTGGCTAAAGGGTGAGATAAAGTCATCCTGGCACTCCCTCCAAAATAAATCCAAAGAAAACCCTCAGGTAGAGAGCTCTGTCGACTACCACCAAGGCAAAACAGAAGTAACAAAAGCAACACGTTGCACGTACTAGGTTTGGTGAATTGTTACAGTGGAATGAACATAAAATGGCAAAGCTTCCATCTTCCAAAGTTCCCAGATTGAGGAGATTGAGAATGAAGATGTTGGGCTCTATCTCCTGACTCCTTTCTGAGATAGCCACTAGAAGGTCTGTGGGGCTTTCTCCCTCTGCATTCATTATCCTGAGGGTGGGAATCACTTCCCCCTAACACTCCCTCACACACATTTGTCCCACTCATACCTGAGCAGCAAGGGCACAGAGACTCCCTTTCTCTGGATCTCGGAGGATGTTTGTCCTGAGGGGCATGAAGACAAGCACCCAGCCCACAAGTCTCTGCTATACACAGAAATTGTTCCCTCTGAGAATTTCTTGTTAGCTGAGAACCAGACTTAATAACCTGCTAGGGAATGTGTCTCAAGCAACAGAATAAAGACACCATGAGAGACGAAAAGGGAACGCCTACCTTGTCCTACAAGGAACAGTTCAGGGTGGACTAATACATACTAAGGGCCATGTAGCAGACACTTTAGAGCCATCATGACATTTTATCTACACAACAACCTTATGAAGTAGCTATTTTTCCCATTTTGCTGATAGGGAAACTGATAGGCTCTGATGGCTTGTGCTGGGCTGGGAGGCAAAACCAGGCCTGCCTGACTCCAGTGTCTGTACTGTTTTTACTACCAAAGTGCTGCTTCCCAAAGAGGGTGCGAGCCATAGACTAGAGACCACAAGGCCAGCTGAAAGAGGCAACTTTTAGATCACTGTACCATGCCCCAAAACTAAGGAGGAGAATCACAGACCCTCCAGGGGACAGGACAGCTACAGAGCCAAAGTGCAGCATATGCCAGGGTGTGGGCCCCTAGCCAGAAGCGGTACAGGAGCAGGTTGTGGGAGGGACTGAGGGAGAAGCCCAAGTCTAGGAAACCCAGGTCTTCCTTCCATCAGAGTTCCAGATCACGGATGGACCAGCATCCAGGGTAACTTGGACTCTACTGCTCAGCCCAGTTCCGCTGCCTTACGACCTCCACTCAGTTCCCTTCTATATTCAGCTCTGCCGGTGGCAGAAGGTGAGGCAGACAGTAACTTGGTATTGAGTTGTGGAGGATGGAGGCCCTTCCTTGCCCCCTGGTCCTGCCTTTCATCACCTTTACTAGGCAGCTCCCTATGGCTTGATGAGGCAGGAAGCTGCAAAGAGGGGCTTTCTGGCCTTCACAAGCAATCTACACCAGATCCCAGACCAGGAGCCTTTTGACCAAGGCCTTGCCCAGCCTAGGGGGCTGGCTCCAGAGAGGATCTAAAGAGCAGTGCTGGACAGACCCCATCTGCCCAATGCCAACTGGAAAATCTACTTCTGTCTCTATAGATAGGTCTCTTGTCGACCCATGAGAAACTACCCAGTGAATAAAGAAACCACTTCCCTCATTATGGGACACCCATTGCACTGAAAAGAGAATCTCCATGGGGAAGAGGCTGTGGCTGCCTCCCAATGCTGGTCTATTACATCTCCCCTTTCTCCTTAGGGCCCTAGGTCTCACTCTGACCTTACTTACCACTGTCAATCCTTTAGCAAAACAGAACATGGAGTCTCTCAGACTGGAGCAAAGAAGACCTTGGGAAGGAGGGTATGCAGGAGGGAAGTTCTCACTCCCAGGACCCTTATAGTGGGCCCCATGGTAGGGCTCTGCCTCTTTCTCATTGACTCTACTGCCACATATCCAGCTCCAGGCATGTGACACTCTCTTTTTAACACTCTGGCCTGTGAGGGCAACGAAGCCAATCTTTGGTTTTTCCTGGGCATGGCAGAGGCAGCAGGAAGCATTTGCACAAAGAGCTTCCTGAAGCACTCTGGGGGAAGCATGGGGCAATGACAGAAACCCAAACAGCTCAGCTTCCACAGCAACATCTCTGAGCCAACCATGGCTAACCCTTCTCTGGGACTGACACACTGTCTGTACTACATCCAGGCTCCAAAGGGTCAGAGGCCTGGCCCCTTCCCTCTCTGTCCCTGGCCTGTGTTCACAGGGTGGTCACCTCTCACCTGCAATTTCAGTGAGGAAGTATTTGAGGGCTAGGTTCCCTCCCAGCCAATATTACAGAAACCTGATTCCCAGATGTCCTAGAGACCTCCTCCTCAGCCCTGGTTCCCTCTCTGACAAATATACTTCTTTCTCAGGTGATCCTCAAGATTATGATTGATACCATTTATTAACCCACAGTTAAGGTGAGAGCCAGTCCCCTACACTGAGAGGCATGGCTTTGACCCCTACAGTCTAACAACAGCTCAACCTTACAAGGCCCTTAACATCCGAATAACAAGAGTAGCCCACATACAGTATAACAGATGGCACCTCAATTCTCTGTACTGTGAAATGTGGGGACTTATATCCAGCCCAAAACAATAACCTTTATTAAGAACTCTGGATATAGCTGGGGCAGTGTACTTCCATTCTTACTATGAGAAGCAAGAGGAAATAGCTTTAAATTTAAGCAGGAAAGTTGAAAATTGGAAGCAAGGTTGCCAGCGAATGACAGAACTGGGAGAGACTTGGAAGTTAAAGAATCTCTAACCACCGCCCATAGCAATCCTCAATGTAGAAAAAATGCTGGTCCTCCCAAATATGGACTAGAAGAGAACTTCTTTGGAGAGGGAAGGAAATGAACGTGGTGTCAATGGGGCTAGGATCCTAAAGTGGTTTCTTCCATGTCTTTCCATTTTTCTATCCCAGAGGGTGTCTGAATCCTCTTTGTTCAAGCTACCCTTTCTGTGTACCAAACCCTAGAATCATAAAACCTTGGATGGCAAAAAGTTCTTCTTATCGGTATTTAACTACAAGAAAGTCATTCAATTTCTGCTTAGATACCTTCACTGAGGAGAATTTAGTACCTCCGGAGGCAACTATGAGGGAAAGACCCTCTGTTTCTACATTGTGTGGTTCATGTTTGGTATTAAAACACAGTCATGCTAGCAGATCTGTTAGAGCAAAGCCACATCCCTATAATGGGGAGGGGATGGTTTCACTTGAAGTGTCTATTCATCCACTTGCTTACTCATTCATTCATTCATTCATTCATCCAACAAATACTGACCATCTATGTATTAAGCACTATACTTGCTGCTAGATAAACAGGGAGAAACAAAAACAGACATGGCTCCTGCTCTGATGAAGTTTGGAGTGTAGTGGTTGAGACAGTAATAAACCAAGGAATCACACAAATAAGGGTGAAGCCCAACTGAGATAAGTACTGTGAAGAAAGGAAGACATTTCTTTGAGAGATATAACAAAGGAACCTGACCTATCCTAGATGGACTGGTCTAGGAAACCTTCCTTGAGGAAGTAATGCTAGAGCTAAGATCTGAGTATTAAGTAGGATTAGCCAAGCAAAACAGATGGAGGTGGGAAGTGGAGAGAGTGTTCCAGTAAGTGGAAAAAGCATGTGCAAAGGCCCTGTGGCCAACAATGAATGGTATATTTGGAACTAAAAGAAGGCCAGCATGGCTGGAGCATAGAGCATGAGGGAGAAAGTGATGTGAGCTGAGGCTAGAGATGTAAGTTTGACAAGATCTTACAGGATCTCATAGGCCATATTAATAGTTCTTTATTCTTTTAGGAGTCATAGGAAATTATTGGAGGATTGTTATACAAGATGATAACACAAGCAGATTTAACTTTTGAAAACATCACTCTGGGTTGGAGAGAAGGCAGCATGGATATGTGGAGAACAGTCTACTGTAATAGATAAAATGAGAGATGACAGCAAAGTAGACAAGGGTGGTGGCTGGCAGTGTCATTGGAAAGATGTGGATGGACTAAGAAACTTTTAAGAGGTAAAACAGAACTTAGTGATGGATTGGATATGAGGGAGAGGGATTGCTGAGAATAACTCCTAGGTTTCTGAATTGCATAACTGGGTAGTTGGAGATTCCATTCACTGGAAAAAAGGGGACACTGGTAAAGAACCAGATCTCAAGGAGGAGATCCTAGGTTTGGTCTTGGGTGTATTGAACTTGAGTTGTGTTTCAGTCATCTCAGTAGAGATATAAATATGGGATACATAACATGATCATAGACAAGATTTCCTAGTGAAAGAGTATAAGGGGAGAATATAATGCAGATTTGAGGAACTCCAACATTGAAAAGCCAGTTAGAGAAAAATGAGCCCCCAAAGGAAACCAATAAGGCATTCTCAGAGAGGTAGGAGAAGAACAAAGAGGCTAATGGAAGAAAGTGTCTCAATAAAGAGGAAGCAGTCAATAATGTCAAATACCACTGAGATGCCAAGTAAGATAATGATTGAAAGAATTCTTTGAATTTAATGGCATGAAGGTCATTGGTGACCTGAGTGAAAGCACTTTCAGGGTAGTGATGGGGAGGAAGCATGTTTGGAGTAGACTGAGGAGTTAATGTAGACAACTCTTTTGAGTTTATTCTGGCAGGGGAGAAGAATGACTGATAATTGCATGAGGGTGTGGAGTTGAGGGTGACATTATTTTTAAGATGGTAGAGACTGTTTTACCTGCTACTGATAAGGGTGCAGTTGAGAGAAAGAGGTTGAATACATAGGAGAGAAAAGGTATTGTTAGTAGTGTGAGAAGGAGGGAGGGGATAGGCTAAAAACGCCAGTGGAAGGAATGGCCCTCTGAGAAAAAGAGACACCTCCCCCACCATTACAGGAGGAAAGTCCTACAGAGGATGTTGATGAGGTAATGTGGGAAGTAGAGGCCCTGCCTGATGCTTCAATCTTTTGATAAAGTAAATGATGAGGTTATCTCTCATAGTCATCTGCTATGGGAGAGACAGAGAGGAGACACGGGGGTTGGAGGTTTAAGAAAAGAGTGGAGAAGATTTGAAATTGTCATTCTGGAGAGTGAGAGACACTAAAACAATTTAGTACCTAGTAGGATTATGAAACAGTACTGAGGGCTCAGTTGAGATTGCTGATTTATAGTGGAGCAGATCCAGTTTGTGACAATGGAGGTAGGTGGCTCAGGTGGAGTGAAAGAGATGAGGATGTTTAGGAAGCAGGAGGTCCAAGTAATGGCTGAATCGTTGACATGGACACTGAAGTCTCTTAGGATGATGGCAGGACTTGCAGTGGGGAGAATGAAAGCCAGTGAGACAGAAACCAAAGTCTTCATTGAGAAAGAGCATGTATTCATTTCCTAGGGCTGCTCTAACAAAATGTGTATAAATGTTTAGATGCCTCTAGTCATGTTTGCCCTCCATTTGGATCCCCAGTTTTCCTATATTATAACCCTATGTCAGTTAGGTGTGCTTTGGGCTGCAAATAATAGACAACTCTACAACCACAGCTTAAATAGATAGATGTTTCTTTGTCTTATGCAACAAAAGTTCCCTGAGTACGTGGTCCAGGGATGGAAGAGCAGTTCAACAAAGAGCATCTACCACAAAATGGTTTGCTTAAAACAACAGAAATTTATTCTCTAATAGTTCTGGAGGCCAGAAGTGCTAAATCAAGGTGTTAGAAGAGTTGATTCCTTCTAGGGGCCCTAAGGGGGATCTATCCCATGCACCTCTTCTAGTTTCTGGTGATTGTCAACAATCCTTGGCATCCTTTGACTTGCGCTGTAGACCCATCACTCCACTATCTGCCTCTGTCACCACACGGCCATCCGTCTTCCCTCTTTGCCTGCCTCTGTGTCCAAATTTCCCTTGTCTTATAAGGACACCAGTCAGGGACCCACCCTAATCCAGTATGACCTTCTCGTAACTTTATTACATTTACAAAGGTCCTATTTCCAAATAAGGTCACCTTCACAGGTAATGGGGGTTAGGACTTCAACTCACTATGGAGGCTATGACCAGGAGGTCTGTACGTGACAGCAATGAACAGGATTGAGTGATATATCAACATGATGTGAGTCTCAAAAGAGCTGTAGTTTTTGCAAGAGGGAGGAAAACAAATGGTCTAGAAGTAGTAGTGGGGAGCAAGGAAGACACCTACCCTACCTCCTGACCCTAAAATACTGGACAAGACAACAAGCAGCCTTCACATAGAAGGCAGCAGGGGAAACAGAGCCCTCTGGGTAGAACTAGGTTTCTGTTAGGTAAAAGAAGTTGAGAATGCTGATTAGGGAGCAGCTGGTCAAGAGGGCTCTGGTGGAAGACTCGGGAAGATGGAGAAAAACTGGAGGGATGGATTGGATAGTAGTACTATCACTACTCTGATAGTAATGTGAAAATCAGTGGGAGGGTGGAAGTGAGGCTTACACTGTGGGAGTGAACTGATGACTTTGGGAAATGTGGGTCAGGGTGGACTTAGTCCTAGTATCTTTGAGGAGTTATCAGACTCTGGGCCTGGTGGCCAGAAAACCAGCTCTCTTGGCCTGGGTTGGTAGCAGCCACAAGAGCTGCAGGCCCTAGGGTAGTGGTGACCCCAGAGGTGGCTGACCATCTCTACCTTTTCAGCCTAGAGTGGAAGAGTCTAGGGTGAGGTCACTCTGTCAATAACCTAGGATTGAGGTTGGATTCCTCACACTAGAAATTGGAAGAGAGGGAAAGCCCAAGGTGGGCTAAGATGTGGACATTTACTTCTCTTCGTTTGGACTGAGAAGGTATCAAAGTATCTAAGAGGAATCCCCTGAGTTAGAGGTCTTAAAATGGGGCCCTATATCTCTCTGCCCCATCTGTGCCAACTTACTCACCACAGCTGAACAATCAAGCAAGCTGCAAATGCTCTCTGGTGGTCAAATCTAGGCAATTACCCAGAATCGCCAGCCCTCTTCCAAGAGGAGGTAAGGTGAGCATGAACACCTGTGTTCAAATTCAGCCACTTGCTGTGTGACCTTAGGCAAGTGACTTAACCTGTCTGTCTTCATCTGGAAAAATGGAGACAATAACAGTTCCTATCTCGTTGTCTTAGAGGATTAAGTGACTTAATACATTTAAACGCTTAGAACAGTACCTGGTACATACCAAGCACTATATAAATGTTTGTTTTTATTGTTATTGATTCTCTCTCCCACTTAATCACTTGATACTACCCTGCTTGCTGTAATATCCCTGGCTCTGAACCCTAACTTGAATAATTACTTCTGACCCTTCCTTCTCTAGGCCTGTTTACCTCTAGACCAAATAAGCCCAGGTCTTTCAAGTGTTCCTCACATGATGTGGCTGCTGATGCACCAGCCTAGTGACTCACCTTCGAACACCTTGCACTTTGTCATTGTATCCTTATTTAAATGGGATGTCCAGGATGGAGCACAGTGCTCCAGGTGGGATGTGACAAGTGTAGAGAAGGGCAGAACCATCTTTTCTCTTGTTCTGGTTCTATACTTCTATTAATGCAGCCTAAAATCGAATTACCTCTTTTGGCAGCATCATCACTCTGTTGGCTCACATTGACTTTACAATCAAATCAAGGTCTTTTTCACATGTGCTGTTGTTAAACCAGGCAGTTCTCTTCTATCCTGTGCTAGTGGAACAAACCAGCTGTAGTTGCTGTGAGGAAGTCAAGTCCAGCAGTCAAAGCCCAGTATCTGCAGGAAATGTAGTCCAGGCAACCAGCTGGTGGTTGGGGTTCACGGCAGATGCTTCCAGTTGCCTGCTTAGTAAGGATTTCTCTTTCTTGCTCACTTACAGAATCCCAACTTCGCTCGGAGCAGCAATGTGCCAGCTAAAAGTATTGGATTTCCCAGCTTCCTCTGTAGCTAGGAGTGTCCATATGACACAGTTCTAGTCAAAGAGATGCAGGTAGATATCACTGGGGAAAGTGTTCCATTCTGACTAAAAAAGCAAAGCCTCTCTAGAAGGTCCATTGTCCTTAGCCATCTTGCCCTGTGGCTGTTTCCCCTTCTTTCTGTCTATAATACAGACAGGAGGCCCAGAGCTGCAGCAGCCATCTTGTGAACATGAGGCAAAAAGCAAATAGATGAAAGCTGAGCCTAAGGATGGTGGAGATGATAAGCCAGGGTCTTGATGGCATTGTTGAACTGCTCTTCCATTCCTGGACCACGTACTCAGGGAACTTTTGTTGCATAAGACAAAGACACATCTATCTATTTAAGCTGTGGTTGTAGAGTTGTCTATTATTTGCAGCCCAAAGCACACCTAACTGACATAGGGTTATAATATAGGAAAACCAGGGATCCAAATGGAGGGCAAACATGACTAGAGGCATCTAAACATTTATAAATACAAGTGGGCAGCAGGATCAGAGGAGTCCATCAGTAAGACATCAGGCCTCAGCCACTGGGTCGGGGCTTGGGCTCAGGACTCTCTCCCTAGATGGTGTACTAAAAGAGCATTACT
Organism: Stenella coeruleoalba; assembly: GCF_951394435.1. NCBI lineage: Eukaryota > Metazoa > Chordata > Mammalia > Artiodactyla > Delphinidae > Stenella > Stenella coeruleoalba. The sequence continues at coordinate 53,773,091 of NC_137152.1, forward strand.
GGGCCTAGGCCTTGACAGGCGACTGGTGGTCAGGCCGGGTCTCTGACTGGGGGACTCAGACACAGAACATGAGACAAGGCCAGGGATCAGAACTGAACAAGGAGACGGCCTCAGTGGAAACCTGAGATCAGACTCAGACCTGTGGCAAAGGGACTACTTGATCCTGAGTTCTAGCGTGCAGGGTGGGATGACTTCAACCCTTCCCGCCTTAGGACAGGTATAGCCTGCAGGTGGGAGGAAAATTACTCCAACTATGGAGGGAGGAAAGGGACAGAGGGTGGGATCAGGCAAAACCTGACAAGCTTCAGCTCAAGCTGTGCTTTAGCCATCCTGACACTCTTCCTACGGGTATGTAAATTCACCCTTAATTACGAGCTCTCATTTCCATCTTTTGCCCATGACCTTTTAAGATCTGAGCTTAACAGAAGGCTCCCTGTGTCACCACATTGGTCTCTTTAAATGGATCCCACTTTTACTTCTGCCTAATTGTCGGAATTTCACTGTGGAAAAACCCTTTCCCTCCCTCTACTCCAACTTGCCTTCCCCGCTGCCTGGTTTGAGAGCACTCTCTCACTCTTCTTGGGCAGTCTGGGTCCCCTCAGAAGTGACCCACCTTTACCCTCTGGCTTTAGCCCCTGCTGACCTGGGAGCAGGTAGAGAGAAAGGGCTGGGAAGAAGGCTGGTCAGGGCCCACCAGCTCTGGGGAGAAGCAGCCCCCTCCCCACCTGGCTATTCTGTTCCAGGGGCCCAATTAGAGGCCAGTGCCTTCCCTTCCCCCATCCCAATTTCTTGTGTCATCTAGAGCGGGAGAAGGAGAACTTCCTCTGATCCCTGGTGTGCTACCACTTCTCCTTTGTGCACAGTGGGTACTGTGTGGGTAAGTTATTGTTATATTGTGCTCCTGTGATAAATGGACCTTTGTGAGACACTTTTTCACCCTGTCTGTGCTGGGGAGAAGGGAGGGAGTCTTGCCTGAGTGACTTCTCACAGAAAGCTCCAGAGGTGCTCAGAGCTGATAGCCTAGGCCTGGCAGGCTGCTCTTTCATTGGCAATCAAGGGTGTCAATCATTGTGGTCCTGCCAATAAGCTGTGACCTAAGTATCTGTAGGTGATTAGCATTCTTTGTTAAACAGAACACTGAACCCTCCAAGGACTAAACAAAGAATGGCTCTGGAAAGACGGTTCCTAGGTGCACAGGGGCAGTCGTGCCCATGTCACTAATTTGAACCCTTTAGTTTCATCCTCCTTCTTCAGGCCCTGTCTCTACTTGATTCCTTACATCTAGGCCCGTCCTAGGTTCTTTCAGTTCTACCCCTGTTATTTCCCTCCCATGTGCATTTCTTCTCTCCTCCCCTGCTGCTGCTGGCCTTGTTCAGCCCTCAACAACTCTTACCTGGACTACTAACCAGTCTCCTAACCAGTTTCCCTGCCTGGAGTCCCCCGGACCCACCCTCTGCCCCACCCAACACAATCTCTATCCCTGAAGCCAAATCAATCTTCTAAAAATACAAATCTGATTGTGTCACCTCCTGCTGAAAACCTTTCAACCTCTCCCATGGCTCTTAGTACCCTTGGGATAAAGTCCAAACTACTTAGCATGGCACCCGGGGCCCTTCATGACTTGGCTCCTGCCAAATCGTCAGCCTCATTTTTGGCAGTGCTCCCATTTCACACGTAGTCACAATGAACTACTTCGCAGGTTTCTGAGCATGCCATTCTTGGCTTTGCTCCTGGGACTTTACACATGACATTCCCTCTGCCTGGGACATCCTTCACACACCACCTTCTCTCCCATCTGTCTAACCAATTCTTACTCATTCCTTAAGACTTCGACTAAACTCCCGCAGCCCAAGACATGTATTTCACTCATGTCTATATCTCTGATGCCTAGTACAGTGTCTGGAACATAACAGGTCCTCAGTAGATGTTTGCTAAATAAATGAATGAATGAATGCCCCCAACTCAGTTGGCTATGTGCAAAATCATCTCTGAGGGACGCTGGCAGAGTTGATCAGTCCCTCTCTCTATGGAGGGAGACCTCTCCTCCCTTGCATATCATCCTTACTATACTGGGTTACAATTCCTTCTCTAAAATATCTGCCTCCCTAATTCAATTGTGAGCATCTGAAGGGCAGCGCCATGTCTGATCCACCTCAGGCTCCTACCTAGTCCCCAGCGTAGTGCTTGGAATATAATGAATAAGCCTCCCAAATGCCTGACAGTTTTGTCCCTTGTCTCAAATCCCTCTACTCTTCCCCACAAATTCTCACCACCAATACAGCCAAACTGTCACACTCGTGACTTTGCAACCATACAAAGCTCCTCCTCATCCCTGAAACTTTTCACCTGCATTCCTATTACCTGAAATGCCCTTCCCACCCACCCACCCACTCAAATTCTGCTACTTCTTTAGGAACCAGCTCAAATTCTCCTTCTTCCAGAGAGCTTTCGTGCACCCACCCCAGCCCACCTCTGAGTAATGCTAACAATGCCCACCCATCTCATACAGCCCTGGGCATCCCCTCGTGTTACTCGGGGGAAAACCGAGACTCAGAGAGAGAAAGGACTCTCTCAAGGGCACAAAGGATGTGCAGTGGTAGAACTATTACCTGAACCCAAGTCTCCAGTCCACGAGTTCTCCCAGTAGCCAACATATGTGCCTCATCTGTATATTCCTCATAAAGACTACAATTTCCTAGAAGGCAGGACTATCTTCCACCCATTCATCTTCCCAGGGCTTGACTGGAGTGTGGGAAGCTCTAGAGCCAGACTACCTGCGTTTCTCTCTTGGCCTCATTGGTTACTAGCTGTGTGACTTTAGGCAACCTAACCACCCTAAACCTCAGCTTCCTCATATGTAAATGAAGATAACAGCAGTGCCTACGTAATTAGACTGTTGTGAAGATTAAATGAAATAATGAATGTAAAGTGCCTAGAGCAGTATCTAGCACCTAGTAAGTGCTCAACAAAGGCTACTTTATTGTTGGTATTCTTAATATTAACAAAAATTAGAGGTGGGAGTTACTGGGGTGGGAGGGAACGAGAAAAGGAAACAAGCGATCGGATCAGTCTGAGATTTGGTGGAATCCAAACAAGGTTAGTGGTGCAGCAGGACGTTTGTACGTCTGAGTTCCTAGTGCCATGTGACTCTGTGAGGGCCCCAAGCACATGGTTCCATCCTGGCGGCGCAGCTTCCCTAACTCTCGCTCAGCTATTCTCAGCAGCCTGTAGGGGGAGCCAGGAAGCTAGGACAGGGGAGAGGCTGGTGGAAATCTTACTAAGGGCAGAAACGACACCCCATCGCTACTACCCATCTTAGCCCACTGTCTTGCCCCCTCCAGGACTCTCTCTAAGCTCTGTCCTCTGCAGCAGCTAAGCCGGGAGCTGTCCTTCAGCACCAGGGGCCGCCTTGGCCTGGGGCAGGACAGTGAGGGCGACAGCGGAGTTAGGGACACTGGACTGGTCCGATCCGCAGCCGGCTCCAGCGTCGCCTAGTCACGGGGACGGGGGCGGCGACCCAGGGTGGCAGCGAGACGCTACGGAGGTGCCTCCTTCTGCCTCTAACAATCACCCTCAGAAGTCCCCTAGCCCTCAGGGGGAGCGACCGGCTGCTTCGGGGAGGGAGGCGGGCTCCCGGGTCACCGGGGGAGGGGGAGCGCCGGGCCTGGGACTCAGCGTGCGGCCAGTACACGCGGGGAGCGGGCGGATGAACGGAGGCGCTGAAGTGAATGGAGTTGGGGGTGGACTGGAAACATCCCCAAACAGCACAGGCTGCGGCCGGCTGGGGGGGGGTGGGGGGGGGAGTCCTGAGGCGCAGGCGCAGTCGGGGCCCCAGTCCCGCTCCCTCCTCCTCTTCGTGGCTCTTTCTCCGCCCCCAGTCCCCCCCAAACACACTCGCACACGGGCTCTCAAGGTGTTCTCTGCACAGCGGAAGATGGCGACAGACTGAGGGGGCATGGCCAGCGGGAGCCAAGGGGCCGTGCCGCTCGGCGGCCGCCACAGCGGTGCGAACGCGAGGCGGAAGCGAGAGGCGCACTAAGTAAAGCCCCGCGTCGGCGTCCGGCGCCTGTGGCGCCGCCGGGAGCCAGGTGGCCCGCCCGAGCCGGAACTCTGGGAGCGGCGGGCGCGGAGCCGGAGCGGAGCTGGCCCGGGACCGGCCCCGGCCAACGGCCGGAGCGCGAGCGAAGCCCGAAGGGCCGAACAGAGGGCCGGCCGGCGGGCCTAGGAGGGCGCGAGCGAGGCTGGGAGCGGCGCAGAGCGGGCGGCCGGCGGGCGGGCGGACGGGCGGGCGGGAGCTGAGCAGCGCGGCGCGGGGCGAGCGGAGCGGAGCGGAGCGCGGCGGCCGGGCCCGCACGGCGGCGCTGAGGGGCGCAGAGCTGCGCCGAGCCGAGACGGCCGGAGCGGAGTGCTAGCCGGGCGGCAGCCGGCGCGGAGTGAAGTGGCGCTGAGCCCGGGGCAGCTGAGCGGCCCGACACTATGAGGAGTGCGGCGCCGCCGCCGCAGCCGCCACCGCCCCAGTGCCCCGCACCGCCCCCCGCCGGGACGCCGGGCAGCGCCTAGCGGGCCGGGCGGCCGCGCCCGGGCGGCGAGCGAGGGAGCGCGGGAGGGGCGCGGGGACGGCGCGAGAGCGCCCCGCCACTCCGGCCTGAGCGGGGCCCCGGGCCGGCCGGCCTGCCTCGCCATGCAGCCCCCGAGGTAGAGCCTGGACGGCGCCGAGGAGCGCGGAGCGGCGCGCAGCCGGCTTGCCCGCCCGCCAGCCCGAGACGGCCGTCCGGCCTCGCGCCCGCCTTTTCCCTCCAGCCCGGACCCCCCCCTGAAATATGTTCAGGGGCGCTTGGATGTGGCCCGGGAAAGACGCCGCCGCGCTGACTATCTGCTGCTGCTGCTGCTGGGCTCCCAGGCCGAGCGACAAACCTTGCGCCGACTCCGAGCGGGCGCAGCGATGGCGACTGTCCCTGGCGTCCCTGCTCTTCTTCACCGTGCTGCTCGCTGACCATCTGTGGCTGTGCGCGGGGGCCCGGCCCCGGGCCAGGGAGCTGAGCAGCGCCATGCGGCCGCCCTGGGGGGCCGGCCGGGAGCTGCAGCCGGTGCCTCCTCGCGCGGTGCTGCCGCCGCCGCCGCAGCCGCCCGACCAGCCGAGCGCGCCCCCAGGCACCTGCGGCCCGCGATACAGCAACCTGACCAAAGCCGCCCCCGCCGCCGGTCCCGGGCCGGACTGCGGCGGCGTCCCAGAACCCACGGGGCTGGACGCAGCTTGCACCAAATTGCAATCTTTGCAGAGACTTTTCGAACCGACCACCCCAGCGCCCCCTCTACGGCCCCCCGACTCCCCTTCCCGTGCCCCGGCCGAGTTCCCCACCGCCAAAAAAAACTTGCTCAAAGGCCACTTTCGGAACTTCACTCTTTCCTTTTGCGACACCTACACGGTCTGGGACTTGCTGCTGGGCATGGACCGCCCCGACAGCCTGGACTGCAGCCTGGACACCCTGCTGGGGGACCTGCTGGCCCTGGTGGCTAGCCCGGGCTCCGGGGCCTGGGAGGTGTGTAGCAACTGTATCGAGGCGTACCAGCGGCTCGACCGACATGCTCAGGAAAAATATGACGAGTTCGACCTCGTGCTGCATAAATACTTACAGGCAGAAGAGTACTCAATCCGGTCCTGCACGAAAGGCTGTAAGGTAGGGACTGGCGTCCGCGGCCACAACGGCTGCCGCTTCGGCGGCGGGAGCCGTGGCCGTGGGACCGGGAGAAAAAAGGAGGTTTCCCCCTCTACCCACCTCACCTCCCCCCATCACCCCCACCGTTCTCAGTGGGGCACGGGTAGTGCTACCTTGGGACCCTCCCGGGAAGCAGGGCCTCAGGGATTCAAGTCAGGTAACCACCTGGCCAACTTCTATTGATTCTGGCTTTGGGCACCATCTGACTGGGGCTTTCTCGCGCCCCGCCCCCCGCATGAGGAGGGAGGGGTCCGGGGGCTCCCCCGGTTGGCAAAGGGATGGAAAGAGGGCTCTGGCTCCCCCAGCCCCCGTCCTCACCTAGCGGTGCCCCTTTCCTTTCTTTGGCTGGAATGGAAAGTCCTGGGACTGGCTGGTGCAGGGGGAAGGCCAGAGGTGGGGGAAGACTATTTGGCAACCTAACCCTGACCCTTTGGCCCCTGCCAGTGGGTGAGAGGAGGGGCACCTGGTTATGGGGCACAGCACACTGTTGACCTTATATGACCTGAGGTGGCTAGTCAGAGTCTAAGCAGGTGGAGCCCCAGGGTGCCTGTTTTCTCCCAAGGAGGGTACCTGCCAGCTCCTCTCCCCTGACAAGAGAAGGAGCTGGGAGCAGGGCACAGCAGCTTGTGGGAGGACTACTGGATGCTGGTGCACTACAGAAGTTCCAGTGCTTTCCCAGTGCCCTGGGGTGGCAGTGGAGGGAAAGCTGGCTTACTGGCTGTTGGGGACGGGCATCCAGAGGAGAGGCGGGGCCCCTGCAGAATGGGCCTGCCTAGGGCAGAGCTGAGTGTTGAGAAACTTCTTGACCCTGAGCAGGGTCGTTCTGGACAGTGGGTGTATGGGGGCTGTAAACATTTGGGACGTGGTGCTACTGCTCTGTTTGTGCAGCCTGGCCAGGTGGCCTGCCTCTGAGAGGAAAGAGAACAGCAAGGTCAAAGGGTCAAGTGAAGAGGAGACCAGGTGGGGTGCTGGTCTCACCCATCCTCAAGCTGGGGGCTGAGAGCTGGAGAGGGAGACAGTTGTCTCATAGCCTAGCTTGTCTCCCTCCGAGGCTTTGGGGAGTGACAGAAAGTGCCCCTTTCCATCTGACGTGACCCCTGCGGACTTCTGCTCAGTTCCACGCTCTTGGTGGGCTCCTTAGGGATTTGGGCAGGGGGTTGGGGAGGAAACGGGTAGCTCCTTGCTCCTGACTTCACTTTCTCGTTCTCCTTTTTCCTGTTCTCGTAACCTAGCAGTCTCCCTCCCGCCTCCCTCAGCCTCAGCTGACTCACTGCCTCACTCACACTACCAAATGAGATATTCCACTTCTTAAAGGTGTACAGACAGATAGACATACACACACTGCCAAACAGCACCACCACCACCCCGGGCAAAGTCACACAGAGGTAGAGAGAGGTCGTCAACACCCACAAACGGTGCCACAGAAGCAGACAAGGTGTCATACATATGCACATCTCCCCAGGATGTCAGAGACACACAGGCAGAAGTACTGTCACATGAAAAAGGACACATTTTGTCATATAGAGATAGAGACACACACCCTTGATGTCAGTGCGAGCAGAGGGACACGGGCCACTAGCAGACGGAATAAAGGATGTCTGCCTTTTGTGGCCTTCCCTCCAACCCCGTGGCCCCGACTTTTTCTTTCCCACAATCTCCAGGATGAAAAAGAGACCATGCTACAACTTTCCCGTGGGGTTTTCTCCAGGTCATAGTTGGCTTCAGGCTCTGTCTGATCCGGCACTGAATGATAATCCCTCATGTTGATTATTTTTACCGAGCAGTTTGTTGGAGGAGAAAGACGACTGATATCTTGGATTCAGGAGGCCTGATCATCTCTACCACTTGTTCGTAGTGTGACCTTGGGCACATCACTTCACTTCTCTAAGCTTTTGTTTCCTCATTCGTAAAACAAGGATAATAATCCTGGCTCTGCCCACATCCTGAGTCTTCTGTGAGATTGAAGTGGGAAAAGGTAGCTGACAGTATTTTGTAAGAATAACAGAATACCTGGCAGTGATGTCCTGCTTAGGGTTTGTAGCCTCTTTCACGTGTATTATGAGATCACAACTGCCTGGGGAGGCTGGTAATACCAGCATCATGGGCCCCATTTTACAGATGGGGAAACTGAGGTGCAGGGGGCTCAAGCAGTTTGCCCGAAGGCCAGTCGGCTAAGGAGCAGAAGTGCCAGGACTCCAACCCACATGGCGTCGATGCTAAGCTCACGCTTTGGCCATGGCCTCTCATCAGGTTTGCAATGGCCAGGGCCCTCCCTGCCCTCCTTTGTCTCCTTGCCGCTTTCACACTCTCACTCTCTCTCTCCCTCTCAAGTGAACTCCGCCTGTTCTCTTGCTGCCTGCTGTGCTGGGAGAAGGGCAGTGTCAGCTCCACAGCTTTCTTCCTGTCTTTCCCACCCTCTCCAACATGCTCTCCCTTCACTGAGGCCTATACCCACAGGCCTCTGGATTCCAGCTGTATTATAGGCCCTACAGGAAAAGACAGCCCTGCTCTCCTCCTTCCTGCAGCCCCTCTGTCTTCACCCCAGTGCCCCACCTCTATCCCAGGCCTTTTTTGCAGATCCCCAAGCCTGCCCCCCAGTTTCAAGCCCTGCTGTCCAGCCCCTCCCCAAAATGGGATCCCTTGGAGATAATGCCACATCCTCCAAGCTTCTCCAGGGTGGAGAGCACACCGCCCCAGGCTAGGGTGAGGTGGCTTCCTCTGCTGCTGGAAACCAAACCTGGAGCCTTTGCTCCAAGGCCAGGTGACCCCCATCCCCGGGGGCCTGTCCCCAGTATTTCAGTTAGATCTTTCCCGGGCAGCCCCAGAAACCCTGTTCTCTCCCTTTGCAACATCTGCCCCTGTTTCGGGCCACACAGGGCCCCACACATCATACCTGTCCTCAATGCTGCCTGTGACACCTCCCAATTTAGTACCAGCTGTGACATTTCCTTAATGTGTGACTGACTTCCTCTCACACAGCAGGGCGATGATAACTTAGGGAGGCCAGTGCCCGTTCCCACGCTGGCCTCTCCCAACCCCTGGGGCCCCGCTCCACCCCTCCCTTACCTCCCTGTGCACGCATCCCCTCAGCCCTTGCCTCCTGCTCTGCTTAGCCCTTCTGGCCCTGCCTGTGGTTACTGGACCACCCCCTCACTCCCCCAGCCCTCTCCATCTCCCAGCCCTGCCACACCCCACCTGGTTCTGATTGCCTCTTCCTCCACCTCTGCCCCTTCCCTGCTCTAAATTGAGGATAGTCTGATGGGGTGTGGGGGGGGCAGTGGTGGAGATGGGAACAAAACCCTGGCCTCTTCTCTCATAGCTCTGATCCAAGAAGGGATAGAAGGCCAGTTCTCAGTTCTCACTAGCCATAGGGCCACAACCATAAAGGTTAGTGCCAAGGAAGGATGCGATAGTTCTGTTATCTTCGGGACTGGCCCACACCCACCTGGTATACTGTGTGTTTGGTTCTGGGTCTCACACTGAGCAGTTTAGGAGGAGGCTAAAACTGAAGTTCTCCTGGACAGAGTTGAAGGAGCTGTTTCACCTGAAGAAGAGGAGACTCAGGAAGGTGTGGTCTCCAACTTCAGACCTCAGAAGAGTTGTCAGGATGCAAAACAAGAGGCATGTTCTGCTTAACCCCAGAGGGACTTCATGGTTAGAAAGTCCTGGGTTCAAGCCCAGCTTTTTTATGTATTACCTGTGTGACCTTGAGCTAGGGACTTCAGCTCTCTCAGCCTCACTTTTCTCATCTGTAAAATGGAGGTAATTCATCAGAACAGCCCTATGAGCTCATTATTAATGAGAAGTCTGCACAGTACCTAGGCCTGGCATATCAGAGTTGTTCAGTTAACAGTTTTTTCCTTCCAAAGAGGGAACAGAGTGCCTTGAGAGGAGGTGAGTTCCTGCTCCCAGGGGAAAGGTCTAGCCTGATTCAGACAGAGCCCTGGGGGAAATGCTGTGGAGATGACTCTGGCTCCAGAGTCTAGAGCGGGTTGGATCAGCTGACCTCTGAGGTCGGTGTCAGCTCAGAGTTCAGGCCAGTGAGCAGAGCCTGCCGCCTCAACAGCAGCATTGGATAGGCAAGGCCAGGGAAGGATGCCTAACACCCACACCCAGGGGAGGGGGCTGCCAGAGCCAGCACCTCGCCTTCTGCCCTTACCCGTTGGGGACCTCTTCCTCCACTCCGGCTGGCAGCTGTTTCTGCCTCACTGCCTTCCTCTCTCCTCCCACCTGCCACAGTTTTCCTGCCAAGCAGGATTCCCAGGCTAACGCTGGTGCTGAGAGCAGGAAGCTCGGGGCACTGGGCAAAGGGCAGGAGCCCCAAGTTGGCAAGTGGTCCCTGTTGTCACCCAAGCTTTCAGGCACGGAGCAGTGCCCCACAGTCAGCTTCCCTGACCCAGGGTTCGTGAGGGCAGAGGGAGTACCCTTGTCCCCATTAGGGGGTGGAGGAAGGGGGAGGCAGTCAAGAAGCAGCCTCCCAGGACCATGGCAAAGGCTCCCCTGAGGAGGGGCGTCCAGATCCACCGAAGCTCACTGGCCATGAACGTGAGCACCGGGCTTCTGGGAAGGGCCGGGGACGGAAAAGGCAATGTTTGTAGCTCAGACAGGGTATAGGGGCTTAAACGTGAGAGTGGGAAAGTGGCCCCATGCTGCCCACAGCTCTCCGGATCCCCTCACCCCTACCCTGACCCACCCCACTACCAATCCCCATATTCCTCCCAATTTTGGCCCACAGCCAACACCCCCACATACCAATGACCCCACAACCTTCCCAACCTTCTGCTAGACCCTTACCAAACCGCACCCACACCTCACTCCTCCAACGCCCACTTCTCCCCACAGTTACCCCCACCTGCTCCCACCCCTCCCCTTCCCCCCACGCCCCTCCCTGCTCCCTTCTAACTGCCAGCCCTCTCCCATCTCCCATCCAGCTCCACTCCCCTCATCTCTCACCTCTACCTCATACTCCACCAACCTTTACCCCGCGTCCTGACCATCTTCTGGCCTCATCCCTAACCCCCGTCCCGGCACTGCACCTCTTGCCCTTGTCTCCTGCATGCCCCCTCACCCCTCGCATCCCTCGCACCCCTCTCACACTTCGCCTCTCTGATCCCCATCCCTCCTCCTGCCCCCCTTTCATCTTCTGGTCCCCTCTTCTCCTGTCCCCTTTATCCCTCTCTGCTCTTTTTCTCCTTCCTGCCTTCTGTCCTCCCCACTCAGTGTGGACGTGTGTGTGTGTGTGAATGCACACATGCTTAGACACATAGACACACACACAAGGCACAATCTTCTTCATGGCGACTTCCCATCCTTCCCACAGGCTGGTGCCTGACTACTATAGTCACCATAGCAACGGGAACCTCCATGAAGGATAAACTGGTATCTCCTGAAGGTGGGGGCGGAGGGGAGTTAAGTGGAGGAAGGGAGCCCAGCAGCCTTCCACCCACTCTCATGGTCTGACTGGAAGAGTCTGCTGAACACAGTGGAGGTAAGGGTGAGGAAAGGGAAGACAGTGGGTGCGGCTGAGGTTAAAGGAGAGTCAGGGATCTCCGAACACATTACAAGCATGAGAGGGTGCCTCTAAGCCATGTGGGTGCATGTTGGTCTCCTCCCCAGGCATCGGTGTCTCAGGGAAAGGGCACACCCACTCTTCGGTGTGTGGGTGCATATGTAGGACGACACCTTAGGCTCGAGGGTGGGAGTTTGCCCTAGAAAAACTTCTCCCTCGGGGCAGTTCTTTTATGGGCAATTCTTTTATGTTCCCACCCTGTGAGGCTGTTTATCTGCCCTGTGCCCTTGCAGACTGGGCATCAGACCTGCCCCCACCCCTACTCCCCCATCCCCAGCTCACGTCTCAGCCACATGTGGATTCCAGCTGCAGGTGTTTGCTGGAAAACCAGGGGCAGCTTCTGAGGGGGCTTTAGACAAACGTGGGCCTCCAGGAGCACCATTCTCCAATGCTGAGTCGGGAGGCCTCTGGGGAATAGGTATGTTGTGTTCCTGTGGTTACAGGCGCACAGACCAGGGTGTGTGCAGGGATGCTGGACCAGACTTTTCTCCCTGGGTATATGAGGGTGTTCAGAAAAGCCTGAATTTTTGATACCTCGAGCCAGGCAGCCATGCTTAGAGAGGAGAGCAAGGGCACCAGGTGAGTTGCAGCTGGTCCTGGTGAAGGAAGGGGTTACCATGGAGTGACAGGAGCTGCCAGGACCAAAGCTCCTGTTTGAATGGATTCTGGAAAAAGGAGCTGGAACCTGAGCCACAAGTCTCTGGGCCAGAAGGTGAAGGCAGGCTGGTGCCAAAGAACAAAGGGAAAGGGGAAAAGAAAACTGCCAGCCTCCAAGTGCCTGGGAGATGCCAGGGGCTTTATGTGTGTCCATGAACTCATTTAATCCTGATAGTCATCCTAGCAGGCAGGTACTCTCATTATTTCCTTTTTACAAATGTGACAACTGAGGTTCAGTGAAGGAACGTGGCCGACCCATCCAGGACACATAGCTAAAAGGTGGGAGGACTGCCACACAAACCCAGGTCTGTCTGTTCTTTCCCCAGTGCAGACATGTATGAAGAAAATCTTAATAAACTCCCCCAGCTGTCAGAGGCAATGCCCAGCTGGCTCTTGAGAGGCTGGAGTGAGAAGCTGATGAACTGCAAGGGAAATCCAGCAGCACCTACTGGCAACTTGTAGGGACCCCCTGGAGTAGCTCAGATCCAAAGTGGGGACCCACCAACATCCTCCTTGTTCAATACCCCAGTCTCTTGTCCTTGAGCCCCAATGATAATCACCAGTATCCTCTTGAGACTGTGACAGAGGATGGGCGTGAGGAAAGGAGGTGTTTGCTCCCTCCTTTTTCTACAGGCTCTACCACGGAGATGGGAGGAGCTGGGCTCCTCTTGCCTGGAAGGAGGGTATCTGTTAGATTCTCAGCCCCAATCTGCCGGAAGGATCAACCGGGGCAGGAGAGGAGTAGGTCTCCTAGACAGACCTAGTGCAGGCCTGAGCCCTGCCCAGCAGCTGCTGGGAGAGCTGGGAGGGGAAACCATCAGACCTTATCACCCCAGAGCCTGTGAAGGCCTGGCTTGGCCTTTGGACACCCAGTTCCCATGCCAGGCTTTTGGTGAGCCCTGGCCTGGGATGGCGAGGCTTCTCTTGGAGGTAGAAGGAAGTGCCAACTCACCAAGCTCTGCCTGGAGAAGGACGAGTGGTGGTGGTGAGTGTTACCATTGTTTCCTGTCTTTGTATTTGGTTTTCAGCAGATAGCATGGCTACCTGGCTGATGTGTGAAAGGTGAGCATATCTGCTCAGTGTCGAACTCAACTAAAACTTCCAACCAGGTTAATCTTTCAGAGCTATTAGAGACTCAGAATCTTTTAAAAATACCTTTTTTTCCAATTGCCAAAAAGGTGGTCTCTGAGAAATTTTGGAAAATAGAAATATAACAGGAAAAAGGTCCCAGAGATGCTCTTAATGTTATAGTGTATTTCCTCCTAATATGTCTCTTTGTAGCATAGTTTTTTATTGTGGTAAAATATACATAACATCAAATTTACCGTTCTAACCATTTTTAGGTGTACAATTCAGTGGCATTAAGTATATTTGCAATGTTGTACAACCATCTCCACTATTCATCCCTAAAATGTTTTTATTCTCCTAAACAGAAACTCTTTACCCATTAAACAATAACTCTCCATTCCTCCCTCCCCCCAGCCCCTGGTAACCTCTATTCTATTTCCCATCTCTATGAATTTGACTATTCTGAGTAATTCATATAAGTGGAATCATACACTTTTTGTCCTTTCATGTCTGGCTTATTTCATTAAACATAATGTTTTCAAGGTTCATCCATGTTGTGGCATGTATCAGTACTTCATTCTTTTTTATGGTTGAATAATATTCCATTGTCTGGATGTACCACATTTTTTAAAGTCATTCATCTCTATGGACACTTGGGTTGGTTCCACCTTTGAACAATTATGAATAAAGCTGCTATGAACGTTCATAGACAGGTTTTTGTGTGGACCTATATTTTCATTTCCTTCCACATTTTGGCCATTGTGAATAATGTTGTTATGAACATTGGTATACAAGTATCTGTTTGAATCCCTGCTTTCAATTCTTTTGGTTAGAGACCCGGATATGGACTTGCTGGACCACGTGGTAATTCTATATTTAACTTTCTGAGGAACCTCCATAGTGTTCTCTACAGCGCTGCACCATTTTATATTCTTATGAGCAATGAATGCACAGGGTTCCAATTTCTCCACATTCTCATCAACATTTATACTTTTCCTTTTTTTTTTTGATAATAGCCGCCCTAATAGATGTGACTATATATTTTTACATAGTTGAAATCATCCAGGTTTTTTACCCTGCTCTTTTTAACTTATTGCTAAAGTTATACTGAATATCTTTCCATGTAATTAGATATTCACAAACCTCTTTTATTTGTCTGTGCCGCATGGCTTGCAGAATTAGTTCCCCTAGCAGGGATTGAACCTGGGCCCTTGGTAGTGAAAGCATGGAGTTCTAACCACTGGACCGCCAGGGAATTCCCACAAACATCATTCCTGATGAGCATGCAATATCCCATCCCATGAATTTAGTGCAATTTAGTTACCTAGTACCCTATTGTTGGATATTTACTTTAAACTTTTACTATTGTAAATAAAGCTGTGATGGATATCTTTGTCCATAAATCTTTGTCAGATCTGTGATTCCTTTTTTTTAATAAATAGTATCTCAATCATTTTTTTCTTATTTCTCTGCTTTGCTGAGTTTCTTAAATCACAAAATAATGCACCTTCATTGTACCAAATCTAACAATACAGAGGTTTATAAAGAAACCTCTGTATTCCACTTAGTAATCTTCATGTTCCCTCCCCCCACAGTCCCACTGCCCTGAGGTCACTGATGTTAACGATTTGGTGTGTATCCTTCCATCCCTCTCTGAGCTTACATCAACATTTGCACACAAAATGACTTTTTCTTTCCCTTGTTTTGCATACAAATGGAAGCATACACATTAACTCTTCAGGACGAACATTTGGAACTAGTCTTACAGAATCAAAGAGTATTAACCTTTCTAAGGCTTTTGACATACAAATTTCTTTCTTACCAAATTTCTTTCCAGAAGGCTGCTTCTAGTTTATACCCTCACCAAAAATGTGAGACTAATTTACCACCCTTGTCTAATATTGATTATCATATTTTTTAAACTTTACTAATTTGTAGCTGAAAAGTGTTATAGCCTTGGCTTGTAATTTGCATTCCTTAGGTCAGATTTTGCTTTTCTTGTTTATGGGTCATTTGTTATTGCCTGTTTTATGAATTGTCTGTCCATGTCTTGTGTTTTTATTATTGATTTGTATGTATTAATGATTTTTTCTGATTACATTTGTGGCAGTTGTGTTTTTTTTCCATTTATTATTTGCATCTTACAGCTTGAAAGGAGGGCATGGGAAGGAAAGGAATTATCCCAGGCACTTTTTATATACTTTATCTCACTTAATTCTTACATCTGTCCTGTGAAGTGTATGTATATTTATCCCCATTTTACTTAGGAGAAAACAGGCTCAGAGAGGTTAAGTAACTGGCTCAAGGTCATCCAGCTAATAAGAGTTGGAGCTAGGATTTGAATCCAGGTCAAATCCAGGGTACCCAATCTGTACCAGTGTAATTTTACTATAGGTAAAGCTTTGTGCTAGTTGCTTTACAGACATCATTTACAGAAAGGTTATGGATATGTGCTTTTATTATCTCCATTTTGCAGATAAGGAAAGTATAGATCAGGGAATTTAGTAACTTGTTTGAGTTTTCATAACTGGTGACAGCAAACCTGGGATTTGACCACAGGAATGTTTGAGGTTAAAGATGTTTGAGCCTGTCTTCTCCCCATGCATGCTGCCTCCCTAGGGACCATCTTCTTGGATCCAAATTGAGACTCAGAGAGGGAGAGTACTTTGCTTACAGTCACATAGCAAATTAGTGACTGAGTCCCTACCTCCTTACAGATGACTTGTCCAAGTTCATACAGCCAGTTAGTGGCAGAGCCAGAATCTGAACCCAGCTCTGGCTAACTCTCCACCTGACTGGAGCAAAGGCTTTTTGATGAAGAACATTTATGGAGCAAGCTGGGGAGAAGGAGCAATTAGGTAGAGTGTTGTGGCTGCCCTGAAACCTTTCTGAAGGAATGGACTCTAGCATTGGAGTCTTCCAGGGCAAGGCAGTTCCAGGAGCCCCTACGTGACAAGACCTAGAACAGGAGAACTCATGTCCAAAGGCAAGAAGACCTTTGTACAAGGAGAGAGCTGCCTTCCCATCACAGGTTGCCAAAGATCAGAGCAGGAACAGTTGCCTCTTTTCAACACTCCCAGGGTGTGTGTGTGTTTGTGCTCCCATGCATGCACACATGCATGCATTTAGAGGAAAGAGGAAAGGGAGTGCTTTGATGGGGGAATGGAAGTGGTCATTTGTAGCCCCTAGTACCCAAGTATTCTTCCCCTGACACTCCCTTACAAAGAAAACTTTACTCATATTGGGAGTGAGCTGAATACACTGATTTTAGAAAATCACTCTCCCATCCAGTCCTAGAAATCTCTCCCCAACTTGACTTGAAATTCCATCAAAAAGATTCGTTTAAGTAACAAGCTAATTACTTCAATGGTGATAGTGAAATGGAGGGACCATCCTAGGGGCAATATGGTGTATAAGCTTGGGAACTGAAGCCCAGGTAAACTTGACTTCACATTCCAGCTTGAAATCTGTCTTCTCCATAAAACAGTTGTTGAGACCTTTCATCTCTCTTGGAACCTCATTTTCTTTGAATTCAAAACTAAGAAATAGGGTCATTATTAGGCTTCAATGACATATAACATGCTAATCTCTTAAGAGCACAGTGCCTGTGAGATGGAAAGTGCTCGGGAAATGGTAGCCACCATATATTATTATTGGCTGTGTGGCCTTGGACGAGCTTTTTTTTTTAATTAAATTTATTTTTGGCTGCATTGGGTTTTCGTTGCTGCACGTGGGCTTTCTCCAGTTGTGGCGAGTGGGGGCTACTCTTCGTTGCGGTGCACGGGCTTCTCATTGCAGGGGCTTCTCTTGTTGCGGAGCACAGGCTCTAGGCACATGGGTTTCAGTAGTTGCAGCATGCAGCCTCAGTAGTCGCAGCATGCGTGCCCTAAAGTGCACAGGCTTCAGTTGTTGTGGTGCGTGGGCTCAGTAGTTGTAGCGCGCAGGCTCAGTAGTTGTGGCGCACAGACTTAGTTGCTACACGGCATGTGGGATCTTCCCGGACCAGGGCTCGAACCCATGTCCCCTGCATTGGCAGACGAATTCTTAACCACTGTGCCACCAGGAAAGTCCTGGACAAGCTATTTTAACTCTGGTCCTTCCTGTCCTCACCTGTAAATGTTTCTCCATCTCAGGGGGTGGTTGTGAGGATTCAATGAGTTAATAAAGGTCAGCTGCTTAGAACAGAGCCTGGCGTATGTTAAGCACCTAAAAAATGGTAGCTATAATTATTGTCACCTTAATTAGATGTGTTTAATCTAAATGACTGCTTAATACTCAATTGAGATTGACAACACTTTCCCTTAGGAGAAGGGAAAGGTAATTTGGGAGCAGCAGGTGAAGTGTCTAGTGTGGAGGTGGAAGGTTAGGAGCCAGAAGGCAACTGGAGAGATTCTAGTGAATGAGGGCACAGAGATATGCTCAGGTAGGGGAGGGAAGAGCCAGAGATGGAAGGACTCCAAAGCCTTGATTTACCTCACCCCCAGAGACCAAGCACAACTAACAGGTCCTTTTATTAGGTCTCTCCCCAGCCTCTCATCTGTTTAGCAAGGTACTGTGTTTGGGGACAGAAGTAAGGTAGGGGCAAGGAGCTGGTTTCACAATGATCCCTGCAGGGAGCTGGAGATTTCTACCTGGGCCTGGGCCCAGACTAACAGTGTGTGCCCCCTGGGAGGGGGCAGCGGGATTTTATGCCAAACACATTTGTGTGCAACTCAAATGAAGCCATGGTTGTCATGTCACACTGGCACCATTTCTATGGTGGGTGGCCTGCACAGCTGTTGGGCACAGAGGCCCTCAAAGTTCCCCTCCTCTCATATGAGTTCTCTTTGGCTATGGGGCCACTCATTAATTCCGCTGGCCTGTTAAGCTGACCTGACCTAAGCCCATGCCCCAGACAGTGGTGATGAAGTAGACGATCCATGACTGGGCAATAGGGCCTGGGGTTTTTTGGCTGAGTCTGGCAAGCTTGGTCAGGTCAAGTCTTAGGGATTTTGTTTTGTTGTTTTTGAGGTTCATGGCTGCATATCAGTTTATATATTTATTTTATTTTCATTTTATCAAAGTAATATATGTTCATAATTTTAAAAGACATATAAGCTACATATATATAGTCACCCTTCAGAGTTAAACACTTGAAGCTCTGTTAGCTTTTTCTTCTGATATTTATTGTCACATTTTTAATGGTGTGCCAATACTGCTATTTCTTGACTTTTCTGTTTGAAATATCTTTGTGCACACAAAGATACACACATATACATATATATACATGTATACACATATGTATATCTATTCCATATATAGATATATATTCTTGTAGCATCTGTCTTTTAAAGGATATGTAATGTAATATCTTTTAAATGATAAATATAGAGCTCATTGCTTATAATTAAAACAGAAGCCCTCTGCTCCAACCCTAAGCTTCACTCTTCATAGTCAAATACTTCTAAACCTCTTAGCTGTTTCTTCTAATATTTACCTCCACATCCCTAAATGATATACCAATACTGTCATTTCTTTATTTTTTTTTTCTGATTTAAATATGTACTGCCTTTTTATTTTTTTAGAGTGGGATTTAGCTCTCTTACTACCAGCAGCACCGTATGTGCACTCCCCTCATATATCCAATATTGTCATATCACAATTTCTGGTGTTAACAGTATTCCATATTTACATTATAAGGATTATAAATATTGTTCACAGCTGAGTCATGTAGAATACTGTGATTACATTTTCTTCCTTGGCCAACTTGTTTTCCTGGAGTTAATAATTGCCTCTCTTTTTTCTATTTGCTTAGTTTTCTATGATTTTTTTCTTTTTTGTTTTTTTGCTAATGCATCCCCAATTTCTCCATCAAAGCTGTAAGATTCATGCAACACATTACATAAGCCATTACTTTCACCCTTTTCTTGGAGATCTCCACCTTACTCCAGTCTGGGCTAGTTGCTGGAGGCTTGGTTTACAAGTGCTTGGATTTCAAGTACTTAGCAGGCATCTCTTCTGTATACCTAATTCCATGTGGAGTCCTAAGGGAACTACACAGATAAGACACAGTCCCTGTCCTCAGGGAGCCTACCGTCTCAAGGATGTTTAATTCATTCAGATGTCTTGCCAGAAGGCTTGAGCTCCTTCCAGGGACTTTGATCTAGGCTGTGTCTTTGATCCCACACTCCAGGCAGAAATTCCCCTCTCCATCTCCACTGAATTACCAAAAGAATACAATACAGTCTCCCAGAGAGCAAATGTGGTCTTAGGCTGCAGTAACAGAAACAGAGCTTCTAGGATAGGAGGGCTGATACTTCTACTTGACTCTGTGTTAATAAACTCTGTCTGGGGGTTGCATTCAGTTGCAAGGGACATAGAAAAATAGGAACTTGTCTGAATAGGAACAACCAGGGTAGAACAGAGAACTGGAAACCACATCCCAAAAAATAGTTGAAAAACTAGTTTGGCTTCTTGGAAGAGTAGTCTACACATAGCTCTCTCAATTTTTCTTCCCTCACATTCCCTTTTAAATTGGCTTCAATTTGGTTTCTGCCCCCACTGCTCCACTGAAACTGATCTCACCATGATGAGACTGCCAGCATGTCCGCATCTGCTGACCACTCTTATTCTTTGAAACTCTCCTCCCCTAATTTATAGAATGCCACTCTCTTCTGTTTCTTCTCCAAGCTCTTAAACCACTCCCCCATCTTCATCAGATTCCCTTCTTCTACCTGCCCCTTAAACGTTAGTGTTTTCCAGGGATCCATTGTTGGTCCTTTTCTCTGTGCGTTAATTTTCCCTAGGCAATATCCTTGGCTTCCACTATTACTTTATCAGTCAGAGTGAGCCAGGTTACGCTGTAGTAGCAAACAATTCCCAAATATCAGAGGCTTAACACGACAAACAGTTATTTCTTGCTCATAATACATGTCCAAAATAGGTCAGTAGGGAGCATCTGTTCATGATAGTCACCAAGAGACCCAGGCTAGCAAAAGGTCCATTTCAACACCACTTCCACAGTCAGCAGTGGAGGCAAATCGTACTCCAGCTCTTAAAGCTTCTCCCCAGAAGGGATCCATGTCACTTCAACTCACATTTCATTGGCCAAAGTAAGTCTTATGGCCATACCTAATGTCAAAGGGTGTGGGAAAGTATAGTCCTACTATGTTCCTGATGATTAACTCCTTAACCCTTGATGACTCCCAAACCTTTATTTCTAGCCCAGACCCTCCTTCTGAGCTCAGACCATTGTGTCCAGCTGCCTCCTTGACATTTCTACCTAGCCTAGTATATACTGACCTATATTTCAAAGTCAGCATGACCAAAAACTGAATTCATCTTCTTCACCCCCAAATCTACTCCTCCTCCTGGTTTCCCTTCTTTAATGAATGAAACTACTATTCATCCTGCCACCCAAGCCAGAAACCTGGTATCCCCAACACCTCTCATTCAGATTGTTGCAATAGGCTCCTAACTGGCCTCCCTACCTCCAGCCTTGATGCCTGTGCTCCATCATCCACACTTTCAGAACATAAATCTGAAAAGTTAGTCAGTGATAAGACTTAACTTATCACTGACTTAAAAGTGATAAGCAATCTTTTAAAAAGCAGTTATTTAAAATCCACTAAAGGCTGTCCATTGCCTATAGGATGAAGCCTGGCTCCTCCTCAGCATGCAGAACATATCATAATATGGGCATGGCCTTCCTCCGTAGCCTCATCTCCCATCATGGCCCCCTTTGTACCCTCTAACTATGCTAAACTACCGACAGTGCCTGAAGCCGGCACTGTTTCACACCTCCAGGCCTTTATACCTACTTATTCCTTTGCTTTAAGTGCACTTATTCCTGCCCTATTCCACCCAGTGAACTTCTACCCATTTTTTCCAAGCCCCAACTCTAGCCTCTCCCACATGGAGGTATTTTCCTGTGCTTCAGCCCTCAAAACACCATTGATCCTTCCTCCCTTTATGCTATCATTGCACCAAGTACATACTGTTTATCACAGTGACTTCTAATGATTGATGCACAAGGTTGTCTCTCCTGCTCCTTAAAGATAGCAATCTTGTCTTCCCTATCTCTGTCATATGTAGTTCCCCAGCACAGTGCCAGGCACTTGAACATGTTCAGAAATTGATCATTGCAGGAAAAAATGAATGGGAAGACCTGACCTGATTCAGGGAAGTTTACAAATACCTACTGCAGGGCTGGCATGGGGACAGGAAGTTTATGGTCCCAGAAGAGCTAGGAGGAGCCACGAGCAATGCCACAGAGAGGCATTATCTCAGCTCAGAAGGAGAAAGAACTTCTTTAACTGCGAGACTTGTCTGAAGATACGGGCTGCCCTAGGAGAGAGCATGCGCCCTGTGACAAGAGGTGTGCAGTCAGTAGCTGGATAGCTTGTGGCAGTGACGTTGGAGTGGAAATTCCAACAGCAGATAGGGAGGTGGAGTTGTGATTCTCACAGTCCTTCCTATTCTCGAGTGGTCATGAACCTGCCTCCTCTGCTCACCTGATTGATATGGGTCATCTAGGCTCCTTCAGAGAACTGCTCCTGCACTAGGGACACCACTTCTCCACTAACCAGGCTGCCCCTGGCCTTGGAGCAGGTGGCCTAAGAGGCTTGGAGGTGACTGGACCCTCTGGAACTGCAGTAGCTCTGGGTTCTTATCCACCTTTCAAGCCATCTCCCCCGCCTTTCCTCCAGGCCAGGCCAGGCCAGGCCACTCTGACTCATGACTGCTCATTCTCAGCAGCAGGAAAGCTGTTGCTTATTTTTACAGCCACTTAAAGTAAAGCCATGTCATCCACCTGCATTTGCCCTGTAATGCCTCTCATCTCAGTCTGACTCTGCCAATCCCAAGGAACTACTCCCAGAGATATGTCCAAGATCTCCCTCCCCTGGGTTGGAGAGATTGACCTTGACCTTACCCTGTTCTGACCCAACCTTCTGAAAGCCCAGAATCAGGAATAGAAGCGTGCGGCTCTTTTCAGACCTGCTCAAGGAGGTCCTTCACACAATGCTCTGTGTATTGATGGATGCAGCACAAAGAGACATGGGATTAGTCACCAGAGTACCTCCCTTCTAATCCTGGCTTTATAGTTGATTTCTTGCATGTTTCTGACTTGGCTGAACCAAATCCCTTTTCTGAGCCTCAGTTTCCACCTAGGTGAATTCCAGGGGCAGGGTGGTTATGTATGTGCTGTGGACAGTGGGTTTCATTCCCAAGCCCAGCCCAGATTGCCACTCTGCCTCCACGGTCTCTGCAGCTGCAGCTCCTGGCCAAGTGTCCCAGGAGTGCATTAGGAAAGCAAAGAGCCATGAAGAGGTCTGTAGGGAGGATTTGGATGGGGAAATAGGCCCTAGGGAGGGGAGCAAGCTGGAATCCAAGAAGGAAACTGCCGACTTCCTGGTTGGCAGGAACTGAAGCTCTCCTCTCTGGAGGGTTTTCCCGCCCCCTAACCGAGGAGCCCAGGATGGCCTCCTCTTCCTAAACCCTCTGGCCCTGAGTCTTGGCTGTGGGCTGTGTTTGTAGGTACACACTTGTATGCATTCCCGTAGCACCCTGGGGGCCAGGAGAAGTCACATGCTTCTTCCCAGAGGAGCATAGGGATGAGAATGCCCGCCAGGGCTGCAAGTCAGGGAGCAGGAAGGTAAGGCTCTCCAGGTCCTCCCACTCCTCCCTAAACTAGCAGCTGCAGAGCCCAGGATGGGTGGGGATACCCCTCGTCTTACCTGCTCCCATTTCAAGAGTGGTTTAAGGGACTTCCCTAGTGGTCCAGTGGGTAAGACGCCCTGCTCCCAGTGCAGGAGGCCCGGGTTCGATCCCTGGTCGGGGAACTAGATCCCGCAGGCATGCTGCAACTAAGAAGCCCACATACTGCAACTAAAGATCCCGCGTGCCGTAACTAAGACCTGATGCAGGCAAAATCAATCAGTAATTTTTTTTTTTTTTTTTGCGGTACGCGGGCCTCTCACTGCTGTGGCCTCTCCCGTTGCGGAGCACAGGCTCCGGACGCGCAAGCTCAGCAGCCATGGCTCACGGGCCCAGCCGCTCCACGGCATGTGTGATCTTCCCGGACCGGGGCACGAACCCGTGTCCCCTGCATCGGCAGGCGGACTCTCAACCACTGTGCCACCAGGGAAGCCCCAGTAAATATTTTTTTAAAAAAAGACATTATACAAAAACAAAAAAAAGAGTGGTTTAACAGCCCAGCCGGGAGGAGGGGTGGGATAGCCTTCTCAGCTTCCTTTTTGGGTTAATTGGTGTTCCCTCTAGTTACTCCCTGCTTCCTTCCCCTCCCAGTTCCCATAGCAACTTGGCTGTAGCAGCCAGAACTTGATTGAGCCCAGCGGTGGCCTGCTGGAGGTGGGGAAGGGGATTCTGTAGGGAAAGCAGGGCACTGTCAGGTCAAGGCTTTTCACCCCACCCATCATCTGCTGCTACCTTGAGGGTCCAGGATGGTTAAGCTCAGAGGACAGGGCATGATGAAGAAGGCTTTCCTGCCAGGGCTGGAGTTTGAAGAGCCTGAAAGCCAAGAGCAGGCCTGGTTCTCCTCAGCTCTCCTCCCCTCCCCACGCTAATGTGTCCTGCCCCCGAGTTTGGAATGCAGTCACTGGTAGGATGGTCCAGTAGGAAGAACCCTGGAGTTAGAGTCGAGAAACTGGGTTTCAAGTTCCTCCCTCTGCCATACTTTATGTGACTGTAGAAGAGTCCTTCCCCCCCACCTTTTCTGGGCCTCAGTTTCCTCAGCTATAAAATGAAGCAGGGCTAAGTTCTCTGCATATTAAAATTAACTGAGGTGTTTTGAAAAACTCTAGATGTGTGGGCCCCACCCACAAGGATTCTGACTGACTTGATCTGGAGTGCAATGTGGGCCAAGCAGAAGCATTTTTAAAAGACTCTCTGGAAACCATAATTCAAAAAGAGTCATGGACCACAATGTTCATTGCAGCTCTATTTACAATAGCCCGGAGATGGAAACAACCTAAGTGCCCATCATCGGATGAATGGATAAAGAAGATGTGGCACATATATACAATGGAATATTACTCAGCCATAAAAAGAAACGAAATTGAGCTATTTGTAGTGAGGTGGATGGACCTAGAGTCTGTCATACAGAGTGAAGTAAGTCAGAAAGAGAAAAATAAATACCGTATGCTAACACATATATATGGAATTTAAGAAAAAAATGTCATGAAGAACCTAAGGGTAAGACAGGAATAAAGACACAGACCTACTAGAGAATGGACTTGAGGATATGGGGAGGGGGAAAGGGTAAGCTGGGATGAACTGAGAGAGTGGCATGGACATATATGCACTACCAAATGTAAAATAGCTAGCTAGTGGGAAGCAGCCGCATAGCACAGGGAGATCAGCTCGGTGCTTTGTGACCACCTAGAGGGGTGGGATAGGGAGGGTGGGAGGGAGGGAGACGCAGGAGGGAAGAGATATGGGAACATATGTATATGTATAACTGATTCGCTTTGTTATAAAGCAGAAACTAACACACCATTGTAAAGCAATTATACTCCAATAAAGATGTAAACAAAAATAAGAAATAAAAAAAGAGGGAAGAGATATGGGAACATATGTATATGTATAACTGATTCACTTTGTTATAAAGCAGAAACTAACACACCATTGTAAAGCAATTATACTTCAATAAAGATGTTAAAAAACTAGTTAAAAAGAAAATAGCAGGATACCTGGGGGGAAAAAAAAAAGACTCTCTGAATGATTCTAATATGCAGCCAGAATTGAGGAACTAGAGCAAAAGACCTCCGAGGGTCTCCCAATTGACTGTTGTCTGGTTCTGAGACATTTCTTCCTTTGCTCTGCATGCCCCGCCTCCAGCAAGCCCCACAGCTCTCCTGGCTCTTCCCCATCCTTGTGGATGAGTGCCCACATCCCCTGCAACTGCCCAAGCAACCCGGTCCCCTCTGGCTCAGTCCTAACACTGATGAGATGGGGCAAGTGACTTAGGCCTGCCTAGGGAAAAGGGCTACGGAGACTAAGGCAGGCTTGCTGTCCAGGTGGTAGCCCTGAGAGCCAGACTTTTCATTTGAGAAGGACCCCAGCCCCTTTTTAAAGCACATGGGCCAGCAATGACCTCAGCTGGCCATATGTGGGGCTAAGGAATTGGATTACCTCTCAGCCCCGTGTCACTCTACTTCCTCCATTCCTCTCACTAGTTCCTTGCCTTTTCCTGTCTTGCCTCCCACAGGCCTGGTGTCCTCCTCAGGCAACCTGCTCGCCATGGTGACTCTGGGGCCTGGGGCCTGAGGGAGGGTCGTCTAGCTAAGGAGAAAGGCCTCCCTCCCACTGTCAGGCCACCCCTCTCCCAGCCCCGCCTCCCTCAACTCCCTCTCTCTCTCCCAGAGCAGAGGCGGGGAGTGCCCGGCCACCAGCGCCTGCTATTAGGCTAATTGCAGTTGCCTGGGAGGAGAGCTGGCCCTCCACTGCAGCCTCACCTGGGAGCAGGAATATTAAACCGAAAGAGCCCAGGGAGAATCGCGCAGGGGCCTCTGAACCCCAGCAGTGGAGGACTGGGCTGTTCCACACAATTCAGGGTGAGGGTGGGGGTGGACTCTGGGTCCAGGCTGCAGAGGTTGGGGCAGAGGCTGTGGACAGAGCTGCCTCTTGGCGCCCTGGGACCCACAAGATGGAGGGGGGGGGAGTCTCCAGGGTACTGGGGCCCTTAGCGTTAGGGATATCCTTTTGTTTCCTGTCTTACTTTTCTTTCTGTCTCCCCCATCTCCTTCTGTTGTCTTATCCCTCTTTCTTATCTTGGCCTTCCTCTGTTCCCATCTTCTTTACCCCCCTTTATTCCCCTGCTGGCTCTTGAACCCTCCTCTTTCTTCCTCCGTCTTTCTTACCCCTCCTCTTCACAGCCCATCTTCCACGTCTCCTGTCCCCCACCCTGTTATCCCCTACTCTTTCTTACCCTTCATCTTCTCTCACCCTCACTGTACCTCTTTACCTCCCTTACACCCTCCATCTCTTATTCCCCTGCTTCCTCCCCAGTGCTGTTTTTTCCTACCCCCGCTATAACCACCATTTCTTACCTTCCAACTCCCTACTCTCTTACCCTCTCTTTCTTCCTCCCCTCCTCTCTTGTGCCCCTGGACTCCACTGCCACTCTATCCAACCCCTGAGCCCCTCTCCTACCCCTGTAGCTCCCTCTTCCCCTGCCTCTTACCTTTACTTGTTCCTTTCCACCTCCTTCCACTCCCTTCTCACTCCATTGCACATACCTTTTATCCCAATAATTTCACTCTTGAGTTTATATAAATAAAATGTAACACAAGTGTTCAAGAGAGGTGTGTACAGACCTGCTCGCTCACCAAAGCATTGTTTGTGATAGTGGAAACCTGGAAATAACTTAAGTGTCCATCCACGGGAGATTGGTATCCTTTGCACTTCATTCATATGAAACCGTTCTCCATTCTTTTAGCACACCATGATGTGCTCACATCTGTACCTTTGCTTAAGCTGTTGCCTCAGTCCAGAATGCCCTTTTGTCTCATCTCTGCCCATGCCATCTAAAATTCTACCTTGAGTCCCAACTCAACTCTTTTTTTAAAAATATTTATTTATTTATTTTTGGCTGTCTCGGGTCTTAGTTGTGGCACGCGGGATCTTTCGTTGTGGTGTGCGGGCTCTTCGTTGCAACATGCAGGCTTCTCTCTAGTTGTGGCGCGTGGGCTCCAGAGCACGTGGGCTTGGTAGTTGTGGCCCTCAGGCTTAGTTGCCCCACAGCATGTGGGATCTTAGTTCCCTGGCCAGGAATCGAACCTACCGCCCCTGCATTGGAAGGTGGATTCCTAACCGCTGGACCACCAGGGAACTCCCCCAGCTCAACTCATAACCTCACTGAAATCTTTTCTGGCTTTTCTATTTGCTTCACTCCAGTGGCCCGTGGTTTAACTTCTCTTATAATATAGAAAATGTGCCATCGTTTCAAGTGAGATCTGTCTATCCATGAAACTGAAATTTCTTTGAGAGTAGGGACATGTCCTCATTTACTCATCTGGTTCATTCCATCAGCAAGACTTGTTTTTTTACATATATTGTGATGAGTACTCAATATGGTCAATAAGACCGACCCACGTCTGCTTTTATGTGTCTTACGTTTTAGTGAGGTTGACAGAGAAAAACAAAACAAGGATGCAGACAAACTCATACTTGTGGTGAAGAAACATTTAAGAAAAAGAATAATGAGGGGGCATTCTCTAACTAGAGTGGTCAGGGAGACCCTCTCTGAGGAGGTGACTTTTGAACTGAGGCTTCAAAGTTGAGAAGGACCTAGCCAGGCCAAAAGTGGTGGGGGGCAGGGGAATAGCATATCAGGCCAAGAGAACAGTGTGTGCCAAGGCCCCAAGGTGGGAAGAAGTAGGGCATGTTCAAGGAAAAGAAAGAAAACCTCAGCGTGTGGAGCATTATGAGCCGTATGGGAGAGGGAGAAAATGAGGTTGGAGAGACAGACAGGGGCCAAGTTATGCAGGGGTTTGAAGTCTGTGGTCGAAAGTTTGGGTTTTATTCTAAATGCATTGAAGGGTTTGAAGCAAGGGAGTAACGTGATTGAATGTCATTTTGAGATTGCTCTTACTCCTGTGTAAACAGTGCATTGGAAAGAGCAAGGGTGGAGGTGGGGAGGCCACATAGGAGACTGTTGTCCAGGTGACAAATGACAGTGCCTGCACAGAGTCGTGAAAGTAGAGGGAGAATTGGCATGCCTTGCTGATGAACTGCGTGTGGGGATGCTGGCAAAGAGAGGAGTGATGGCTGACACCTAAGTTTCTGGATTGAATACCCAGGTCGATGGTCATGGCACTTAACCGAAGTGGTCAAGACTCAGGGGCGTGGGCAGATTTGGAGTAAAAACAAGAACTGAATTTTAAGATTTAGAGCATGTTAAATTTGAGAAGCCAGTGAGGTATCACATCTGTGTTCCTCAGGGGGGTAACTTGCACCACAACCCACTACCACCCATCACCACGCCCCTGCCCCCACTTTGGAAAAGGCCAGTGTGGGATTACATTGCCCAAGTCCATGTTCACCGTGGAGTTATTTGTATTTGAGTGTAAATGTTTAAAATCTGTGTAAGAAGCTCTGACCACGTTGCTCAGAGTGTGGTTGAAAGGCCTCTGGCCGCAGAATGACCTGGACCCTTGTTCCAAAGGCAGATTCCTGAGCCCACCTCAGTCCTCTTGAAGCTGAATTGGAGGGGGGCATCTGCCTTTTTAACAAGTGTCCCAGGGGATTCTGAGGCACACTGAAGTCGGAGAACCATCGCTACAAGGAGCAACTATGGGAAGGTGCCCCTGAAAATACGAAGAATGGATGTGGGCAGGGCTCTGGGCATCCTGTTAAAATGCAGGTGTGACTTGTCAAGTCTGGGGCAGGGCCTGAGATTATGCACTTTTCACAAGCTCCAAGTGATGGTGATGCTGCTGGTCCAGGTCCACACTTTCAGTAGCAAGGAGTTAGATCACTGGTTCTCAATGGGAGATGATTTTGCCCCCCACCCAGGGGATATTTGGCAATGGCCAGAGACATTTCTTGGTTGTCACAATGAGGAGGGGGAGGATGCGACTGGCAACTACTGGGTAGAGGCAAGAAATGCTTCTCAATATTCTATAATGCACAGGACAGCCCCCACTACAAAGAATCATCCAGTCCAAAATGTCAGTAGTGTCGCCGTTGAGGAACTCTGGTCTTGATGATAGCCAAAGAGTATAGAGCAGGGAACCTTTCTTAGCCAGGACCAAGTGCCTGGTGGAAATGGGCTAGATGAGGGGCAGGAAGTATACCCACGAAGTGAAACGGCCAAGCAAAGTTTCCAAATGAAATGTGGTGTCTGCTCCACTCCAGGGCGGACGCCAACAGGACAGAGCACGGGTTAAGTAGAGCTTGAAGGCACATGTGGTGCTTGGTAAGGCAGATTCCTGTTTTTATTAAAAATAACCCCTCACATTTGTATTGCACTATAGAATTTACAAAACATTTTCATATGTGTCATATTATTTGATCTACACAACACCCTAATGAGGTAAAGCAAAGATTATCCTCTCCATCTCTCTTCTTGAGTTTAGAAACTTAACACCATCAGCCAAAGAAATGTTTGCTGAATTGAATGGAAGTGAAATTTACCTCAATATAGGTGACCTCAGACAAGTCAGGACATCTCGCGGGACCAGCTATAAAATGGTATGGTTGGATGGGCCTCTTCCAGCTCTGATATAGGAGTCATTTTGTGATTTTACCAATGAACAAATTCAAAGTCTTGGATGACTGCGGATTGGGGACTTGGGAGTTCTGGCTATGAAATGGGAGATTTTAGGGTCGGAGGTAGTGGTCTTGACCCAAACCCTTCTTCCCCACCCCCTGGATCCTGAGGGTGGGTTGGTGAGCACACCGTGCCCTCCCCCGATAGAGTACAGGTACACCCCTCCTCATCCCTCTCCTCTGAAGCGGAAAGGGGCTGGCGCCTGGGCTGATGCTTTTTCCTCTCCCTACAGGCTGTCTACAAGGCCTGGCTGTGCTCAGAATACTTCAGCGTGACCCAGCAGGAATGCCAGCGCTGGGTGCCCTGCAAGCAATACTGCCTGGAGGTGCAGACCCGGTGCCCCTTTATCCTCCCTGACAATGAGGAAATGGTGTACGGAGGGCTCCCTGGCTTTATCTGTACAGGTAAAGGCAGGGCCCTGGGAGGAGGGGGGAGGCCAGGGGCCCAGAGCAGGCACCAGGTCGGGGCTGTGGGAGCAGGGAGGGCAACAGGGAAGTTGGGTCAGGAGAAGGTTAGTGGCTGCAGGAGTAGGTAGTGAGGCCCCAGGTTGGGATGGGGCAAAGTGGAATAGGGGGAGAGAGCAGAGTGGCCATCTGTATCCAAAACATACCTGGCCAGGGAGTTACCCCAGAAAAACTGTCTGGGGTCCCTGGAAGATGTGTCCAGAAAGGGACGATGCTAAGGGGCAGGGGGAAGAGTCTTGGGCAGGACTACCAGAGCAGCCCCAGCTTTGACAATCACCTCTCTCAGAAAGACATAGCCAGCAGCCCCCTTAGCACCCCACCCCGCCTTGCTTATCCATTGGCAGGGTTGCTGGATACTTCGCCAAAGCGGCCGGAAACCAAGTGCTGTGACGTGCAGTGGGTCTCCTGTGAGTCGGAGAAGAAGAAGTTCAAGGAGTCTGAAGCCCCTAAAACCCACCACCAGCAATTCCACCACTCTTACTTCCACCACTACCACCAACAGTACCCCCACTACCACCCCCGCCACGACCCCCCAGGCCACCTCAGCCACAATCCCTCCCTGCTGCCGGTCTCTGGGGGCTCCCGCCTCAGTCCCAGCAGGATCCGGCTCTACGTCCTCGTTCTCATGCTCCTCCATACCATGGTGTCCTTCTCCAGCGGCCAGGGTGGTGGGGGACCGGGCCTGGAGGCACTGCCTGCCCTAGACGAGGGCCTGACTCGGGAAGAGTGACAGCAAGGAGGGAGATCAGACCTCCACCACACACCGACATCAGCTCCAGCGCCCCCCCCCAGGGGGAGGGGGCGGGGGCCCCTCCCATGGGAGGTGTAGGACCAGGTGGGGGGTGGGGGAAATGGGGCAATCACACATCGCCCCCTACCAACCCCCACTCCAAAAGCAGCTCCAACAGAACCGCCAGAGGGCCCCAGGGAGCTGCAAAACTCATCCAGGAGAAAAAGGCAGGAGCAGCAGGTGCCCCCCTCCCAGGCCCCCATCTATGGGGCTTAGCCAAAAAAAAAGGGGGTAGTGGGGGGTGGAAATGCCCACCACCACTGAGAGCCCTGACCCCAAGGAAGGAGGCTTCTCACCCAGCCTTGGCTCTTCAGGGAATGTTGGGGGGCACAGAGGGGAGAAGCTCTTTCCCCCCTCCGCATTCCTTTTGTTGCCACGATCCTTAATTCCTCCTGCCCACACCCCTGCAGGCAACGGCAGACGACGCAGCGGCCCTCCTCCCGCTCCAGCGCACCTTGTCCCATGTGGGGCCGCCACAGGGAAGGGCCCAGCTGGGACGTGAGGTGTACGCAGTTGCGGCTAGGTCAGGGCCCCAGTTAAGCTGTGCCCCAGCACCCTAGGCCATGAGGTATAGGAAGGGGGTGCAGAATGAGTGGCGGGAGAGAGCGGAGATAGGGAAGAGGGAGAGGAGAGGAGAGAGGTGGGCAGAGGGCTTAGAGAGATGGCTAAATGGGCTGTCACCACCTGGCTTTGGGGAGGCAGATCATCAGTGTTGAGGCAGGCTCGAGGACACGTCCCCAAATCAGAAAGGGTTGCGTAAGGAGCCCTCTGGAGAAGGCGCACAGGGACTGGGTTCTTGGGCCTTGAAACAGAAGGCTGAGGGCACATGGTCAGACTGCCGCTGTCTGAAGGGCCATATCTTACAGAAGGTGCACATACTCCCAAGGGCCACTCTTGCCCTGGAGATCTTGGCCTTGGGGCCAAAGACGTTTCCATTTCTGATCTCCATGGGGAGGAGGGACTTAAGCCCAAGAGGGTCAGGCCTGGCCTGGGTCCCCAGACTCCCCCAACTCGTCCTAGCCCAGGCCTCTATGACGGAAACCCTGGTGGCGTTGCCCCAGAGCTTTCCAGAGATGAGCCTCCCCCATCCCCAGCCTGTCCCCGTCCCCAGCCTACCAAAGAGTATTCATCCCTTCTCATCCCTGACCCCATGGGTTACTATCCCAATTGTGGAACCACTACACTGCTCCTCACCCTGTAGCAGGTCCCCTAATCCAGCCACCCGTGCCCCTAGCTGGAGAAAGTCCAGAAACTGGCAAGAGGACCTGCTAAATAAAGACGATGTGCTGTGGTCCCTTGGTTGAGAGACTTGAAGTGTTTAGTCAGGCTAGAGAGCTGCACGAGAGAAGAGGCCTGGAGAGCCCCTTGGGGGCCATTAGCCTTGTGCTGATCTCCTAGGGGTGGGAGGCCACATGGCCTGGGACATCTACAAGCCAATAGGAGCAGACAAGAAAGGAAGCCACAACTGTGTTCCTGGGACAGGCCAAGCGGCTTTCAGTGCCAGAAGGGCCTGTGTCCTGGGCTGCAATGCCAGTGAGTTAAGGGGAGGGGTGGGCCTGGAGCTGCATTAGGGGAAACCAAAAGGGGGAGGGGGAGGGAACAGCTGGAATCAGCTGGCTGGGGGATAAATGGGAAACCTCACTAGTAGAGAGGGAATCATTCAAGGGCCTCAGCTGGGTCCCCAAATAGGCTTTGTGAGGCCAGGGAGTCCTTCCCTGCCAGTTTTCTCATTTCTCACAGCGTGTTCCCCTCCCCCTGCCCAGCCCTGTGCCCTGCCCACACACTCCATGTTTGGCCTTCAGCATTTCAGGCCTAGCCACATACCCCATCCCTAGAGTGCTCTTTTCAGCTGGGGAGGGGAAGAGGTGCTGGCTCCTTTCCAGAGATGCTTCTGTAGATGTGAGAGACTCTATGTATTGCCTTGTAACTCCTGCATCCTCAGGAGGGACAAAGGGACCGGGAAGTAAAGGGGGACCTTAGGACCCCAGGGAATGGACCCTTGGAGACTCCCATCCCCTCTTCCCCCTCACCAAGTGCCCAGGAGACCCCTGGCTCAGACCAGCCCAGGGCCTTGCCCAGTGGCAGGGGAAAGGGGCACCTCACTCCACCTCGAAGTCATTTGACTGTCCCCATCCACCCCACTGCCCAGATCTTCCACCACCCCTCCAGCTGCCCCTGCCGTTCGTCACAGGCAGCAGAGCTGGGCAGCTTTCTTACGCCATTTTCTACACTGTGCTTCATGAGTAGGACTTTCTTGCACTAGTTCCTATGACTGAGTCTCCAAGCTGGATTCCTAGTAGTCCCTGTCCCTTCCTCCCTCACCTGGCTATGGTTCAGTTGTCGCCCTTCCCCTGCCTCTGTGTTTCGGTGAGAGTCTCTGTATGTGTACCGCTTTCTGTTTTGTTGCACTGTGGGGCAGAAGCCTCTCTGCTCTTGTTTAACCCCATAAAGAAATAAATGGTAAGACTTGATGATAACCTTCCCTTCTTGGTTTTGTTCTGTGGTGTCAAAAATTGCCCAAGGAAAAAGTCTATGGCTTGGGGAGGAGGCGGGACCAGAGGATGCTGAACCTCTGTGCCACCGCTTGTTGGCTCAAGTCTCAGAAAAAAAGGGGAAACTCTGTAGTAGGCCATTCTAGAGAAGGAAATACAAATTCAACCCCCTGCAGGGATCAGGCAGATAAGTGTGAGTGAAGGAAGTGGGCTGGGCTGGCTGAAGTATGGACGCCAAGGCTGGAAGTGGTGACAAGTGCAGGGTGTGGATGTCTACAGGGGCAGCTCAAGCCCAGGGTTGACTTGTGGGAATGTGGGCCCAGCGTTGCCAGGTCTTCTCATTCTTCAAGGGACATCAGGACTCGAGAATTTTACGTGAAGCCTCTAATTTCAAAATGTTGGCTCAAGTCTAAAAAAATCCCATATACCTCTGTGTGGGCTAAATATGTCTGCAGGCCCCACATGGCCTGGGGATTAGCAGTTTTTCACCTTCGTCACGGCCTTTGCTTCTAGTCTCCCAGTCTCATCTCTTGCACTCTGCCTCACCAGGCCCATCTTCCTATCCCAGGCAGGAAGGCGCTTGGGGAGCACAGGAGAGGTGACAGACAGAGCCCTCCACCACTGCCACCTTCTCACATACCCAGGAGAGGGGAGAGCATGAGTTAGTTGGAAGGGAATCTGGTGTCCTCACTGAGCTGCTGAATTCCTTCACGGAGAAAACCCAAGTCCCTCAACTCCCCAGAAAGCAGCAGAGCACGGAGTTTAGGGCGTGGTCTCTGGAGCCCGAGTGTATGAGTTCACGACTTGGCGTGAGTTCCCTGACTTTCTTGAGCCTTAGTGTCCTCATCTAGCAAGAGGGTTATTGTGAGACTTAGATGATGGACATAAAGCGCTTCGCACAACAGCTGGCATGAAGGAGCCGCTCAACTATTGATCATTATTATTGTCATCGGTCACCCGGTCTTTCTTCTCTTTCCTTGACCTCCACCTAAAACAGTCACCGAGTTCCGTCAATTCTCCCTGTGTAACATGCGTCAACTCCTTCCCCTCCTTTCCACCCGCTCCCTCTCAGCCGCTTCAGACTCTCAGCAGCTTTTGCCTGGACTACTACAATACCCCACAACTAATCTCTTCTTCAATTACTCCAATTTCGATCCATCTTCCCCAGCACTGCACACTTCGGTACTTAGGAGGCACGCCATAAATATTTTTGTGAAAGAACTGCTGCCGTAAAGCACACATCTAATCTTCCCAAAGGGAACATATTACACCCGTGAGCAAAAACATCAGATGGTTCCACATTGCCTGTAGAATCGAGTGTAAACTTCCCAGCATGACTTTCAAGGCTCTTTGGATTCTGATCCCATCCTACCAGTCTGAGGCTGTCACACACTCCCATCCCACCTTTCACTGAATGAGCTCTGCACCTTCTCACCTCCTGCCCTCGGCTCACATGGTTTCTTTTTCCCGGGATGTCCTCTCTCCATCTCTGTCCATCACTGCCTTTCAGAGTCCAGTTCAAATGCCACCTCTGCTGTGAAGACTTGCACATTCCCCCTCTCCCAAGCTGAACACCCCCTTGTCCTCTTCAGTACTTCTGTAATACTTTGTACCTTAATCATGGTACTTACCACATCCTGCCTGTATTTGGCTTATTCACTCATTCAAAACATACCTATCGAGCAATTACTATAAGTCAAGCACTATGCTGGGTGCTGGGAATAGCAGTAAAATACAGACACGTTATAGATCCACAAGATAACATGATGTCATGTGTTCAGCAACCATCATATGCTTACTATAATGTTCAAGTTTTTGTCTCACCACATGTCCATGAGGGAGCCAGGCTCTCTTGGCCTTGAGCGTAGGAAAGAGAGGCAAGGGACTGGAGGAGGCTATATACCCACAGTACTAAGGGAGTAAAGGGCACAATGGCTGTGCCAAGGAAGTGACCCTACCAGCCACACGTTGCCCTTTGACTCCTGGATTTTGCCCTGCAGCTGCTCCTCTGAGCGACCCCTTCACGCGCTGGGCCTAGGCCCTGGTGCTCTCCCTTCAGGGCAGTCCAGCTGCAGGCAGCCTCAGTCTCTTCCAGCCTCAGCATGTGCAGGAGGGGCGGCGGCAGTGACTCACACCCCTGGCCATGCAACAGAATCACCTGGAGAGTTTCCGCTCTGGTCCCACCAGCAGAGATTTGGATTGAATTAGCACAGGTTGGGATCCCAGCTTCAGTATTGTTTAACAGACTCCACAGGAGATTCTAACGTGCAGCCAGGCTTGCCAATCACGGGATGAAGCGATGGCTGGGGCTATGTGAAGTCCTTGTTATTCTCAGATAAGTGGTGCTAGAAAAAGGCCACTTACAATGAGTCCATTTGAAGTGGGGACCAACATTTCACAATAGAGTGGGGGAAAAGGAGGGAAGGGTTTGACTGGGACTTTATCTTGGAAAATAAAATTGGAAAGGTGAAAACATTTTTGTTTAAATTTAAAATGTGTAAATAATTGCACATATGCACTAATTCTTAGAATGAACAAAGAATGAATCAAGCATTGGGGGATAACAATTTTCCTGACTGACGTGCATGACAACACAATATTGACTTTTGCCACGCAATCATAAACAGAGTTTTGTTTTATTTTTCCAAAATTAGAGAGCTTCTTCAATTATCCCAAGGACCTCGTGTGATCCTTTGAGAGTTGAATCATTCTCTTTGAAGCCTTGATCCTGTCATTACCCAAGTCAATTTTCTCTTCTGCTGGTGGTAACTGGTCTCTCTCTGCCAAATTCCATTTATGAATGACTCCACATGACGTTAGAGATGGTCTTCTACGTCACTTTCATTGACTTCATGAAACCCTATATCTTTTTCGAGACCTTCAGTTTCACTCTGAAATATATTTGCATTGTGTAATACTAGCAATTAACAAGAGGCTGAAAAAGACCTTAGCATAATGGGTTTGGATAAACTGTATTAGGCTGTGAAATGGGGGGGAAGGGACTTACATGTAGGACTCAAAATAGTGAATTATTTGGTGCTATGACGGCTTTGCCTTTCATAAAGTCCCGTTTCCTTTTGGGGTTAATGTACTTATCTCTAACATAAAAGGATAGGGTTAGATGTCGTTATAAAAATTAAATAAATTAACTTAAACGAAGTAGTATATGTGATAGCGTTGAGCACAGTTCTTAGCACAGAGGAGGAATTCATAATCCTTGCTTTTCCTTCCCTCCAAAAACATTCTTAGATGTTTTGGACACATGAACAGAAATTACTCCAAAATACCTCTAGAGTCTGACAATTTCTCCCACCTCCATTGTCACCACGTAGACCAGGCCACCATCAGCTCTCTCCTGGACCACTGCAATGGCACTCTAACTGGTCTCCCTGCTTCCAATTTTGCATACACACACACACACACACACACACACACACACACACACACAGTCCACCCACAGTGATCTTTCAAAAAAGCAAATCAGATCATGTCTCTCCCCTGCCAAAACCCTCCAATAGTTTCCCAGCTTAATCGGAACAAAATCCAAACCCCTTACCATGGCCCACAGGGCCCTACATGACCTGTCACTTGCCTACCTCCAATCGCCCAGTACACTCCCTTTAGTTTCCTTCAGCCACCCGGCCTTATTTCTTTTCCTCTGATACACTCAGCTGACTCCTGTCTCAAGACCTTTGTACCTGCCCTTCCTCAGCCTGAAATGTTCTTCCCCTAGATTTTTGCAAGACTGACCCCTTCTTATTATCAGATGTCAGCTTACATGCCACTTTCTCCAAAAGTCCTTTCCTGACTATTCTGGGTATGGTAGTGCCCTTCCTGCCTGCAGATGCTCTATCATACCACTTGTTTCTATATGATCTAGTGCTGGTAACTATTTGAAACGATCTTGTTTACACATCGTCTTTCTTGTTCATTGCCTCTGTCTTCACTTGAATGTAAGCTCTGAGTAGACAAGCGCTTTCTGTCTGCTCCCTGTTTCCCCAGTGCCTTAGTAAAGTTTCACTAAGTGAATGGATGTGGATGCGGATCAGTGGTTCATTTGGGCAGGAGTGAGTGGTGGTCGGATGCGTGGAGTGGGTGGCAAAAGATGAAGCCTGAAAGACAGCCTGAGGTCAAAACATGGAAGGTCCTGAAGGTCAAGGTGGGAAATTTGAGCTTTACAGCGAGGCCCATGGGAAGCCATGGAAGATGGTTGAGCTTAAGAGGAGTATTATCAGCTGACCCGGAGGAAGAGTCATCTAGTGCCACGTGCCGTATGGATTGGTGGGCGAAGCGAACGTAGGGTCTGGTTTAAGAGTCCATCAACCACTATGTGCCCCACCTTCGCACTCGCTACCCTCTAAGCCTTCCTCCGCGTACCTGGTCCACTCAACTCCCTCACTCTTCTGGGACCACGCAAGAGCCCTGACTGCCGTTCCCCGCCACCGGCCGCTGGGTGGCGCTGTGGCTCCTCCTACCCGGGCAGGAGGCGCCAGGGAGGCGGAGGCGCAACAGCCGAACCGGGCCTTGGCGCGGGGGTCCGTCGGCGCCTGCCCCGTGGGCTCTTCCTAGTCCGCCTCGTTCTCCCTCCTCCGCGCTGCCCCGCGTCCAGGCCCTTCCCGTCCCCGCCCCCACCCCAGCCAGTGGGACCCGCTTTCCTCCCCCTGTGGCTCTCCTTGGCTTTCCGACCCGCCAGGCCAAAGTGAGGTCGGGCGGAGCGCAGGGGCGGGTGGGGTCCAGGGGCGCCCTCCCTTTTCAGCCCATTCAGGCCTCAGGCCTCCCTGGACCCCAGGGACGAGAGAGAGCTCCCGCGGCCGCCGCCCTGAGCCGCTCGGCCACCCGGTGCAGCCAGGCCCGAGCTAAAGGGATGTCAGGGACTCAGGGATAGCCTTTTGGTGAGAAGGGGCCCCAGCCATGAAGGGGCCAATTCCCCTTTTGTGTTAACAGCTCTGCTTTTCCTCTCGGCCCCTGGAGCAAACAAGAAGCCAGTCATCTGGGACTCCTCCTTTGGTCGCTTGTACTCCACTGCTGTTAGCCCAGGTATCTGATATCTCTATGCGCATTCTATATCCTAAACTGATCCCTCCATCCTCACTGCTGTTGCCTGCCCAGTTCCTCATTACCTCCCAACAGGCCTCCCTGCCTCCAGCCTCCTGCCCTTGCAGCCCAGACTTCCTTGCACAGGACCAGGAGCCTCCTGGACCACCGGCCTGACATCTTGCCCCTGTAATGGCTCCCATTGTTTGGAAAAATGGGAAGCTGGCATTCAAGACCCTCCACTGACCTCACTATTTTAGCCTCTCCTCAACTTACATTTAGAGTAAAAGGCCTACCGCTGGTCGGGTGCCCCGAGTAGAAGAGGAGCTGGAAGGGGAAGTGAACACAGTGGGAGGCTCTGTGGGACTCTGTACAGGGCTCCATAGGCATCTGTTTGAACAGTGTTAACTCATGATCACACTGTCACAGCTGGAGGTATGCAGAGAACACAGCACCTGCCTCCCCTAGAACATGGGAGCATATCCATGTTTATTCCTTTGCCTCCTCCCTTTGTCTCCCCTGTCCCCTGGATCTGTTTTGCTCTCCTGCCAACTCCCTGTCCCCTTTCCCATCCACGTTGCCCACGCCTTTATGCCCCTCCTGCTGGTCCATGAGGCTTTTACTCATCAAAGGCACACCATCCTTTCACAAAGTGGTTGATGACATGCATGACCAGGTTTCTCTGTGATGCTGAGTCTCACTTTCAGCAGTTTTTTCTTGAGTAACAATATTCACAGATGCTAAGACTATAGGTAGCTAGACTCCTATACTGAATTTAGCCTTGTTGAACCCAGCACATAAACATGGAAATTAACATGGAAAAGCATACAAGTGAACAGGAAAATTGGCAAAGGCAGATGTATTGGCAAATAAAGCACTGATGGTTAATTTCAGGCTGCTTGCGCCCTTGAAATCCGTGCCCAGAGTTAGATATGGCTCATTCATGGTCTTAGGAGTGGCCTGATAGAAGAAAGAACTTGGGATCAAAAACATAACCCTGAGAAGGGTGGGATAAGAGGAGACAGCTCATCTTCCCTGACTCCATCTCAGGGTAGCTTCCCCGGGGAAATGACAGCTTCCTGTCCCCCAAACAAGCTCTACTGCTAAGAATATCCTCTTCCATTTGCTATGCACATGTACACACAGTGTCTGGTGCTCCTCACCATAACCCTGTGCAATAGGGACTATCAGTTTGAGTTTACAGATGAAGAAACTGAGGCTCAGAGAGGCTAAAAGCCCCACCTTCGCCCCCCCCACCAAAAAAAACAGAGAAAGAAAACCATAAATAAAACGCAGAGCAAAAGGCCAGGACTAGAAGCCGAGATTCCAACTCCAAGAGCAGTGCCAGCACCCTCTCACCCACAGTTTGGTGACCTGTTTAGGACCCAAAGGTAAACCAACTGGCCCAGGCCCTGTACCATCACTCTGTTCTCAAGAGCAGTTGAAAACACAGGTAGCGTTAGTGAAACAGAGGAAAGGGCTTTCACCTGGATCCTGGGCTGTGCTGACACCCTGCCTGGGTCTGAATGATGGCAGGGCAACTCAGTCAATATTGAGGTTTGCAGGATCAACAGAGCAAGAGCCAGCTTCTTGCCAGGTAGCCTCTAAAGCTGAGGTCTCCAACCGGAGGCTTCCAAAAGCATTTTGTCTGGCTTGGCAGTGTTGGTCTGTGCAGTGCTTAAATTTGACTTCAGTTTCCTCGATAAGAGGTTTAATAAGAGTGTTAAACAAAAGTTCAGTAAGAGTATAGTCATTAAGAGCATGGCCCGGGTTTGCATCCTGACTGTGCCACTTGTTCTGTGTGACTCTGGGAAGGTTACTTAAACTCTCTGTGCCTCACTTTGCTCATCTGTGAAATGGAGCTACACAATAGTCCTCTACCTCGTAGAGTTACAGCGAATATTGAGTTAGGATGTCTAAAGCACCTAGAACAGTGCCTGACATGTAGTAAGTGCTATAGACATGCTTGCTATTACTATTTTTATTGTATATAGATTAGGGAGAGTTCACATAAAATCCAGATTTCTATCTTCTTAAAAATTCAGCAGTTCTGACATTACTGGACCCCCGTTGCCTGCTGGAACAGGATCTTCCCTCTTCAGATGGAGTGCACCATTGCTTAGTAAACTACTTGGAGAAGTCACTACCACACCACAGTCATCCACGTCCAAGTGTAATTAAGTCAGTTTCACTCTGCTCCTTCCTGCCCAGGCCACCTGGTCTACTCTGGTCTGCTTGGCTTTACTAGACCTCTACGAAGTCCAGGTTTGGGCTGCCTCCTTGGCACCTAGAGGTGAAGCCTTCTGGGGATTTCGGCTGAAGTGAAAAGGGGTTGGCAAGAGAAATGCACCAGAAGACCAGGACTTAAACCCTCCTTCTCCGAAAGCGTTTCTCCCAGTCATCTGGGAGGGAGCAGAGCGCCTACATCTGAGTAGGGCACCCTCCTTACCAAGGCCCCCTTCCTTTACCTGACCAAAGGTCCCCAATTTGATCCAACAGACTTCTTTCTTTTTCCTTTTTGTTTTTTAAAAGTCTGTGTGAAGCCCTGGACTGGTGTAAAGGTCCTGAGGTACAGGGAAAGCAAAGTAAAGGAGACAGAGCACCTGCCTTCTAGAGACTCACAGTATAGATTCTGAAAAAGTCTGAGTTGGAAAGAATCTGGAGAGATAACTGAATCTGGAGAGATAACTGGAGAGAATCTGGAGAGATAACTGAGGTGATGGCTTTTGCCCAGAGTTCTGTGGAGGCCTCGGGCTTTAGAGATGAGCTTCGGATGTTCTGCAAACATTGGATGTGTTGGTAGCTATCAGACAGCAACCAAGAGCCATAACCCTTCATTTCAAATCACTAATTTGATCAAAATCGCCCCATAATTCTGCTTGATTTACTTTCTACTAAGGCAAATGAGATAAATTTGAACTCAGTAAACACATTTCTATTCACAGAGCACTGCTTTGATCTGTTTTATTTAGTACGGTTCTGTTAAGATTTCATGAAAAGAGGGAGGGTTCAGCTGCCTTAGAAGGGTCTCCTTGTTTGGCAGAAAAGGAAACAGACCAAGAGTAAGGAAAAGACTTACCTAAGGTCACACAGCCTGGCAGGAGCAGAGTCTGGTCCAGAAGCAGGGGCCCCTGTCAACCAGTACTAGGCCATGCCCACTATACCTCTTAAGTATTGAATACAAAATCTGATTTAAGAATTGAGTTGGATTAAGAGCATCCTTCCCTATGGGATCTTAACATGGCTAGAACAGATCCTGGCTCCAGGATACTTTGGAGCTCAACCAGCCTAGCAAACCACCATCTTCTCCACCATATGACTTTCTTATGGGGCCTGAGTGTTCAACGGGCCCCAGGTCTAGGCTTCTTTCTGTCAGAGGCATCACCCTCCTGCTTGCTCTGTTTTCTGGGGCAGCCTGAGAGTCCCTCAAGCCAGAGCCTGGGCTAGGAAAGCTGAAATTTATTACTTGCTCAACATGGCTTGACTCCCAAAGGCTGGATCTGAGCTCTGAGCTTTTTGCCTACCCTTCCTGGGGACTCGCAGCCCTTGTCTTTTTCCTACTCGTTCCACCCCCTTCCTCCCAGGTGTTGGACCCCTTCAATGCTCACTTGCTGGCAGACATTCCTGTGGGCCCTCCCCCTTAGTCACCACTCCCCCTGAAACCACTACTGCTGCCTCAGACCTCCTGCCTTTTATCTTGCCCCAGAAGCTGAGCCCTCTGGTCCCTTAATTGTTCAGGTTGCTCTTTTCTGAACTCACTCCAATTGAGCTCCATAAATTGAAGGTAATTGGACTGTCTCGCTCAGGTTATGAGCCCCTGGGGCGGTGTCTTCTGGGTCTGGTACAGCCATGCCCAGAAAGGGTGGGGGCCGAGGGGAGGGGCACAGAGGAGACCAGCCTAGGGGTCTGGCTCAGACCCCTGAGGAGAAAGCAGAGGGTCACAGTGCAGACATTCCTCCACCCGCTAAGCTTTGCAGCCTCAATCCCCGCTGCCTGCCCTAGTCCTCCCAGGCCAGTGACTGTGTGATGGGCCAACCCTTCTCCACCAACGATGTTGGCAGCAGTTGTCTGGTATATAAAATGGTTTTTCAAACACTGTCCAAGAAGTTCTAAAACTCTGGATAAAAGACCCTCCTTGGGGGACACCTGAGTGAGTCACCAGTGAAGAGCTAGAAGCTTATAGGAGGAAACTCAGACTGAGAATTCTGGGCAAATTGTCCCTCGGTGGACATGCTCCATTCCATACAATAACACCTCCCCAGGGAAGTTGATGCTGCCGCCTATCTCGGAAGGTTGACTTGGCCACATCCAAGGTATCCAGGGAGATGGGGGTCATTGTTGCTCTAAGAGGTGGTCACAGCAAGGATTGAGGCGCTAAAACAGTAATGTTTTGCTCCACACTCATGACTCCCTCTCTGCCCGCCATCTCATGATGTCACACTGTCGTGGTACTGCAGTGGGCCAGGACACATCCTGGAGCAGCCCTTTGGCCATTCTCCCCTCGACATGGGAGGTGCTCACTCCCCACCACCACCAAGGTCATGCTCCACTGGCTCATCCCCTTGTGCTTCCCACTATGTCAAAAACTTCCCATCATGTCCATCAATACTCCTGAAGGCAGGAGAACCCACATCATACCCTCAGAGCCTGGCACAAAGTAAATGTCTGTTGAATAAATGAATGTGAATGAGTTAATGAATGTAGTAATTATGGTCTGAATTCTTCCATGCTTTACACCTCGACAGAATCTACCTCCTTCCTTCCCTTGAATGTCTAACATCATAGCATTCCCTCACAGGAAGTGACAAGGGGACATATATTGTCTGTCCTCTTGCCTCCAGTTGGGACTGTATCCAAATGCTCTGAAGTAGAGGGTTTTTTAGGACTTCCAAGGCTGAAAGGGAAGCAGCTGGGCTGTAGTTGAAAGAGCACTCAAACTCGGAATCAGAAGTCCTGTGGTGAGATCTGTTCTTGCACTCACTAGCTAGAACCTAAATTGCAAGAGAGGAAATGAGGCTGGAAAGTAGGAATAGGCTTTGTATATCACTTTGGAGAGAATTTGGACCTCCATTCATTCAACAAAACTTTACTGAATATCTAATCGCTCTGGCTGCTGGGTGAAGCAATCACTGAGGACCAAGGCTATAGACAAAGGGACAAGTTAGGAAGCTGTATCACTAGTTATGGCGAGATATAAAGACCTGAATGAAGACGGTAGCAGCGGAGAGCAGTAGACACATTGGACAGCTATTTAGGAAGTAGAATCGATAGGACTTGATGTTTAATTGGATGTGAGCATTGAGGGAGAGAGGACAGTCTAGATAGCTACACCAGGGTTTCTGTTGTGAGAGATTTAATGGATAATACCGTCACCAATAAAGGTGAGAAACAATGGGCTCTGGTTTCATAGTTTGATGGAAGAGGATTCAGGAAAGTAAAGAGCTTGTTTGGGACATATAAAATACTAGGAGGAGGGAGAAGCGAGATCCAGTAGACAATTGGATATATAGGTCTAGAGCTCAGCCAAGGGGCTTGACTGGACTGAGAGTTTGAGGACTCCTTGGTATGAAGCTAGCTAGGGAGAAGGTATAGAGAGAGGCAATGAGAATTAAGGACAGGACCTTCAAATCTGCCAAATTTTAAAATACATATAAAAGACTATGGATGGGGGGATAAATTAGGAGTTTGGGATTAACAGATACACACTATTATGTATAAAATAGATAAACAA
Source organism: Stenella coeruleoalba (assembly GCF_951394435.1). Taxonomy (NCBI): domain Eukaryota; kingdom Metazoa; phylum Chordata; class Mammalia; order Artiodactyla; family Delphinidae; genus Stenella; species Stenella coeruleoalba. The sequence continues at coordinate 53,816,886 of NC_137152.1, forward strand.
CAAGTACTTATAACACAGGGAACTATATTCAATGTCTTATAATAACCTATAATAGAAGAGAATCTGAAAAAGAATATATATATATATACACACACACACACACACACACACATATATATAGAACTGAATCACTTTGCTGTACACCTGAAACTAGCATAACATTGTAAATCAACTATACTTCAATTAAAATAGAATATGGATGATGCAGCAATGAAGACTGAGAAGAAGCAGTTAGTCAGTGAGGTAGGAGGTGAGCCATGGTAGGGGAGAATCATGAGACCCAAGGTAGGTTTTCAAAAGGCAGAAGTAGTTAACACAGATGGTATAGAGAAGAGTTCCAATCAAAGAAAGATTGCAAATGTCCCTGTGGCTTCTGCCCTGACTGTTGCCCATGCAGTTAGCATAGTAGCAGAAGCCTGGTAGCTGTGGTTTGAGAAGTAACTGAGAGGTGAGGAAATGGAGACCGTGAATTAGACCGCTCTTTCAAGAAGCTTAGCTGAGACCAAACACATGAAGGTAGTAGCTGAAGGAAAATACAAGCTCAAGAGAGAGTTTTTAGAAGATGAGAGAGATGGGGTGTGTGTGTGTGTGTGTGTGTGTGTGTGTGTGTGTGTGTGTGTGTGTGTAGTCTCAAGGGAAGAAGCCAGCAGAGATTGAAGAGTCAATAAAGAAGGAGGCATGATGATTGGATCCAGAACACGGAAAGAAGAATTAGCCTTGTTCAGGAAAAGGAACACTCCTCTGAGAGCAAAAGGAAAGAGAAAAGGACACCAGGAGATGCACAAAAGCTTGTAGTTCTGGAAGGGGAGCTCATACCTATGGCCTCTATTCAAAAAAGGGACAAAGGTTTAGAATTGTGGCCAAGGGAAATGGGAGAGAGAGTTGAATAGAAATCAAAGGATCAACAGTGTTCAGAAAACAACTAAAATTAGAACTCACACATTTGTAGTGGTACCCATTTGACTGGCATCCAATTCTTCTCCAGAAGTTCTGGCAGAAGAACAGATGAGGCAGATTTTCCAGTTGAATCAGGGTTTGGGATTTGTAAGGTAAGTGTAATAGATAGGCAAGAGAGCTTGGGTAGGGCTTCCCTGGTGGCGCAGTGGTTGGGAATCCGCCTGCCAATGCAGGGGACACGGGTTCAAGCCCTGGTCTGGGAAGATCCCACATGCTGCGGAGCAGCTAAGCCCATACGCCACAACTACTGAGCCTGTGCTCTAGAGCCCGTGTGCCACAGCTACTGAAGCCCATGTGCCTAGAGCCCGTGCTCCGCAACAAGAGAGGCCATCGCAGTGAGAAGCCCGTGCACTGCAACGAAGAGTAGCCCCTGCTCACCGCAACTAGAGAAAGCCCGTGCACAGCAACAAAAGATCCAACACAGCCTAAATAAATAAATAAATAATAAAATAAATAAATTTTTTTAAAAAAAGAGAGCTTGGGTAGTGAAGTTATACTGGTGAGAATGATCAGTCATGGAAGCCAGTATGTGTAGGGAAAGAAGCAAGGATGGGGGACTGCTAATAAACTAGGAGAATGGTGGGTTTAAGGGTCAGAAGTTGTAATGAGATGGGAGAGGTATGGGAGTAGGGAAGTGTGAGAGCTGCAAGATTGTAGTGGGACACTTGGGATGACAGAATTCAGAGGTAGTGAGATTCCAGGTGATGCCAAGGTCAGGATATGACCATGAAATTGCTTTCTGAACTGTAGTGGAAATGAAAGTCATTAGAATTGAGGATATCAAGGATCTGTGAGGCCAGAGCAGTAGTCCTCAATCCTGGCTTGCAACGGAAATCTTAATCTTCACTGCAATCCTGGCACACTAGAATCACCTGGGGGCTAAAAAAAAAAAAAACTGTGCTAAAGCCACATCCACAGACATTCAGATTCAATTGGTTTGGGTTGGTCCCAGGCATCAGTATTTTTTAAGTTTTCCAAGTGAATGCAAGTTGAGAACCACTGGGCTACATAAACAGGTAGAATCATCTACATGGATTTTGAAATCAGCCAGTGTGACAACAGGAGTTGGAATGAGGAAGGAATATATAAACCAGAGAGAATCAAAACACTCTAAGAATGTGGGAGACTGGATAACAGCGATGGTAGAGGGAGGAGGATAGAGGGTGATAATATCAGATGGAAAGAGTATTGAAGGAGGAAGAGGCTTTACGCAATAGTGGGGGCCAGTGGTCAGGAAGCAGCTGCAGGGATTTAGGTGATGCTGACCCTACTTGGAGGCAATGTGCTGGTGGGATGTGGGAGGAGGAGCTGAGTTGTAGACAAAGCACTGTGCCCACAAAGAGCCTGGTTTCAGGAGTTAGTGCAGGAGGTACAGGGTGCACTCTGAGAAGAGGTTGAGCGTGTAGGGGAGTTTGCTTACCTTAGAGTGACATTTGCAGAGCCCACATTGGAATCAGAGTTGACACACTGCTCAGCTCCAGGGATGCCATTCACATTGAGAATGATGGGCTTGGTAAGGAAGAAAGTCCAGAGCAGTATGGGAGAGAATAAAAGAATGTGACCAGATGAGACTTCTGTGATCCTTCTCACTCTTCTTGCTTTAAGTTTTGCTTTGTTTGTTTGTTTGTTTGTTTTTGGCTTCATGAAGGACTAATAAACAAACAGGCTTTGGATCCCACTCATTTCAGGTGGGTCTCTTCTAATGGCCTTCCCCTTACATTTCTCAATGCATCTTTTTTCTTGAATTTTTCTCAACCTTCTTGGCCACTTACTCCTTACAATTTCCTGGTGGGCCCCAGCTTGAAAGAACACCATTGTGACCTGATTTCACCACATCGCCTTGCATTCAAAGGTCAGAGAGTCAACCTAGTCCCTCTACAGTAGTGGCTGGTCTGCAGTTTCAGAGAGGCTGTTGAGTCTTTTACCACAAGGCTCCCATTGGGCATTCCCTTCTTCAGACCTGATTCTTTCAGGCAGAAGAGATGTGGTAGATGTCTCCAAGAGAAGGGCAGAGGGACAAAAGGAGTCCCATGGCTAAAAGAAGTCACAGCTAAAAGAAGTTTCACCTTTGGGCCCCAAACACTGACAATTATCTGACTAGAACGCTTATTAGCTGAATAGAGCAGAGACAGAATACTGACTCTGGTAAAAGTTAGACGCAAGAGGGAAGAGATATGGGAACATATGTATATGTATAACTGATTCACTTTGTTATAAAGCAGAAACTAACACACCATTGTAAAGCAATTATACTCCAATAAAGATGTAAAAAAAAAAAGAAAATAGATTGCAAGAGAGTGGGCATTTCCTATGTTAATTGGACCTAGGAAAAGCTTCTGCTCTGAGTTGGCTAATCCGAGCTCTATTTTCAAAGAAAAGGTTCATGTAATAGTGCCCTTCTCCCATCCCATGCTTCGCCTCACCGTCATAGCTGTTTAGTGCAGAGTGAAAGCACCCAGCATTAACTCTGGGAAGGAACAGCCAAATCATATTTTTCTTGGGTCCTGGCATCACACATGCACCCTTACCTACCTTCAGCTCCCTCTAGAACTTTTCAAACCAGCCAAACCTCACCTAGACAAGACACTAAGGCTAGGTCTTTCTCAAACCCAGGGGGAGAAAAAAATCAGTGTGAATGGATGTTCCTAGCATGCGATAGACAGATTTGTAGGATGACTCCTCCCCGCTAGTGATCCATGTAATCCCCTCCCCTTGAGTGTAAGTGGGACTATATTTTAAAAAGGATGTTCCAGATGTTATTAAGGTCCATAATCAGTTGACTTTGAGTTAATCAAAAGGAAGATGATTCTGAGTGCTGACTGAATCAGGTGAGCCCTTAAAGGAGACAAGAAGTGTTTTCAACAAACAATGCTGCTGCATTTGGATATCCATAGCCCCCCCAAAAATTAAACTTGATGTAAACTTTGTACCTTACATAAAAATTTACTCAAAGTGGATCATAGATATAAATATAAAATGTAAAACTATAAAACGTTTAGAAGAAAACATAGGAGAAAATCTTTGGGACCTAGGAATTGGTGAAGTGTTTTTAGATTTGACATGAAAAGCCTGATCCATAAAAGAAAAAAAATAATAAAATTGATGTCATCAAAATTAAAAACTTTTGCTCTGTTAAAGATCTTGTTAAGAAAAAGAAAAGAAAGCTACAGACTGGGAGAAAATCTTTGCAACCATGTATCTGATAAAGGACAGGTATCTAGAATGTATAAAGAACTCTCAAAACTCAATGGTAAAAAACCATCCAATCAGAAAATAAGCAAAAGGTATGAAGAGATATTTCCATGAAGAGAATATGCAGATAGTAAATAAGCACATGAAAAAACGTTCAACATCAGTAGCCATTAGGGAATTGCTAATTAAAGCCACCTATCCAAAAGGCTAAAATAAACAACAACAACAACAACTTTTTAAAAAGTGACAACACCAAATGCTGGTGAAGAGGTGAGAAACTGGATCACTCATATACTGCTGGTATTGATAGAAATGTAAGATAATGTAGTCACTTTCGAAAAGAGTATGGTAGTTTGTTTAAAAACTATACATATGCTTACCAAGTAACCCAGCAATTGTACTCTTATATTTATTCCAAGAAAATGAAAACCTATGTTGACACAAAAATCTGCACATAATTGTTCATAACAGCTTCATTTGTAATAGCCAGAACTGAAAACAACCAAGATGTCCCTCACAGGTGAGTGGTTAAACAAACTGTGGTACATCCAGACCATGGAATACTACTCAGCAATAAAAAGGGACAAACAATAGATACATGCAAAAGCTTAGATGGATCATAAGGGTATTATGCTGAGTGAAAAAAAAGCCAGTCTCAAAAGGTCACATACTGTTTGTTGTATAACATTCTCAAAATGACAAAATTATAGTTGGGGAGCAGATTAATAGTTACCAGGAGTTAGAGATGGTGGGAGGGAAAGGGGTGGGCGTGACCATAAAGGAATAGTAAGAGGGAGACTTTTGAAGTGATAAAATAGTGCTGAATCTTGACTGCAATGGTGTTTACACAAATTTGTACATGCGATAAAATGGCGTAGAACTATATGCATACGTCACACCAATGTCAGTTGCCTGGATTGGACATTGTACTATAATTATTTAAGCTGTAACCACTGAGGAACACTGGATAAGGATACATGGGACTTCTCTGTACTATATTTACAACTTCCTGCAATTTTATAACTATTTCCAAGTAAACAGTTAAAAATGAGAGAGGGAGAGACAGAGACAGAGAGGGCCAAGCAGATGCTCTTTTTTGGCCTTGTAGAAGTAAAACACCGTGTTATGAACTGCCTATGAAAAGGGCCATGTAGTAAGGACCCGAGGGTGGCCTCTAGGAGCTGAGAGTAATCCCCAGCCAACAGCCAGCAAGAAAATGGAGACTTAAGTCCTACAATCACAAGGAACTAAATTCTGCCAACAACTAGTGAGCTTGGTAGAGAACTCCAAGCTTTAGAGGAGATTGCAGCCTTGTGGACACCTTGATTTCAACCTAGTGAAACCCTGAGCAGATGACTCAGCTAAGCTTTGCCCAGATTTCTGATGCATAGAAGCCATGAGATAATAAATTTGTTGTTGTTTTAAGCCACTAAGTTTGTGGTAATTTGTTACCCAGCAAAAGATAACTAAGGTAGAGCCCCGAGGGTGAGATGCCATTGAACAACTGGGAGCTTTTCTTCTAGGGGCCACAGTTGAGACTTATACACTCTGACAAAAGAGATCAGCAACATCAGTGGGGAGGGGCCAATCTTGGGGTTGAAACAGATGCTCATGGTCTTTCCCAAAAAATGTGGTTTTTCAGTTTAGAGTCTTGAACTGCCTCCAAACCAATCCAGCTCTGCTGGCTGCTTGACCCTGCAGTCTGCTGTCACATCCCAAATATGCTGTTTGCAGTCACAAATGAATTGCACATTGATGGTACCATGCACTTGCCCTGCTTCTTGCTGCAGATTTTCAGCTGGAGCTAATTCCTCTTGCAGCCTTCCTGGCCCTGCCCGGGGAGGTGGCCTCGCACCCAGGGCCCCAGCTGCATGAACAGCCCTATCTAGTTCACAGGCAGCTGCATCAAGCCAACCTGAGGCTCAGAAACTGGCTCCTTCCCCCTTCCTTCTTGGCCCCAGAGCCAGGGCCGGGAAGACACCAAGGCTGGCTCTCAGTGTATACCAGAAAGGTCAAAGACATAGAGTGGGATTGCACAAGTGGGCTGGGAGCTTTATTTCGATCTTGCCACTGAATATCACGGTCACTGTCTCACTCTACTCAGGCTACCATAAAAGAATACCACAGACTGAGTGGCTTAAACAACAGATATTTATTTTCTCACAGTTCTGGAAGCTGGGAAGTCCAAGATCAAGGTGCCAGCAGATTTGGTTCCTGGAAAGGGCTCTCTTTCTGGCTTGCAGACAGCTGCCCTTCTCACTATGGCCTCACATGGAAGAGAGAGGGGTGGGAGGGAGAAAGGAAAGAAAGAGTTCTGGGGTCATCTCCTCTTCTTATAAGGACACCAGCCTGTGTGATCAGGGCCCCACCCTTATGACCTCATTTAACCTTTATTACCTCTACACAGGCTCTACCTCCAAATACAGTTGCATTTGTGGTTAAGCCTTCAACATATGAATTTCGGGGAGACACAACATTCAGTCCTTAACAGTCACCTTCTGCTGTGCTTCCAGCATGCACAAATACTGTTCCACTACAGGTGGGCAAGGTGGGAGAGGAGTGGGGGCAAGAGCCATCTGATCATGCCCTCATAGGTTTGACCAATCTCACTTCAAGTATTGGAAGGTGGTATGTATAGTGGAAAGAGCATGGACTTTGGTGTCAGGCACGTGTTTCCTCTTACTGGTTGTGAGACTTTGGGAGAATCATTTAAACACACTGAGCCTGTTTCCTCATCTGTCAAATGGAGTCTGTAATGTATATTTCTCATGGGTGTTGTGAGGGTTAAATGAAATAATGCATGTAAAAGCACCTATCAGCACCTAGCACATAGTGAGTGGGCATTCAATAAATATTAGTGCCCTTCCTCACTGGATCTCTCAGCCCATTCCCCACACCATCCACTTTCACCAGGTCCAATGCATGTTCTGACTACTACACACACTGATCTGTTTGCTCTGGGTAGAAGACAGCAATACTCAACATCCCTGAACTGGAGGCTGTGGTAGGTGGAATTTCTAAGAATGGCCCCCAGGATTTCATGTCCTCATTCTCAGAACCTGTAAGTGTGATAAGATATTACTCCCATGCTTGTGTTATGTTATATAGCCTAGTTGACCTTAAAAAATGGGAGATTGAGTGGAAGATCATTCAGCCTTAAAAAGGAAGGAAATTCTGATACATGCTACAACATGGATAAATCTTGAAGACATTATGCTACGTGAAATAAGCCAGTCACACACGAAAAAGTATTGCATAATTTCATTTATATGAGGTACCTAGAATAGTCAAATTCATAGAGAAAGAAAGTAGAATAGTGGTTTCCAGGGGCTGGAGGAGGAAGGAATGGATTATTGTTTAATTGATATAGAGTTTCAGTTTGGGGTTTTGCAGATGATTAGTGGTGATGGGTGCACAACAATACAAATGTACTCAATGATACTGAGTTGTACACTTAAAATGGTTAAAATGGTATATTTTATGTTACGTATATTTTACCATAATAAAAAAGAGTTTTTTCTAGATGTGCCTAATTTAATCACAGGAACCCTTAAAAGCAGAGAACTTTCTCCAGCTGGTGGCCGAAGAGAAGGCAGAAGGAGAAGTCAGAGTTGACACATTGTTGCTCGTTTGAAGACAGAGGGGGCACATGAGAAGAAATGCTAGTAACCTCTGTCAGAGCAGTGAGGGCCCCCAACTGACAGCCAGCAAGGAAACAGGGCCTACAGCCGCAAAGAAGTGGATTCTGCCAAAAACCTAAATCAACGTGGAAATGGATTCTTACTCAAGCTTCCAGATAAGAGCCTAAGTGAACTGAAAACTTGATCGTCTTATGAGACTCTGAGCAGAGAACCCAGTAGAACCCATCCTAACTTCTGACCTACAGAACTGTGAGCTAATAAATAGGTATTGTTTTAGTCTGCTTGGGGTTTTAGTCCTATGAGGAAGCACCATCCCATGCCCTAGAAGTTTGTTGCTATAAGCTTTATTCTTTTAGATACGTATGCACGCATTTTCCCAGCTATTTGTTAAGTGCCTCCTATGTGCCAGACACCTAGGCCTTGAGGATGAAGGAACAGCACAGATAGAGCTATGGAACTTACAGCCTAGCCCAAGGGCAGTATGCCCTCCCTCTGGCCAAATGGAGGCATGCTTTCTGATCTGTTATCAAAATCCCCTTGGGCCCTCCTTGGGCACCTGAAGACTTGGTGCCATTCCCTAGTGGTTGTGATGGGAGTGGCAGAAAGGTCCAGGCTGGGAAAGTCTCTCTGAGGCTCAGAGCCTGCACACTGCAGTTCTGTACCATAGCATGTCAACATCCCTTAAGTAAGCTTGTGGAGGCTGGACAGGGGTCTCAGCATCCTGGGACAGACTGAGGCCCAAACTGAAATTGCCTGGGCTTCTGAAAGAGTAAGCGTAGGGAGAGGAGGTAAAGTGAGCGTTCCCTGGGGCCATTTTCAAGGCTCACGGTGGATATTTGGAAAGGAGACCCAGAGAGGGAGGCGCATAGTGGGAAATGTGCTTGAGGGCGATTGGGAAAGTGGCTGGGAGCAGGGAAAGACTGGCAAGAGATAGCAGAAGTGCACACAAGCGAGATGAGCAGGAGTCCAAGCTTGAGAAGACAAAAAAGTTGGAGTGGGATCCCGAGAGGAGAAGGCAGGGAGAAAGGGGGCAACAGTGGAGAGAGGCCCGGGCCTGGCCAAGCTCAGGGCTTCCCTCAGCAACTGAGAAGCTGGGTGGGGCCTATGCTTTTGGAGACCCAATCCCTCTTCCATGCCCTCCTGGGCAAAGCAGGGTCCTAAGCTTTGGGAGAAGTGCCGGGGAGTGGGGCTGGGGACAGCTCAACTCTCCAACCCCTTTAGCAGCCCTTACTGACTCACTGGTAATCTGTTTATGTGTTTATTTGCAAGATTGGTTTCTGCTTCAGTGAGGCGAAGCTTGGCTCCCTGCCGTCAGGCCCCCAGTTCTGACTTAAACTCCTCTACAGGGCAAGCTGCCTGCTCCCTGGCCCATTTGGCTGACTTTCCCCTGCCCTCTCTGTTCCTTTGGCCCCTGACTTGTGGACAAGGAAATTCTGGAGTGTTGGTCCTCTGGGACAGGCCAGGGCTCTGGTTCCCTACAGACCCAGACATCTGGGGTGGGGGTGGGGCAGGTCTGGGCAGAAACTCAGGCTGCGTAGGAACCCTGAGAACATCGAACTGAAATCCTGCCCAGGGAAATCTGCAGTTGTCCAACAAGAGCTTCACTTTAATACATGTGGTAATTTTTTTTGTTGTGCTTCTTCAGACTGCAACAGCTGCAGCGGGAGAGGCCCTCAAGGGGGGCAATGAGGCTGGAGCCGGGTGGCAGGGTGGGGAGAAGGTAAAGGCTGGGTTGCCACCAAAGGCCAGAGCCTAATGTAGGGAAAAGAGAGAGGTACAGGCAGTTGGCATATAAGAGAATAAATCCTCAGGAATGCAGAACTGTGTCTGGAGGGAGAGAGGAAGGGGAGGTGCAATGGCAGCCAAGGGGTGGGGTGAAGGCCTGATTAGGGTGGGACATGGTGTGGATGATGGAGGTGGGGCAGAGGAGGGAGGGCAGGAGAGAATCACCCTTTTACTGTTTATGAAGATGGTCTATTACCATAACTCAGCATGTGAAGTATTTTTCTACTGCAAAACTGGAGAGATAAAATTCTGGAAGGTCATTCCCAAGGATAGGAGAGGGGCACCTGAATGAATCATCAGAGAAACCCTGGGGAAGTAGGTGGAGATTATAACCTGAACTGGGAAAGGCCTGATGATTCATTGGGCTCGAGACCTGCCAATCCTCTCTCCTCTGCCAACAGACTAAGAACTGGAGGCATTTCTCAGGCGAGACACTGAAACTCAGTGAGTGCTGTAATAGGGGGAGGGGAGTGAGTTTTGAAATAAGAAGAGACAGAGAGTCTTCTACTGACCTTTGAAGGGGCCTGACCTGAGTCATAGGACTAGAAAGGACCTCGTGATCATCTGATCCAACCTCTTAATTTTACACTTACAGAACTGGAGCTCAGAGAAAGAAAGTGATGTGGCCAAGGTCACAAAGTTGTGTTAGTGAACTGGGCAGATGGACGGGCTTCAGAAAGAAGCCACATAGGCCCCTAGAGAGAACAGCCCCAGGTGTTAGCCTAGATAAGGTCTGCAAATACTTGGTGCCACTTAACCACTGCAAATACAGCTGGCCCTCCATGTTGGCAGATACTGCATCTGAGGATTCAACCAACCATAGATTGAAAATATATATTTTTAATTTTTCAGAAAGTTCCAAAAGGCAAAACTTGAATTTGCCTTGCTCTGGCAACTATTTCCATAGCATTTACATTGTATTTACAACTATTTTCATAGTATTTATATTGTATTAGGTATTATAAGTAATCTAGAGATGATTTAAAGTATATGGGAGGATGTGCATAGGTTATATGCAAATACTATGCCATTTTATATAAGAAACTTGAGCATCCACGGATTTTGCTATTCATGGGGGTCCTGAAACCAATTCCTCATGGATACAGAGGGACGATTGTATATAGTGCCTTATACCCATTCCTGTGCCTATGGTGGACATTACTAATTGGTCACTGCACCCCAACTTCAGTGCTGACTCAACCTCAAAATCCATCTTAAACTGAGCACTCTAGGCAGTATTGACACGGAAATGAAAGCAATTTGTAATTTCAGGCCTAGAATAACAGCTGTGTGTCACAAAAGGGTAGAAGTAGTTCTAATCGGTTAGATGTCATTATCTAGGGCTCTTTGGTTGCAAGCAACAAAAGGAAGAGTTGCCCTCAGAAGGGGAAGAAACCAGGACGTCTCTGTAGACCTAAACAGTATAAGTTTGTGACCCTTCCTCACAAGAGCACTGCCACTCATGAGACTCAGCTCCAATGACTGGCACCCAAGCTTTGTTGCTTTGAGTATCCCATTATCAAACTCCCCAGAGAGTGAAGTTGATTGGACCAACTTGGAACAAATTTTTAAACCCTGGAACAATAAGTGATGGAGGGAAGACAGGGTCATATAGCACAGGGCAGACTTGACTATTAGGCCTGTGAATTGGGGCATGCCCAGAGATGCTTTCAGCTGCAATTAATCGAAAACACATCAGAAGTGACTTAAGCTAGGAGGAAAATTCATTGTTTTACCAATATCATGTCTAGGAATATGGAGTTCTGGGATTGGTTAATTCACCACCAAGGACCCAACATATTTCCATCTGTTAGCAAAAAAAAAAAAGTGAGGAAATAGCTATTGGCTAGACAATCAGCAGTGACTATCACAAGCATGTTGCTGTGAGCCAAATCACCACCCCAAGAGGTGTCTACCCTAGATATGCTTCAGGAAAACCAAAAGGGACCGAGAGAAACAGGACGGGGTGAAGGTAGGCTTTTCAGAGACTAAAGCCATAGAGGTCTCTAAGAGGAGTTACAGAAACCCCTGCAAGGCCCCCTGAAGTGCAAGAAAGGCCTCTTGAGGGCTAGATAAGTGCTTTCTTCATACATGGGACCAGGAACCAGGGTAGTTCTCTCAGGGGCCAGCAGAGCTACTCAGGACAAGTATAAAGTTTCCTAGGACCAGGAGATAATCTGGAAATGTTCCCACCTCACCCCCTGTCCAAAGCTAAATTAACAAAGCAGGTTCTGGGAAGGATGGAGAATCCCATCAGCCCTAATGATGGCACCAACCCAAACTTTCCAGGCAATGAGTCTGAGTAGCGTGGTTGAGACAGGATTGAGGCCAAGACTAGGAATAGGATTGAGTGCCCTATAAACTGTGCCAGCCAAGCCCATCAGTGGAAAGATCTGAGTTCCATTAGGAAAAGGAATGTCTTCTATAAACTCATTTATTTCTAGGGTTCTGGAATTTTTAAAAATTTGTGTGTTCCCCTCAATTTCTTTTTTTTTTCTAGAAAGTTTTGCATATTGATTTTACTTTGCATCTTGTAATTACCTCTGATATCAGTGATTCTTAATATCATGGAACCTCTCCCACAATAAGCATACACCACAAACATTTTGTACATAATTTCACCAAGTTCACGGCCCTCCTGAGAGCCTATTCATGGACTTCATTTTCAAAAGTGGTAATGATTTCCAGAAATTTACTAATTTTCTCAGGTAAATCCTAGAAATGCCACCTTCTCACTATCTTCCACTTATTTTGTGAGCAAATCAATGTTACCAGTTAAAAACTACCTAGAATACCAATGAGCACTAACATATCTGGCTTGAAAATACTTCATTAAACATTTTTGGATGTTGCTTCCTAACTTTTAAGTATAAAAAAGGCATTTCAGGGCTTCCCTGGTGGCGCAGTGGTTGAGAATCCGCCTGCCGATGAAGGGGACATGGGTTCCTGCCCTGGTCCGGGAAGATCCCACATGCCACGGAGCGGCTGGGCCCGTGAGCCATGGCCGCTGAGCCTGCGTGTCTGGAGCTCCGCAACGGGAGAGGCCACAACAGTGAGAGGCCCGCGCACTGCAAAAAAAAAAAAGGCATTTCAATAAAAACAAACATATAATGAAGTCATCTCCCTTTGTGTGAAGCAATATGAATGAACTGTGAATTAAAATTTAACAGCAACGTAGTTCACTGCCAAAACTTTAATTGTCTCAAGAACACAACAAATTCTGAACACACTAAGATCATGTTGCTACTTCAGTATTCTTGGGAATGGTGAGTGATGAGTTAGTCTATGGTTTAGGATCAGTTCCCATGCTTGTTTCTTGAGCTGCTTCTACCTCTGAGAGCTTTTCATCATTTTCCAGTGCTTGCTGAAGTTCGCGGATGGTAGTAAAAAGAACGTGAAACTGTTTTCTTCTCAATTCTAGCTTATCTTCAACACTTTGTTTAACACGTGAAAGATGCTCTAATTCTTTTCCCAGAGCCTCTATTTCCTTTAATGTCTCATGCCTGTCTGGATGACGCTGGATCGCTTTTGCCAATGCATCATATTCTTGGCGATTTTTTCGTATTTGTTTTGCTTGAAGAATTTGCTTTTTGAACTCAGCAATTTTTTCATGTGCTCCAGCAATGTTACCTTCTATTTCTTTGTAAGTTTTTTCATAATTTTCCACTTCTTTGAGATTCATATTATATACCAGCAAAGTTTTGCCCATTGAAAGTTCACATTGGGACAGTGTGCTCAGCATTTGTTGGTACTGGCCGTACCCCTCTTCCTGGGCTCCAGAGTAGCACCATTTAATGAAACTTTTCACTAGCAGATTAATTCTCTCATCATCTCCAGCACCCTCTCCGTCGATTAGGAGACGCTTCCGTATGACTTCGTCGTCGGTCATGGCGTGAGCGGCAGCGGCGACGGCGTGAGCGGCGGCGGCGACGGCGCGAGCGGAGGCGGCGACGGCGCAAGCGGAGGCGGCGGTTGGCGGTGATGGAGGTCAAACTCCCACAATGCAGCTGGGTAAACAGCAATGGCGGAGGAGGCGGAGGCGCACGCGGCGGCGCACGCGGCCGCCCGCTCCGTCGCCTGAGCTGCGTCGCGTCGCGCCGCGCCGCCGCCGCCGTCGTCGCCGCCGCCGCCGCCGCCGCCGCCGCCGCCGCCGCCGCCGCCGCCGCCGCGGGACCTGCGCTCCGCGCGCTCCCCGAACTCCACCCCTCAATTTCTGAAAAAGATTTCTTTTGCAAACTCCCATCTGATCTCAGATCAGTTCAGGTGAAAAGGCATTTGGTCACAGACAGGTCAAGACAGCTAGGAAGATGATCAAGCTCCCAAACAGGAGGAATGGAGGTGGCTGTGATCGGCCACTTGGGGTCTTGGGATGAGAAGATGAAACCGAGGTAGATCAAGAGGTACCATTTCTATGAGATTAAGGTCCTTTCCGGACATTCCCCTCATGGAAAGGGGATGTACATGTCTGTGGTCTGTAGATAGAACACTATTTGAGGGCTTTGGGCCTGAATGAATGATAGAGCTGATGAGGATTCAGGTTGGGGCCCTTTTGAGGAAAGACTATCCCCTAGGGAGTTTCAGTTCTTTACTCTTTTTCACCTTTGCCTCTACCTTGAAGATAAATGTGAATGTGCATGTTCCCAAATCTCAAAGAGCCCCAGTTTTCTCATTTTTAAGTTAGAGATACCAAGTAGGGAATGCTGCAAGGATTAAATGAGATAATATGCCAAGTGTTTAACATTCTTGGCCCAGAGCAGGTGGTCAAAGGGTCGATAAAATCAATAAAACATACTTTCTTTTTTCCTTATTTCAGTGTGTATGTATGTATGTGTGTGTGTGTATCCTTCTGCCAGACACTGGATACTCTGCTAGGGGCTGGGTATTCAGAGATGAAATTATACAGTCCCCCTGCCCTCGAATATCTTGAAGTCTAAAAAAGAAGAGAGTTAAGGAAACATCATTTACAATGAAGTCTCTAGTAAGGGTATATATGCGTAAGTTCAGTGGTAATATGGAGAAAGTGAAGCCAGAGTCTACTTGAGGAATTCAGGGAGGGCTTTACAGAGGAGGTAGCATTTAATCTGGGCTCTGAAGGATGAGTAGGAATTTGTTCAGTGGACAAGCATGGGGAGAGTCTTCAAGACAGAGGAAACAGTACTGCAAACCACAGAGGTATGGGAGAGCATACCTAATTCAGTACTGCTGGAGCTTTACCTGTTACCATATCAGGCAAAAAAGGTAAATTTAATCCTATAGTCTGAATAATTTTGAGCAGGAAAGTGGCTTATCACATTAGCAGTGATATTTTAGGATGGAGGGATACTGAAATTAGAGGTTAGAGGAAAGATTACTATTTTGGACAAGATGGGACCTCAACTGGAGCACTGGCAAATGGAGATGAAGAGGAGGAGGTGGATTGGACAGTTATTGAGAAAACAGAACCTTTAAAACTTGGTGATGAGTTGGTTGTGGAGAATGAGGGAGAAGAGGCATCTAGTATATGTCTGGTGTCTGGGTAGCTGTGTAGATGATGGTAACACGCACTGGGATAGGCAACACGAGAGGAAGAGGGAACACAGTGTGGGGCAGGGAGGAGATGATGAGTTCCATTTTGAAATGTTAAGTTGAAGAGCCTATGGGATGTTCAAGTGGAGATCTTCACAGTCAGCACAGGATTGAAATCTGAGCTAGAAATGGAAATGTAGAAAATATCAGCAACAGTGAAAAGGAGAAGAGGAAAAGCAACATTAAAAGGTAGACAGAGGCCCTTTGGAAGACAGTCTGGTAATTCTTCAAAAGGTTAAACATGGAGTTACCATTTGACCCAGCAATTCTTCTCCTAGGTGTATACTCAAGAGAAATGAAAACATATGTCCACACAACAACTTGTACACAAGTGTTCCTAGCAGCACTATTCACAACAGTCAAAAGTTGGAAACAACTGAAACGTCCATCAATGGATGGATGGATAAACCAATTGCGGCCTATGCATACAATGCAATATTGTTCAGTTAGAGAAAGAATGAAGTAGTGACACAAACTTTGACAACTATGCTAAGGGAAAGAAGCCAGACACAAAAAGCCACATATTGTTTTTCACATAATTCCATTTATATGAAATGTCTGGAATAGGCAAATCCAGAGAGACAAAGTAGATTAGGTGTTTCCTAGGGCTGGTGAGGATTGAGAAATTGGGGGTGGTGGCTAAGGGGTATGGAGTTTCTTTTGAGGATAATGAAAGTGTTCTGAAATAGACAGTGGTGAAAGTTACACAACTTGGTGTTTACATTAAAAACCACTGAATGGCATACTTTATTTTTTTTAACATCTTTATTGGGGTATAATTGCTTTACAATGGTGTGTTAGTTTCTGCTTTATAACAAAGTGAATCAGTTATACATATACATATGTTCCCATATCTCTTCCCTCTTGCGTCTCCCTCCCTCCCACCCTCCCTATCCCACCCCTCCAGGCGGCCACAAAGCACCGAGCCGATCTCCCTGTGCCATGCGGCTGCTTCCCACTAGCTATCTACCTTACGTTTGTTAGTGTATATATGTCCATGCCTCTCTCTCGCCCTGTCACAGCTCACCCTTCCCCCTCCCCATATCCTCAAGTCCGTTCTCCAGTAGGTCTGTGTCTTTATTCCTGTCTTACCCCTAGGTTCTTCATGACATTTTTTTCCTTAAATTCCATATATATGTGTTAGCATACAGTATTTGTCTTTTTCTTTCTGACTTACTTCACTCTGTATGACAGACTCTAGGTCTATCCACCTCATTACAAATAGCTCAATTTCGTTTCTTTTTATGGCTGAGTAATATTCCATCGTATATATGTGCCACATCTTCTTTATCCATTCATCCGATGATGGGCACTTAGGTTGTTTCCATCTCCGGGCTATTGTAAATAGAGCTGCAATGAACATTTTGGTACATGACTCTTTTTGAATTTTGGTTTTCTCAGGGTATATGCCCAGTAGTGGGATTGCTGGGTCATATGGTAGTTCTATTTGTAGTTTTTTAAGGAACCTCCATACTGTTCTCCACAGTGGCTGAACCAATTCACATTCCCACCAGCAGTGCAAGAGTGTTCCCTTTTGTCCACACCCTCTCCAGCATTTATTGTTTCTAGATTTTTTGATGATGGCCATTCTGACTGGTTAAAAAAACCACTGAATGGCATACTTTAAATGGGTGAGCTATATGGTGTGTGAATTATATCTCAATAAAACTGTTACTAAATTTATTTTAATATGGGCAGAGAAAGAAAGACTATCAGAGAAAATGGTAAAGGAAAACCCCAGAGGTAGGATAACCCAGAGCAAGCACTGAGGCAGATACACAGAAAATAAGAGCAGGTCAAGAGAATTTTTCACAACAAGGGTCAAATGCCATGGACAAGCCATGTATGATCACGACTGCCTTTCTTCTTTGCTCCCCTATTTTTCCTCTTGTCTGGGTAAGGGGACATCTCCACTGTGATCCTTAGAAGGCAGGAGGGTCTGGGCTCTCTCACACTCAGGCCCTACGACCTGTACTTATGCAAAAGTCTGGCAGCGTATGAACAAAACAGAAGCTTGTTTATACAAAGGCAGGGACCACATAAGAGGAAAGGATAAGGTTATTACCAATGAGAAATCTTAAGATAATTATCCAGTCTCTTCCAGGTGACCAGTTTTATCCTGGAAGGAATATGAATTTTGTCAGTAGCTGGTGCAAAGCTAAATGCCAGTGGGGCATGATATGATGAAGTAGAATGGTCCTTGAATACCCTTCACTTTGGCAAAGTCATCATCAAAGAGCACTAAGTCATTTCCTATGCAAGACCCTACATAAAGTATTTTAACCAACTGGATCTTTTGCCTTCAATTCTTCCTTGAATGGAGTTTATAATCAAAATCCATGACGGCCAAGTGTACACTGGACCACGAGTTCTACCCGTGAAAAGATCACTAGTCATTCATTTCTCTACATCCAGCATCCCACAGGGGACTTGATACAATATAGGTGTTCAGTAAGGATTCCTTAACTGACCAATTGACTGACTGAATAAATGAATGAAGCAAGTGGACATACATTAACAAAAGAGCAACATGTGTAAAGGTTGGAAAATAGGAGAAATTAAATTCCTACAGTAGAGGGGCATGGAAGTGAGGGAAGATACTGAAAGTTCCAGGTTTAGTTGAGGGGAGCCTAGTTTGCCTTGCCAGTTCAGGCCAGGCAGGGAAAGTTCCTGAGTGGAGCTGACCTAATCTGAGGCAGTAGGGAGTGATGACCCAGGGGAAAGCAGAAAGGCATGCCCAGCCCACAGGCACGCCAATCCAAACACTGCACCCAACACACACAGCAAAACTGCAGGCCCAATTTGGCCTAAGGGCCATACTTGGTAGCCTTTGGGAAGGCTTCTTAAGAGGAGGTGGCGGTCAGAGATGTTTGGATGAAGAGAGAAAACTTGTGTGTTTTGAGGAGTCCACATTCCAGGGTCGAGTTGGGACAGATTGCTCAAAGGATGGGAACTTTGAGTTAGGGACACCAAGAGGCAAGGAAGAAAAAAGAGATTGGAGAAATGAGGTTAGCTGGAGCTTCCAGGAAGGAGACAAAGTCCCAGGAAGAGAACAATGGAGAAGCCACCCCAGGAGAAAGAGACAGAATTTGGACTGGACTCATAGCACTTTTAGCATAATATCACAAAATATTTGCTGAGGTGCTTGTCTTACCACCAGACCGAGCACAGGGCCCTCGTCTGATTGTTCTGAGCATGTGCCCTGATGCCTGACAATGTCTGCAGACTGAATGAAAGGTTGGATGAATGGATGACTGAATGAGAAGAAGAGGTGTATTTAACATGGTAGACAGCTTAGGAAACCACCCAAAAGAAGAAAAAAGTTCTTTGTGCAGAGATGTTTATTACAGCATCATCTGTAATGGTGAAAAATTGGAAATACTTAAGTAAATGATGGCACATCCACTCAATGGAATATTATGTGGCCATTAAAATGACAATTATAAAGACACTGTAGCAACACAGCAAATGATTATGATATAATGCTAAGTGACACAAGCAGATGAAATTGCATCTATGCCGTGATTATAAGTATGTAAAAATGATGTATGCATACGGCCAAGCCCTGGAAAGGGGAGCATAAAAATGAAAACAGGTGACTCATGGGGTGGCAGGATGATCAATGAATTATTTTTTCTTTTCTTTTGATTTGTGTTGATGTCATTTATGCCTTTACAAAGGAAAAAATAAAGTTGATAGGTGGCAAACTGAACCATGACCTTGAAAATTGAACAGAAAGACCTGGTGCCAGAGATGGGAATTCCTACAAAATGATGTTGCCAAGGTGAAAGAAGGCTAAGGCTGGAGGTGAGGCTGCAGGCATAGAAAGGAAGGGGTGAGTTAGGGAGATGTATGCAGTTATTGTCTGCAAATATGTGACCTGGGCAGGTTGTAACTGTACTGGAAGCAAGAGAGTAGGGAATTTGAAATAAGAAGACCAAAGTTCTGCTGCTTACTGTGTGATCTTTTGGGCAGGTTTATGAACCTCTGAGCCTCAGTTTAGTAATCTGTAAAATGGAGCTAAAGATCGTTAATTCACAGGGTTGTTTTGAGGATTAAGTGGAAGAGAATGTATAAGAAAGCCCTTTGTAAATGACAAAGCCTATACAACTGTAAACAGCTATTACCATTCTCATCATCAGTATAGTTATTATGTCTCCCAACTTGGCTTGAAATTCCATACATAAGAGATTTATTTCAATAACAAGCACATACTTCTGTAATAAACTGAAGGAGGAGCTATCAGTCATTCAAGAGTCAATAAAGCCTAGTTCGTGGTTGTCAACTCTGGCTGCTATTAGAATCACATGGGGAGATTTTATTAATTGATGCCCAGGCCACACGCCTAAGCCATTAAGGCAGAATCTCTGGAGATGGAAGCCAGGCAGGGGTATTTTTTAAAGCTCGCAACCTGGGACTTCCCTGGCGGTCCAGTGGTTAAGGCTCTGCACTTCTTAATGGTCGGGGATGCAGGTTCGATCCCTTGCTCAGGGAACTAAGATCCCGCATGCTGTGCAGTGTGGCCAAAAGAAAAACAAGGCTCCCAAGCTGCAGCTGGGATTAAGAGCTATTGGCAAGTAGGCCCTGAATCCGGGCAGCCCTGACTTCAAATTCCAGGTTAAATTTTGTCTCTTCCTCTCATAGACATAGAGAAGAGACATGTGGTTGCCAAGGGGGAGGGGGCTTGGGGGAGGGGGCTTGGGGGGAAGGCTGGAGTGGGAGTTTGGGTTTAGCAGATGCAAACTAGTATATATAGAATGGATAAATAACAAGGTCCTACTGTATAGCACAGGGAACTATATTCAACATCCTGTGATAAACCATAATGAAAAGAATATAAAAAGAATGTATATATATGTGTAACTGAATCTCTGCTGTACAGCAGAAATTACATTGTAAATCAGCTATACTTCAATAAAAAAAATTATCTCCTCCACTTACTGAGTGTGTGATCTTATTACATACTCAAAACCTCACTTCCCTTATTTTGAAATACAAACAATGGTACCTACATCATAGGGTAGTGGTGAGGATTAAAGGAGTTAACACATGTGAACAACTTTAGCACAATGCCTGGCCCACAGTAAGTGCTATGTGGTGTTCACTAGTTTTGTTTGTTATTTGTAGGCTCTGCTCCAACCTCATCATGAGGGACCTGTCTTGACCTTAGCAGAGGGAAGAGAAGGTACGGCATGGAGTCTGCTTTATCACCAGTTTTGCTCTGACTTTCTAACTCCAAGCCCCCAGTGGCTGGTCTCTTTGCTCAGATGTTCTAATACCTGGAACTTGAATCCCCGACACACGACTTTTACAGCTGGCCCTCTTTAATGAAAATTGGCTTCCCCTAGAGATCTCAAATGCCCATTTCTCTCTTCAACCTCCAGGCCTACCATGTGCTATGGACTAGTCTTGGTTGTTGCTTGAATAATAAGCCTGTCAATTAGTCCAGATTCCACCTGCCCACTTTCACCTAAGCCTTGCCCAGTCGGGTCCCACCCAACCCAAATCTTGCTTCTGAAGCATTTCTGAAAAGAAAACTCACCAGATTTGTATACTCTCTGTCTTTCTGGAACAAAGGACAGACATAGCACCCCAGATTTCTTACCTAATGGGCAGGTGAGAAGGTAGTAGAAAGAGGCTGGGCATCTCTCTTGAGTGTGTACAATCTACGTCGGTGACGGGCATCTGTAATAAATAAAACTGCCTGAATATTTTTTGTACTCTGTATAAATTTCCTATGGCTGCTGTAACAAATTACCACAAACTTGGTGGCTTAAAACAACACACATTTGGGGGACTTCCCTGGTGGTCCAGTGGTTAAGACTCCATGCTCCCAATGCAGGGACCCAGGTTCAATCCCCGGTCAGGGAACTAGATCCTGCATGCCGCAACTAACACCCAGCACAGCCAAATAAATAAATACTTTTTTTAAAAAACACATTTTTTTTACAGTTCTGTAGGTCAGAAGTCCGAAATCAGTCTCCCTGGGCTGAACTCAAGGTGTCAGTAGGGCCACGCTCCCTCTGGAGGCTCTAGGGGGTGAATCCAGTCCTTTCCTCTTCCAACTTCTGGTGGTTGCCAGCATTCCTTGGATTGTAGCTGCATCACTCCAATCTCTGCTGCCTTGGTCATATCGCCTCGTCAATGTTATATCTGACTCCCTCTTATAAGGACACATGTGATTGCATTTAGGGCCCACTCAGACAATCCAGGATAATCTCCCTACCTCAAGATCCTTATATTAACCACAGCTGCAATATCCTTTTCTGCCATATAAGCTAGCATTCACAGGTTCAGGGGATTCCAACGTGGATAATTTTGGGGACCATTATTCAGCCTTCCACACACTCCAAGGTGTTTTCTCCTTTAATTCCCCTCAAGCCCTCTGCCTGGTTCCCTCCTGCCTGAGAAATGAAGCCATTCAAGCTTCACGGATTTTGTTTGTGTCTTTTCTCTGTGTGTTTATGGTCTGTTTGCTGTCTGTTATTCGTTTGAATGGCGATTGCAGGACCCTGAGCACCCAGTGGCATGGGAATTTTAGCATTCTTATGAGAGATTCCCCTCCTTTGGCTGTGTGGATCTGGGCCTCGCTGGAGCAGGCCCTAAAGGGGCTTAATATTTTGTTTCTCTGGAAAGATTGGATAATTGCTGGCCTGGAGCTTCCTGCCCCTGCCTGACTCCCATACCCTACCTTTCTGATTCAGTTCCTTCCTGTTAGTACCTACTCCTTAGACATAGCCCAGTAGCCCACTCTGTGCCATGGCTTCTGTGTTGGAGATATTATATCAATAATAGCAGGGGAGAGAGAAAAATCTGATTCCAATGCAGCATTCCGAGTGTGATACTAGGAATCCTAAGGTGTTAAGACCCCACCGAGAAGGGCCCCTGACACAGATGCGAGTTGTGTGCAGGTGGTCAGGAATCCCTGAACTGCCTCTAATAGAATGGCTATCTCAGTTGCCCTAAATCTCCCAGCCCCAAGATGCTCTAGGGCGTAGTACAGGTACGGCAGTTCGTGCACTTGGAGTCCTGGCTTTCTCATTAGATTGCTACATGGCTTTGCCAGGTTACTCTAATCTTCTGAGCCTCAGTTTCTTCTTGTGCTAAAATTGAGAAGGAAGTTACATTAATAATAGAACTCATATTAATAATAGTTATATTAATAACTCATATCATAATGGTAATAACTCATATCATCATAACTCATATCATAATAGCTATATTAACGGGTTGTTGTGAGGATTTGGAGAACAGGATATGTGAAGGGCTTTATAAAATATAAAGCACCATAACCTGTTCTGGTGGTTATTCTTAGCTCACCAATCACTCAGTCCTTTCCTTCCTTGCCTGCTCTCCAGCTTCCTGCAGGCTATTTCATGCCAATCTTCTGTTTTAGCTAATTCAGTCCTGCTTCTTTCATTGTTTCCTGACCCATTCCTTGCTCTACACACACAAGGGAACCATTTGTTTCTCACCTGTTGTTCTGCTTCCAGTCAATCTCTTGCCAGTCATACATTAACAATTAGAAACAAGCCCATTTATAGAGAAGCACTACTTCAAAGGGGGTTTGTTTATCAGCCTTCCAAATTTCTGCCCAGTCTAGAGGAGATTTCTCTACTGGGTTCCAGCCACTCATGTGGTCAGCCAATACTTACTGAGCATCTACTATGGACCAGGTACTGTGTTAAGCACTAGGCTTACAAGTGAGAATAAGACAGTCCTAGTCTCTGGCCTCAAGGGAGCTCACAGGCTGGTGGAGGGGTCAGACAAGCAAACGAGTGATTCAAGTTTAGTGTGAAGGTGCCATTAGAAGAAAGCACAAAGTTTTGGAGGAGCAGATGAAGGGGCAGTAGACTCAGTGGGTAGGTGTCCTCAAGAGAGGCCTCCCAGTATGGGACTAGTGGATGCAAACTATTATATATAGAATGGATAAACAACAAGGTCCTATTGTACAGCACAAGGAACTATATTCAATATCCTGTGATAAACCATAATGGAAAAGAATATATATATATGTATAACTGAGTCACTTTGCTGTACACCAGAAACTAACACAACATTGTAAATCAACTACACTTCAATAAAAAAAGGAGAGGCCTTCCAGAGGGGATGATACTCCAGAAGGGGTGATATCTAAGCTGAGGCCTAAACGATAAGTAGAAATTCGGTGAGGTGGAGAAGGAATTTTCCAAGCAGAGGGAATGGCATCCATTCTGGACGAATTGAAAGGACTTTAGTGTCGCAGGAGCGTGGAGTGTGAGGAGGGGGCTGGCAGGTGGTGAGCATGGAGGAGGAGGCAAGAGACAGAGGCAGCAGCCTGATCACATTGGTCCATATTCAAAGCCATGTTTTGACTTTACTTCCAGGGAAATAGGAAGCTATTGAAGAGTTTTCAAGAGTGGCACATCATATCTACGTTTACAAAATCCTTCTCACAGTTTTATAAGGAGCAGATTGGAAGAAAGCAAGAATTGGATGCAAGGGGACCTGTTGGGAGTCCCATGCAGGGATCCAGATGAGAGCATGTGGTGATCCAGATAGGGTGATGGCAGTGGGAATGGAGCAAGTTAGAGCAATGCCAGAGAGTTGCGGATGGTAGGATCGTCGGGATTTGCTTTGTGATTGATCAGATGTGGGCACCAACGAGGAGGAAGGAGTCAGAGTTCCCAGATTTCTAGTCACCTGCGTGGACAGCAATGCCATGCGCTGGGATAGGGCACAGGTGCAGGGTGGAAGAAAATAGTTCGTTGAGTTTGGGACATGTTGATTTTAAAGTTTCTGTAAAACATCCAAACAGATTTGTGGATATGCAGAACGGAGGATCAGGCAAGAGAGAGGTGTGGCGTCAACTGACCAGGGCTGCTCCCTGGAGCCATGGGAGTGAATAGGATGGCCCATGGAGAGAGCCTAGAGGGGAATGAGGAGAGGAGCTGAGGACAAAACCCCTAGGAACCCCAGTCTTTAAGGAATAAGGTGAGGAACGGGAGCCCAGACTCTACCTCGTGGTAAATACATAATAACCATTGCCGAAGGAAATCAAAATAGACTGAGAAGAATTGGCTAGAGATAACAAACCTTCTTTGGGATGGAGAAAAAGAGACACAAGGCTTCAGAAAGGAGGTGAAGCTTGAGCTAAATCATGAAGGATAACTAGGAATTCACCAGAAAGACAGGGGAGGAAAATTTCATTTCAAGAAGAGTAAAGAGCATGTTGAAAATTTCAAAAACAGAAAAAGTCATGGCCTTTGCACATGGAATCCTCCATATTCCACTTAGGTCTTTTTCCCTTATGATCCAGCTGTGCGTCCTTAATAAATCTTAATATCCTTAATAAATTCCTGTAATAAATCTTAGCCATGAGTATGAAAAAGCAAAAGTGATGATATGCTCAGGGAAGATTTTCTGATTTACTATATAAGTGTCTTACTTTCCTTTTAGATCTGTATTCATGGCTCACTTCATAACCGAGGGAGCCTAGATTCAGGTGCTAAATACATTTCATGCTGCACTCCCACTGAATGGTAGGGACTACTTAGAGTGATGTGTTAAGAAGGAGTCAGGGTGCAAATGGACTCAGTGGTGGAATGCTATGATTGATTATCAATGTCTGCCATGGATGACGGCAAGAGGAGTTATAGTACATGTGCCTTATGTCTATCATGCTGACCTAGGCTTTTCCTCCCTTCTTTCACTTCTCCCTCACCGTCTGAACCCTTGGGGGGTGAGGATAGGATCTCATGAATCATGAATTGGCAACTAATTGTGAATTGGCAACTCTCCACTCCTAAAGGACATGGTCTTCATGAGAGAATGAATATTTGCTGAGAACTTATTCACTGATCAGTCACCGACTGAGTATGTACTGTATGCCAGGAACTAAAACTAGCCCCTAGGAATTCCACATAGACTACATGATTGTTCACTCAGCCACAGACTTCACTGTGTTGAACCAATGGAGTAAATCCCAAATTCGGGGCTCCATGCTGAAAGAAAGCATGGCTCTTTCATTCTCAGAGCACAGGCAATGTCCAGATTTAACTCTAAGGCACTAGCATGCAGTAAGGGTCTGTTTATTGGGATCTGGTTCTATTTTTTTTACCTTCGCTTATGCTGTGTTTACTGGCCCACTGAACACAGAATAAAGAGCTGCTTGCCCTTACAAAAACTTGAAAATCATACAAGCATATTCAGCACAATCTAGCATACTCTTTCTCACACAGCAACTGCTCAAAGCTTGTTTTGTGTCTGCCTCTTACTTACACTGCACCCCTCCTCTTTCTATTCTCACACACACACACAAAAAAAAACCCCACAAACCTCTGTATTGGTTCTAATGCTCACTGCAGGACTGTTCTGGGTATTGTGTGGTGGAGGGGAGTGAGTGATAAAGAGAGCTCACCTGAACCCTTAGAGAAGGCTCTAGGGCCAGTTCTGGAGACTCAAGGATGCAATCATTCCTCTCCAGCTAACTGGCTAAGAAACAGGTAATCGCTGCAGGCCAAACACCAGAATTGAAAGTGTGAACCCTTTCAAGGCCTGGGAAATTTGAAGCAGCAGAGTGAGGTTTTTAGCAGCTGATAGTTGGAAATGGGGAGGCAGAGGTGAGAGAGTTTGGGGGCTGAGATATCTAGAGGGCCTCATGACTAAGCAACAGGCAGGGTGCGAGGTCGGGGGAAAGGAAAACCAGGTGAAGCTGCTGGCCCAGTCACATCAGCTCATCAGCGCATCTCAGTTCCCTGGATGTAAAGAGTCATTATTGATCGGAGTGTGTTGTACATGAGAAAGGTGTGAGGGCAGGGGAAAAGTTATTAGAACTACTGGCCTAAACAGTAAATCTATCTAAAGAGAGAGCATTTGGGGTCTCTGTAAAAAATTTTTTCATTTTTTTAATTGAAGTATAGTTGATTTGCAATGTGTTAGTTTCAGGTGTACAGCAAAGTGATTCATATATATATATATATATATATATATATATATTCTTTTTCAGGTTCCTTTCCATTATACTTTATTACAAGATATTCAATATAGTTCTCTGTGCTATACAGTATGTCCTTATTGTTTATCTATTTTATATATAGTAGTGTGTATCTGTTAATCCCAAGCTCCTAATTTATCCCTCCCATTTCCTCTTTCATAAACATAAGTTTGTTTTCAAAGTCTGTGAAAAGTCTGTGAGTCCGTCTCTGTTTTGTAAAGAACTTCATTTGTATCATTTTTTTTTAGATTCCACATATAAGTGATATCACATGATATTTGTCTTTCTCTGTCTGACTTACTTCACTTAGTATGATAATTTCCAGATCCATCCATGTTGCTGCAAATGGCATAATTTCATTTCTGTAAAGAAAACGTTTCACTGCTTTTACTGGGATTGTGAAATTCAAAACCTGTGGTGTAGAAACCTGACTCTGCTGTTACTATAATTATTTTCTGTTTTCTCTTAGGATTTAGTAAAATCCCTTTAGAGAATGGAAGCTACACTAAGAAAAACTAGAAAATGGGACTTTTTTCTATTGTGGGCCTGATTTTTAAAGGCAGAGTGGAAACCCCCCAGAGGGTTGGGCACCATGCATTCATTTATTCATTCATTCATCAAATAGTTAAGTACTTGCATGTGCTAGGCACTGTGCTAGGTGTGAGGACTCAAAGAGGACTAAGACACATCAAGGAACTTAGATTCTAGTAGATGAGACATTCCTATAGACAAGTAAGTGCATTGCATTATTTTAAATGGTTCAGAGATATAAATATGATCAGGGTAGAGAATGGTGTAATAGTTACAGGAAGTAAGGCTAGTTGCTGTAACATATGAACTCCCAAATATAAGGGACTTAACACACAAAAATGTATTTCTTGCTCATGTTCAAGTTTACTGTGGTTCAGCTTGTGAAGGGAGGCTCTACTCCACAAAGTCATTTAGAGATCCAGGTCTGTTCAATCCTCCACTAAAGACCACTAAGCACCACCTAGCTGGCATATAGGGAGAGAGAGGCAGAGTGGAGAAAATAACCTTCTCATAACCATTTTGTGGCAGAAGTGACACAGCATGTGGTCATGTGGCCCCATCTAGATGCAGGAGGGCTGAGAGATCAGTCCAGTGTTATGCTGAGGAGGAGATTTGAAAACAGGGTCTGGTGAACATGTAGCTGGACAGCCCCAGACGGAATGGTCAAATCAATCTGAAAGGGGATGGAGAGCCCTCATAGAGGACATGACCCCTGCGTGGAATATCTAAAGAGAAGTAGGTGTTGAGAGTATTAAAGTGAAATAATGCCATGGGAAAAACGAAACCCCAGAGGAGGAAGTTGGGGTTGCTGTTACAACCATATCTTCCCATCATTTAACTTTCTCCCACTCCCTACCCACCTTCTTCTTTCCTACTCATCCTTGAAGTCTCAGTTTAAATATTACTTCCTCCAGGAAAGTCTTACCTGATCAATAGACTGGGAGAAGTTCTCCTGCGATGTGGTCCCAAAGTATCCACTGTTTTTGTTGTAAGTATTCGAATGTCTATTTTTTTCTTATACTGTAAGCACCATAAGGGCAGGGACCATATCTGGTTTTACTCATCATTGTATCTCTAGTGATCAGCACTGTGCCTGTCAACATAGCAGGCCTTTGATAAGTATTTGTTGAATGAATGAATCTACCTCCCCAAAGCATCCTCTTACAGCACTTTTGTCAGTCATTCATGCAGTTGATCAGTCAACTGATATTTCATCCTCATTAAGTGCTAGAGGTTCCTTTGTACACTGGAGTTAGTGATGAATAAAACACTGTCCTTTTGGTTTGATCATAGTTACCTGTATTCCCATTCCACTGAGAGAAGCGTAGGGTGGCCAACTCATCCTGGTTTGCCCAGGGCTTTCCTGGTTTTAGCACTGAGAATATCATATCCTGGGAGCCCCCCACCAAGGGCTGTGCAATCTGGGACTGTTGGTCACTCTAGAGTAGAGTCTGTTTCTTACCTCTATCCCAGATATCTGGCATTATACCGAGCACATGATAATTTCTCAATGAACATTTGGTGGGTGGGTTGGTGGATGGATGTGACTGTGCCCTTGGATGAGTGAGTGGATGGCTGGGTGGGTGAATGGATATGTTTGCCTTGGGAACTTTTCAGAATTTGGAGGAAAAGAAAAGTGACACCTGGAGATCTCAAAACACTCAGGAAAGTTCTACTGCAGAGGGCTGGGAAGCGGGGGAACGTCTTCCGGGAGTTGAAGGTAGTAACACTTTCCTTTGGTCACTTCTCTGAATGAGACATATCTTCAGTTTTCTATAGACCCAGAGGTAAGGAGTGATTGGCCACTGAAAGAAAGTCCCAGCTAGGATGACAGGTGTCAGGGTGACCTGACACAAAAAACTCCTCATTCTTCTTGTCCAGTCTCTGGGATTAATATCCCCTGGCTACATTCTCAGGGGAGATCAAGGTATAAATTAATATTTCAAGACCTTAGTTTGAGAAAAAAATGCAACAAGGCTATTGCATGGAGGAGAGATGTGGAGGGGTGAGAAGATAGCCAGAACCTTATAATAATTGCAGCTAATTATATTTTTAATGACAATGGATAAAATATAGCTAATAAAACTACATTTACTTTTTTCCAGCTCAGATTCCTGGTGGAGTGGGGTCAAATTTTTCAAATAATTATTTTAAGGACATTATAGTAGCTGTGTATTCTTAGGAATACATTCTCTACTGTCTTCTAGAACATTCCTCAGCCCCAGCTCCACCCTTATTCCTCAAAAATGAGACACTTTGGGGAAGTCTTTTTGGATTCCTCCAAGCACTTGGAGTATTTTGTTCATACCCTTTATGGCAGGTCTCCTTGAACAGAACTGTGAGTTATAAATGCCTGTTCTTCCCATTAGGTAGCCACTGCCCTGAGTACAGCTACAGATTCAAGTATCTACCCCGCTACTTATTAGCTGTGTGACTTCCAGCCAGTGACTTTTTTTTATTTAAATGACAGAAATTTCTTTTCTCACAGTTCTGGAGGCTATTAGTCCAAAATCAAGGTGTCCACAAGCTTAGTTTCTTCTGGGGCCTCTCTCCTTGGCTTCTAGATGACCTATGTCACACTGTGTCCTTCCTCTGTGCACAAGTGCCCCCTTTTGTGAGTTTAGATTTCTCCTTGTGTGTCTAAATTTCCTCTTCCTATAAGGACAAGTGAGATTAGATTAGGGCCCACCCTACTGGCCTTATCTTAATTTCATCATCCTTCTGCAAAGCCCTATCTCCAAGTACGGTCACATTCTGAGGTACTGCGGGATAGGGCTTCAACAGATGACCATGTCAGCCCATAATACTTGACAAAGTAAATACAATTAGAAGCCAATCTCACTTATAAACATAGATGCAAATATTGGCAAACTCAATCCAACAATCAATAAAATTATAAAACCTTAAGACTAAGTTTGGTTTTTCCCCAGAATATATGGCACTTTTAATATTAAAAAAGTCATTCAATTCAATTTGCCAGATTAACAGTTGAAAGGAGAAAATGCAATCATCTCACTAGATACAGAAAATATTTTGTCACCCTCCATTCAAGAAATGTCCAGCTCTAGTTACTTAACTTCTCTGAGCTTTAGTGTTTCCTTTTATAAAAGGATAACTTTATTTATCTCATAGGGTTGTTGCGAGGATTAAATGAGATAACATAAAAAATCTAGCACACTGCCTGGCACAAGTGGGCATTTGACAAATGTTAGTTGTCTCCGGGCTTCCCTGGTGGCGCAGTGGTTGAGAGTCCGCCTGCCAATGCAGGGGACACAGGTTCGTGCCCTGGTCTGGGAAGATCCCACATGCTGCAGAGCGGCTGAGCCCGTGAGCCATGGCCGCTGAGCCTGCGCGTCCGGAGCCTGTGCTCCGCAACAGGAGAGGCCACAACAGTGAGAGGTCCGCATACCACAAAACAACAACAACAACAACAACAACAACAACAAAAAAAAATGTTAGTTGTCTCCTTTTTCCCCTTCTTTGAGGAAGGAACTGTGTATTATTTATGTGTTTTTGGATCTCTGGCACAGAGCTTGGCACACAGAGGGCCTCAAATGTTTGCCAAGCTGAACTATCAAAGAAACATGGTCATGTTGGAGGATGACATTAGGCGAAGTCTCAGTGACTTGGTATAAAATGTTGGAAACAGGAAGAGGAGGCTGGCACAGAACCATTTGCAGAATTAAACACAAGCCATGTCTAATTCATCTATTTCTCTCTTTACTGATTCAGTATTAATCACATTTTCTTTCAACTTGCTATCCTGCCTATTTTTTAAATTTATTTTATTGAAATATATTTGATTAACAATGTGTTAATTTCTGCTGTACAGCAAAGTGATTTAGTTATACATATATATACACACTCTTTTTCATATTCTTTTCCATTATAGTTTATCACAGGCTATTGAATATAGTTCCCTGTATTATACAATAGGACCTTGTTGTTTATCCATCCTATATACAATAATTTGCATCTGCTAATCCCAAACTCTCAATCTATCCCTCCCTAACTACATTTTTTTATTTAATTGTTTGTTCCCATTGTACCACTGGCATACTTGTACCTTAAAATTATCAAGTTATAATAACACCATACACAAAAATAAACTCAAAATGGATTAAAGACCTAAATGTAAGGCCAGACACTATAAAACTCTTAGAGGAAAACATAGGCAGAACACTCTATGACATAAATCACAGCAAGATCCTTTTTGACCCACCTCCTAGAGAAGTGGAAATAAAAACAAAAATAAACAAATGGGACCTAATGAAACTTCAAAGCTTTTGCACAGCAAAGGAAACCATAAACAAGATGAAAAGACAACCCTCCGAATGGGAGAAAATATTTGCAAATGAAGCAACTGCCAAAGGATCAATCTCCAAAATTTACAAGCAGCTCATGCAGCTCAATATCAAAAAAACAAACAACCCAATCCAAAAATGGGCAGAATACCTAAATAGA
Organism: Stenella coeruleoalba; assembly: GCF_951394435.1. Classification (NCBI taxonomy): domain Eukaryota; kingdom Metazoa; phylum Chordata; class Mammalia; order Artiodactyla; family Delphinidae; genus Stenella; species Stenella coeruleoalba. The sequence continues at coordinate 53,847,996 of NC_137152.1, forward strand.
CATTTCTCCAGAGAAGATATACAGACTGCCAACAAACACATGAAAGGATGCTCAACATCACTAATCACTAGAGAAATGCAAATCAAAACTACAATGAGATATCACCTCACACCAGTCAGAATGGCCACCATCAAAAAATCTACAAACAATAAATGCTGGAGAGGATGTGGAGTAAAGGGAACCCTCTTGCACTGTTGGTGGGAATGTAAATTGATACAGCCACTATGGAGAACAGTATGGAGGTTCCTTAACAAACTACAAATAGAACTACCATACGACCCAGCAATCCCACTACTGGGCATATACCCTGAGAAAACCATAATTCAAAAAGAGTCATGTACCACAATGTTCATTGCAGCTCTATTTACAGTAGCCAGGACGTGGAAGCAACCTAAGTGTCCACTGACAGATGAATGGATAAAGAAGATGTGGCACATATATACAATGGAATATTACTCAGCCATAAAAGGAAACAAAATTGAGTTATTTGTAGTGAGGTGGATGGGCCTAGAGTCAGTCATACAGAGTGAAGTAAGTCAGAAAGAGAAAAACAAATACCGTATGCTAACACACATATATGGAATCTAAAAAAAAAAAATGGTTCTGAAGAACCTAGTGGCAGGACAGGAAAAAAGACGCAGACGTAGAGAATGGACTTGAGAACACGGGGAGGGGGAAGGGTAAGCTGGGACGAAGTGAGAAAGTGGCATGGACTTATATATACTACCAAATGTAAAATCGATAGCTAGTGGGAAGCAGCAGCATAGCACAGGGAGATCAGGTCGGTGCTTTGTGACCACCTAGAGGGGTGGGAGGGAGAGAGACGCAAGAGGGAGGAGATATGGGGATATATGTATATGTATAGCTGATTCACTTTGTTATAAAGCAGAAACTAACACACCATTGTTAAGCAATTATACTCCAATAAACATGTTTAAAAAATAAATTAAAAAATAAAATCATGTATTTATACTTTGTCTCCCCAGCTGAATTTTAATTTACTTGAGTACAGAGAAAGTACTTTATTCATCTTTGTATCACCTATACGTAGAATAATTCTTGCCATATAAATACCCATTTGACATTTGTTTGGTTTTTTTTAAACTGTGGAGCTGTTTTCACTTATTTTGACATATCTATGTTTGGTGAGAAACTGCTCCCTAATATGAATCCTGTCTCTTCAACTGAATTGAAATTTCTTTCAAGGGAGGAAGCCATATTTCTCCTCTGGGCCCTAACATAGAATTGGAACCATAGTGGGTGCTAATTGCATATTTAATTGACCAATACATATTCTCCTACAATAGAGAAATGTCATTCCACATCATAAACAACATTTCTGATGAAGTAAAAATATACAAGTTTCTGGTATGGTCCATTCATGTCATACCATGTCAGATAAAATTTGAATCTAGTACAACCAAAGAACAAATACAGTTTACTTTCTTCTGAAAAAAGAATGATGTTACTGTTTTTATACAAATAAAAAAGCAGATCACCCCAAATTCCACCATCCAAAAATAATCAGTGTTAATATTTAGTGAACATCATTTCAGACATCTATGCACATACGCAGAAAAGAGATGGATGGATGGTTAGATAAAAAAGATTTTATGAAAATAGGATCATAGTGTGCAGGGCAGTTTTATTAAAAAGTATTCAATCTAATTTTACTTGAATTTAACAGAAGACTAAAATGAAACCAAAGGAATTGCTAACCTTTGGATAAATATTTTTTCACGTCAAGAGATATTGACTCCACACTATGGAAGATAAGATTATCACCGTTATACTTTCTCTCATCTCCTCTCCCCCAACCTCCAGATTTTTATTAGTTATAACATTACTCTGTCAGTGTTGTTAACAGCTATATGCTGCTTTGCCACCAGCATCGCCCCAGTTATTTAGGGAATATATATGTAGTATAAATATATATTTTTTGGCTGTGCCCAGTTATTTAGGGAATGTATATAATTTTTTTTTTGGCCACGCCGCACGGCTTGTAGGATCTTAGTTCCCCACCAGCGATTTAACCTGGGCCCATGGCAGTGAAAGTGCAGTCCTAACCACTGGACTGCCAGGGAATTCCCCTACCTGTACTCTTTTACCATGGCTTATCTATTCCCAGATTTTTTAATTTGATTTTTCTCTTGGTTGGCTGGCTTTCATAGAGGGTTCTATGAATGCTGTACTCACTGAGTTCTGCCTATTGCCTTTTTATTTGAAAAAGTAGTTGGCTGGGTATGATGTCTTTGAGTCTCACTTAAACTTTGTCACAACACTTTATAGACCTGCTTCATTCATTGTCTTTTGGTATTGAATATTGCTGTGAAGTCTGAGCCAGGCTGATTTTTCCTTCATATAAATATGCTACTTTTTTCTGTCTATACACCTGAAGAATAGGGTTTTTTTTTTTATCCTTGATGTTCAAAAGCTTACTTACGATAAGTCTCGATATCACTCACACATAAATTTTTTCTGGAGCACAGTATGTCCTTTCTGTCTACAGATTTGGTTCTTCTTTCATTTCAGGGAAGGTTTTCTCTATTATATTCCTAAGTAGCTTTTCTGCACAATTTGTTGAATTCTGCATAGACTTTAGGAACCCTAACTAACCTAGTTAGATTGTCATCATTTTCCATGACTATTATCCTGTCTATGATTGAATTAATACCTTTATCCTTTAGCTTTGATTCACCATGATTATCACAATACTTCCTTCCAAGTCAGTGATTCTACTTTCAGTCATGGCTATTTTGAGACACACTGTTTCCAATTAATTTATTAGTTCTGAAATAGTTATTATTCTGGTTCTTACTATGTTTCTTTAATTCTGCCATATCCTCTTTTTATTGTTTATTATCTTGTCTTTTAGTTCTTATTTATTTATTTATTTATGAGGTACGCGGGCCTCTCACTGCTGTGGCCTCTCCCGTTGCGGAGCACAGGCTCCGGATGTGCAGGCTCAGCAGCCATGACTCACAGGCCCAGCCGCTCCGCGGCATGTGGGATCTTCCAGGACCGGGGCACGAACCCGTGTCCCCTGCATTGGCAGGCGGACTCTCAACCACTGCGCCACCAGGGAAGCCCTGAGTTCTTATTTATTGAATTCATGTTTTGGGGGGTTCTAACATGTGAACTACTCAGAATTTTCTTGTTTTCCTTGGGTTGTGTTTTCTTTCATATATTTTTATTTTAATTAAACTTTTTATTAAGATCATTGTAGCTTCACATGCAATTGTAAGAAATAATACAGGAAGAGGGGAGGAGCTTCAATACGGCGGAAGAGTAAGATGTGGAGATCACCTTCCTCCCCACAAATACATCTACATGTGGAACAACTCCTACAGAACACCTACTGAACACTGGCAGAAGACCTCAGACCTCCCAAAAGGCAAGAAACTCCCCACGTACCTGGGTAGGGCAACAGAAAAAAGAAAAAGCAGAGAAAAAAGAATAGTGACGGGACCTGCACCAGTGGGAGGGAGCTGTGAAAGCATAAAGGTTTCCACACAGTACAAGCCTCTTCGCGGGCGGAGACTGCGGGTGGCAGGGGGGGAAGCTTCAGAGCCATGGAGGAGAGTGCAGCAACAGGGGTGCGGAGGGCAAAGCAGAGAGATTCCCGCACAGGGGATCGGTGCCGACCAGCACTCACCAGCCCGAGAGGCTTGTCTGCTCACCCGCTGGGGCGGGCGGGGGCTGGGAGCTGAGGCTCCGGCTTCGGAGGTCGGATCCCAGGGAGAGGACTGGGGTTGGTGGCGTGAACACAGCCTGAAGGTGTTAGTGCACCACAGCTAGCTGGGAGGGAGTCCGGGGAAAAGTCTGGACCTTCCGAAGAGGCAAGAGACTTTTTCTTCCCTCTTTGTTTCGTGGTGTGCGAGGAGAGGAGATTAAGAGCGCTGCTTAAAGGAGCTCCAGAGACGGGCGCGAGCTGCGGCTAACAGCGCAGACCCCAGAGACAGGCATGAGACGCTAAGGACTGCTGCTGCCACCACCAAGGAGCCTGTATGCAAGCACAGGTCACTATCCACACCTCCCCTCCCAGGAGGCTGTGCAGCCCGCCACTGCCAGGGTCCCGGGATCCAGGGACAACTTCCCCAGGAGAACGCACGGCGCACCTCAGGCTGGTGCAACGTCATGTCGGCCTCTGCCGCCGAAGGCCCGCCCCACACTCCGTGCCCCTCCCTCCCCCTGGCCTGAGTGAGCCAGAGCCCCCGAATCAGCGGCCCCTTTAACCCCGTCCTGTCTGAGCGAAGAACAGACGCCCTCAGGCGACCTACACACAGAGGCGGGTCCAAATCCAAAGCTGAACCCCAGGAACTGTGCGAACAAAGAAGAGAAAGGGAAATCTCTCCCAGCAGCCTCAGGAGCAGCGGATTAAATCTCCACAATCAACTTGATGTACCCTGCATCTGTAGAATACCTGAAGAGACAACGAATCATCCCAAAATTGAGGAGGTGGATTTTGGGAGCAACAATATATATACTTTTTTCCCTTTTTCTCTTTTTGTGAATGTGTATGTGTATGCTTCTGTGTGTGACTTTGTCTGTATAGCTTTGCTTTTACCATTTGTCCTAGGGTTCTTTCTGTCTGTTTGTTTTTGTTTTTGTAGTATAGTTTTTAGCTCTTGTTATCATTGGTGGATTTGTTTTTTGGCTTTCTTGCTCTCTTCTTTCTTTCTTTTATTTTAATTACTTTAAAAAATTTTTTAATAATTATTTATTTTAATAACTTTATTTTATTTATTTATTTCTTCCTTCCTTCCTTCCTTTCTTTCTTTCTTTCTTTCTTTTTCTCCCTTGTATTCTGTGTCATGGGGATGACAGGCTCTTGGTGCTCCAGCCAGGCGTCAGGGCTGTGCCTCTGAGGTGGGAGAGCCAACTTCAGGACACTGGTCCACAACAGACCTCGCAGCTCCACATAATATCAAACAGCGAAAATCTCCCAGAGATCTCCATCTCAACACCAAGACCCAGCTCCACTCAACGACCAGCAAGCTACAGTGCCAGACACCCTATGCCAAACAACTAGCAAGACAGGAACACAACCCCACACATTAGCAGAGAGGCTCCCTAAATCATAATAAGGCCACAGACACCCCAAAACACACCACCAGATGTGGACCTGCCCACCAGAAAGACAAGATCCAGCCTCATCCACCAGAACACAGGCACTAGTCCCCTCCACCAGGAAGCCTACACAACCCACTGAACCAATGTTAGCCACTGGGGACAGACACCAAAAACAACGGGAACTACAAACCTGCAGCCTATGAAAAGGAGACCCCAAACACAGTAAGTTAAGCAAAATGAGAAGACAGAGAAACACACAGCAGATGAAGGAGCAAGGTAAAAACCCACCAGACCTAACAAATGAAGAGGAAATAGGCAGTCTACCTGAAAAAGAATTCAGAATAGTGATAGTAAAGTTGATCCAAAATCTTGGAAATAGAATGGAGAAAATACAGGAAACGTTTAACAAGGACCTAGAAGAACTAAAGAGCAAGCAAAAAGTGATGAACAACACAATAAATGAAATTTAAAATTCTCTAGGGCTTCCTTAGTGGCGCAGTGGTTGAGAATCTGCCTGCCGATGCAGGGGACAAGGGTTCGTGCCCCGGTCCGGGAGGATCTCACATGCCACGGAGTGGCTGGGCCCGTGAGCCATGGCCGCTGAGCCTGCGCCTCTGGAGCCTGTGCTCTGCAATGGGAGAGACCACAATGGTGAGAGGCCCGTGTACCGCAAAAAAAAAAAAATCTCTAGAAGGGATCAAAGCAGAATAACTGAGGCAGAAGAACGGATAAGTGACCTGGAAGATTCAATAGTGGAAATAACTACTGCAGAACAGAATAAGGAAAAAAAATGTAAAGAATTGAGGACAGTCTCAGAGACCTCTGGGACAACATTAAACACACCAACATTCTAATTATAGGGGTCCCAGAAGAAGAAGAGAAAAAGAAAGGGCCTGAGAAAATATTCGAAGAGATTATAGTTGAAAACTTCCCTAACATGGGAAAGGAAATAGTTAACGAAGTCCAGGAAGCACAGGGAGTCCCATACAGGATAAATCCAAGGAGAAACACACCAAGACACATATTAGTTAAACTATCAAAAATTAAATACAAATAAAAAATATTAAAAGCAGCAATGGAAAAACAGCAAATAACACACAAGGGAATCTGCATAAGGTTAACAGCTGATCTTTCAGCAGAAACTCTGCAAGCCAGAAGAGAGTGGCAGGACATATTTAAAGTGATGAAGGGGGAAAACCTACACATGTATACGATGGAATATTACTCAGCCATAAAAAGAAACGAAACTGAGTTATTTATAGTGAAGTGGATGGACCTAGAGTCTGTCATACAGAGTGAAGTAAGTCAGAAAGAGAAAAACAAATAGTGTATGCTAACACATATATATGGAATCTAAAAAACAAACCAAAAAATGGTCATGAAGAACCTAGGGGCAAGACGGGAATAAAGACGCAGACCTACTAGAGAATGGACTTGAGGATACGGAGAGGGGGAAGGGTAAGCTGGGACAAAGTGAGAGTGGCATGGACATATATACACTACCAAACGTAAAATAGATAGATAGTGGGAAGCAGCCGCATAGCACAGGGAGATCAGCTCGGTGCTTTGTGACCACCTAGAGGGGTGGGATAGGGAGGGTGGGAGGGAGGGAGATGCAAAAGGGAAGAGATATGAGGATATGTGTATATGTATAACTGATTCACTTTGTTATAAAGCAGAAACTAACACACCATTGTAAAGCAATTATACTCCAATAGAGATGCTAAAAAATATAGAAATAAATAAGTTAATTTTTTAAAAAAAGAAATAATACAGGGAGACACTGTGTACTCTTCATCTAGTTTCTCCCAAAGGCAACATCTTGCAAATGATAGTACAAATCACAACCAGGATACTGACATTGACACAGTTCATCTATTTGATTCAGATTTCTCCAGTTTTACTTCTGCTCATTTGTGTGTGTGTGTGTATTTACCTCTATGCAATTTATCATGTGTAGGTTTGTGTATCCATCATGGTAGTCAGGATAGAAAATAGTTCCAACACCACAAGGATCCCTTGTGTTGCCTTTTTAACCACACCTTCTCACCTCACTAAGGAAGGGGATTGGCTTTTTTCACTCAGCATAGTTTCCCGAATATCTATCCAAGTTATTGTATCAACAGTCTGTTCCTTTTATTGCTAAGTAGTATTCCATGGTATGGATGTACCACAGTTTGTTTAAGCATTTGCCTGTTGAAGTATATCTGGGTTTTTTCTAGTTTGGGGCTATTATGAGGAAAGCTGCTAGGGTACATTTGTGCACAGGTTTTTGTGTGAATATAAGTTTTCATTTCTCTGGGATAAATGCCCAAGACTGCAATTGCTGCTCCATATGGATTTAATCTCTTGTTTGCATACTATATTTCTTCTCTTTTCTCCTCTGGTTGTGGTGGTATGTTGGCATGGTAGCCGTGCCATTTCTTTTCCCCTTGCTAATGCTTAACATGGCCAGGTCTGGCCAGAGCTTCTATTTGTTTTGATATAATTTGGTTGAATTCTCCACGACACCCTTCCCAGCATATCTATGATCTTTTCATATTCCTTTCCAAGGCCTTGTTTGAAAGCAGAATGTTCTGTTCAATCCATTATTCTGTAACTAAAGCTCTGCCTCTCTTGCTGAGGGACCTGACTCTGATCTCTGTCTTGTGATGCCTTATTAAATATCCATACATGGCCCATTTCTACCTGCCAGGGGTATATTCCACACCCAAAGCTTTGGTTCAATACTCCTAAGAAACAGGGAAGTAAGGAACCTCCATAAAATGACAAGCTCTGACAGCACCCCCTGCCTTGGCTAAGATCCTGCAATAATATGTTGGGACTCTCCTCCTGGAGGTATTCTCTGGACTCTTCCCCAAATGCTCTGTTCTTCAACCCCTCCCCCATCACCTGCCCATTCCAAACCCCTGTTGACTAGTCTCCAAATTGGTGGGGTTTAGTGATATCTTACAGGACTTTGTTGACTTGCCTTTTTCCCTAAGTGCTGCTTCTGGGGGTGGGAACAGAGTTAGGAACCTTGTAACACTGTCCCAAGGTCTTCAATTTCCATCCTTGGCTGTCACTTTTGGCAATTTATAGTTTGAAGTTTTACTCTTCGTTTGCTGTTATTCAAATTGTTAGTATTTTTTTATTATGATTTAGTTTTGTTCACTTTGTTAGGTATTTGGCAGCAGTAGTAGTGGATTAAGAGTCTGTAGGTCAGCTTTATTCTATCAGCTTTCCCAGGAAATCTCAGATGGTATTTTTTTTAAAATCTTGTTTGTGCTGAAGGGCCTGAGGCTGGACTTTTAGGAAAGCAAGAAAATATAACAGAGTTGGGAAGTCACTGCATCTAGAACCAGGAAGGGAGGACATAAGTTGGCAGGGCATACCCAAACATGGAGCTGACCTGGGACCCCTAACTGAGTGTGAACCTTCCTTTGCTTCATCGCCCTTACCCAACTCTTCCTAGCTCTGTCAATTTGCCTCCAAATTCTTTCTCACGTGTGTCCCTTCTTCTCTATCTTATTGTCACTGGCTTTAGTCAAGCCCTCCTCTTTCTCCTGGATTTCTGCAATATTCTCCTAACACAATTTCATGCCTCTAGTTTCTTTCCCATGGAGGCCATCCTCCCCACACTGTCACTGAGTCAATTTCTCTAAAGCACCAATTTGTGTATACCTTCTCCATTCAAAGGCCATCAGAGAACTCCCAATTGAAAAAAGAAAAAAAAAAGAAAAGAAAAGAAAATTAAGTTCAAACTTATTAACATGGTCTACAATAATAAGAGGAGCTAACATTTATATGGTACTTCCTAATGCTGAGAGCATTCTAATTGATTTTTACATATTGAATGATTTCATCTTCAAATCTTTGAGGTAGTTGTTGTAATTATGCTCATTTTTCATATGAGGAAACTGAGGCAAGGAGGTCCCATAATTTCCCTAAGGCCATACAGTTAGTAAATGGGAGAAATGGGATTCAACTGCTGGTAATGTGGCTCCAGAGTCCATGCTCTTAAACTACCTCATGACATTGCATCCCTACAGTGCCCTTCATCATCTGCCTTTGTAGCCTTATGACTGTCTCATTACCCTCCATACACCAACATCCTGAGCAAGCGACTTGCTGTTCCCCAAGCACACCATATACTTTCACACCTCTGTCCCTTTTCACATGCTGTTCTCTCCATGGACCACTCTCACTACCTTCTGCCAAACCTACTTGGTAAACCCCCTTCATCATTTTTTCTCCTGCTGTTTTTTACTAAAGCGCAAATCTAATTTTACAGTTGCTGCTTTGCCCTTCAGCGGGGCCCCATTGCCACTAGGATACACCCAGCTTTCTCAGCACAGAAGATAAGGCCCTACCCAGTCTAGCCCTTACCTACCCTGTAAGTATCATCTTTTCATTTTTCCCTTCACACCTCACATTCCACCCATACCAAACTACTTGAAGTTTCCTGAACACACCATTCTCTTCCGTGCCTCTATGTTTTTGTGCCCCGTTCTTCCTTCTGATTGGAATCCCTGTCCACCTGAAAGACTCCTACATATACTTCAAGATTCAGTGCAATCATCTTCCGTGTGGTGAAGCTTTCCCTGCCCTTCCCTTCCCTACCATGCCTTGCCCTGCCCTCTCCTCCTTTATTCTCTTCCAGTAGAATTGGCTATTCTCTTCTCAGTGTCACCCATGCACTTTGTACATTACTTCAATTGTAGCGTTTATCACACCATTGCACAATTTTTTTTTTACACAGCTGTCAGCTATCTCCTTTATAAACCTTCTTGAGGGGAATGGCAGGTCGCTTTATTTCTTTAAAGTTTACTCTAACTTGTACTTAGCACACAACAGACACTTCCAAAATATGTGTCAAATGAGTGAACTTTAATAGCACCAGCATCTAGCACAGTGCTAGGACACAGTAGGTGCTCAATAAATATTTGTTTAGTTAACAAATAAATGCCTAAGCCCTTTTCTCACTGTTATGTGCTTTCCTTCTAAGTACTTTCCTACTTCTTCAAACAGATCCTTTAGTAGGAGCACCCAGTGCCTCTGAGCCAGCTTGTGGGTCTATTTTCCAGAGCAAAAGGTTACCTTGAAGGAAATAGCATGACCTGTGGAAGCATGGCTAGAAGAGAGAGACTGTGTCAAGCTGGCAGGAGCAAACAGGGGTAGAATATTTGCCAGAACCTAACAGGCTTGGTACAAAGGTAGCCCTGAAGATAATGGCTTAATCTTTCTAGGGCAATGATTCCCAAACTTCAGTGGACATCAAAATTATTGGAAAATAATTCTCCATAGGTCTCTGCATGTGTTGTGAGTAGAGGCACTGACTTTTAAAGGGTGATTGCACAGTGAAAATTCTTGGAAGATAGAGATAGTATATCCCTCCAGAACAAAAGACAAGTTTATTTCTCCCCTGTATAATAAAGATAATCTCTCCTCCTAAAGCTCAGGCATGCTTATTGCCCATTATATAAGATTCAGCTTCCCTAAGCTTGGTGTTCTTCTGTAACACAACCCACTGCATGTGTTTGCATCACTTAGCCCTCTTCATGTCATCTGCGAGAATTAGGGCATGGGAAACTGACACGGATGCTAACACTCTGGCAAGTGGTACTGCTGAGTAGTAATGATAAGAACCATATAATCTAATAATAATAATAATAACAACAACAATAACAACTCTTGACTCTGACCCAGGAATTTCTGTCTTCTGCCAGAATCCATGAAACCATGACAGGCAAGCTTGTTAACATGCAAGTAGAGTAAAATCTCATACCCTTCACAGTTCTTGACAAGAATCATGTGAATAGCTTGCTTAAAATGTAGGTTCCTGGTTCTCCCCCAGACCATGATTTGATGATTCTAGAATGAGGCCCAGTAATATGCATTTTTGAAAAGTAATTCTGATGTCAGAGATCTTTAGAACTCCCTTGAGAAATACTGTTTTTAGGATTATGCTAGCCTAGATTTGACTATAGACAAGAGACATCACTTTCTTCTTGCACAGCTAGAGGTAATCATAGGTTAGCACTGGCAGATTTTCAGGTTCAAAAGAAACTGTTAAAATAGAAAATATCTACTCACTATAAGAAATATATAAGAGAAAGTTAGGTACTGGCTAGAGTACAATTGAAAGAAATGGAAACACAAGAATAAACTCATACGTGTGTCATTAAGCTCAATTATATAATCACTGTGTAAATTAAGCTTGAGCTTTTCTTTGTCCTCTGAGAAAAAGTGGGAAGTGGTTCTTACATTCACTCTTAATTCTTTATTGGATTTGTTCCTCCAGCCTGAGTTTCAACAAATATTTATTGAATACCTGTTGTGTGTCCAGCACTGTTCTAGGTGTCAGAAATACAGAGATGAATAAGACAAAGTCCCAACTTTTGTGGCATTTATATTCTAGTGGAGGGACACAGACACTGAACCCATAGACAAGCACCTCACATTTTTTCAGATGGCAAAGAAACTAAAACAGAGTAAAGGGATAAAGACTTGGTGAGTGTTGAGGGACATTTTAGCTATTGTGTCAGAGAAGGCCTACCTGAGGAGGTAGCATCTGAGCTTTGTTTTTTTTTTTAATAAATTTATTTATTTTATTTATTTATTATTTTTGGCTGCGTTGGGTCTTTGTTGCTGCGCACGGGCTTTCTCTAGCCGCAGCAAGCAGAGGCTACTCTTCATTGCGGTACGCGGGCTTCTCATTGCAGTGGCTTCTCTTGTTGCGGAGCACGGGCTCTAGGCGCGCGGGCTTCAGTAATTGTGGCTCGTGGGCTTCAGTAGTTGTGGTTTGTGGGCTCTGGAGTGCAGGCTCAGTAGTTGTGGTGCACGGGCTTAGTTGCTCCACAGCATGTGGGATCTTCCTGGACCAGAGCTTGAACCTATGTCCCCTGCATCGGCAGGCAGATTCTTAACCACTGCACCACCAGGGAAACCCTGAGATATGTTTAAAGGAGACTTTGTAGCTCTAGCTGTCAGTTTCTGCCTGCTAGAGACTTGCCCATTTGTAGGAACTGAAACCCTTTAGCCTTCATGGTAAGCCTCACCTAGCTCCTGCCAAGCTTGAAAACATATCAGGGGCGTCTTCTCACTTGTGGCTGAAGTTCAGAATTAGCCTGCTGCCTGGGCTAATTCATTTTGCACATATTTATGGAATAGATACCTTGTCAAGACTTATTCTAGGCACTGGGGATAGAGCAGTAAATAAGAGAGACCCTATATTTCCTGGAACTTCTAGTGGCTTCTATGGCAGTCGCTAGCTTGAACTACCCCCTACATACACACATCAGACTAGACCTTGCCTAGTTAAAAGGGGAACTGGATCATGTCGTGATTCTCCAGCTGTGGACTTGAATCCTCTTCAAACCAGATCAATCCCTGGAATCCAGACATTTCCACACAAATTTCTGTGATTATCACCACTATGCAAATACTACTGTTCCTGGTCATGAGACTCCAAATTCGCTCTCAAAACCAGTGCAAATAAGACCTGAATTAACCCCATCCTCTTTGATAGGGATAGAGTAGGATAATTAAATAGTTAGTTTAGAAATCCCACTCGGAGATTAAAGATAGAAAGGGAATTTTAAGAGAGTTTGGGAGACTGTTGTAAGCTGATGACCACTCAAGAAAAGAATCCAGTAACCAAGCAACAATCTACCTATTTACAAGTTAAAGTATAAGACAGTAGATATGGGGTCTGAATCTTGTTGCATGAAGTCAGGGGGTTAATGGTCCTTGAAGAGTAGCATTTTTGCATGTAGCTAATACAGGAATATAGGCAAAAGCCAAAAGAAACTAGGTGAAAAGGGACATTATACCAAAATCTGAGATGAATTACCACCCTTCTGCTAATATATATATGATTTAAACAGAGCCATGACAGTCCCGGTTAGACCATATATAGTCAAAGGAAGAACTAATGATGTAAGCCTTGACATCTACACAAGAATGAGGAAGAAAGTGGTCTTCTTCCCTCCCCTCTTTTTCTTTGATTATAAAAATATAGCCCCCTTTGTTTCCGGGACTCCCTTCTGTGCTCCCTTTCCTGCCCCTTTGTATGTCTCACAAGTGTCCTGTGCTAATAAGCTCACACTATGCCTCTTGCTGAATTCTTTCTGCACTGAGACAAAAGAACCTGAACTTCACTAAGTCCTGAGACCTAGTGTGTGGTTTCAATCAAAAGACGGTAAGTTTGAGTCCCCTCCTAAGTCAGGGATTGTGGGTTCAAGTCCCAACTGAAGTGCTGTTGGGTTCGAGTCCCATTGAAGGAGTGCGGTTTCACCTTGGACCCTGCAACTTGGACTTTTGGTCAACTCCCTTCTTCACGTTGTGCCCTGTACCCTAGAGGTTCCCTTCTCCCCATCGCTGCCTGCCACTTTACTCTTTCCTCTCTCCCTGTCAAGGTCCCAACAAGCCTGTTGCTTTGGTTATGACACTGACTCCTAGAAATGCTTCTAGTTGGCTTGCTCATTGCCTGATGATTGAAGCTAAATGAAAACAAAGATAATGGAGGCAGCAGTGCTTGCCTCATCAGCTCTTCTCAAGTGAAGGGTTCCTTCCAACCAGGAAGAGCTTGCTCTGGTAACCACTTACTCTAATCCCTCTCTTATTAATTTCTGTTACAATGGAATGAGTTTTCTTTCCTGAGACAAGTTTCTCAACCATATTTACAACCTGCTTTGTGGCACCAATTTGTCTTTTCTTAAGGAGAACAAGTCCGTTCTCTTTCTGAATGCTTCCCAACAATTATCTCAGTGCTTATTATATGGAAGGCAGCGTGCTGGACCTTGGTGGTAGATACAAAGATGTAAATATATTTATGATGTACGAGAAAGAGCACTGGATTTTGGAGTCAGAATACCTGGTATTGTTAAATAACTTCTTAAATTTATAGAAGTCATACAAACACATGACCAACAACTAGAACAACACAGAGAAGCATAAAGTGAAAAATAAAAGTATTCACCTCTCATTCCCATTTCTCACATATAAGTAATATTTTTTTCTTGTGTTATAGTAATTTTCTGGACATATATATGCATATACGCTTTTATTGTTTTCCCTCACAAATGGGATCGATGTTGTACATATGATCCTGCTATTTGACTTTTTGCTTCCTATTTATTGAGCATTTTCTCTATCATCAAGAATCTATCACATTCTTTTTAATGGTTATATAGTATTCCATTGTATGGATGTACAGTCCCCTATTGATGATCATTTATTTGTTTGAATTGTTTTTATTATAATTAATTTACAATAAACATCTTACTGCACATATTCTGGTAGAAGACATAGTATTTGTGTTGGGTAAATTCCTAGATGTGAAACTGCTGGGTCATAGGTGTGCACATTTTAAAATGTATTGCCAAATTGTTCTCCAAAACAATTGTACCAATTTAGTCTCTTGACAACAATAAATGAGAGTGACTATTTCCCAAGAAAATCTGGTTTTGAATTCTTTCTGGTAGCAATGACTTTGAACAAATTACTTAAACTGGTTAAATTTCCATGCCTCCTCTGTATAACAGAGATGATAATGCCATCCTTACAGAATTTTGAGAATTAAACTTAAATAAGATAGTCTCAAAAGGTTAGCACAGAGTTACCAAGTGACCCAATAATTCCATTTCTAGGTATATACCCAAGAGAAATGAAAGCACATGACCACACAAAAATTTGCAAATGAATACTCATGGCGGCATTATTCATAATAGCCCAAAAGTAAAAACAACCCAACTGTTCATCAGTTGATGAATTAATAAATAATAGGTATATCCATGCAATGGAAAGTTATTTGGCAATAAAAAATAATGAAGTACGGATACATGCTACAACACAGATGAATCTTGAAAATATTATACCATGTAAAGAACTAGTCACAAAAGACTACTTATTGTATATGATCAATTATATGAAATGGCCAGAATAAGCACATTTATAGAGACAGAAAGTAGATTAATGGTTGTCTAGGGCTGGGGAGGGAGTGGGGGGAAATGCAGAGTGATTGCTAATGGGTAGGATATTTCTTTTTGGCATGGTGAAAATGTTCTAAAATTGATAAAGGTAATGGTTGCACAGCTCTGTGATATACTAAAAACCATTGATTTGTACACTTTAAATAGATAAGTTGTATGGTAAGTGAATTACATCTCAATAGAGCTCTTGTATAAAAAATATTAAATAACATAATACCTCTGCTTCCAGCCAAGATGGAGTAAGAGGTAACGAATTTACCCTTCCACTTGAAACATCACTGCCCTTAAAAAATCCAGACAAAATATACAAAACTAGGGTTTTCAAGACACTAGCTATCAAACAATGAACAATAGTGATCCCTGAGAAATGGAAAAAACAATAAATGAGCCCTAAGGTTGCCAGCTTACTGCTAGAAGAGAATTTTCAGGTCATGACACAATGAGGGGAAGTCCAGGTGGATCCCAGCACACTTCAAGTTGAGGAGATGGAGCTGACAGTCCAGGGAGACTAAAGTGGCTAGGGTTCATAGGTCAGAGTACTGAAGAGAACAGAGTTGCACAAAAAGAGACCCTGGAAGATCTTGAAGAGGTTCTCCCTTGAGTATTCAGCAGAGTACTGATCAGTGCATGCATGTGAGGAAACTACCCAAAGCCAGGGAAAAACCTATAAAAAAGGATTAAAGGGAGTGTAACATTCATATGGGGCCAAGAATAGTGCCTGTTCCCACCAGCCAGAATGGAATAACTCATAATTCACAAGGCATTCAATAGAGTACTCAGGAAGGTCTTATCTCAGTAATGGGAAATAATTAGCCTTAGACTGAGTACTATTCCAGACTCACATAGCAAATCATAAAAGCAAGACCTTTAAGGGTCTAAGTTTTTCCAAGTAACATAACTGTATCCCAGAGTAAACTTCAAGATTTATAAGAATACAAAAATATCTAGCACACAAGAAGGTGAAATTAACAATACCTGGCATCCAATCAAAGCTTATTGGGCATGCAAACAAGCAGGAAAACACAAACCATAATGAGGATAAATGATCAGTCAACTGAAACTGACCCTGAACTGGCACAGATGTTACAATTAGCAAAGAAGTGCATATGAAAACGTTTATTATAACTGTATTAAATATGTTTGAAGAATTAATTACTGATATAGAAAATGTAAAATAAACCCTAATTGAACTTTAAGAGTTGAAAACTACAATCTGTGAGATGAAAAATACACTGAATGGGGGTAACAACAAATTGGACTTGGCACAAAAAAAGATCAGCGAAACTGAAAGGATAGCAATAGAAAATATCCAAAATTAAACATAGAGAAGAGGATTTTAAAGAGTCAAAAGAGCATCAGTGAACTGTGGGACAACTTTAAGCAATTTAAAACACGTGTAATTGGAGTCCCTGAAATCATAAGGGGGGAGGGGTACAGAAAGATATTTGAAAAAATGATAGCCAAAATTTTCGAAATTTGATGAAAAATATAAACCGACAGAATAAGAAGCTCAAAGAACTTCAAGAAATATGAAGAAAACTAAGCCAAGACACATCATAATTAACTCACTTAAAAACAACCAGAGGGGGGAAATAAACAAATTAAGTGCTGAGGAAAATGTTAACAGCACCCAGAGGGAAAAAGACACATTATATTCAAAAGAACAGAGAATGAGAACCGACTTGTTATCATAAAAATGCAAACAAGTAGATAGTGGAGCAACATCTTTAAAAGACTAAAAGAAAAAAAACACCTCTCAATCTAGAAATCTTTGCCCAATGGAAATATCTTTCAAAAATGAAGATGGGGCTTCCCTGGTGGCGCCGTGGTTGAGAGTCTGCCTGCTAATGCAGGGGACACGGGTTCGAGCCCTGGTCTGGGAGGATCCCACATGCCACGGAGCGACTGGGCCCGTGAGCCACAACTACTGAGCCTGCGCGTCTGGAGCCTGTGCTCCCCAACAAGAGAGGCCACGATGGTGAGGGGCCCGCACACCTTGATGAAGAGTGGCCCCCGCTTGCCACAACTAGAGTAAAGCCCTCGCACAGAAATGAAGACCCAACACAGCAAAACTAAATAAATTAATTAATAAAAACTCCTACCCCCAACATCTAAAAAAATAAAATAAACATGTGATTTAAAAAAAAAAAAAAATGAAGATGAAATAGAGAATTCTCAGACATACAAGAGCCAAACTAATTCAGCACCAGCAGAACTGGACTATAAGAAATGTTTTTTTAAACTTAATTTTAGTTTATTATACAGCAGGTTCTTATTAGTTACCCATTTTATACACATTAGTGTATACATGTCAATCCCAATCTCCCAATTCATCACACCACCACCACTCCCCCGCCACTTTCCCCCCTTGGCATCCGTACATGTGTTCTCTACATCTGTCTCTCTATTTCTGCCCTGCAAATTGGTTCACCTATACCACTTTTCTAGGTTCCACATATATGCGTTAATATACGATATTTCTTTTTCTCTTTCTGACCTACTTCACTCTGTATGACAGTCTCTAGATCCATCCTCGTCTCTACAAACGACCAATTTCATTCCTTTTTATGGGTGAGTAATCTTCCATTGTATATATGTACCATGCCTTCTTTATCCATTCGTCTGTCAATGGGGATTTAGGTTGCTTCCATCACCTGGCTATTGTAATACTGCTGCAATGAACATTGGGGTGCATGTGTCTTTTTGAATTATGGTTTTCTCTGGGTATATGCCCAGTAGTGGGATTGCTGGATCATATGGTAATTCTATTTTTAGTTTTATAAGGAATCTTCATACTGTTCTCCATAGTGGCTGTATCAATTTACATTTCCGCCAACAGTGCAGGAGGGCTCCCTTTTTTCCACACCCTCTCCAGCATTTGTTGTTTGTAGATTTTCTGATGATGCCTATTCTAACTGGTGTGAGGTGATACCTCATTGTAGTTTTGATTTGCATTTCTCTAATAATTAGTGATGTTGAGCAGCTTTTCATGTGCTTCTTGGCCATCTGTATGTCTTCTTTGGAGAAATGTCTATTTAGGGCTTCTGCCCATTTTTGGATTGGGTTGTTTGTTTTTTTAATATCGAGCTACATGAGCTGTTTATATATTTTGGAGATTAATCCTTTGTCCATTGATTCGTTTGCAAATATTTTCTCCCATTCTGAGGGTTGTCTTTTCATCTTATGTTTTCCTTTGCTGTGCAAAAGCTTGTAAGTTTCATTAGGTCCCATTTGTTTACTTTTGTTTTTATTTCCATTTCTCTAGGAGGTGGGTCAAAAAACATCTTGCTGTGATTTATGTCAAAGAGTGTTCTTCCTATGTTTTCCTCTAAGAGTTTTATAGTGTCTGGTCTTACATTTAGGTGTCGAATCCATTTTGAGTTTATTTTTGTGTATGGTGTTAGGGAGTGTTCTAATTTCATTCTTTTACATGTAGCTGTCCAGTTTTCCCAGCACCACTTACTGAAGAGAGTGTCTGTTCTCCATTGTACATCCTTGCCTCCTTTGTCATAGATTAGTTGACCATAGGTGCATGGGTTGATCTCTGGGTTTTCTAGCCTGTTCCACTGATGTATATTTCTGTTTTTGTGCCAGTACCATACTGTCTTTTTTTTTTTTACATCTTTATTGGAGTATAATTGCTTTTCAATGGGGTGTTAGTTTCTGCTTTATAACAAAGTAAATCAGTTATACATATACGTATGTTCCTATATCTCTTCCCTCTTGCGTCTCCCTCCCTCCCACCCTCCCTATCCCACCCCTCCAGGTGCTCACAAAACACCGAGCTGATCTCCCTGTGCTATGCAGCTGCTTCCCACTAGCTATCTATTTTACATTTGATCGTGTGTATATGTCCATGCATCTCTCTTGCTTTGTCACAACTCACCCTTCCCCCTCCCCATATCCTCAAGTCCATTCTCTAGTAGGTCCGTGTCTTTATTCCTGTCTTACCCCTAGGTTCTTCATGACATTTTTTTTCTTAAATTCCATATATATGTGTTAGCATATGGTATTTTTCTTTCTCTTTCTGACTTACTTCACTCTGTATGACAGACTCTAGGTCCTTCCACCTCACTACAAATACCTCAATTTCGTTTCTTTTTATGGCTGAGTAATATTCCATTGTACATATGTGCCACATCTTCTTTATACCTTCATCTGATGATGGACACTTAGGTTGTTTCCATCTCCAAGCTATTGTAAATAGAGCTGCAATGAACATATTGGTACATGACTCTTTTTGAATTATGGTTTTCTCAGGGTATATGGCCAGTAGTGGGATTGCTAGGTCATATGGTAATTCTATTTGTAGTTTTTTAAGGAACCTCCATACTGTTCTCCACAGTGGCTGTATCAATTTACATTCCCAACAACAGTGCAAGAGGGTTACCTTTTCTCCACACCCTCTCCAGCATTTATTGTTTCTAGATATTTTGATGATGGCCATTCTGACTGGCGTGAGATGATATCTCACTGTAGTTTTGATTTGCATTTCTCTAATGATTAATGATGTTGAGCATTCTTTCATGTGTTTGTTGGCCGTCTGTATATCTTCTTTGGAGAAATGTTTATTTAGGTCTTCTGCCCATTTTTGGGTTGGGTTGTTTGTTTTTTTGTTATTGAGCTGCATGAGCTGCTTATAAATTTTGGAGATTAATCCTTTGTCAATTGCTTCATTTGCAAATATTTTCCCCCATTCTGAGGGTTGTCTTTTGGTCTGGTTTAAGGTTTCCTTTGCTGTGCAAAAGCTTTGAAGTTTCATTAGGTCCCATTTGTTTATTTTTGTTTTTATTTCCATTTCTCTAGGAGGTGGGTCAAAAAGGATCTTGCTGTGATTTATGTCATAGAGTGTTCTGCCTATGTTTTCCTCTAAGAGTTTTATAGTGTCTGGCCTTGCATTTAGATCTTTAATCCATTTTGAGCTTATTTTTGTGTATGGTGTTAGGGAGTGATCTAATCTCATACTTTTACATGTACCTGTCCAGTTTTCCCAGCACCACTTATTGAAGAGGCTGTACTTTCTCCACTGTACATTCCTGCCTCCTTTATCAAAGATAAGGTGACCATATGTGTGTGGGTTTATCTCTGGGCTTTCTATCCTGTTCCATTGATCTATCTTTCTGTTTTTGTGCCAGTACCATACTGTCTTGATTACTGTAGCTTTGTAGTATAGTCTGAAGCCAGGGAGCCTGATTCTTCCAGCTCTGTTTTTCTTTCTCAAGATTCCTTTGGCTATTCGGGGTCTTTTGTGTTTCCATACAGATTGTAAAATTTTTTATTCTAGTTTTGTGAAGAACGCCATTGCTAATTTGATAGGGATTCCACTGACTGTAGATTGCTTTGGATAATATAGTCATTTCATAATGTTGATTTTTCCAATCGAAACATGGTGTATCTCTCCATCTGTTTGTATCATCTTTAATTTCTTTCATGAGTGTCTTAAAGTTTTCTGCATACAGGTCTTTTGTCTCCTTAGGTAGGTTTATTCCTAGGTATTTTATTCTTTTCGTTGCAATTGTAAATGGGAATGTTTCCTTAATTTCTCTTTCATATTTTTCATCCTTAGTGTATAGGAATGAAAGAGATTTCAGTGCATTAATTTTGTATCCTCAACTTTACCAAATTCATTGATTAGCACTAATAGTTTTCTGGTGGCATCTTTAGGATTTTCTATGTGGAGTATCATGTCATCTGCAAACAGTTACAGTTGGTTTTTTTTTTTTTGCGGTACACGGGCCTCTCACTGTTGTGGCCTCTCCTGCTGCAGAGCACAGGCTCCGGATGCACAGGCTCAGCGGCCACAGCTCACGGGCCCAGCCGCTCCACGGCATGTGGGATCTTCCCAGACCGGGGCACGAACCCGCGTCCCCTGCATCGGCAGGCGGACTCACAACCACTGCGCCACCAGGGAAGCCCCGAACAGTTACAGTTTTACTTCTACTTTTCCAATTTGTATTCCTTTTATTTCCTTTTCTTCTCTGATTGCCATGGCCAGGACTTCCAAAATTATGTTGAATAATAGTGGCAAGAGTGGACATCAATGTCTAGTTCCTGATCTTGGAGGAAATGCATTCAGTTTTTCACCATTGAGAATGATGTTTGCTGTGCGTTTGTTATATATGGCCTTTATTATGTTGAGGTAGGTTCCCTCTATGCCAGTTTCTGGAGAGTTTTTATCATGCATGGGTACTGAATTTTGTCAAAAGTTTTTCTCCATCTATTCATATGATCATATGGTTTTCATTCTTCAATTTGTTAATATGGTGTATCACATTGAATGATTTGCATATATTGAAGAATCCTTGCACCCCTGGGATAAATCCCACTTGATCATGGTGTATGATCATTTTAATGTGTTGTTGGATTCTGTTTGCTAGTATTTCATTGAGGATTTTTGCATCTATATTCATCAGTGATATTCGTCTGTAATTTTCTTTTTTTGTAGTATGTTTGTCCGGTTTTGGTCTCAGGGTGATGGTGGCCACATAGAATGAGTATGGGAGTGTTCCTTCCTCTGCAAATTTTTGGAAGAATTTGAGAAGGATTGGTGTTCGCTCTTCTCTAAATGTTTGATAGAATTCACCTGTGAAGCCATCTGGTCCTGGGCTTTTGTTTGTTGGAAGATTCTTAATCACAGTTTCAATTCCATTACTCTTGATTGGTCTCTTTATATTTTCTATTTCTTCCTGGTTCAATCTTGGAATATTATACCTTTCTATGAATTTGTCCTTTTGTTCCAGGTCGTCCATTTTATTGGCATAGAGTTTCTTGTAGTAGTCTATTAGGATGCTACATATTTCTGTGGTGTCTGTTGTAACTTCTCCTTTTTCATTTCTAATTTTATTGATTTGAGTCCTCTCCCTCTGTTTCTTGATGAGTCTGGCAAATGGTTTATCAATTTTTTATCTTCTCAAAGAACCAACTTTTAGTTTTATTAATCTTTGCTATTGTTTTCTTTGTTTCTATTTCACTTATTTCTGCTCTGATCTTTGTGACTTATTTCCTTCTACTAACTTCGGGTTTTGTTTGTTCTTCTTTCTCTACTTCTGTCTCTACATATTTTTTTATTTCCTCTTTGATTTCTTCAGTGATCTCTTGATTATTTAGTAATGTATGGTTTAACTTCAATGCATTTGTGGTTTTTACATTTTTTTCCCTGTAATTGATTTCTAATCTCATAGCATTGTGGTCAGAAAAGATGCCTGATATGATTTCAATTTTCTTAAATTTACTGAGGCTTGATTTGTGACCTAAGATGTGTCCTATCCTTGAGAATGTTCTGTGTGCACTTGAGAAGAAAGTGTAACCTGCTGTTTTTAGGTGGAATATCCTATAAATATCAATTAAATCTATCATGTCTACTGTGTCATTTAAAGCTTGTGTTTCCTTATTAATTTTCTGTTTACATGATCTGTCCATTGGCATAAGTGAGGTGTTAAATTCCCCCACTATTGTTGTGTTACTGTCGATTTTGTGTTTTAGAGCTGTTAGCAGTTGCCTTATGTAGTGTAGTGCTCCTATGTTGGGTGCATATATATTTATAAGTGTTATATCTTCTTCTTTGATTGATCCCTTGATCATTATGTACTGTCCTTCCTTGTCTCTTGTAACATTCTTTATGTCTCCTGTAGATAGCATATATATGGGTCTTGTTTCTGTATCCATTCAGCAAGCCTGTGTCTTTTGGTTGGAGCATTTAATCCATTCACATTTAAGGTAGTTATCGATATGTATATTCCTATTACCATTTTCTTAATTGTTATGGGTTTGATTCGGTAGGTCCTTTCCTTATCTTCTGTTTCCCACTTAAAGAAGTTCCTTTAGCATTTGTTGTAGAGCTGGTGTGGTGGTGCTGAATGCTCTTAGCTTTTGCTTGTCTGTAAAGCTTTTGATTTTTCCGTTGAACCTGAATGACATCCTTGCCAGGTAGAGTAATCTTGGTTGTAGGGTCTTCCCTTTCATCACTTTAAATATATCATGCCACTCCCATCTGGCTTGTAGAGTTTCTGCTGAGAAATCAGCTGTTAACCTTATGGGAGTTCCCTTGTATGTTATTTGTCATTTTTTCCTTTCTGCTTTCAATAATTTTTCTTTCTCTTTAATTTTTTGTCAATT
The DNA here is from genome assembly GCF_951394435.1 of Stenella coeruleoalba. Lineage (NCBI taxonomy): Eukaryota > Metazoa > Chordata > Mammalia > Artiodactyla > Delphinidae > Stenella > Stenella coeruleoalba. The sequence continues at coordinate 53,871,158 of NC_137152.1, forward strand.
TGATTACGATGTGTCTCAGCATGTTTCTCCTTGGGTTTATCCTGCCTGAGACTCTCTATGCTTCCTGCACTTGGGTGGCTATTTCCTTTCCCATGTTAGGGAAATTTTCGACTATAATCTCTTCAAATACTTTCTCAGGTCCTTTCTCTCTCTCTTCTCCTTCTGGGACCCCTATAATGTGAATGTTGTTGCATTTAAGTTGTCCCACAGGTCTCTTAGGCTGTCTTCATTTCTTTTCATTCTTTTTTCTTTATTCTGTTCCACAGCAGTGAATTCCACCATTCTGTCTTCCAGGTCACTTATCGTTCTTCTGCCTCAGTTATTCTGCTATTTTTTCCTTTTAGTGTATTTTTTAACATCTATATTATAGTATAATTACTTTACAGTTGTGTGTTAGTTTCGGCTTTATCCTTCTTATGTATTTTTCATTTCAGTTATTCAGTATTGTTTATGTCTGTTTGTTTTTTCCTTAATTCTTCTAGGTCTTTGTTAAACATTTCTTGCATCTTCTCGATCTTTGCCTCTATTCTTTTTCCGAGGTCCTGTATTATCTTCACTATCATTATTCTGAATTGTTTTTCTGGAAGGTTGCCTATCTCCATTTCATTTAGTTGTTTTTCTGGGGTTTTATCTTGTTCCTTCATCTGGTACATAGCCCTCTGCCTTTTCATCTTGTCTGTCTTTCTGTGAATGTGGTTTTTATTCCACAGGCTGCAGGATATTCATTCTTCTTACTTCTACTGTCTGCCCTCTGGTGGATGAGGCTATCTAAGATGCTTGTGAACTATAAAAAATGTTAAAGAAAGTCCTTTACAACGAAGAAAAATGATACGAAACGGAAATATCGAATGAAAAAAAAGAAATAAGTAGCACCAGAAATGGTAAATACTTGAATTAATATATAATGTTTTCCTTATTACTTAATTCTATTTAAAAGACAATTGAGTTTTTAAACAAAAATAATAAGTGTATTGTGGGATTTATACCTATAAACAATATGTGTGACAATAATGCAAAAGTCAAGGAGGGAGAGATAAAAATATACTATTTTAAGGTTCTTATAGTATCTGTGAGGTGGTATAACATCCTTTAAAGGTAGATTGTGAAAAGTTAAAGGTGTATAAAACAACCAGTAACACAACAAAACAAAGTATTATAGCTAATAACCTCTCAAAGGAGGTAAAATGGAAAAATTTAATGTACTAATCCAAAAGGAGGCAGGAAACAAGGAACAAAAACTAGATGGAACAAATAGAAAACAGCCAGATGATAGATGTAATCCTAACTATATCACCTAATTACATTATATATAAATAGTTAAAATACCCCAATTAAAAGTCAGAGAATGTCAGATTGGATAAAATAGCAAAACCCAATTGTGATTACTATTTATTAATGTTAATTTTTTTCTAAACTGCCTTTCTTTATTACATGTTTGAAATCCTTAATTTTTATGATTAGTTATTAGTTATTCTAATTAGTTTTTCTACCTTTTAGGGCTCATATTTCTTTTTTAAATTTTTAATTTGTTAAGAACACAACATGAGATCTATCCTCTTAACAGATTTTGTTGACAAATATAAATTGTGTAGATTTAAGTTGTACAATGTGATGATTTAATATATGTATACACTGTGAAATGATTACCACAATCAAGTTACCTTTTCTTTTGGTGGTGAGAACACTTACGTTTATTCTCTTAGCAGATTTCAAGTGTACAATACATTTTTATTAACTATAGTCACCATGCTGTATATTAGATGTCTTGAACATATTCATCTTATAACTGAAACATTTTACCCTTTGACCAACGTCTCCCCATTTCCCCCTCTCCCCAGTTCCTGCCAAACACCATTCTACTCTCTGCCTTTATGAGTTTGACTTTTTTAGATTCCACATGTAAGTGAGCTCATATAGTATTTTTCCCTGTCTGGCTTATTTCACTTAGCATAATGTCCTCCAGGCTCATCCACGTTGTTGCATAATGACACAATTTCTTTCTTTTTATGGCTGAATGATATTCCATTATATATGTGTGTGTGTGTGTGTGTGTGTGTGTGTGTGTGTCTGTGTGTCACATTTTGTTTATCGGTTCATCCTTTGACAGACATATTGTTTCTATCTCTTGGCTATAGTGCTTCAATAAACATATAAGGGCAAATTTCTCTTTAAGGGAGTGATTTTATTTCCTTCGGATATATATCCAGGAGCTGGATTATTCAATCATATGGTAATTCTATTTTTAAATTCTCAAAGAACATCTATGCTGCTTTCCTTAATAACTGTGACAAGTTACATTCCCACCAACAGTGTATGAGGGTTCCCTTTTCTCCACATCCTTACCAATACTTATTACTGATTGTCTTTCTGACAATAGCCATTCTGACAAGTGTGAGGTGATATCTCATTGATTTACATTTTCCTGGTGATTAGTGATGCTGAGCACCTTTTCATATACATTTTGGTCATTTGTATGTCTTCTTTGGAGAAATGTCTATTCAGGCCCTTTACCCATTTTTTAATCATTTTTATTATCATCAACATTATTATTGCTATTGAGTTATAGGAGTTCCTTATATGTCTTGATATTAACCCCTTGTCACATATATGGTTTGCAAATATCTTCTCTTATTCTGTACATTGCCTTTTTAAAAATAAATTTATTTATTTATTTTTGGCTGTGTTGGGTCTTCGTTGCTGCACATGGGCTTTCTCTAGTTGCTGTGGGCAGGGGCTACTCTTTGTTGCAGTGTGTGGGCATCTCATTGCCATTGCTTCTATTGTTACATCACGGGCTCTAGGCATGCGGGCTTCAGTAGTTGTGGCACATGGACTCAGTACCTGTGGCTTGTGGGCTCTTGAGCGCAGGCTCAGTAGCTGTGGTGCACGGGCTTAATTGCTCCATGGAACATGGGATCTTCCCGGACCAGGGCTCAAACCTGGGTAGCTGGCATTGGCAGGTGGATTCTTAACCCCTACACCACCAGAGAAGTCCCTGTACACTACTTTTTAATTTTGTTTATTTCACTGTGCAGAAGATTTTTAGTTTGATGTAGTCCTTCTGTATTGATGGACTGATTGATTGATTGACTGATTGACTGATTGATTACTTGTGCTTTTGATATCACTATCAAGGAATCACAGGCAAGACCCTTGTAAAGGAGACTTTCCCTAATGTTTTCTTCTTGGAGTCTTATAGTTTCAGGGATTATATTTAAGTCCTTAATCAATTTTAGTTAATTTTCGTGTATGGTGTAAGGTAAGGGTCCAATTGCATTTCTATGTATGTGGGCAACCAGTTTTCCCAACCCCATTTATTGAAGAGATGATCCTTCCCTACTGTGCATTATTGCCACCCCTGTCAAAGTTTAGTCCACCATATATGTGTGGGTTTATTTCCGGGCTCTCAATTCTGTTCCATTGGTCTATGTGTCTCTTTGTATGCCAGTACCATACTGTTTTGATTAGTATAGCTTTGTAGCATAATTAAAAATAAGAAGTGTGATGCCTTCATCTTTGTCTTTTTTCAAGACTGCTTTGGCTATCCATGGTCTTTTGTGGTTTCATCCAAACTTTTGGAATTTTTTTTATTTTTGGGAAAAATACCAAGGGAATTTTGATAGGGATTGCACTGAATCTGAAGGCATTCAAACTGTAAAGGAAGAAGTTGAATTTCTATTTTTGCAGATGACATGATCTTATACATAGAAAACCCTAAGGACTCCACCAAAAAACTGTTAGAAACAACAAACAAATTCAACAAAGATACAGTATACAAAACTAACATACAAAAATTGGTTGCATTTCTATACACTAGCAAAGATCTATTCAAAAAAGAAATTAAGAAAACAATCCAAAGATGCTGGAGTATGAGGACGTGCTCTCACTCCCTCTTGTGAGAACACCAGAATCACAACTAACTGCTGGACAATCATCGACAGGAAGACACTGGAACACACCAAAAAAGATACCCTACATCCAAAGACAAAGGAGAAGCCACAATGAGATGGTAAGAGGCGCACAATCACATTAAAATCAAATCCCATAACTGCTGTGTGGGTGACTCACAAACTGGAGAACACTTTTACCACAGAAGTCCACACACTGGAGTGAAGGTTCTGAGCCCCACGTCAGGCTTTCCAACCTGGGGGTCTGGAAACGGGAGGAGGAATTCCTAGAGAATCAGACTTTGAAGCCTAATGAGATTTGATTGCAGGACTTCAAAAGGACTGGGGGAAATAGAAACTCCAATCTTGGAGGGCACACACAAAGTAGTGTGCACATCGGGACCCAGGAGAAGGAGCAGTGACCCCAGGGGAGACTGAACCAGACTTACCTGCGAGTGTTGGAGGGTCTCCTGCAGAGGGGGTGATGGCTGTGGCTCACCATGGGGACAAGGACACTGGCAGCAGAAGTTCTGGGAAGTACTCCTTGGTGTGAGCCATCCCAGAGTCTGTGATTAGTCCCACCAAAGAGCCAAGGTAGGATGCAGTGTTGGGTCAACTCAAGCCAAACAACCAACAGGGAGGGAACCCAGCCCCACCTATCAACAGTCAAGCGGATTCGTTTTACTGAGCTCTGCCCACCAGAGAAACAGTCAGCTCTACTCACCACCAGTCCCTCCCATCAGGAAACTTACACAAGCCTCTTAGATAGCTAAAACCACCAGAGAGAAGACAGCAGAAGCAAGAGGAACTACAATCCTGCACCCTGTGGAACAAAAACCACATTCACAGAAATATAGACAAGATGAAAAGGCAGAGGGCTATGTACCTGATGAAGAAACAAGATAAAACCCAAGAAAAACAACTAAATGAACTGGAGATAAACAACTTTCCAGAAAAAGAATTCAGAATAATGATAGTGAAGATGGTCCAGATGTAGGAAAAAGAATGGAGGCAAAGATCTCAAGAAGATGCAAGAAATGTTTAACAAAGACCTAAAAGAATTAAAGAACAAACAGAGATGAACAATACAATAAGTGAAATGAAAACTACACTGGAAGGAATTAATAGCAGAATAACTGAGGCAGAAGAACGGATAAGTGACCTGGAAGACAGAATGGTGGAATTCACTGCTGCGGAACAGAATAAAGAAAAAAGAATGAAAAGAAATGAAGACAGCCTAAGAGACCTGTGGGACAACTTAAATGCAACAACATTCACATTATAGGGGTCCCAGAAGGAGAAGAGAGAGAGAAAGGACCTGAGAAAGTATTTGAAGAGATTATAGTCGAAAATTTCCCTAACATGGGAAAGGAAATAGCCACCCAAGTGCAGGAAGCATAGAGAGTCTCAGGCAGGATAAACCCAAGGAGAAACATGCTGAGACACATCATAATCAAATTGACAAAAATTAAAGAGAAAGAAAAATTATTGAAAGCAGAAAGGAAAAAATGACAAATAACATACAAGGGAACTCCCATAAGGTTAACAGCTGATTTCTCAGCAGAAACTCTACAAGCCAGAAGGGAGTGGCATGAAATACTTAAAGTGATGAAAGGGAAGGACCTACAACCACGATTACTATACCCAGCAAGAATCTCATTCAGACTACATGGAGGAATCAAAAGTTTTACAGACAAGCAAAAGCTAAGAGCATTCAGCACCACCAAACCAGCTCTACAACAAATGCTAAAGGAATTTCTGTAAGTGAGAAACACAGGAGAAGAGGACCTACAAAACCAAACCCAAAACTACTAAGAAAATGGTCATAGGAACATACGTATCGATAATAACCTTAAACGTGAATGGATTAACTCCTCCAACCAAAAGGCACAGGCTTGCTGAATGGCTACAAAAACAAGACCCATATATGTGCTGTCTACAACAAACCGACTTAGATCTAGGGACACATAGAGACTGCAGGTGAGGGGATGGAAAAAGATATTCCATGCAAATGGAAATCAAAACAAAGCTTAAGTAGCAATACTCATTTCAGATAAATAGACTTTAAAATAAAGAAAGTTACAAGAGACAAGGAAAGACACTACATAATGATCAAGAGATCCATTCAAGAAGAAGATATAACAATTATAAATATATATGCACCCAACATAGGAGCACCTCAATACATAAGGCAACTGCAACAGCTATAAAAGAAGAAATCGACAGTAACACAATAATAGTGGGGGACTTTAACGCCTCACTTACACCAATGGACAGATCATCCAAACAGAAAATTAATAAGGAAACACAAGCTTTAAATGACACAATAGACAAGATAGATTTAATTGATATTTATAGGACATTCCATCCCAAAACAGCAGATTACACTTTCTTCCCAAGTGTGCACGGAACATTCTCCATGCTGGATCACATCTTGGGTCACAAGCATCTTCTCTGACCACAATGCTACGAGATTAGAAATGAATTACAGGGAATAAAACGTAAAAAACACAAATACATGGAGGCTAAACAATACGTTACTAAATAACCAAGAGATCACTGAAGAAATCAAAGAGGAAATTAAAAAATACCTAGAGACAAATGGCAATGAAAACACAAAGATCCAAAACGTATGGGATGCAGCAAAAGCAGTTCTAAGAGGGAAGTTTATAGCTATACAAGCCTACCTCAAGAAACAAGAAAAATCTGAAATATACAATCTAACCTTACACCTAAAGGAACTAGGGAAAGAAGAACAAACAAAACCCAAAGTTAGCAGAAGGAAAGAAATCATAAAGATCAGAGCAGAAACAAATGAAGTAGAAACAAAGAACACAATAGCAAAGATCAATAAAACTAAAAGCTGGTTCTTTGAGAAGATAAACAAAATTAATAAACCATTAGCCAGACTCATCAAGAAAAAGAGGGAGAGGACTCAAATCAATAAAATTAGAAATGAAAAAGGAGAAGTTACAACAGACACCACAGAAATACAAAGCATCCTAAGAGACTACTACAAGCAACTCTATGCCAAAAAAGTAGACAACCTGAAGAAATGGACAAATTGTTAGAAAGGTATACCCTGCCAAGGCTGAACCAGGAAGAAATAGAAAATATGAACAGACCAATCACAAGTAATGAAATTTAAAATGTGATTTAAAATCTTCCAACAAACAAAAGCCCAGGACCAGATGGCTTCACAGATGAATTCTATCAAACATTTCAAAAAGAGCTAGCACCTATCCTTCTCAAACTCTTAGAAAATATAACAGAGGGAGGAACACCCCCAAACTCATTCTACGAGGCCACCATCACCTTGATACGAAAACCAGACAAAGATGTTGTAAAAAAGAAAAACTACAGGCCAATATCACTGATGAATATAGATGTAAAAATCCTCAAGAAAATACTAGCAAACAGAATCCAACAGCACATTGAAAGGATCATATATCATGATCACATGGGGTTTATCCCAGGAATGCAGGGATTCTTCAATATACTCAATTCAATCAATGTGATACACCATATTAACAAATCAAAGGACAGAAACCATATGATCATGTCAATAGATGCAGAAAAAGCTTTTGACAAAATTCAACACTCATTTATCTTAAAATCTCTGCAGGAAGTAGGCATAGAGGGAACTTTCCTCAACATAACAAAGGTCATATATGACAAACCCATAGCAAACATCTTTCTCAATGGTGAAAAACTGAAACCATTTCCTCTAAGATCAGGAAAAACACAAGGGTGCCCACTCTCCCCACTATTATTCAACATAGTTTTGGAAGTTTTAGCCACGGCAATCAGAGAAGAAAAAGAAATAAAAGGAATACAAATTGGAAAAGAAGAAGTGAAACTATCACTGTTTGCAGATGACATGATACTATACATAGAGAATGCTAAAAATGACACCAGAAAACTACTAGAGCTAATCAATGAATTTGGTAAAGTAACAGGATACAAAATTAATGCACAGAAATCTCTTGCATTCCTATACACTAAGGATGAAAAATCTGAAAGCGAAATTAAGGAAACACTTCCATTTACCACTGCAACAAAAATAATAAAATACTCAGGAATAAACCTACCTAAGGAGACAAACGACCTGTATGCAGAAACATATAAGACTGTGATGAAAGAATTGAACGATGTTACAAACAGATGGAGAGATATACCATGTGCTTGGATTGTAAGAATCAACATTGTGAAAATGACTCTACTACCCAAAGCAATCTACACATTCAAGGCCATCCCTATCAGACTACCACTGGCATTTTTCACAGAGCTAGAACAAAAACTTTCACAATTTGTATGGAAACACAAAAGATCCCAAATAGCCAAAGCAAACTTGAGAAAGAAAAACGGAGCTGGAAGAATCAGGCTTCCAGACTTCAGACTATACTACAACGCTACAGTAACCAAGACAGTATTTTATTGGCACAAAAACAGAAATATAGATCAATGGAACAGGATAGAAAGCCCAGAGATAAACCCACGCACATATGGTCACCTTATTTTTGATAAAGGAGGCAAGAATATACAATGGAGAAAAGACAGCCTCTTCAATTAGTGGTGCTGCAAAAACAGGACAGCTACATGTAAAAGAATGAAATTGGAACACACCCTAACACTATATAGAAAAATAGACTCAAAATGGTTTAAAGACCTAAACGTAAGGCCAGACAATGTAAAACTCTTAGAGGAAAACAGAGGCAGAACACTCTATGACATAAATCACAGCAAGATCCTTTTTGACCCACCTCCTAGCGAAATGGAAATAAAAACAAAAAGAAACAAATGGGACCTAATGAAGCTTAAAAGCTTTCACACAGCAAAGGAAACCATAAACAAGACGAAGAGACAACCCTCAGAATGGGAGAAAATATTTGCAAATGAAGCAACTGACAAAAGATTAATCTCCAAACTTTACAAGCAGCTCATGCAGCTCAATATCAAAGAAGCAAACAACCCAATCCAGAAATGGGCAGAAGACCTAAATAGATATTCCTCCAAAGAAGATACAGAGATTGCCAACAAACACATGAAAGGTTGCTCAACATCACTAATCGTCAGAGAAATGCAAATCAAAACTACAGTGAGGTATCACCTTACACTGGTCAGAATGGCCATCATCAAAAATCTACAAACAGTAAATGCTGGAGAGGGTATGGAGAAAAGGGAACCCTCTTGCACTGTTGGTGGGAATGTAAATTGATATAGCCACTATGGAGTACAGTATGGAGGTTCCTTTAAAAACTACAAATAGAACTACCATAGGACCCAGCAATCCCACTACTGGGCATGTACTCTGAGAAAACCATAATTCAAAAAGGGACATGTACCACAATCTTCACTGCAGCTCTATTTACAATAGCCAGGACATGGAAGCAACCTAAGTGTCCATCGACAGATGAATGAGTAAAGAATATGTGTCACATATATACAATGGAATGTTACTCAGCCATGAAAAGAAACAAAATTGAGTTTTTTGTAGTGAGGTGGATGGGCCTAGAGTCTGTCATACAGAGTGAAATAAGTCAGAAAGAGAAAACGAATACCATATGCTAACACATATATAAGGAATGTAAATATATATATGTATATATGGTTCTGAAGAGCCTAGGGTCAGGACAGGAATAAAGATGCAGACGTAGAGAACGGACTTGAGGACATGGCGGGGGGATCGCTAAGCTGGGATGAAGTGAGATAGTGGCACTGACATATATACACTACCAAATGTAAAATAGATAGCTCGTGGGAAGCAGCTGCATAGCACAGGGAGATCAGCTCTATGCTTTGTGACCACCTAGAGTGGTGGGATAGGGAGGCTGGAAGGGAGAAGCAAGGGGGAATGGATATGGAGATATATGTATACATATAGCTGATTCACTTTGTTATACAGCAGAAACAAACACAACATTTTAAAGCAATTATACTCCAATAAAGATGTTAAAGAAAAAGCAATACCCAACTATATTTGCTGCTTATAAGAAACACACATTAAATATAATGATACAAAGTGGTTAAAAGCAAAAGGATGGAAAAAATATACCATGGTAAACCTAGTCAATAGGAATCTGGTATGGCTATTTATATCAGATAAAATAGATTACATAGCAAAAGATATTACTAGGAATAAAGAAGTTCATTTCATAGCGATACAGGGTTCATTTCATCAGGAGGAAATAATATTCCTAAATGTTTATACGTCTAATAAAAGAGCTTCAAAATACATGAAGTTGTATAACTGATTTACTTTGTTATAAAGCAGAAACTAGCACACCATTGTAAAGCAATTATACTCCAATAAAGAGGTAAAAAAATATACATGAAGTGAAAACTGATAGAACCACAAGAACAAATAGACAAATTCTTAATTTTGATTGGAGATTTCAATACACTTCTCTCAACATTTGGACAAAAAAAATTAGTAAGTTTATGGATTTGAACAGCACCATCATGCAACTTGTTCTAATTAACATTTCTGGAACACTGCACCCAATGACAGAAGAATACAAATTCTTTTAAAGTGTACATGGAATATTCATCAAGATTTACTAGGGCTTCCCTGGTGGCGCAGTGGTTGAGAGTCCGCCTGCCGATGCAGGGGACACGGGTTTGTGCCCTGGTCTGGGAAGACCCCACATGCCGCGGAGTGGCTAGGCCTGTGAGCCATGGCCGCTGAGCCTGTGCGTCTGGAGCCTGTGCTCTGCAACTGGAGAGGCCACAACAGTGAGAGGCCCACATACCGCAAAAAAAAAAAAAAAAATATATATATATATATATATTTACTATATTCAAGGCAATAAAAGAAACCTTAAGAAAATTAAAAGGATTCAATTCATACAAAGTATGTATTCTTTTAATGGAATTAAATTTGAAATCAATAGCAAAAATATATCTGGAAAATCTCCCAATATTTGAAAACAAAATAACACTTTTCCAAATAACCCATGAGCCAAAGAAAAATCTTATGTTAATTAAAACATTTTAATCTTAATGAAAAGGAAAACAAAACATAACAAAATTTCTGGGATGCTGCTAGAGCAGTACGAAGTGGGAAATTTATGGTAATAAAACAGCTATATTAGAAAAGTACAAAAGTCTAAAGTCAACGACCTCAGCTTCAACCTTAAGAAACTAGAAAAAGAAGAGCAAATTAAACCCAAAATAAGCAGCAGACAGGAATATAATAATGATCAGAGTACAAGTTAATGACAGGAAAGAGGGGGAGAGTAGAGAAAAATCAATAAAACCAAAATCTCATCCTTCAAAAAGATCAATAAAATTAAACCTCTAGCCAGGCTAACCAGGAAAACAGACAGAAGCCATGCATTACTAATACCAGAAATGAAAGAGGTGAAATTACTACAAGTTCACCAAATATTAAAATGATAGTGGAATATTATGAACAACTATATACCCATAAATTTGACAATTTAAATGAAACACAAATTCTTTGAAAGAAACAAACTACTAAAGCTCATATAAGGTAAATTAGATAACCTGAATAGCCCTATATTAATTAAATTAAATTGATAGTTACAAACCTTCCCAGCAAGGAGAGGTGGACAAGAAGATGGAGTATGAAGACCCTGAACTCACCTCCTCCCATGGACGCACCAACTTGCAGAGCAACTATCTGTGAGAACAACCTGAAAACTAGCAGAAAAAAATTTTCTATGAGTAAAGACATAAAAAAGGAAACACAACAAGACAAATAGGGGGGCAGAGATGCAATATAGTCAGTAACCACACCTCCAGGTCAGCAACCCACAAACAAGAGGAATATCACAAATGTAAAGGGCCTCCACAAGAAGCGAGGGTTCTGAACCCAACATTGAGCTCCCCAGTCCTAGGGTTCCACACCAGGAAAATGAGCCCCCAGAATGTCTGACTTTGAATACTAGCAGGGCTTAGGTTTGGGAGAGGAAGAGAGCTGTAGAAAACAGAGACTCTGCTCTTAAAGGGCGTATACAAAATCTCACATGCTCCAAGTCCCAGTGCAGAGGCAGTAGTTTGAAAGGAGCCTGGATCAGACCCACTTACTGATCTTAGAGAGCCTCCCAGAGAGGCAGGAGGCAATTGGGACTTCCCCTGGGGACAGAAACACTGGTGGCAGTCATTTTGGAGAGTGTTCTACCATGATAACACCAGCACTAGCAAACACCATTTTGGAATCTTCCCTCTAGCCTATCAGTGCTAGGATATTGCCTGCCCACCAGCAGGCTGGCACCAACCCCAAGACCCCAGGCCATGCAGACAGTTGCACAGGGATCTGGACCCAACCTCCAGCAGGCCAGCACCAGTCCCATGTCTCCACAGGACATGTGGCAAACCACATTGGAAGCCTACCTCACACTCCAGCAGGGCCACAGCCACTGCAAAAGCCAAGAGCTCACAGCCAACCATGCTGAGGTCCAGTGCTACCCACCAGCATGTCCATGGTAGTCAGCACCACCATAAAAGCAAGGCTCACACAGCCCACATGGGGGCACCCCTAAAGCATATAGTTTTGGTGGAAAGAAGGGAACATGCTGCTGGACCTCATAGGACATCTTTGACATAAGGCCACTTTTTCAAAATCAGGAAATGTCACTGACCTACATAATACATAGACAAAAATACCAAAAAAAAAAGGCAAAATGAGGAGACAGAGGAATATGTTCCAAATGAAGGAACAAAACAAAACCATGGAAACAGGAGTAAATGAAGTAGAGGTAAGAAATCTACTCATAAAGAGTTCGAGGTAATGATCATAAAGATGCACACTGAACTCAGGAGAAGATTGGATGAACACAGTGAGAATTTCAACAAAGAGTTAGAAAATATAAAGAAGAACCAAACATAGCTGAAGAACACAATAACTAAAATAAAAAATACACTAGAAGGAATCAACTGTAGATTGATTCCTTGATTCTGTTTCAACAGAAACAAATCAGTGAACCAGAAGACAAAGTAGTGGAAGTCACCCGAACTAAGCTGACAAAACATAAAAGAATTTTAAAAAGGATAGTTTAAGAGACCTCTGAGGCATCATCACACATACTAATATTTGCATCATAGAGGTTGCAGAAGGAGAAGAGAGAGAAAAAGGGACAGAGACTTATTTGAAGAAATAATAGCTGAAAACTTCCCTAACCTTTGGAAGGAAAAAGACATCCAAGTTCAGGAAGCACAGAGAGTTCTAAACAAAATGGACTCAAAGGAGCCCATACCAAGATACATTACAATTAAAATGGTAAAAGATAAAGAAGCAATCTAAAAAGCAGCAAGAGAAAAGCAACTTATAACTACATTCAAGAACTCCCATAAGACTAGCAGCTTACTTTTTAGGAGAAACTTTGCAGGCCTGAAGAGAGTGGCACAATATATTCAAAATGATGAAAGGAAAAAACCTACAACCAAGAATATTCTACCTGGAAAAGCTATCATTCGGATTTGGAAGACAGATAAAGATTTTTACAGAAAAGCAAGACATAAATGGGTTCAGCATCACTAAACCAGCTTTATAAGAACTGTTAAAGGGACTACCCTAAACAGAAGAGAAAAGGCCACAAATAGAAATAAGAAAATTATGAAAGGAAAAACCTCACTGGTGAAGGAAAACATACAGTACTGGTAGTAGATCAACCACATATAAAACTAGTAGGAAAGTTAAAAGACAAATGTAGTAAAATTATCTATATCCATAATACATAGTTAAATGATACACAAAACAGAAAGTTGTAAAATATGATGTCAAAAACATTAAACATGGAGGGGAGGAGTAAAACTGTAGGGTTGTTAGAATGTGTTTGAACTTAAGAGGTCATCACCTTAAAATATGTGGCTGAATGGATAAAAAAAAGACCCATATATATGCTGCCTACAAGATACTCACTTCCAATCTAAAGACACACGCAGAGTGAAGAGATGGAAAAAGGTATTCCATGCAAATGGAAATGAAAAGAAAGCCAGGACAGCAATACCTATATCAGGCAAAATAGACTTTAAAACAAAGACTAACATGCGACAAAGAAGATTACATGATGCTAAAGGGACCAATCCAACAAGAAGATATAACAGTTGTAAACATATATGCACCCAACATGAGCAACTATTACATAAAGCAAATATTAAAAAACATAAAGGGAGAAACTGACTGTAACAAAATAACAGAAGGGAACTTTAACACCACATTTACATCAATATACATATCACCCAAACAGAAAATTACCAAGGAAACCCTTGCCTTCAAGGACACATTAGACTAGATAGACTTAATAAATATATACATAGAACATTACACCCAAAAGTAGTAGAATACACATTCTTTTTAAGTGCACCTGGAACATTCTCCAGGATAGATAACACACTAGGCTACAAAACAAGTCTCAATAAATTTGAAGATTGAAATCATATGAAGCATGTTTTATGGCCATAAAGATATAAGGCTAGAAATCAACTACAGGAAAAAAAACTGCAAGAAACACAAACACGTGGAGTCTGAACAACATGTTATTCAACAGTCAATGGATCACTGAAGAATGCAAAGAGGGAATTAAAAAATACATGGAGACAAGTGAAACTAGAAACACAATGGTTCAAAACCTATAGGACACAGCAAAAACAATTCTAAGAGGGAAGTTCATAGGGATGCAAGCCTACCTCAGGAAACAAGAAAAATCTCAAACAATCTAATATCACACCTAAAGGAACAAGAAAAAGAAGAACAAACAAAACCTGTTAGTAGAAAAAAAAATAATGATCAAAGGGAAATAAGAGAAATAGAGACTAAAAAAAATAGAAAATATCAATAAAACAGAGCTGATTCTTTGAAAAGATGAAAAAAATTGATAAACCTTTAGCCAGACTCATCACAAAAAATAGAAAAAGGGCCCAAATAAATAAAATCAGAAATGAAAGAGAAGTGACAACAGATATGACAGAAATACAAAGCATCATAAGAGATTACTATGAAGAATTATACATCAATAAAATGGGCAACCTAGAAGAAATGGACAAATTCCTAGAAAAGTACAATCCCCCAAGTCTGACTCAGGAAGAAACAAAATATTAACAGAACAATTACCAGTAATGAAATTGAATCAGTAATAAAAAGAACTCCCAACAAACAAACTACAGGACCAGATGGCTCCACAGGTGAATTCTACCAAATATTTTTTTTAAGTTAACACCTATTCTTCTTAAACTATTCCAAAAAATTGAAGAGGAAGGAACACTTTTGAAATCATTCTACAAGGCCAGCATCTCCCTGATACAAAAACCAGTCAGAGATGCCACAAGAAAAGAAAATTACAGACCATTATCACCAATGAACATACATCCAAAAATCCTCAACAAAATATTAGCAAACTGAATTCAACAATATATTAAAAGGATTGTACACCATGATCAAGTAGGGTTATCCCATGGATGCAAGGATGTTTCAATATCCACCAATCAATCAATGTGATACACCATATTAATATATTGAAAAATAAAAATTATATTATCATTTCCATAGATGCAGAAAAAGCTTTTGACAAAATTCCACATGTATTTATGATTTAAAAAATCTCTCAACAAAGCTGGTATAGAGAGAATTTACCTTAACATAACAAATGCCAAATATGACAAACTCGGATCCAATATTATACTACAAAGTGAAAACATGAAAACATTTCCTCTAAGTCAGGAACAAGACAAGGATGCCCATTCTTGTCACTTTTATTCAACATCATATTGGAAATCCTAGCCACAGCAATCAGAGAAGGAAAAGAAATAAAAGGAATCCAAATTTGAAAAGATTTAAAATGGTCACTGCTTGCAGATGACATAATACCATATATTGAAAGATACTACTAAAAAAACTATTAGAACTAATCAATGTATTCAGTAAAGTTGCATGATACAAAATTAATATACAGAAATCTGTTACATTTGTACACCTTAATAAGGAACTTTCAGAAAGAGAAATTAAGAAAACAATCCCATTACAATTACATCAAAAATATTAAAATACCTCAGAATAAATCTAACCAAAGAAGTAAAGACGTACTCTGAAAACTATAAGATTTTGATGAATGAAATTGAAGATGACACAAATAAATGGAGAGATATACTATGCTCAAGAATTGGAAAAATTAGTATTTTTAAAATGACCATACTCCTCAAGGCAATCTACAGATTCAATCAATCCCTATCAAAATACCAAAGGCATTTTTCACAGAATTTGAACAAATAATTCCAAAATTTGTATGGAGGCACAAAGACCCCGAATAGTCAAAGCAATTTTGAGAAAGAAGAGCAAAGCTGAAGGCACCACACTCCCTGATTTCAAACTATACTACAAAGTTACAGTAATCAGAACAGTATGGTACTGGCACATAAACAGATACATACATCAATGGAACAGAATAGAAAGCCCAGAAATAAACCCACTTACATGGCCAATTAATCAATGACAAAGGAGGGAAGAATATACTGGGGAAAGACAGCCTCTTTGATAAATGGTGTTGGGAAAACTGGACAGCTACATGCAAAATAATCAAAGTGGACTACTTTGTCACACCATATATACAAAAATAAATTCAAAATAGACTAAACACTAAAATGTAAGACCTGAAACCATAAAATTCCTGGAAGAAAATGTAGGCAGTACATCCTTTGACATTGGTCTTAGCAATATATTTTTGGCTATGTCTCTTCAGGCAGGAAGCAAGAGCAAAAATAAGCAGATGGGACTAAATCAAACTAAAAAGCTTTTGGACAGCAAAGAAAACCACCCATAAAACAAAAAGACCATCTGCTGAACGTGAGAATATATTTGCAAATGATATATCTGGTAAAGGGTTAATATCCAAAATGTAAAAAGAACACGTACAACTCAACATCAGAAAAACAAACAACCCAGTTAAAAAATAGAGGACATGAATAGACATTTTGCCAAAGAAGACCTATAGATGGCTAACAGACACATGAAAACATGTTCAACATTACTAATCATCAGGGAAATGCAAATCAAAACCACAATGAGGTACCACCTCACATCTTTCAGAATACTATCATAAAACGACAAAAAATAACAAGTGTTGGTGAGGAACTGGAGAAAAGAGAACCCTCAGGCACCATTCGTGGGGATGTAAATTGGTGTAGCCACTAAGGAAAACAATATGAAGTTCTTAAAAAAATTAAAAATAGAATTACCGTATGATCCAGGAATTTGACTTCTGGGTATTGGACTGAAGAAAAAAAAGACACTAAGCTGAAAAGATATATGCACTCCAATGTTCATTGCAGCATTATTTACAATAGCCAAGATTTGGAAGGAACTTTAGTGTCCATCAACAGATGAATGGAGGGACTTCCCTGGTGGTCCAGTGGTTGAGAATCTGCCTTCCAATGCAGGGGGCATGGGTTTGATCCCTGGTCAGGGAACTAAGATCCCACATGCAGCAGAACAGCTAAGCCTGTGCACCGCAACTACTGAGCCCGCATGCCACAATTACAGAGCCCACATGCTCTGGAGCCCATCTGCCACAACTAGAGAGAAGCCCACACACTGCAACGAAAGATCCTGTGTGCCGCAACTAAGACCAGATGCAGCCAAAAATAAATAAATAAATAAATAAATATTTAAAAAACAAAAACAGATTAATGGATAAAGACACTGCAATATATATTGGGCTGGACAGAAAGTTTGTTCGGGTGGCAAAATAGGTGATGAGGATTCAGAGGTATAAACATCCAGTCACTAAAAAAATAAGCCATGGGGTCATACTATACAGCATAAGGAGTATGGTCAATAATATTGTAATAACTTTGTATGGGAACATATGGTTATTTGACTTATAGTGGTGACATTTCATAATGTATGCAAATGTCACATCACTATGTAGTATGCATCATTATTTAGAAACTAACATAATATTGTCTCAAGTATATTTCAATTAAAAATAAATAAATGGACTATATAGTATTTTAATGATATTAGTAAAACACATGAAAAATAAACTATTTTGAAATAAAACAAAACCAAAAAGTCTTCTCAGGAAAGAAGAAAAATATCTTACAAAGCAAACTTATTTAAAAAGGAGAAAAGATTCTTCAGAAAAAAAAAAAAACCCTTCTCACAAAAAATGTCAGGCCCCAAATGAGTTCACTGATGAATTAATTCCACCAAAAATTTCAGGAAGAAGCAGTACCAATTCTATACTAACTCTTCCTAAAGAATGAAGAGGAGGGACTATTTCCCAACTCATAACAACTGATAACAAAATATTTTCTATGAGGTCAGCATTACCTTGATACAAAATTTTCTTAACAAAATTTCAGCAAATTGAATCCAGCAATATATAAAAGGATAATAAAACACCAAGATGAGTGGAGATTATCCCAGGAATGCAGAGATGGTTTAACATTGGAAAGTCAGTCAATGTAATTCACTACATTAACAAACTAAAAAGGGAAAACCGTACAATCATCTTAACAAATGCAGAAAACACTTGACAAAATTCAATGTCCATTTCTGATAACAAATTTTCAGCAAAGTAGGAAGGTAAGGGAACCTCCCTCAACTTGATGAAAAGCTACCACAAAAAGCCTACAGTTAGTATCATACTTATTGGTGAAAGATGAGGATTAGGAAAAGGAATGTCTACTTTTACCCTTCTATTCAACATTATATTGGACATTCTAGTCAGTGCAATCAGACAAGACAAAGAAATAAAAGACATCAAATTGGAAAAGGAGTAAAATCGTCCTTATTCACAGACATAATCACCTAAGTAGAAAATCTGATGGGATTTTCAGAAAATCTCCTTGAACCATTAAGTATGTATATCAAGATTGCAGGATACAAGATCGATATATAAAAATTGTGTTTCTACATACCAGCAATGAAAAAAAAATGATAATCAAAATTAAGAAAGCAATATCATTTAAAATAGCAATAAAATACTAGTGATAACTAATCCAAAATATTTAGGTATGAGTCTGACAAAAGTTGTGAAAGATTTGAACATTGAAAACTACAGAATATTGCTGTGAGAAACTGAGGAAGACCCAGAAAAACTGGGGAGTTATATCATGTTTATGCAACAGAAGTCTTAACATTATTATTGTGTCAACTCTCCCTAAATTGATCTATAGATTCAAATGCAATCCCAACCAAAACCCCTGCAGGATCTTTTATAGAAATTGACAAGTTGATTCTAAACTTCATATGGAAATGCAAAGGACAAAGAATAGCTAAAAACAACTTTGAAGAAGAACAACATTAGAGGGCTAGTATCACCTGATTTCAAGATTTAAAGTTACAGTAATATAGATATCATGATATTGATGCAAAACAGATAAATAGATCAATGAACGAAATATAAAGTTCAGACTTACAAGTATATGGACAATTGCTTTTTAACAAAGGCAAATAGGCAGTTCAGTGGAGATATAATAATCTTCTCAATAAATGATGTTAGAAAAATTGGATGGATATTTGTATGTGAAAAAAGAACTTCCATCCATACCTTTCACCTGTAAAAAAATTAGCTTAAAATGGATCATAGACCTAAACGTAATACTTTTAGATAGAATATCATAGACCTAAATATAAAACTTCTAGGAGAAAACAGGAAAAAGTTTGTGAACTTGGGTTAGGTAACAAATTTCTTAGACATGACACCACAATCACAATCCATAAAAAATAGATAAATTGGACTTCATAAAAATGAAAAATTTGTGTTCTTCAAAGACACAGTAAAGAAAATGGGTAGACAACCCATAGAATGCAAGAATATACATGCAAAGCATATATCTGATAAAAGACTTGTACCAGAATATATAAAGAACTGTTGAAACTTATCACCAAGAGCACAAACAACCCAATTTAAAAATGGGCAAAAGGTATGAAGAGACATTTCACCAAAAAAGATACATAGATGGCAAATAAGAACATGAAAAGATGCTCAACATCATTATATTGGGGGAAATATAAATAAAACTGCAATGAGATATACACTATCAGATTGGCTAAAATTTAATTTTTTTTTTTTTCTGTACGTGGGCCTCTCACTGTTGTGGCCTCTCCCGTTGTGGAGCACAGGCTCCGGACGCGCAGGCCCAGCGGCCATGGCTCACGGGCCCAGCCACTCCACGGCATGTGGGATCTTCCCAGACCAGGGCACGAACCCGTGTCCCCTGCATCGGCAGGTGGACTCTCAACCACTATGCCACCAGGGAAGCCCTAAAATTTAAATTTTGACCATACCAAAAGTTGACAAGGTTGTGGAGGAACTGGAACTCTCATACATTGCTGATGGGAATGTACATGGTACAACCATTTTGGAAAACAGTTTAGCAGGTTCTTAAATAGTTAAAAATACATTTGCTATATGATCTAGCCATACTACTCTTAGGTTTTACCCATGAGAAATTAAAGCATGTGTCAAAATAAATACTTGAACATGAATGTTCATAGCAGCTTTATTTGTATTGGTGAAAAACTGGAAACAACTCAAATATCCCTCAATTAGGGTATGGTTAAACACACTGTGATATGTCCATACAATAGGACACCATTCAGCATTAAAAAGGAATAAATTATTCCATGTGATTACTTTTATATAAAACTCTAAGACATGCAGACTAATGTATAATGACAGAAATCAGATCAGTTGCCTTGAGACAAGGCCAAAGGTGGAGGGATTTACAAAGGAGCATGAGGAAGCTTTGGAGGGTGATACATATGTTCAATATCTTAATTGTGGTGGTGTGTATATATGTCAAATCTTATTAAACTGTATACTTTTAATATGTGCAATTTTATTATATGTCAATTATATCTCAATATAGCTGTTAAATTAGATTATCCC
The DNA here is from genome assembly GCF_951394435.1 of Stenella coeruleoalba. Taxonomy (NCBI): domain Eukaryota; kingdom Metazoa; phylum Chordata; class Mammalia; order Artiodactyla; family Delphinidae; genus Stenella; species Stenella coeruleoalba. The sequence goes on from NC_137152.1 coordinate 53,891,901, forward strand.
AGAAAGCTTTTTTGCAGATTTAGACAAGCTTAATCTAAAATTTAAATGGAAAGACACCAGACCTATATTAACTAAAGCAACCTTGAAAAAGAAGAATAAAGTGGGAGGAATCACTCTACCCATTATTAAGGTATACCATATAGCTGTGGCAATCAAAACAGTGTCATATTGGAAGAAGGATAGACACATAGATTGATAGAACAGAATAAAGAACCTAGAAATAGAACCACATTGATTTTTGACAAAGGTGGAAAACCAGTTCAATTTAGAAAGCACAGACTTTTCAACAAATATTGCTGGAGTAAATGAACATCCATAGACAGAAAAATGAACCTCTATCTAAACCTCACACCTTATACAAAATTAACTGAAGCTGGATCACAGACTTAAGTGTAAAATGTAAACCTATAAAAAGTTTAGAAGAAAAGAATACAGAAAACCTCCAGGATATAGAACTAGTCAGAGTTCTTAACCTTTACACTGGATGCATCATCCATAAAAATTTTTTTGATAAATTGGAATCTATCAAGGTTAAAGAAACTTTTGCTCTGTGAAAGATTATGTTAAGAGAATAAAAAGACAAGCTACAAACTGGGAGAATATATTTGCAAACCGCATACTTGAAAAAAGGACTTGTGTCTAGAATATATAAAGAACTCTCAAAACTTAGTGAAAAAAAATCTAATTAGAAAATGGGTAAAAGATACCAAGAAGATATACAGATGGCAAAAATCTCATGAAAAGATGTCAATATCACTAGCTATTAGAGCAATTTTGCTCTAGGTTGTGGGCACAAGACATCACTACATACCTATCAGAATGGCTAAAATTAAAAAAAAAAATAGTGACAAAACCAAAAACTAGTGAGGATACAGAGAAACTGGATCACTCATACATTGCTAGTGGGAATGTAAAACAGTACAGCCACTCTAGAAAACAGTTTGACACTTTCTTATAAAACTAAACATGTAACCACCATATGCCCCAGCAATTGGACTGCTGGGCAATTTCTCTCCAAGAGAAATGAAAATTTATATTCACACCAAAACCTGTAAATGATATGATGACTATACTTAACAATATTGTACTGTATATTTAAAAGTTGCTAAGAGAGTACATCTTAAAAGTTCTCATCACAAGAAGAAAAATGTAACTATGTGAGGTGATGGGTGGTAGCTAAACTTACTGTGTTATAATTTTTCGTTTATTTGTTTTTTGAATTTTATTTTATTTATATCTTTATACAGCAGGTTCTTATTAGTCATCCATTTTATACACATCAGTGTATACATGTCAATCCCAATCACCCAATTCATCACACCACCACAACCAGGTCAGCCACTTTCCCCTCTTGGTGTCCATACGTTTGTTCTCTACATATGTGTCTCAATTTCTGCCCTGCAAACAGGTTCATCTGTACCACTTTTCTAGGTTCCACATACATGCGTTAATATATGATATTTGTTGGGCTTCCCTGGTGGTGCAGTGGTTGAGAATCTGCCTGCTAATGCAGGGAACACGGGTTCGAGCCCTGGTCTGGGAAGATCCCACATGCCGTGGAGCAACTAGGCCCATGAGCCACAACTACTGAGCCTGTGCGTCTGGAGCCTGTGCTCTGCAACAAGAGAGGCCGTGACAGTGAGAGGCCCGCGCACTGCGGTGAAGAGTGACCCCTGCTTGCCACAACTAGAGGAAGCCCTCGCACAGAAACGAAGACCCAACACAGCCAAAAATAAATTAATTAATTAATTAATTAAAAAAAATATATATATATGATATTTGTTTTTCTCTTTCTGACTTACTTCATTCTGTACGAGAGTCTCTGCATCTATCCATGTCTCTACAAATGACCCAATTTCGTTCCTTTTTTATGGCTGAGTAATATTCCATTGTGTATATGTACCATACCTTCTGTCAGTGGGCATCTGTCAGTGGGCATTTAGGTTGCTTCCATGACCTGGCTATTGTAAATAGAGCTGCATTGAACATTGGGGTGCTTGTGTCTTTTTGAATTATGGTTTTCTCAGGGTATATGCCCAGTAGTGGGATTGCTGGGTCATATGGCAGTTCTATTTTTAGTTTTGAAGGAACCTCCATACTGTTCTCCATAGTGGCTGTATCAATTTACATTCCCACCAACAGTGCAAGAGTGTTCCCTTTTCTCCACACCTTCTCCAGCATTTCTTGTTTGTAGATTTTCTGATGATGCCCATTCTAACTGGTGTCAGGTGATACCTCATTGTAGTTTTGATTTGCATTTCTCTAATAATTAGTGATGCTGAGCATCCTTTCATGTGTTTATTGGCAATCTCTATGTCTTCTTTGGAGAAATGTCTATTTAGGTCATCTGCCCATTTTGGGATTGGGTTGTTTGTTTTTTAATATTGAGCTGCATGAGTTGTTTATATATTTTGGAGATTAATCCTTTGTCTGTTGACTCATTTGCAAATATTTTCTCCCATTCTGAGGGTTGTCTTTTCGTCTTGTTTATGTTTTCCTTTGCAGTGCAAAAGCTTTTAAGTTTCATTAGGTCCCATTTGTTTCTTTTTGTTTTTATTTCCATTTCGCTAGGAGGTGGGTCAAAAAGGATCTTGCTGTGATTTATGTCATAGAGTGTTCTTCCCATGTTTTCCTCTAAGAGATTTATAGTGTCTGGTCTTATATTTAGGTCTCTAACCCATTTTGAGTTTATTTTTGTGTATGGTGTTAGGGAATGTTCTAATTTCATTCTTTTACATGTAGCTGTCCAGTTTTCCCAACACCACTTATTGAAGAGACTGTCTTTTCTCTTTTGTATATCCTTGCCTCCTTTGTCATGGATTAGTTGACTATAGTTGACTGGGTTTATCTCTGGGCTTTCTACCTTGTTCCATTGATCTATATCTCTGTTTTTGTGTCAGTACCATATTGTCTTGATTACTGTAGCTTTGTAGTATAGCCTGAAGTCAGTGAGTCTGATTCCTCCAGCTCCGTTTTTTTCCCTCAAGACTGCTTTGGCTATTTGGGGTCTTTTTTGTCTCCATACAAATTTTAAGATCTTTTGTTCTAGTTCTGTAAAAAATGCCATTAGTAATTTGATAGGAATTGCATTGAATCTGTAGATTGCTTTGGATAGTATAGTCATTTTCACAATACTGGTTCTTCCAATCCAGGAACATGGTATATCTCTCCATCTGTTGGTACCATCTTTAATTTCTTTCATCAGTGTCTTATAGTTTTCTGCATACAGGTCTTTTGTCTCCCTAGGTAGGTTTATTCCTAGGTATTTAATTCTTTTTGTTGCAATGGTATTTTGGAGTGTTTCCTTAATTTCTCTTTCAGATTTTTCATCATCAGTGTATGGGAATGAAAGAGATGTCTGTGCATTAATTTTGTATCCTCAACTTTACCAAATTCATTGACTACCTCTAGTAGTTTTCTGGAGGCATCTTTAGGATTCTCTATGTAGAGTATCATATCATCTGCAAACAATGACAGTTTTACTTCTCCTTTTCCAATTTGTATTCCTTTTATTTCTTTTTCTTCTCTGGTTGGTGTGGCTAGGACTTCCCAAACTATGTTGAATAATAGTGGTGAGAGTGGGCAACTTTGTCTTGTTCCTGATCTTAGAGGAAATGCTTTCAGTTTTTCACCATTGAGAATGATGTTTCCTGTGGGTTTGTCATATATGGCCTTTATTACTTTGAGGTAGGTTCCCTCTGCCCACTTTATGGAGAGCTTTTATCATACATGGGTGTTGAATTTTGTCAAAAGCTTTTTCTGCATCTATTGATATGATCATATGGTTTTTATTCTTCAATCTGTTAATATGGTGTATCACATTGAATGATTTGCATATATTGAAGAATCCTTGCATCTCTAGGATAAATCCCACTTGATCTTGGTGTATGATCCTTTTAATGTGTTGTTGGATTCTGTTTGCTAGTGTTTCGTTTAGGATTTTTGCATCTATATTCATCAGTGATATTCGTCTGTAATTTTCTTTTCTTGTAGTACGTTTGTCTGGTTTTGGTATCAGGGTGATGGTGGCCACATAGAATGAGTTTGGGAGTGTTCCTTCCTCTGAAATTTTTTGGAAGAGTTTGAGAAGGGTGGGTGTCCGCTCTTCTCTAAATGTTTGATAGAATTCACCTGTGAAGCCATCTGGTCCTGAACTTTTGTTTGTTGGAAGATTTTTAATCACAGTTCCGATTTCACTACTTGTGATTGGTCTGTTCGTATTTTCTATTTCTTCCTGGTTCAGTCTTGGACAGTTATACCTTTCTAAGAATTTGTCCATTTCTTCCAGGTTGTCCATTTTATTGGCATAGAGTTGCTTGTAGTAGTCTCTTAGGATGCTTTGTATTTCTGTGGTGTCTGTTGTAACTTCTCCTTTTTCTTTTCTAATTTTATTGATTTGAGTCCTCTCCCTCTGTTTCTTGATGAGTCTGACTAATGGTTTATCAATTTTGTTCATCTTCTCAAAGAACCAACTTTTAGTTTTATTGATCTTTGCTATTGTTTTCTTTGTTTCTATTTCATTTATTTCTGCTCTGATCTTTATGATTCCTTTCCTTCTGCTAACTTTGGGTTTTGTTTGTTCTTCTTTCTCTAGTTCCTTTAGGTGTAACGTTGCATTGTTTATTTGGGATTTTTCTTGTTTCTTGAGGTAGGCTTGTATAGCTATAAACTTCCCACTTAGAACTGCTTTTGCTGCAGCCCATACGTTTTGGATCGTCGTGTTTTCATTGTCATTTGTCTCTAGGTATTTTTTAATTTCCTCTTTGATTTCTTCAGTGATCTCTTGGTTATTTAGTAGTGTATTGTTTAGCTTCCATGTGTTTGTGTCTTTTACGTTTTTTTCCCTGTAATTCATTTCTGATCTCATAACGTTGTGGTCAGAAAAGATGCTTGATATGATTTCAATTTTCTTAAATTTACTGAGGCTTGATTTGTGACCCAAGATGTGATCTATTCTAGAGAATGTTCCATGCACACTTGAGAAGAAAGTGTAATCTGCTCTTTTTGGATGGAATGTCCTATAAATATCAATTAAATCTATCTTGTCTATTGTGTCATTTAAAGCTTGTGTTTCCTTATTAATTTTCTGTTTTGATGATCTGTCCATTGGTGTAAGTGGGGTGTTAATGTCCTCCACTATTATTGTGCTACTGTCAATTTCTTCTTTTATAGCTGTTAGTAGTTGCCTTATGTGTTGAGGTGCTCCTATGTTGGGTGCATATATATTTATAATTGTTATATCTTCTTGGATTGATCCCTTGATCATTATGTAGTATCTTACCTTGTCTCTTGTAACATTCTTTATTTTAAAGTCTATTTTATCTGTTATGAGGATTGCTACTCCAGCTTTGTTTTGATTTCCATTTGCATGGAATATCTTTTTCCATCTCCTCACTTTTAGTCTGTATGTGTCCTAGGTCTGAAGTGTGTCTCTTGTAGACAGCATATATATGGGTCTTGTGTTTGTAACCATTCAGCAAGCCTGTGTCTTTTGGTTGGAGCTTTCAATCCATTCACGTTTAAGGTAATTATTGATATGTATGTTCCTATGACCATTTTCTTAATTGTTATGGGTTTGTTTTTGTAGGTCCTTTTCTTCTCTTGTGTTTCCCACTTAGAGAGCTTCCTTTAGCACTTGTTGTAGAGCTGGTTTGGTGGTGCTGAATGCTCTTAGCTTTTGCTTGTCTGTAAAGCTTTTGATTTCTCCATCGAATCTGAATGAGATCCTTGTCGGGTAGAGTAATCTTGGTTGTAGGTTCTTCCCTTTCATCACTTTAAGTATATCATGCCACTCCCATCTGGCTTGTAGAGTTTCTGCTGAGAAATCAGCTGTTAACCTTATGGGAGTTCACTTGTATGTTATTTGTCGTTTTTCACTTGCTGCTTTCAATAATTTTCCTTTGTCTTTATTTTTTGCCAATTTGATTACTATGTGTCTCAGCATGTTTCTCCTTGAGTTTATCCTGCCTGGGACTCTCTGAACTTCCAGGACTTGGGTGACTATTTCCTTTCCCATGTGAGAGAAGTTTTCGACTATAATCTCTTCAAATATTTTCTCAGGTCCTTTTTCTCTCTCTTCCTCTTCTGGGACCCCTATAATGCGAATGTTGTGTTTAATGTTGTCCCAGAGGTCTCTTAGGCTGTCTTCATTTCTTTTCTTTCTTTTTTCTTTTTAATTCGTTTTTGCAGCAGTGAATTCCATCATTCTGTCTTCCAGTTCCTTTATCTGTTCTTCTGCCTCCGTTATTCTGCTATTGATTCCTTCTAGTGTAGTTTTCATTTCAGTTATTGTATTGTTCATCTCTGTTTGTTTGTTCTTTAACTCTTCTAGGTCTTTGTTAAACATTTCTTGCATCTTCTTGATCTTTGCCTCCATTCTTTTTCTGAGGTCCTGGATCATTTTCACTATCATTATTCTGAATTGTTTTTCTGGAAGGTTGCCTATCTCCTCTCCATTTAGTTGTTTTTCTGGGGTTTTATCTTGTTCCTTCATCTGGTACACAGCCCTCTGCCTTTTCATCTTGTCTATCTTTCTGTGAATGTGGTTTTTATTCCACAGGCTGCAGGATTGTAGTTCTTCTTGCTTCTGCTGTCTGCCCTCTCGTGGATGAGGCTATCTAAGAGGCTTGTGGATGTTTCCTGATGGGGGTGATGGTAGAGCTAACTGTTTCTCTTGTGGGCAGAGTTCAGTAAAACTTTAGTCTGCTTGTCTGCTGATGGGTGGGGCTGGGTTCCCTCCCTTTTGGTTGTTTGGCCTGAGGTGACCCAACCCTGGAGCCTACCTGGGCTATTTGGTGGGGCTAATGTTGGACTCTGGGAGGGCTCATGCCAAGGAGTACTTCCCGGAACTTCTGCTGCCAGTGTCCTTGTCCTCATGGTGAGACAGAGCCACCAACCACCTCTGCAGGAGACCCTCCAACACTACCAGGTAAGTCTGGTTCAGTCTCCTGTGGGGTCCCTGTTCCTTCCCCTGATGCACACACTGCTTTGTGTGTGTCCTCCAGGAGTGGAGTCTCTGTTTACCCCAGTCCTGTCAAAGTCCGGCAATCAAATTCTGCTAGCCTTCAAAGTCTGATTGTCTACAAATTCCTCCTCTTGTTGCCAGACCCCCAGGTTCGGAAGCCTGATGTGTGGCTCAGAACCTTCACTCCAGTGGGTGGACTTCTGTGGTATAAGTGTTCTCCAGTTTGTGAGTCACCACCCAACAGTTATGGGATTTGATTTTATTGTGATTGCGCCCCGCCTAGTATCTCATTGTGGCTTCTCCTTTGTATTTGGATGTGGGGTATCTTTTTTGGTGAGTTCCAGTGTCTTCCTTTTGATGATTGTTCAGCAGTTAGTTGTGATTCCGGTGTTTTCGCAAGAGGGAGTGAGAACACGTCCTTCTACTCTGCCATTGAATCTCAATTTGCATTTTAACAAGATCCCCTGGTGATTGGAGTTATCCATATAAACATGAAAGTTTGAGAAGTCCTGCTTACAGCTGCCATCCATAAAGCAAGCAGTTCTTTCTTGGTCAGTTGAGAACTGTTTATAAGGCACTGTGTAAGTGATGACAGAATCTGGCGGCTCCTCATACAGTTTCAAAGTCAGTACGGACACCAAATCTGCTGACACCTTGATCTTGGATTTCCCAGGCTTCTGAAATTTGCTTATTCACTGTGGTATAATTTTGAAATACATACATATATCAAATCATTATGTTATATACCTAAAACTATACATGTTACATGTCAGTTATATCTCTATTTAAAAAAACCCTGTATACATGTTCATACAGGGCTCATAGCAGCTTTATTCCTAACAGAAAAAATCTGGAAACAACCCAGATAACCTTCAACAACCCAGAGAGCATTCATGTGAATGATTAAACAAACTGGTAATCTATATCATGGAATACTACTCAGCAATAAAAAAAGAATGAACTATTGATACACACAACAACTTGGATAAATCTCCGTGTAATTATCCTGAATGAAAAGCTAACCCCACAAAGGTATACACTGTCTTATTCCTTTTCTATAATATTCTTGAAATGACAAAACTATAGAGGTGGAGAACAGATTTGTGGTTGCCAGGGGTTTGAGATGGGTTGCGGGAGGGCAGGCGTGGGAGGATAGTACGTATGGTTTTAAAGGGCTGACACGAAAGATGGATGTAATGATGGAACTGTTCTGTACCTTGACTTTGGTGGTGGATACAAGATCCTAAACATGTGATGAAATTGCATAGAAGTAAATAGGCATGCACACACACAACTGAGTCCACGTAAAACTGGGATATCTGTATAAATTTGGGGGATCGTATCAATGTCAATATCAAGGTTGCAGTAGTGTACTATACTTTTGCAGGACGTTGCCATTGGAGGAAACTGGGTGAAGGGTAAATGGGATCTCTGTATTGTTTTTACAAGTGCATGTGAATCTATGATTGTCTCAAAATTAAATTTTTAAATGTTTAATTTTAAAACACCTCTGTTTGGACTTCCCTGGTGGTCCAGTGGTTAAGAATCCACCTGCCAATGCAGAAGACATGAGTTCAATCCCTGGTCCATGAAGAGCCCACATGCCATGGAGCAACTAAGCCTGTGAGCCACAGCTACTGAGCCCACGTGCTGCAGCTACTGAACCCCACGTGCCTAGAGCCTGTGCTCTGCAACAAGAGAAGCCACCACAATGAGAAGCCCACACACTGCAATGAAGAGTAGTCCCCACTCATCACAACTAGAGAAAGCCCGTGCACAGCAATGAAGACCCAGTGCAGCCAATAAATAAATAACTTAATTAATTAATTTAATTAATTAATTAAATTTATAAAAATAAATAAAAAAATTAAACACCTCTGCTTAAAACACCTCCAGAAGAATTCAAAGATATAATTTATGTAAAAGTGTCTGGCACATTTTATGTACTTAACAAACATTCAGGAAAAAGATCATAATCATAATGTCATTCATTCAATCAATTATTTAACATGTATTTATTGAGGGTCTACTACATGACAAGCACAGTTCCAGGCTCTGGGTTATATAGCAATGGGCAAAATAAAAATGGTCTCCACCCTCATAGAACTTATAGTCCAGAGAAGGAGACAGACAGTAAACCAAAACACAAATAAATCACTGAAACTACAAATTTTGAGAAGTGCTCTGAAGGAAACAGGGTGTTGTAATACAGAATAACATGGATGGGCCTCCTTTTGACAGAGTGATCTGGGGAGGACTCTATAGGAGATAATGTGAGGCTGAGAGCTGAAGGATGAGAAGGAAGTAGCTATATTCTCTCATGTAGAAAGATGGGAGTGGAGGGTTGAGGGAGACTAAATGGCAGTCAAGGCAGAGGGAACAGCATGTGTCAGCCTCTAAGCAAGTGAGAAGTTGTAGGGGGTTTGGGGGAAGGGGTACAGAAAGAAGACAGTTCAAGCAGAGGACATCACCAGGAGGAGATGAGCTCAGAGATGCAGCTAAGGTCAAGATTATGTAGTGCCCTATAAACAATGGTAAAGACTTTGGATTTTATTCTGATTGAGATGGAAATCATTAGAGAGTTTTATGGAAGGGAGTACCATAATCTGCTTCATATTTTAAGCAGATCATACACACAGGTATATGAACAGAATGAGGAAGAAAGTGGAAAGACCAACTAGAAGTTGCAGTTATACAGTTAAAGCATGGTGGCTTACCTTAGGGTGAAAAGGACCTACCTGTTATCTTTGGAGAGTGAAGAGATGGCCAATGTTATGGATATGTTAAGGGTTTTTTTTACTAACATCTCAGATAGAAGAGATGGTTTTGAATTTAAAATTGTAACAAGTCCCTCCAGATGGTACTTTCCAGCAGGTGGCTAGAAATCCAAGTGATCAGCAGGGACTAAAGATATAGATATGGGAGTTATTGTCATTGAGGGTATGATTGAATGCATAGGAATAGATGACATCACCAAGGGAGAAAGAGAGGCAAGAAAGGACAGAGAAGACCAAGGGTAGAATTGAGGATAGCACACATATTTATTTTGTTTTTCTGTTAAAAACTACTTTTAGTTATAAAAGTAATATAACCATTATACAGGACATTTTGAAAGTAGAAAAGAAGAAATCTAACCACCTAAATCAACCATTTTATCATTTGTAAGTATTTCTTCCTCCTAAGCTTTCATGTACATCTTTTAACTAGTATGCATTTAATCTTATATCCTACTTCCTCACTTAACAGTATGTTTCAAAATAACCTACTATCAGAAGTGGGAGAAGAGTTTCCAGCAAAACCAAGTGAAGTAGTAGTTAGCAGAGGAGAATAATTTAAGGGAATAAGTGCCATTAGACTGTTATTGGTGACCTTGAAGAGGAAATACAAACATGTGTATGAATGACCAGTTTTTACTTTGGTGGCAAAGGGATAGGGAAGGACAAAATTTTGAAGTGGTGACTGGCTCCAGGGAGGATATTTAGAGAAATATCTGAGAATGGTTATAGACAGAGGAAGGAAGCAGAAGAGAGGGAGAAATTTTAAATGTTGTTGACAGGATATAATTAATGGAGCACAGTCTCTATAGAAGTAGGAGGGGTTGGGATTAAAAGCAGAGAATGAGAAAAATTTCTTTCTCTAACATTGGAGAGAAGAGACTGGGTAAGGGAAGAAGTTGAAATAGCTCATGCTGGAAGATGACTAGAGAGTCTCAGTCAAGTAGAAGGTGAGGTCAAGGTTATTGCCTGAGAGTGAGGGAGACAAAACTGGATCAGGGGCTTTGGGAAATGAATAATGTTTGAATTGGTTAAACAGGAAGTCAACGAGATTGCAGAGCAGACCAATGGATAACTAGTCATAGCATATCAGAATTAGGCAGGACCTCCAATATCATTGAGTCCAGTTTCTCATTTACACATGAGGGGTTGAGGCCCAGTTTAAGAGAGGTGTGCCAGGGACTCCCTGATGGTCCAGTGGTTAGGACTCCATGCTCTCACTGCCAAGGGTCCAGGTTCAGTCCCTGGTGGGAGAACTAAGATCCCACAAGCCACGCAGTGCGGCAGAAAAAAAAAAAGAGGTGTGCCAATTACACAGCTGGTAAGAGCTAGATCTAGCATGTGAACTTAGGTCTACCTAAATGCCTGTCCAGCCCAGGAAAACAAGCTTAATGCTTTCCTTCTGATCTATCCCGTGGGAGGGACTTTCCCCTATTTAGCCAGAGACAGAACAGGGCAAAACCAGCAGCAACTTTGTTCCAGCTGCCAGCACTCTCCCAAATCTGCATGTTGGCTACCCACTCTCTGAGAGTCATCTTCATGGACAATCCCTGGTCTAGAATGTTGGAAAGCCAAGTACAGGCTTTCAAAAAAGGGTTGGAAGGCTTTTAGCTTAATCAATTAGACAATCCTCCTCAAAAGAGCTTCTTTCCTTTTCATCAGAATGGAATGGAGACTAGCAAAAATTTGAAAACAACCTAGAATGATCAACACTAGGGACAAGGTTTAACAAATGATCAATAAGGAATACTATGCAGTCATTAAAATAAGTGTGAAGACTATAGAAATGAAAACATGCTTGCAGTTCAATGGTAAGAGAAAACATAGAATTCAAAATGGCATGTATTCCGTAATTGCAATACGTAAAAGTCATTAATGCTCACTGAAGGTAATATTCAGAAAGGGAAACTGTTCACATGATGGAAATGTTATGACTTTTAAATGTCCTTTATTTTTGTTATAACATCTATTCAGATAAACACTGAATAAATAAAAAGTAAGTATTAAGTCCTCTGGTAAAGAAATATTTATTTTCATAGTTGCTGAAAATAAATATTTTCTATTGTTAAACAAGTTTAAATGGAGACACTGAGAAACCTAATCCATTGAAATGTTCAACTTCTTCAGCACAGTAAGCAGAGGCATTCAGCAGCAATAAATCTTCTGGCTGTCTCAGGCACATTTTCTTGGGTACCTCTCCTTTAGCGACACCCCTTTTTTCTCCCTTTTCCTCCTCCAGCATTAGAAGCAGATGGCTGGTAGATCTCAAAGGGCAGCTCAGTGAGAGAAGAGATTCTAATATCAGGCTCCTAGGTGTTAGGCCAGCACTTGTTTCATTTATTTATTTGCTTTAACATTATTTTTAAATTATTTTAGAAACTGTACTTTATAAAAGGAAAAAAGAAATTAGATTCATCTGTAATCCCATCATTAAACAATTGTTTCTGGAGATACATTTTTATAGAGTTACATTGAAAATGTCTATACAATTATGTGTTCCATTTTTGCCTCAACCTCTTAATGTTATTGTATTTAGGCTTTTCTATGTTTATCGCAGTCCTCAGAATTATGATGTTTATTGCCCACATAATATTCCATTCAATCTATGTGTCTTTTTTTTTGTTTGTTTTTGTTTTTGTTTTTTGTGGTGCGTGGGCCTCTCACTGTTGTGACCTCTCCCGTTGCGGAGCACAGGCTCCGGACGCGCAGGCTCAGCGGCCACGGCTCACGGGCCCAGCCGCTCCGCGGCATGTGGGATCTTCCTGGACTGGGGCACGAACCCGTGTCCCCTGCATCGGCAGGCGGACTCTCAACCACTGTGCCACCAGGGAAGCCCTATGTGTCTTTTTTTTTAATGCATCTTAAATCACTTAACTACTCTGATTTTGTTGGACATTTAGCTATTACCAGTTTTTTTGAGATTATGCATAATGACATGTAAAATGTATTTGCATATATAGTTATTTCCTGCTTTTGAATGATTACCTTAACGACAAATTGCCACGAGTGGAATTACTATGTGAAAGAACATGAATATTTTTTACGACTTCTGATATGTATTGCCAAATTGCCTTTCAAAAAAATTGTCCTAATTTATCCTTCTGCTGAAGCAGTGTTGAGGATATCTTTCCATCCTCTCCTTCCAAGCCAAACCAACATTGCATTTGATAATATTTGCAACTTTAATATGTATAAAATGGTTATTGTTCTTTAGTACCAGCATGGTTGAATGTGTTAAATCACACCATCTAAGATCCAGAAGGAATCTTAGATCGGGGATTAGTTGTGGGTGGCTCTTGAATCCTAGTCCAGTGCTTTTATTTCCCCTCTATTTTTGTGTGTGTATGAATTGTCTGTTTCATGCCTTTTCCAGCTTCCTAATGGTGTGGGTTGTTGCTGGAGAGGGATGAAGGGGAAAGGGGCAACTATAAAAGCATTCAGGTTATCCCATGCCATTGCTCTTCCACACAACATAAGGGATGCCAAGATGCCAGTTATCTCCAAGCTGGTCATTGAAGGGATGAGGAAAAAGGCAAGTTGATGAGTACTGCTGAAGAATGGAGAAAAGCACCAATGAAAAGACTCTGGCTCGCTTTTGATTTCTGGACCTCTACTCATTTTCAGGCATACATAAAACCCAAAGGTGTACAGGCACTTGATAGAAAATCGGTTACACAATATGTGAAGTGCTAGAAAAGTTGGCAGAATTCTTCACAATCCTCGCTAATGTGTTCCTGAAGTTTCCCAGTGGGCCTGCTCATGGGGATTGTATTTACTTGTACTTTGTTGCCAGGCAAGAATCAAGGTGTTGTATTTCAACCAGATGTCCTGAGCTGGGCTCTGCAAGATAGAGTAGCAAAGGGAGACATGTGTTTTCCTTTACACAGACCTTCTCAGGCCATCACCAGCTGCTTTCAGTCTCATGGGTGGATCTCTCTACTTGTCAGATTTTCTAACTCCTAAGGCTTTGGAAAAGCCACTGTGGGTTTCTCTAATCCACATTCGGCATTGCTAATTTTCTTTTAAGTGTCAAGTTACACGTCCAAGGGTTTTCTTAGGCCATCCCCCTGGCTGCCTCCTGACCTGGGCCCCCACGGGTTATGGAGCTTGCTGACCTTAAAGCAGTCTGATTGCAACGGTTCTTTCTAGTGTCAAGGAAATTTGTGAGACTTTGAACGGGCAAAAAAGATTATTGGATGCCCTGACTTGTGTACTCTTCTGTGTTACGTGCCTTTCATTGGCTTTGAGCTATTTAACAACTCTATAAATTGTGGAAAACTAAAATATTCTTATTCATAGAAATGTGAATGAATTTTGCCTGGTGTAATGCACTTGGTTACTGTCCCATGGATACTGACCAGTTTTGCATCTATTTGAAAATTCACTGCAGCATTCCTAATTGCCTATGGGAATCTATGTCCTTTGAATTCTCCTTTGAACTGGTTGTAACATCTTACTGCTTCCCTCATTAATTAATGAATTAACTACAATTTTGACATGTGTTCCTTTTATATTTGCATGAGAGTCATGATTTTACCTTTAAAAAATGATCGTAGCTTGCCTTTCCACAGGGGCTTACAGGACCAAATGGGTCATTTTCTCTGAACTGAATTGATTCAGCTCTGTTCACCGTAATATTTTTGATTTAACTTTTTCTTTTTAAGGAGAAGAATTGACATATATACACTAATATGTATAAAATATATAACTAATAAGAACCTGCTGTATAAAAAAATAAATAGGGCTTCCCTGGTGGCACAGTGGTTGAGAGTCCGCCTGCCGATGCAGGGGACACGGGTTCGTGCCCCGGTCCGGGAAGATCCCACATGCTGCGGAGCTGCTGGGCCCGTGAGCCATGGCCGCTGAGCCTGCACGTCCGGAGCCTGTGCTCCGCAACGGGAGAGGCTACAACAGTGAGAGGCCCCCGTACTGCAAAAAATAATAAATAAATAAATAAATAAATAAATAAAATTAACTTTAAAAAGAAAATCAAAACAGCAACTATATTAGTTATAAATGTAACCAATGTTAACTCCAGCCAGCTTGTCTCAGAATTCTGTTCTCCAGCTTCCCCGAAAGACATTTTTGGAAGAAGCAATTTACTTTGGCAGTAAGTTTTTGGACCCATCAGAATCTGCAGAAAGAAGCTCCCTGGCTTGTCCAGAATAGGTCTGATCACCCCCTCAGATGTTGGGGCTTCTCATAAGTTAAGTGGTACTTTGTCAGTGGGTTTCGACCTTTCCAAAAGGGCAGTTTTGTGTAGAAACCATTTATACTAGAAACTTCTCATTTCTCCCTCAAATTTCAAAATTTTAAGAGTGTATTTAAGCACAGCTTGGCAGCTGCTTCTTCAAAAAAAAATGTTACTAATTAAATAATAAAGATAGTTGCACAGAGCCTTTTTTGGTGGTGGAATTCTGAAACAGTCAAGGTAAGATTAGTATTTGCACTCGGTTGAATACAGGAATGAGAAAATGGAGGAATACCTCAAGGCAAAGTACAAACCAGGAAAATTATTGGGTGTTCGTAGGGAATAAGCCTAAGAGTCAGAAGCAAGGCCAGTGATTTCTAGTCAATTTCCTGTCTCATGCTTTTGGCTCAGAAGAAGTAAAATGGAAGTAATTCATGTGCTTTGAAAATGCCTTAAGATGGTCAGGTATGGATACATAAGCTAGTGGCTTGGGGGAGAAAGGAAGGACGGGCAATTGGCTCTAGTCTAGTTAATTCATTAACCTGATGGGCATGCTTGTTGGCCTTTCTGGGCTTCAGTTTCTTCTGAGAAATGGATGGGTTGGACTAGGTGGTCTCCAAAGGGCCTTCTAGTTCTGACCTCTTTAAGTCAGCTGTAGAGGCTAAGAAAGAAAATGACTGTGACTTTAGAAACTCTGGGGGTTAAACAAAGTGGAGCTCTGCTAAACTAACGGTGTCCCACCTGTTCTTGCAAGGCTAAGGCCTTTGGGGCCTTAGGGGAAACCAAGTCCCCCCTAAAACCAAGTTCCCCTGCTGAGTTTATGATTAACCTCTCTATCCAAAACTTTATTCCCTTTCTTGCCCCTCCCCTGTTCCCCTCAAGATTGAGAAGTATCAAAGAAAAGAGGAGATTGAAACCAAAAAGGACCCTGCAGGGCCTTCTCGAGTACAAAAGGCCCTCCATGTCCCCCGTTTCTTGTTTGTAGAGAAAGGCTTTAGTTTCCTAGGCCTTCCCTGAGTTCCAAAGAGCAGGAACATGCAGTTATTAATTAGGGAAGTGAGGGAATGCAGAAACAAAGGAAAAGCAGTTAAGCAAGAAAAGTAATAATAATAGTTCAGTGATAAAACAGAATCGTAGTTCCTGCTCAAGGAATATACATAAAAATTTTACGCATATGCAGAAACTAAGACCCCCCCCCCACCCAGATGAAGGAGGGTGACTATGAAACAGGATAGAAGGGGGAAGGGCAAAACCTTTAAAGGAATGACATAGCCATAGGACATGACAAAAACTGGTTAGAATCAACTAGGTCCAAGATGGTGGAAGATTCTTGATTTCCAGTGGAACTTGAGCCTCATTATACACTCATTGTAATACATTAACATCTAAATGACACACCCACCATCACCATGACAGTTCTGAGGCTAACCATAAAAGGACAAAACGTGGGCAGTGGCCCAATTCCTGGAAATCCCCACCCCTTTCCTGAAATAGTTGGAATAATCCCCCCACTCATTAGCCTATGAAATCACCCAGCCCATAAAAACTAACCACGCCATATTTCAGGGCCTCTCACCTTCTGAGATGGCCCACACTCTGTCTGTGGAGTGTGTTTCTGTCTAAGTAAATCCACTTCTTACCTACCACTTTGTCTCTCACTGAATTCTTTCTGTGATGATACATCAAGAACTTGAGTTTTATTAAGTCCTGAGACCAGGTGTGTGATCTCAATTAAAAGACCATGGGTTCAAGTCCCAATCTGAGTTGCACAGTTTCCGCTACATGCTGACCACAGGCAGCCCAGATGATTAAGGTTCCTGAAACATCATCCTGTTACCTCACTACTAACCAATCATGAACCGTGCAGTCCTTACCCCAGATGTTGCCTTTAAAAACTCTTTGCTGAAGTCCATTGGGGAGTTCAGGTCTTTTGAACATGAGCCACCCATACTCCTTGCTTGGTGCCCTGCAAATAAACGTAATAAATGTGGTACTTTGCTTCACCACAACCCAGTGTCAGAAAATTGGCTTTGCTGTGTGGTGGGTGAGCAGACCCAAGTTCAGTTCAGTAACAGGCCCAAGTGTGTAAGTTCTGGTGGGCAGTAGTGACACTTAGGCAACTTCTCTGGGCTGCCACCTCCTTCCCCCTCAGAGATCAGTCTTCTTTCCTAAGCAATTTGACACATTCCTAAGGGCAGCTCCTTTCCTTTAAGCACGGGTTTGGTCTCAACTCCATTTTCTGTGGATCCCACTTTCTATTGCCAGGTAAAGCTTAGCTTCCAGACTCCTCACAAAGGAGTAAGTTGATGGAAGCAAAACCTGTACTCCTAGAGTTAATTGGAGATAGGTTCCTACAAGAAAAATGAAATTCCTACATTAATTGAATTGAACTTGTATGAAAAGAAGTGTTAAGTTGGTGGTCACGACTGCCACAGGCCTGTAGCCTGCTGGATTCGGCCTCCTGAGTATTCATTCCTTAGTTCCCACAGTTCATCGAAGTTCTGTGATCTATGTGTGCCTACAGCCAGTGCTCAATAACTCTTTGAAAAGTGGAGGGATAAATGAATGAAGTTACTGGACAAATGAAAGAATCAATACATTGCCTTCTGGGAAGTTTTTGCTGAGAATATTCTTTTGCAATAACACTTTGAAGATCCCCTCTGCCACCAGACACACCACCATTTCTCCTTGGCTGTATCTCATATAATCTCCTGGGTCTATATTTCCTACTGCTAGAATTTTCTTATTTGGTTTTGTTATTTTCAAGACCTCATTTGATTTGGCTTTGGTATTATACCTTCCCATTAGACTGTAAGATCATATTGGGGTGAAGAAAGGGTACCACCATCTAACATCTAATAGATTTCAGCTTGAAAATTACAGAAGACTCCTTATTTCTTGGGTTCCTGTGTGTGCAAAATAAGTTGTTCATCATGGCATAATGGATACAGTGTGGGCTTTTCAATTAGGACAGACCGTATTTGAATCTTAGCACTACCAATTTACTAGCTGGGGGGTGTTAGGCATGTTACTTCACTTTTCTTTGGGACTGTTTTTTGTTTTTTTTTTTAACCTGTAGGAAAATGAGCAATTTACCTCAAAAAGTTGTTCTCTAATTAAGCAGGAACCTATGGGGCCTTCCTGGGACAGACCCCTCCCCTGTATCCTCTGCTTTAGCTCCTCTCTGAAGAACCTAGATAATAGTACCTGATGCTCATTTTCTGAGTTGTTTTACAAATGTTAAAATCTCCACCAAATGGAAGATGTTAACTACTTGATGACCATGAGCACATGGCCCCCAGGCCTTCTGGAGCCTAAGGATTGATAATGTCAACCCCTGTGACATAGCCCGGTTACCTCACTATCAACCAATTAGAGAACTGTGCATGAGCTGATCACACACCCTGGGATGCCCCTCTCTCACCTTGCCTTTAAAAATGCTTTGCTGAAACCCATGGCAAGTTTGGGTGTTTTGAGCATGAGCTGCCCTAGACTCCTTGTTTTGTGCCCTGCAGTAAACACTGCACTTTCCTTCACCACAATGTGGTGTCAATAGATAGGCTTTACTGTGCACGGGCGAGGAGACCTGAATATGGTTTGGTAACAGTTCCTGAAGATTAAGTGAGATAAATATATCTAAATTTACCTAGCTTAGTGCCTGGCACATGGTAGGTACTCAATACAAGGTAGCTATTATCTCAATATCTTATATTTGCATAGCACATTCCATTTTACAAAGCGTTCTGCCATACCTTCTCTTACTCTTTTCATATATATATAATACACACACACGCACACGCACACACACACACACACACACACACACACACGCAAATATCTGTCAGACATTGATGCCCTAAGACTCAAGTTGAACCAGAGCTTATCTTCAGGCCCTGACTCTTCACCTTGGACATAGGCTTCCATGCTTCCTGTCCTTCCAGGAGCCAGACTATTACCCATAGATTCCTGGACTTTTATTCAGTAAGTGCTAAGCAGGTAAGAGGGATGCTTAAATTCTAACAATAGGCCATTTCCTTAGCATTTCTTAGCTCAGGGCTGCATTTGCTAGTTTTCCTGAGTTATTTAGAGGAAAGCCTTTGAATTGGGGAAATCTGTACATTTGTTTAACTTTTGCAGACCCTGAAACTCTTAGGATACGGCCCTTCCCAAAACCTAGGAGTGTTCCTGTGAGTCTGGCCTAGCTCAGAAGTGTAGTGGGAGGAGGGATAAGGCCATTTAAAGGCACTTTGCTGTTAAACTGTATTTGTGAAAGACAAAGTTCTTATTTTTCAAAACAATAATTGTAGGGCAGACAAAAAATGATGCCTCTGCCATTTCAGTAAACAGTCACCTGCCATCAAGCCATCAGCCGCTGCAGTTGCCCCGGAGGGTGTACCCTGAGGAGAATTCAAGATGGAAGAAAACAGGAAACTGGCCCTAGATAGTTAAGATGCATATCAAAGGAATAATTTCAATGAGCCCAGGCTCTACATCTTCCCATACCTAGAAAAGCACTAAAATCATTAACTTGAGATGTCTGTTTTGTGTGATTAGCAGTCATCTTTTGATGTTCCACTACATGTTTTTTTTTTTTTCTAGTCAAAAGCACCTATATATCCTGGCTCCTCCTTTACCTCTTTGGAAAATTCCTCAGAGCTCTCTGAGAGGCTTTCTATAGTGCTCAGTAAGGACCCAAAATAAAACATAACTCACAACTTTTAGGTTGTGGCTTTTTTTTCAGTCGATAGTAGATTGTATTAACTGTAGATTGTATTAGTTGTTTTTTCCACTGGTGTATCCGCAGCACTTAGAATGGTGCCTGGCACATAGCAGACACAAAGTATTTGTATTTGTTGAATGAATATGATAGTTCAACCACTGAAAGCCAACAGTATTCCCTCAATATAATCTAGTGGGTGGGAGGGTGGGGTAGGGGGAGCTGGGGCAAGTTTGGGAAAGTTATTATAGCTCCAGAGTCTTCCAAGTCCTGTCACAGATTGCTTATCACAGAGCCAAGATCCAATTCCCAAAATGCCTGACCCTCTGGGTCTGAGCCCAGATCAGATTTAAGGATCTGAATTCCCTAACTCTCATTCTCAGGAAATGTATATTATGGGCAGAGTCAATAAACTCTTTGGCCAGATCAACCAGGCAAACATAAGTGTGATGAACAAATATGAAAGTTTAATAAGAAAAGGAACCCTAGGCTAAAAGTCAGGTACCCTGACGGTATTACCTTGGAAAAGTCACTCTATCTCTATGGGCTTCAGTTTCCTCCCCTCTTAAATGAAGGCAAATGGCCACTCTATCTACCACAAATAGGTGTTTGGAGGATGTGAGAACCTGTAAAGACACTGCCAAAGATTCTCTTAAAGCCCTACTCTGCCAAAAATGAATCCGTGATCTCACAGTGGTCCTGATGTGCCATGTATCAATGGCTCTGTGGAATATGCAGTTTATTTCTAGGCTTCTTGGTGGTCTGAATGGTGGGACTGACACAAATTGCAGGGGACATAGATGTAAATGACATTTTGCCAGCAACAAGATCTTCTATTTTTGAATGAAAAATTCCTCTCATGAAGTGAGAGCCTCCCCACATGCTCAGCCACCCTATGAGTAGCCAAAGACTTTATTGCAAAAATGAATACTCCATGTTAATGTTGTGCCATCTTGCTCCCTTACAGCAAGAGGAATGTTTATCACCTTATCATTGCTTCGTGGATTTCTGCAAACATTTCTATGCCAGTCATGGCTACAGTCATTTCCTCCATCACGTTAGAGGTCTGCTGCTCTTTCCCTTCTTCAGTGTGTGTTTTACTTTTTTTTTCTAAATATTAAATGTGCTCAGCATTTTATTTTACCTTGCCTTCCATCTAGAACAGTTGTCTCCATCAAACCCAGACCCCTTCTGCCTTCAAAACTCTGCTTAAAATTCATCTCTGCAAAATCTTTAATCCATTAACAAAGATTGGGTAAGCACTTGCTCAAGGTAAGCCCTGCAGGGGTTTGAGACGAGGTCTTACCCTTTGAAGAGCATCGGCTGTAATCTGGGGGAAATGAGACCCTCACACAGAATGGGGGAAGAATTAGCAATTGTGAGTGGCATATTCTAAATGCCAGAGGAGTTGTATAGACAGAATGTGCCCGTGGAGAGCACTGTGGGCAGGCAGGGGTGGGTGGGGGAGGGGAACTTGAGCTGGGCCTTGAAGAATGTGCTGATTTTAAATAGGCAAAGGGGAAGGGACAGGATATTGGAAGGAGGAAGGGGAGTAATGTCAGCAAAAGGCAAAGAGGCAGGGGTGTAGGGTTTGTTCCTGGACAATGAGAGACAATGCAGACAGAATTTTGTCAAGGCCTAGCAACAGCACAGCTGGAATGGTAGTTTAGGTCCAAACTGAAGGGCTTTGGATGTCGGGCTAAGGAGTTATGTTATTATTCTATAGTCCATGGGAAGTTATTAAGGCTTACTGTACAGAAAGGTTACCTGATTGGGAACCAGATTTAAGCACATTCATCTAATCAGTAAGCACAGTGGTCTTTGAGTTGGAGCAAAAGGGTGGTGGCTGCACAGCCAGCCTGGTGGGAGAAGAAACTCTGACTTCCATCTGGTTTATAACTCTGCCACCCCAAGAATCTCACGGTCTCTGCGTGTCTAGCTCTATAAAGCTAGAATTTTGAATTTTGAATCTATCTGCCAGTAGTTGGTGGGAGATAAGGCTTAGAATGGAGTATGGAATTTTTGAGCCATTCAGACCTGGATTCAAATTCAGACTCTGCCATTTAGTTGCTATGCAAATTTGAGCTAGTCATTTGACCTGTCTGTTAAATGCCTCAGTTTCCTCATCTGTGAAATGTTCATAATACTAACATCACACAGAAGTTAATGAGAAAGGCTGGCGCATAGGAGATAGATGTTCAACCAATTTTCCTTTCCTTCCTGATCCCCTCCTTTAATTAGCTGTGTGGCCCTTTGTGTCTCTTTCTCTGGCGGAGATGCCTCATGTAAAATGAAAGAGCTGTTCCTTCCTGCTTTACTATGCTGGAAGAAAAGTCCTTGCCTATCCACTAACCCATCTCACCAGTCCTCCTTTCTCCTCCTCTTACTCTACCAGGGGAGGAATTCAACCATTCCATCAACAAATATTTATTGAGAGTCTGTTGTGTGCCAGGTACTGCTCTTCCTCTGGTAGATAAAACAGTGAACAAAAACAGACAAAAATATCTGCCCTCCTGGAACTGATATTCTAATTGTGGTTGCAGGGGAGACACACAATAAACAAACACATAGATAATACGTCAGACGATGATAAGTGCTAAGAAGAAAAACACAACCAAGGGAGGGGATAGAGAGTGATGGGAAATTGGCCAGGGAAAGGTTCTCTGATAAGGTGACATCTAAGAAGAGACCCGGAAGAAGCGAGGGAGAAGCCATGCAGTTAGCTGGGAGAATAGCATTCCAGGCAAAAGGAAGTGTAGGTTAAAAGACTCTTAAGTGGGGGCATGCTTTTCAAGTTCAAGGAACAGCAAAGGGGTCAACGTGTCTGGAGTAGAGGGCAAAGAGAATAGTAGTAGGAGAGGAGCCCAGGAGGTGGCCAACAATCAGATCATGTAGGGCCTTGTAGGCCAAGGTAAAGACTCTGAAAGAAAAAGGGAGCCATTGGAGGATTTGGGGCAGAGTGATAGGATCTGACTTGACATTTTAACAGAAAGCCTCTGACTAGGGTAGGGTAGGGAATAGACTGCAGAGTGGCAAGGACAAAAGTAAAAAGCATGGAGGAGGCTAAAGTAGTAATCCAGTGAGAGAGCATGGGTGCTTGGACTAGGCTGGTCACTAGGTGGTGGTAAGAAGTGGTCAGGTTCTGGGTATATTTTAAAGGCAGAACTGACAGGATTCACTGACAGATTGGATGTGGGGTATTCGAAAAAGAGAGGATTCAAGGATGACTTCAAAGATTTTGTCTTGAGCAATGAGAAGATGAAGTTGCCATTTGCTGAGACACAGAAGACCAAGGGATAAACACGTTTGGAGAAGAACTTTGGTTTTGGTCATACTGAGTTTAAGATGTCTACTAGACGTCAAGTGGAAACGGAGAGGAGGAAGTTGGATACAAGTTGGAGTCAAGAGTTGGTAAGAGGGTGGTGGGAACTTCCATAGGGGTCTATGTCAAACTTTAAGAACACAAAATGGGGGCAGGCATTTGGCAAGGGCAAAGTATGTAGATGCTCTTCTGCATTTCTGCCGTATTCTTGAAAACTGTTACATGTTTTTCCTCTCATCTCTTTTTGATGGAAGTCTCTTAGCAGAGACTAACGTTTACTGTGCATTTATTATGTGCCAGACATTTTGACATCTAGCATCCCATTTCAGCACAGTTATCTCACAAAACATATGTTGTCATCTCCATTTTACAGATGAGAAAACTGAGGCTCTTTAAGACGGGCAAAAATCACTTGTCCTAAGTCACACAGCTGGTAAGTGAGGATCTTAAGTCCTAAGCCCATGTTCCTCCCAACTATCTGCTTGTCACTAAGTGGGTCAGAGAGTCAACTCTGTGATCTCTATGTCAGTGATTTGTTCTGTGGATTAAACAGAGCTAAGAGGTATTTAAAAACCAGTCCCTGCCCAACTCCTTAGCATCTTCTGCCCAGTTGGTGGGTGTTCAGAGGCTGTCAACTTATTTTGAACATTTATTCTTCATATATTGTCAACTAATACTTTTTTTAATATTAGGACCAGGCAAATAAAATTAGGAGGGGAAATTTGATGGGACAGAAAGCCAGTGAGGTATTACAAACCAATTATATTTGAATTTCTGGATTATCCACAACTCCAACAGTGGCACAAATAAGGGGATAATTGCACAACTGGTTCTATTTCCTTTATTTCTTTCGATAGTGTGTTATACAGCTCTGCACACAGTACATGCTTCATAAGTGGTACTGACAGGCATCCTTTTGCTCAGTACCATTTTTGGAATTCTAGGCAGTCCAGGTTACCATAGCAGATGTCATGCCCCATTCATTTGACAAACAATACTGTTATCTACTATGTGGTAGATGCTATGCTTTGTACTGGGGCTACCAAAATGGAAAGGACATGATTTTTACTATCACGTTGTTCACAGGTTAATGGTAAGAAAGCCTGCAAATAAATACAAATACGATGTGGTCAGAGATATCATTGAGATATGTTCAGGGTGCAGTGAAAGCAAAAAGGGAAATCTGTTTGGAAGGAGTTGCGGGAACACATGATTTGATTCTTGAAGAATTTATCAGTTTTCCAAGGTCGGGGCATTCCTGGCAAAGAAACCAGCTTGTGCAAAGACACATAAGTGTGAGAAGTGTCAGTGACTTTAGGATTGTGGGAGTATGGGTTCCTTGTAGGGTGGCAGAAGGTGAGGTTGGAAGGGCAGTTTATAGGTCATGCTAAGGAGCTGATATCTTGTCTCCTAGAGTACATGGGGCCAGACAGATAAGGGAAATGGGTAACAAGGACAGTAATGGAGACTAAAGGAAGAAGGTGGGGATGACTGTGGAACTTGATTGCTCATGCTTGTCTCAAGGGGGCAATTCTAGCTGACTGTAGCCATATGGGAATGTGGATCCAGTGTTAGCATACTTTAAAGAAATAGGGATTTTTTTGGTGAAATCTCCTGATTTCTGGATCCTGGCAATTATTATTTTTATCCAAAATTTTAGCCAACACTGCACCAAACACAACACATCTGTTGGCTGGATGTAACCTGCAGGCTGTCATTTTGAGACCTGTGTTGTAGAGGATGGGATACTTACGGAAGCATAGAAGCGAACTGAATTAACACTTCAAAATACTTTTTAAAACTAACCATGTAGGGCTTCCCCGGTGGCGCAGTGGTTGGGAATCCGCCTGCCAATGCAGGGGTCACGGGTTCAAGCCCTGGTCCGGGAAGATCCCACATGCTGCAGAACAGCTAAGCCTGAGTGCCACAACTGCTGAAACCTGTGCTCTAGAGCCCGCGCCACAACTACTGAGCCCGCGTGCCTAGAAGCCACCACGATAGGACTGCGCGCCGCAACGAAGAGTAGCCCCCTGCTCACTGCAACTGGAGGAAAGCCCGTGCACAGCAACGAAGACCCAAACGCAGCCAAAAATAAATAAATAAATTTATAAAAAAC
Organism: Stenella coeruleoalba; assembly: GCF_951394435.1. Lineage (NCBI taxonomy): Eukaryota > Metazoa > Chordata > Mammalia > Artiodactyla > Delphinidae > Stenella > Stenella coeruleoalba. Next base: position 53,916,985 of record NC_137152.1, read on the forward strand.
AACAACAAAAAAAACATCTAACCATGTACATTCCTCACTGGATTACCCCATTCCAATGTTTCTACTTCATATTAAGCCATATGTTCTTCCTCTTGGGAACCAAAGTGAGGTCCCAGATCAAATGCAATTTGCAGGACTTCTGAAGGCAATGGTGCAACCCAGGGTCTTCAGTCAAGCTGTGAAAAGCCTGGTAGGACATGGTAAGCTGAGACTAGTAAGTCCCCTGAGCACCACCACCACTCCCAGGAGTGGCTGTTATTTATTCCCTTTTCACTTTAGGGGAAGAAGAGGCAGCCTCTTTGAACCCTTTATGCAACCAAGTCAAAATAGTCAGTGATAACACAGATAAAACACAATATTATAGCTGTTTAAGTTCAAACTCCTCATTTTACAGTTGGAGAAACTAAGGTCCTCAAAAGCAGTGACTTTCTCAGAATGACCCAGCAAACCAGTGGCAGGGTCAGGTCTACTGACTCCTAGTCTAGCATTCTTTCTAATAATCCTGGGCTGTGATAATTAAGTTAAATCAGCCTGGCAGTTCCTCCAGCCAGCATCTAGAATTCCTTGACTGAATAAGCAGAATTTGAGATTAGCTAAGTGCCCCTTTTTATTTTCTTATTTGCATGATGATGATATTCTTTGCAAACTTTATAGTTCATACGTAAGGGCTAATGAGGAGACACAAAGATGTTTCTGAAGCACTGAGGCCATTCCCAAAGTGTCTGAAAGAAAAATTGCCTGTGGCTAATATATTTAAGGTTTATGACCTCTGTAATCTTTGGACTGACCTCCCCACCATATGCTTTGTTTTTGTTTTGTTGTTTCTCTTCTTTTCTATTTCCCCCTATTTTTCTCCTTTTTCACCAGCCTAGGTCTTAGGCCTACCCTTTTCAAGTCAATAAAACTGCTAATTATTCATAACATGGGAATGGGAGTGCATAGTGACCAAGAAGCATACATATTTCCCCTGCTATGGTCATTTAGCTCTCTATAATCTCGGACTAGTAACTCTTGTTAATTTCGACTCAACTAATCCTTTCCATCGTTCATTTCAGGGTCTATTGTTCTGACATTTGCCACATTTTTTGTTTGTTGTTTTGCTCTGAACCCTTTTCAGAGGGTTGAAGATGCTGCAGTTGCAGCAGTGTCCATCTGGAACATTTGGCTGAGTTGTTGAACTTCCCCCAGGGACTACTCCAGGGAGAGGAGGAGAGGGGTGGAGAGACTAGAACAGTTGCCTGCAAATAGAGATGCCAATACTGTCTGGCCATTCTGTGGACCACCCATGTAAAAATCCACCTTATTCTGGCCCTCAGTTTCCCCATTTGCTCATTGAAGGCACTTGTTCTCCACTCAAAACTCCTGCTGCGGTGGAAGAAGAAAACTACACTGGCTGTAGATTCTCTCGTACAGCAATTTCTACATGTAAAGGGATCAATACTTTGAATTAATTAATATACCAAGAAATCCTAGGGGACTGTTTTATCCTGCGTGAGGCAGCATCACTTCAGTTCCACCTGGCACAGATGTCACTTAGATTGAGGCCCCAGACTCACTCCAGGAGTGGGACTGTCTCAGTCCCACCTCATTCTCACTCCCTTTGGCTCTCAGGCTACTGGGTCTCCTTTTCTTTTGGCGCGCCATTGGATTGCAAACCCAGCAGGCATGGTTTCATTTCAAACCCAAAACTGTTTTAATTAGTTTAACGTCTGTTAAACGCTTTGAAGATTGAAAGCAACAGATAAGTACTGGATGATGTTATTAACAACTGCAGTTAATTGCAAACATTTCTATTAATACTAGTTTCCGCCTCCTTTTCTTTGCTCTACTTTCCTTCCCAGGTTCCCCAATTCTTCTCAGCCTCCCCCTCCTTCTCTCCTCTTCCCCCCTTCCCCGCCCCCGACCCCATACTGGCGCTCAAGGGTTAAATTGGGGCGGAGTCCAGGGATGAACGACAGCCACAGTCACCAACTGGAACGGGGTGAGAGAGAAGAGCTGGGTGGGGCCACGGGGCAGAGGCGAACCCACACGCCCCCAGACCCCGCCCCGCAGCTGGAGGCCCCGGGTGGAACGGCATGGGGCGGGGCGCCAAGGCTTGGCGGGCTCGGTGGTTGGGCGTCCCGGCAGCCGCTTGAGGCACGGGGCGGGGTCGGCCGGGGCCTCCTCCCTCATTCCCTCCGCGGGGCCGAGCCGCCCGTCTCTCCCGCCCCTCCTCCTCCCTTTTCCACCCCTCGGAGTGGAGCTGCACTTGCGGCTGCTCCCTGCTCGGTCCCGCCCAGCCTCCGTCGCGCAGGAACGGGTCCCTGCAGTCCCCAGCCGATGGCAGGACAGTAGCCGCCTGTCAGGGGTCGCGAAGGGCTGAGGCAGACGCGGCGGCTCCCGGGCCTCAGAGAGTGGGTGTCTCCGGAGGCCATGGGCTACCCCGAGGTGGAGCGCAGGGAACTCCAGCCCGCGGCAGCGCCGAGGGAGCGCGGGAGCCAGGGCTGCGGTTGTCGCGGGGCCCCTGCCCGGGCTGGCGAAGGGAACAGCTGCCGGCTCTTCCTGGGTTTTTTTGGCCTCTCGCTGGCCCTCCACCTGCTGACGTTGTGCTGCTACCTAGAGTTGCGCTCCGAGTTGCGGCGGGAGCGGGGAGCCGAGTCCAGCCTTGGCGGTCCCGGTAACCTCGGCACCTCGGGCACCCTGAGCAGCCCCGGTGGACTCGACCCCGACGGTTCCATCACCCGCCACTTCGGGCAGCCATCCCCGCAGCAGCAGCTGCTGGAACGGGGAGAAGCTACGCTCCCCCCAGACGCCCAGGACGGGCACCAGGTGAGTCACTCTGGAGGGGCAGGGCCCCCTCCCCATGTGCGCAGGGCGGGGGCCTGGGGAGGACTTTGCCACCTCGAGCCGAGTTCGACGGCGGGATCGGGGAGGGGGCGGACAAGCTGGGGAGAGGTCGCCCCGGGGCAGGTTGTCCTCGGTCCCTGGCCCAGCTCACCCTGACTCTCTCAGGACCTCCGGACTTGGGAACTCTGGCCGGCGCCCGCCGCCCCCAGCTCCGGCTGCCTCGGGAAAAGTTGGCGGCGCTCCCGGCCGGGCCGCGGCGCGAAGGTGCGGGCGCTGCCCCCCAGGCTGACTAACGGCAGCAGCCTGGCCCTTTTGCTCCCGGTGAGATTCTGCGCCCGCGGTGCTTGTTTTTTCGTGTCCAGAGCTCATGCCAGCACTAGCAGGCTCTCTTTTGGAGTTGGAGCTGTAAACAGCTGTAATAACTGCTCCACGCCCGTTGAAACAACTTTGAACCGTGTTTTCTGCGCCGGGGTGCTGGTGCACTGACCAGATCGTGGGCTTGTTCACACTTACCTGCAATTTGAGACGGATTGTCCTCGGTGTTCTAGTGAGGATCAGCGCCCCTGAGGAATTCTGGTAGAAATATGCCGTCTTGCTAGACAACTTTTGAAACAGTAATTTAAAAAATCTTTGGAATAAAACTCACCCTTTGCATGCCGGTTCTGACTCTTTTTTGGGGAGTGGGGTGGGGAGGGTTGGTGTGAAGTGTCTTCACTCCTGCTTGCTTGTGAGCAGGAATCTACTGATGGAATAATGACTCAAGAATAGTCTCCCAGTTTTTTTGTTTGTTAGTTTTGGTTTGTTTGTTTCTTTTGTTTTTTAATACAATCTTTATGGTGTTTGTGCCCTGGTTAGCAAACTGTTAGCTTTGGTGTTTGTTTTCTACTTTTTCTAGTTCTTTAAGGAAATTTAGTGCCCTAAAACTAAGTATTCTCTTGTTTGCCATTATTTTGTCTCACGTAAAACTTAAGAGAAGCAGCCAAGGATCCTTTTGAGGTGGTTAAAGAATAACAGTCAATTTGTTCCTCTTGGGGAAGAGGGCAAGTTATACAAATAAGTTCCTTGAGGTGAGTGACCCAGGCCTTCTATATTTATTACCACATCCAGAGTCATTGTCATACTCTGTAAACATTATTCGTGCTACTTTGACTACCCATCCAAAGTTGGTGTCATGATAATGCTTTAATATTAGGGCGGACACAGTTTCTACATTTTGCGTTGAAAGGTTGTCCTGAGCCTTAAAATGTTTTGCTAGCACACTTCAACTTATATAACAGTTTATCAAAGAAGAGAATCAGTAGACATGCTTCTCATACTTGAAACTTTAAACACAGTAGCTAAATGATAATTAACTAGGATTCTGGTTCCCTTTATCTATCCACCTCCCAACAACAAACCCTCGCCCCTGCCCCGCGACTATGCCCAGTAGAAATACTTAGCAGCTGAACATTGGTTTTCTGTGAAAAGATGAAGGAATTGAACTTCCTTAGTCAAATGGTGGCAAGGCCTTTTGGCATTCAGAATGGACAGACCCCTGTTTGTAGGCTGAGGATTAGTAGAACAGCTGTATTCTGGGGCTCCTGTGATGGTGTGGGATTCTCATAGGGTCTGTAATGGCATTTAGTTGCCTTTGCGTGGTGCTTCAAATAGTTCTGTCTAGGTTTAAATACAGCGCCTTATCTTCTGTCCTTTATTTTTTCCGTTTTAATCTTTTGGAGAAGTAATAACAAGCACACTGGCTTTTTGCATTTGCTGACATCAATTGGAGTCAGAGTTTTTTAGAGTTATGAGGGGCCATGAATCCATTTGATCATTCCCCTTGGAGAACACATAGTTCCTATGGGGGAAATGACTTGTCCAAGGTCATACAACTCTGATCAAAATTAGAATGGAAGTTGGTCTCTTTACTCTGAGTTCAGTGCCCATTCCCCTATAATATACTACTTCCTGGAGCCTTTTGTCTGGTAGCTGGGTAGAGCTATGGAATTTTTGCAAAGGAGAGGGCTCCGATCTGCATCATTTTCTTCTTCTCTACCTACATTTTGGCCAGACTATATTTAACCATGTATTCCTTATTCTTCCTGAACTTCACTTTCAGGAGAATTAGAGTATGCTTTGAAGGAATTTTAGCCCAGATTCAACATAAGTTTTCTTGAGGGTGTTAGTTTTAGTATACCAAGAAAAGAAAAAAAAAAAAGGAAACATTGATTGGCTATTAAATTAGTATGGCTACATCTTGGGTAAAATTTACAGTGCCCTGGTGCACCCTCTGCTGGCTTTGCAAGGACATTTAATTGCAGTATTGCTGACAGTCAGGATTCTAAGTTGTGCTGACAGAATCTGATTCATAAATAAGGAAGTAAACAGCCTGTGGGATTTGGCCACGTAGGTCATATTTTTATATTTTAGTTTTCAACACAAACAGCTGCTGTTACCGCAGCCCTTAGACGGAGAGGAAAAAAGATAAAAATATACACCCTTCAATGAGCAGAACATTCAGGTTTCTCACCAGTTTATCTGCAAGGAGTGAAGGCAAACTGATGAGAATAAATTGCTGGAAGATCTCATGAGACCAAGTGGGCAGAATAGTCAGAGGCGCTTCATTGTATAAGGTCATGCAAACCTATTCATGCTTATGAGATGATGGGCTCAGTTATGATTCAAGAAAGGGATCTAGAAGTCACTGAAGATGTATGTATGTCATCCCTCAATTTAAAAACTTTAAAAACAGAATACAGAAGGAAATTAGGGCAGTCAGGATGCATAGCAGAGAGATCAGCAAAGTTCTCCTAGGGACTTATTAGAAAAGCCTTCCCAGTGGGGGCACAGTTGCTCATGATAAAAAATGAAAGGGTCACTTTGGACCTTCTGGAATCATACCTGTCTCCTTCAGCTGGAGTAGCTGAGTATCTGTAGGTTTATCTGGATACTCATTGGAGATGATCTCAGGAGCTAAATACATCTCATCAGTCTCTGAGTTAGACAATACACAATATTATTGTTAGAGTAAAAAAGATTAAAATAAAAATCACTGTTTATCTGTCTATGAAGAAGTTGGCCCAGTTGTGATTTTGGTCCTCAAAGCCAAGAATATGGTGGGCATTATCAGGAAGGGTGTTGAAAACAATGATGAAACAAAACTCTTATCTTTTCCATATAAAAGACCAAAAGTGGATTTGCATTCACAATCATATAGGTAATTCTGGTGGCTGCTCATCAAGAAAAACTTAACAGCTGATACAAATCCCCAGAAAACAAATTAAATTGATCAAAAGGTTGGAGGGACTTTCTAGTTGTTTTTTCACTCTGGAGAGATAGGTTGAGAGAGGGTGATGATCAAAGTCTACTAAACCATGAGAGAGATGAGTAAGGTTAATAGACTGGTGTAATTTAACAATCTAGTTCAATAAATAGAAAGCCTGCTATGAGTCAGCCACTATATTAAGTATTAGATATCTTTTAATGCTTGAAAGATTATTTTGTGGGGGAGGCAAATAAAGGTAGTGTCTCATTCAGATGATTTCCCCAAGAGATACTGTAACTGAAACTCTAAGGTTTAAGTGTTTAGAAAAATATGTTTGTGTAGACTTATAAGGGTTTATTGGGGACTGTTAGCAATATTTGGAATATGTCTCTAATTATTTGAGGTGATGTCATAGAAGTCAACGTTAACTTTGCACAAAACATCTCTGGTTTAACTAGATAGGACATTAGTATATCTAGATTTGATGTTAATTATTAAGGCCTGTTGATCAAGAAAATGACTGGGAATCGCTAAATCCAAGAATTTTTTAGGGGAGTGGGATCCAGATAAGATCATTTTCTATAGGTTTAAATCTAGATTTTTTCAGTGTGACATTCAAGGCTTTTGATCAACTGGCTGCATTATACCTATCCCATTTTCTCTCTTACCGATTCTACTCCTGCAACCCACCCACCATATCCTGTCTTGGAATCATTCTCCAGTTATTGCTGTTATTGTGTTTAATAAAACTTGTGTCTTTATATTAGAGCTCCTTGGAAATCTGCCTTCCTTTTTGTCTTTTTCCACAATACGTGGTACACAGTGCTGATTATAGTTAGGGTACTTAAACACTTGTTGGCTTGAATTATTATTTGGGGCCTTTAGAGATGTTCATGTAAAACAAAGACATTTGTAACAGGCCTGTTTTCCTCAGGCCTTGCTAAGCCTGTGAATTGTTAACTGTGCTTAGGTGAGTAGATAGTTCCACTGGCAATGTCTCACTGGTTTCTAGAATCATTAGATAGTAAAATGGAGAAAAGCCCTAACCACATTACCTCTATGATGGTGCAAAGAGTTTTTTGTAATGTATTATTTGATGTTTTGTTTTATTTGCATGTAGGTCTCATCTTTCTTTCTCTCTTAGATCTTGTGAAAAATAACTTGTAGTTTATCTGTGATTACGTTATAGAGAAGATCTCTTTATACTAGAGAACTTCTGAAGCCCTTTAATCCCCAAGAACATGACCAAGAGAAACCACTTGCGTTGCCTGCAGGGTGACCCTCATAGAGGACCAGTTTTATCTGACTAGTCTATAAATACCCATCACTTAGCTCTTCATTTCTTTTCCCCCCACTTTTCTATTGAAGTGTAACATACATACAGAAGAGGTCACAAATCATAATTGTACAACTGGATGAATTACTGTAAAATGAATACAGTAATGTTACCAGAACTCAGGTCAAGAAATAGAAATAGCATCTCAAAACCCCCACCATATCACTATACCATCCTCCTCCAAAGTGAATGACTGTCCTGATGTCTAACATGATTAGTTTTGCCCATTTTGAACTTGATATAAATGAAATCACATAGTATGTATTTTGGGGGGGAGCTTTCTTTTTTTGCTCGATGTTATGTTTTTTGATATCCATGATGTTACATGCAGCTGTAGTTTTTTATTTGTATTTTTGTATATTATTCCCTTGTTTGAATATACCACAGTTTATTCATTCTACTGATAATGAATATTTGGATTGTTTGGGGTTATTATAAATAACAGTACTATGAATATTATTATACATGTCTTTTGGTTATGTGTACTTGAATTTCTGTTGGGTATATACCTAGGATTGGAATTTCTGGGTCGTAGGGAATGCATATTTTCAAATTTATGGATAATGACAACTTTTCTCAGTGATTGAACCAATTTATATTCCCACTGGCAATGTATGAGAATTCTAGCTGTTCTACATCCTTGATAATACTTGTTATTATCACTCGTTAAATTATAGCCATTCTGGTGGGTGGGTTTGTAGTAATATCACATTGTGATTTTAACTGGCATTTCTCAGAAGACTAATGCAGTTGTACTTCTTTTCATATGTTTATTATCTATTTGGTTATCTTTTGTGAAGTGCCTATACAAGTCTTTTGCACATTTTTATTGGGTTGTTTATTCTTTTCTTATAGATTTGTAGGAATTTTTTATGTACTCTGGCTATGAACCACTTTTGAATTTTTTGGTTGCAAACCCTTCCCAAATCTCTTTATAGTATCCATTGATGAACAGAAGTTTTAAATTTTAATGTGTCTAGTTTTTCAGTATTTTCCTTTATGGCTAGGGTTTTTTGTGTTCCATTTAAGAAGTATTTTCCTACCTTGAGAGCATTTAGATATTCTCCCATATTATCATCTAGAAGCTTTATGCTTTTGCCATTCACATTTAGATCTGCAGTCCACCTGAAATTGATTTTTGTGTATGATGAGATACAGCGACCAAGTTTTGTCTTTTCCATATAGATATTCAACCCAGTGCCATTTATTATAGGGAATGTCTTTTCCTCCCCATTTCTCTATTGTGTCACCTTTGTCATAAACCAAGTGTCTACATATGTGTCAGATTGTTTCTGAATTGTTTGTTCTGTTCTATTAGTCTATTTTAAAAATAAATTTATTTATTTATTTTTGGCTGCGTTTGGGGCTTTGTTGCTGCACGTGGGCTTTCTGTAGTTGCGGCGAGTGTGCTTCTCATTGTGGTGGCTTCTCTTGTTGCGGAGCACAGGCTCTAGGCACACAGGCTTTAGTAGTTGTGGAATGCGGGCTCAGTAGTTGTGGCTCGCGAGCTCTAGAGTGAAGGCTTAGTAGTTGTGGCACATGGGCTTAGTTGCTCCGCAGTATGTGGGATCTTCTCAGACCAGGATCAAACCCATGTCCCCTGCATTGGCAGGTGGATTCTTAACCACTGTGCCACCAGGGAAGACCCCTATGAGTTTATTTGTCATTGCACAAATACCATAGTCTTAATTATTGGACTTTATAATAAGCTCTTGATATCCTTCTACCTTGTTCCTCTTCTTTAAAAGTATCTTGGATGTTCTTGGCCCTTTGCCTTTCTGTATCTGTTTCAGAATCAGCTAGTCACATCTGACCAAAAAAAAAAAAATGTAATTCTTAAGAGAATATCATCAGCAAGATGGTGGATTAAGAAGTCCTGGACCATCCTTTCCCCCATAAACACACCAATTCAGCAACAATTCATGGACAAATTCCCTTTGTGAGAAATCCAGGAACTAACTGAAAGGCTCCTGTACCCAGGGAAAACATGAAACCAGACACACTGAAGCCAGTAGGGAGATTTGAGACAGCCTCTCACCAGAGTCCCTGCCACCACCACAGCACCATATGATAAGGAAGAGAGCCCCTAGCTTCCAGCTTCTCCTAGGGAGGGAAGGGATTGATTCACACATCTAGCACCCCAAGTTTTCTGAGGAATGGTTTCTGTCCTGCCAGTCTTAGAAATCTGATGGATCTCCCTAGGGGAGAACAGAGATGGTGGCTTGGGCTTGTAGACACCATAGATCTTTCCTCCTGCTGAGCACAGAGCAAGAAGACAAAAAATCCTAGCTCTCAACATTCCACTGGGGAAGGAAAGAGTTTATCTGTGCATCTAGTGCTCCAACTTCTCCAGGGCTGCCCAGAGAACTGGCATCTGACTTGCCAGTCTAGGAGCTTTAAGTGATCCAGCACATTCTAGCCTCCTGGGGGAGAACAAGACAATGGTTGGGGCTGGTAGATACCATATATCCTCCCCCCTGCTCAGTATAGAGTGAGTGGATGAAACATTCCAGCTTTCAACTTATTCCTGGAGATGGAAGAGTAGATCTGTGCATTCAGTGCCAAAATTTCTCTGGGACTGCCCAAAGAACTGGCGTCTGTCTTGCCAGGCTTGGAGCTCTGATGCATCCAGCACAGTCCAGCCATGTGGAAGAGAATGGAAATGGTATTTTGGACTGGTAAATGCCATAGCTCCCCCACTTCAGCACAGATTGAGTAGAAAGAAACCAAAGCTTCTTGCTTCTCCCTGGGGAGGGAAAGAGTTGTTAGAGGCCCTCAGAATCTCTGACTAGGCTAACTGGTGGAGATCTTCTCCAGTGCAAGGCTAGTCAGTCCATGAAGACTGGGAGAGGTACTTGCTTTGTGTAATATGCAGACACCAACATAGAGAGTAAAGGAAGATGAAAAATCAGCAAAGAAGTTCCAAATAAAGGAACACATTAAGTCTCCAGAAACTGACCCTAATGAAACAGTTATGAGATTTATCTGACAGAGAATTCAAAGTAAGTGTTATAAAGATGCTCACCAAGATCAATAGAACAATGCATGAACAAAGTGAGAATTTCAACAAAGATATAGAAAATATTTGAAAACTGCCAAACAGAAATCATGGAGCTAAAGAGCACTAATCGAACTGAAAAACTCATGAGAGGGATACAACAGCAGACTAGATAAAGCAAGACAAAGTATCAGTGAACTAATGTCACTGGAAATAATTCAGTCAGAGGAACAAAAAGAAAAAAGAATGAAAAAGAGTGAAAAAGCTTAAGGGACACCATCAAGTGGACCAATAGGGGCAGTAGGGGAATCTCAAAAGGAGAAGAGAGGGAAAACTAGAAAGCTTATTCAAAAAAATTAATGGCTGGAAACAATCCAAATCTTGAGAGGGAAATTGACAACCAGATTCAAGAAGCCTAAAGGACACTGCTAAATAAATAAACCCAGACAAGTCCACACTAAGACATATTATAATTAAATTGTCAAAAGTTAAAGACAAAGAGAAAATCTGAAACTAGCCAGAGAAAAGGAACTTTTCATATACAAGGGAACCCCCAAAAGACTATCAGCAAATTTTTCAGTAGAAACCTTGCAGGCCAGAAGGGAGTGGGGTGATATATCAAAGTGCTGATGGGAAAAAAAAAAAACCCTGCCAACCAAGAATACTATACCTGTCAAAAGTAAGGACAGATAAAGATATTCCCAGACAAATAAAAGTTGAGGAAGTTCATCACCACTAGACCTGCCTTACATGAAATGCTAAAGGGAGTATATCAACTTGAGATGAAAGGATATTAAACAGCTACATGATAGTATAAGAAAGTATGAAACTTGTTGGTAAAGATAAATATATAGACACATACAGAATACTATATTACTGTAATGGTAGTGGATAAGTCACTTTTATTTCTAGCATAAAAGTTAAATGACAGAAGTATTAAAAGTAACTATAAAAATATGTTAAAAGACACAATATAAATAGATGTAAAATGTGGGAAAAATAACAGTGTGTATGGGGAAGAAGCTAGAATGTAGAGTTTTTGTATACAGTTTAACTTGAGTTCTTATCAGATTAAAATAGACTGTTACAAGATATTTTAAATCCCAAGGTAACCACAAAAAATACCTATAGAAGTTACGAAAAAGAAAAAGAAAAGAATCAAAGCTTATCAATACAAAAAAATCAACAAAACACAAAGAAAGACAGCAAGAGAGGAAATACAATCAAAAGACTCTCAAGACTAACAGGAAACAACAAAATGGCAATAGTAAATCCTTCCCTATCAATAATTACTTTAAATGTAAATAGATAAATCTCCCTCAGTCAAAGACATAGAGTGGCTAAAAAGATAAAAGCAAGACCCAACTATATACTTTCTACAAGAAACTCACTTTAGATTTAAGGACACAGATAGGCTGAAAGTGAAAGAATGGAAAAAGATAGTCTATGCAAATGGTAACCAAAAGAGAGCAGGGGTGGCTATACTTATATCAGACAAAATAGAATTTAAGTCAAAAACTCAGATGAGACAAAGGACATTATATAATCATAAAAGGGTCAATCCAACAGGAAGATATAACAATTATAAATATATATGCACCAATATCAAAGAACCTAAATATATAAAACAAACGTTGACAGAATCAAAGGGAGAAATAGACAGTAATACAATTATATGGGAGACTTCAATACCCCACTTTCAGTAATGGATAGACCATCTACACAGAGGAACAATAAGGAAACAGAGTACTTCAACAACAGTATAGAGTGAATGGACCTAACAAAAATATACAGAACATTCCATCCAACAGCAGCACAATGCACATCCTTTGCAAGCATACATATCTTTCTCCAGGAAAGATAACATGTTAGATCACAAAACAGCTCTTCACAAATTTAGAAAGATTAAAATCACACCAGGTATCTTTTCTGAACACAGTGGAATGAAACTAGAAATCAACAGCCAGAGGAAAACTGGAAAATTCACAAATATGTGGAAATTAAACACTACACTCTTTAACAACCATTGGGTCAAAGAAGAAATCAAAAAGGAAATTAGAAAATACCTTGAGACAAACAAAAACAAAAATACAATATACCAAAACTTATGGGATGTAGCAAAAGCAGTACCAAGAGGGAAGTTAATAGCAATAAATGTCTACGTTTAAAAAGAAGAACAATCTCATATAAACAACCTAGCTTTATACTTCAAGGAGCTAGGAAAAGAAGAACAATGTCCAAAGTTAGAAGAAGGAAGGAAATGACAAAGATTAGAGCAGAAATAAACAAAATAGAAGATAGAAAAATCAACAAAACTAAGAATTGGATTTTTGAGAAGATAAACAAAACTGATAAACCCTTAGCTAGATTAAATACAAAAAAGAGGACTCAAAATCAGTAATGAAAGAAAAGACATTAAGACTGATGGCAAAGATATAAGGATCATAAGAGACTACTGTGAACAATTAATTGTATGTCAACAAATTTCTAGAAACATACAACATACCAAGACTAAATCAGGAAGAATTAGAAAGTCTGAACACACCTATAACTAGTATGGAGATTGAATTAGTAATCAAAAACCTCCCAACAAAGAAAATCACAGGACCAGATGGCTCCACTGGTGAATTCTACCAAACATATAAAGAAGAAATAGCACCAACATTTCTCAAACTCCTCCAAAAAAATTGAAGAGGAGGAGCACTTCCAAACTCCCTTTATGAGATCTGCATTACCCTGATACCAAAGTAAGACAAACACACCAAAAGAAAAGAAAGCTACCAATATCCAGGCCAATATCCCTGATGAATACAGCTGTAGAAATCCTCAACAAAATACTAACAAACTGAATACAACAGCGTATTAAAAGGATCATATTCTATGACCAAATGGGATTTATTCCTGGATGTAAGGATGGTTCGACATATGAAAGTCAATTGATGTGATAAACTACATTAACTGAATAGATGCAGAAAAAGCATTTGACAAAATTCAACACTCTTTCATGATAAAAACTCTCAACAAACCAGAAATAATAAGAAAGTACCTCAACATAATAAAGGCTATATAGGAAAAGCCCACAGGTAACATCATACTCAATGGTGAAAAACTGAAAGCTCTTTTTCTAAGATGAGGAACAAGGCAAGGATGCCACTCTCATCTGTTCTATTCACTGATATAGAACAGATATAGTAGACGTTGTTGCTTGAGCAATTAAGCAAGAAAAAGTAAAAGGCATCCAAATCAGAAAGGAAGAAGTTAAATTGTCCCTGTTTGCAGATGACACGGACTGATAAACAAATTCAGTAAGGTTGCAGGATACAAAATCAATGTACAAAAGTCACTTGCATTTCTATATACTAACAAACTCTCTGAAAAGGAATTAGGAAAACAATCCCATTTATAATAGCATGAAGAAGAATATCATATGTAGGAATAAACTTAACTAAGGAGGCAAAAGACATATATTGAAAACTACAAAACATTGATGAAAGAAATTAAAGAAGATACAAACAAATGGAAAAACATTCCATGTTCATGAATTGGAAGAATTAATATAGTTTAAATGTCCATACTACCCAAAGCAATGTACATATTCAGTGAAATCCCTATCAAAGTTCCAATGGCATTTTTCAAAGAAATAGAACAAACAATTCTAAAATTTGTATGGAACCACAAAAGACCCCAAATATCTGAAGCAATCTTGAGAAAGAGGAACAAAGCAGGAGGCATCCCACTCCTGATATCAAACTATATTACAAAGCTATGATAATCAAAACAGTATGATGCTGGCATAAAGACAGGCATATAGACCAATTGAACAGAACAGGAAGCCTAGAAATAAATCCATACATATACAGTCAACTGATCTTTGAAAAGAGTGCCAAGAATACAGTGGGGAATAGTCTCTTCAACAAATAATGTTGGAAAAACTAGATATTCACATGCAAAAGAATGAAATTGGAACCTTATTCACAAAAATCAACTCAAACTGAATTAAAAACTTAAACATAAGACCTGAAGCTGTAAGACTTCTAGAAGAAAACATCAGGGGAAGCTTCATAAGATTGATCTTGGCAATGATTTCATGGGTATAACACCGAAAGCACAGGTGACAAAACCATACATAAACAAGTGGGACTACATCAAGCTACAAAGCTTATGTACAGCAAAGGAAACAGTCCACAGAGGGAAAAGGCAACCTATAGAATGGGAGAAAATATTTGCAAACCATATATCTGAGAAGGGGTTAATCTCCGAAATATATAAGGAACTCCTACAACTCAATAGCAAAAAACAAGTCTCAATAACTTGATTGAAAGATGGGATAAAGACTTGAATAGATTATTTCTCCAAAGAAGACATATAAATGTTCAACACATATATGAAAAAATGCTCAGCATCACTTATCATCAGGAAAATGCATATCAGAACCACACTGAGATATTACCTTACACCTGTCAGGATAACAATGATCAAAAAACAAAAACAAAAACAAAAGACGTTGTTGGTAAGCATATGGAAAAATTGTAACCCTTGTATACTATTGGGGGGCATGTAAAGTGGTGCAGCCACTGTGTAAAACAGTATGGAGGTTCCTCAAAAAATTAAAAACAGAACTACCATGCAATTCAGAAATATTAATTCTGGATGCTTATTCAAAAGCTTTGAAATCAGGATCTCAAAATGATATTTGCACTTCCATGTACATTACAGCATTATTCACAATAGCTAAGATGTGGAAACAATAGAAATGTCCACTGATACATAAATGGATATAGAAAATGTGGTATATACATACAATAGAATACTATTCAGCATTAAAAATGAAGGAAATTCTGCCACATGTGACAACATGGATGAACCTTGAGGATGTTATGCTAAGTGAAATAAGCCAGAAACAGAAAGGCAAATACTGCATGATTCCACTTATATGAGGTATCTAAAGTAGTCAAGTTTATAGAATCAAAGAGTGGAATGGTGGTTTCCTAGGGCTGGGGGTGGGGAGAGAAAATGTGGAGTTACTAATCAACAGGCATTAAATTTCACTTAAGCAATTTAAGTTCTAGAGATCTGCTGTAGAACATATATATAGTCAACAATAATGTATTGTACACTTAAAATTTTGTTAAGAGGGTAGGTCGCCTGTTAAGTGTTCTAACCAGAGTAAAATAAAATTAAGGGAAAAAACCCTCCTGGGATTTTGTTTTGATTGGATTGAATCTAAAAATCAGTTTAGGGAGAACTTATATCTTTATAATATTGATTCTTCCAGTCTGTGAATATTGTATATATCTCCATTCATTTAGGTCTTTAATTTTTCTTGGTAATATTTTATAGTTTTGTATGTAGAACTCTTGTACACCTTTCATTAGATTTATTCCAAGGTATTTGATATTTTTGAAGCCATTTAAAATGTTATCTGCAGTTGATGCTGTGGTCCATTTCCTCAATTCATGTCTTGGTGGAAGAAAATTGTCTCACCCAAGGAGATGCTTCCTTCCAGGGCATCCTGCATCCAGTCAGTGCCTGATTAATGAGGAGGTATAAAGGCTTGCCCCTTCCTCCCCAAATCCAGAAACTTTTGAAGGGCCATACCAGCTCCAGAGCTACCTATGAATTTGGCTAGGGTCTTTTTGGGATTGCTTTTTTCCTCTTACACATATGTTGATCCCAAAAGCACTTCCTAATAAAAGTCATGCTTGATAATCTATGTCTCCCAGTCTGCTCCACAGGAAAACCAACCTGGGACCATATCATTTTGAAATCTCATTTTTAAATTGCTTCTGGCTGATGCTTAGAAATATAGTTTATATATTGACTTTGTATGCAGCATTGTGCTGAACTCTTTTTTTTTTTTTTTTTTTGCGGTACGCGGGCCTCTCACTGTTGTGGTCTCTCCCGTTGCGGAGCGCAGGCTCCGGACGCGCAGGCTCAGTGGCCATGGCTCATGGGCCCAGCCGCTCCGTGGCATGTGGGATCTTCCTGGACCGGGGCACGAGCCCGTGTCCCCTGCATCGACAGGCAGACTCTCAACCACTGCACCACCAGGGAAGCCCTGAACTCATTTATTAATCCCAATAAATTATCTGTAGGTCTTGTGGATTTTCTACATACACTATCACACTGTTTGTGAAAAATGACAAGTTTTTTTATTTTTTCCTTTCCAATATGTGTACTTAAACATGTTTTTCTTACCTTATTGCACTGTCTTGAACCTTCAGAACTGTGTTGAATAGAAATAGTAATAGCAGGCATCTTTGTCCCATTCCCAATCTAAGAGGTAAAAGTGTTTAACATTTCACCTTTAGGTATAATGTTTGCTGTAGTTTTTTGTTTAAGTTTTTTCTAGTTCTTTATCAATTTAAAAGTTCTTTTTTAGTCCTGGTTTACTGAGAGTTTTGTTTTAATCATGAATGGATATAGCATTATATCAGATGGTTTTCCTGCATCTGTTGAGATTAATTATATGATTTTTTCCCTTTATTCTTTTAATGTGGTGTTAAACCAACTTTGCACTTGTGGGATAAACCATACTTAGTCTTGATGTTTTATTTATTTAGAACTTTCAGTTTATTTTATAATTAACTCAGGTTGTCATATTTCTTCTCATATACAAAATGCAAAGCCTAGAAATTAAGCCTTTGACATTCATATAGAATCACCTGTAATAATCCTGTTTGTTTAAAGAATATCCATTTGCAAACATTTGCAGTGGGTGACAGTCTACATTATGTCCTATTTTTCGCTACATTCAGCACTTACCTTAGGTCCATTCTAAGCATTGATATATAATATCATAATTCTGTTTGAAATGCATAATTATTTCTTTTTCTTGATTTCATTTAGTTGTATATATTTCTGATCATCTGAATATTTTTTTTCCTTATAAAACTATATCATCAACATAAAGAGATGCTTAAGATTGCCTCAGTATTCAAGTTTGCTTGTTTTTCTTTTTCCCAGCTTTTCTTCAGTTGTCCTAAATGTAATGTATTATTTATTTTATATATTGCTGAGTTGGTTTGCTAAAACTTCATTTAGGATCTTTGCATCTATATACATGATTGAGATTAACATGTAATTGTCCTTCCTCATCAGGTTTGGACAAGGTCAAAATGTTCTTGTAAAATTAGTTGAAAGTGTTTTTTATGTTTTGTCTGTATGAGTTTATGTAATATTAGTAATATTTCTTCCTCAAATGTACTGAAGCATCTGGGCCTGGAATTTTTTGGGTGGAGGAAGGGGAGATTTTAAACTCTAGATTTGCTATCTTAATAGACATAAGATTTTCAGATTTTCTGATTTTATTCAGTTTTGGTAAGTTTTGTGTTCTAGAAATTTATTTAGCAAAAATTTTAAATTTATTCACATAAAGAGTTTCATGATATCCTTGCTTATCTTCTGTTTAATTATGGTAAAATATACATAACATGAAACTTACCATTATAACCATTTTTAACTATACAGTTCAATGGTATAGAGTACACTCATAATATTGTGTACCCATCATCACTCTCTATTTTCAGAACTCTTTCAATCCTCCCAAACAGAAAATCCATACCCATTAAACAGTAAATCCCTATTTCCCCCTACCTGTGGCCACTGGTAGCCTCTATTCTACTTTGTCTCTTTGACTCTGCCCATCTTAGATACCTCATATAAGTGGAATCATACAATATTTCTTCTTTTGTGTCTGTGTTATTTCATCAATGTTGTAGTATGTATCAGAATTTTATTCCTTTTCAATGGCTGAATAATATTCCACTGTGTGTATGTGTGTGTGTGTGTGTGTACACTGTATTTTGTTTATCTGTTCATTTGTTGATGGACATTTTGGTTGTTTGTGTCTTTTGGCATTTGTGAATAATATTGCTATGAATATTGGTGTTCAAGTATATGTGTCCCTGCTTTTAGTTCTTTTGTGTGAAATTGGTGGATCATATGGTAATTCTGTTTAATTTTTTTGAAGAGCTGTCAAATTGTTTTCCACAGTGGCTGCACTATTTTATATTCCCACAAGCAATGCACAGTTTATTCCATACCCTACCAACATGTGTTCCAATTTCTCCACATCCTCACCAACACTTGTTTTATATATTTCTGAAAATAACTATCCTAATAGGTGTGAAGTCTTTTCTCATTGTGGTTATCATTACCTGTTTTAAAAACTGTGTTTTAAACTAATTATAGATTCAGAGGACTCTTACAGTGGTGTTACAAAGAGATCATGTGGATCCTTTAGCCAGTTTCCCCCTTTGGTTAAATCTAATGTAACTATAGTACAATATAAAAACCAGGAAATTTATGTAGATATAAAGTATGTGTATAGTTCTATCATTTTATCACATATAGATTTTTGTAGCCATCATTGCCAAATACAGAACTGTTTCAGCACTGCAGAGATATCCCTTGTGCTGTCCCTTCTATTCACATCTCCCACTCCCTATTATTTCTAACCCCTGACAACTAATCTCTTCTCCCATCTCTATAATTTTGTCATTTTGAGAATATTATATAAATGGAACCATACAGTATGTTAACATTTTGAGGTTGGCTTTTTTTCACTCAGTATAATGCCCTTGAGATCCATGCAAGTTGATATGTGTATTGGTAGTTTGTGTACTATAGTGTGTTTAATCCATTAACCTCTAATCTGTATGATCTGTAGTGTTTTCCCCTTTTCATTCCTGATATTGATTATTAGTGTATGCTCTCTTTTTTTCTTGGTTAGTCTTCCAGGAATTTATTGTTTTATTAGTTGATTCACACTATGGATTGTTTGATTTCTATTTCATTAATTTCTGCTATTATCTTTTAAATTTTCTTATTTCTACTTTCTTTGGCTTTAATTTGCTGGTTTAAAAAACTCTAATTTCTTGAGAAGATGCCTTCATCATTCTTCTTTTCTAATATATGCATTTTAGAATATAAATTTTTCTCTAAGCATAGTTTTAGCATGTCATATAAGTTTTGATATACTGTATTTTCATTATTCAGTACCAAAAATATTTTCTGATTTCCATTGTGGTTTCTTCTTTAGTCTTTTTAAGTTTATTTATTGACTTCCAAACATGGAAATCTTTTTGTTATTGATTTTCAGCTTAATTCCACTGTGGTTAGAGGACACCTCTGTATGATTTAAAGTATTTGCTATTCATGGGAACTTCATGGCCCAGTATATCGTCAGTTTTTATAAATGCTCTGTGTGTAGTTGAAAGAATATATGTCCTGTAGTGTCAAACATGTATCAAAATGTATCAAGCATTTGTCTACCTGTTCTATCAGTTGCTGAGATATTTGTGTTAAAAATCTCTCATGATATAAAAGTTGAGAAAACTCATAAGAGTAGATGGAAGAGAATTTTCTGAGATTTTAAAAAAATTTAATCAGGTTCAGCTGATATGTTTTCCTGATGCTTTTCTATTTTAATCCATTAAACCAAATACATGAAATAAAAATTTCTCATGATAATTATGTATTTATCCATGTCTTCTTTTAGTTCTGGTAATTTTTGATTCATATATTTAGAGATCATGTTATTAGGTGCATACAAATTTAGTACTGTTATATCTTCCTGTTGAATTGAACCTTTTATTATTATGAAATGTCCCTGTTTATCTCTAGTAATGCATATTACCTTAAAGTCTACATTGTTTGATATTAATATTGCTTCTTTCTTTTGGGTACCATTTACATGATATATCTTCCATCTTTAAAATATTTAACCTTTATGTATATTTTAAATGCATCTCTTGTAAACAGACATAATTTCCTTTTTTAATTCAGTCTGTCTCTTTTAACTGGCACATTTAATCAATTTTCATTTAGTGGAATTAATTTTCATTTAGTGGAATTAATTATATGTTGTCTTTAAATATGCCACACACTGTTTGCATTCTATTTATCCTGCCTGTTCTATGAACCTTTTCTCTCCTTATTGCATTATTTTGGATTTTTTTACTCACTTTTTAAAATCTTTTGTTAACTTTGTAGATATACATTCTTTTACTATTGGCTTAGTAAAGATTACAGCATGCATTCTTTTTTTTTTTTTTTTTTTTTTTTTTGTGGTACGCAAGCCTCTCACTGCTGTGGCCTCTCCCGTTGTGGAGCACAGGCCCTGGACACGCAGGCTCAGCGGCCACGGCTCACGGGCCCAGCCACTCCGCAGCATGTGGGATCCTCCCGGACCAGGGCACGAACCTGTGTGCCCTGCATCAGCAGGCGGACTCTCAACCACTGCGCCACCAGGGGAGCCGCACAACATGCATTCTTGACTTATACTCTGATAAATTAGTTCTTTGACCTCTTCCTATACAGTGAAAAGGCCTTATTTACTCCCTGCTAGCTATATGCTATTGTTCTTTTGTAATTTAATTATCTATATAATTTAAACTGCACATAACATTGTTGTTATTGTTTTATAGTCAATATTCATTTAGATTCCCCCTATGTCTACCCTTTTCCTTACCCTTCATTCCTTCTTTTCTTCCCAAGCTTCTGTCTGGGATAATTTCCTTCTGCCTAATAACACCCTTTAACATTCTTTTTTATGTGTTTCTGCTGTTGATTTTGTTTGTTTGTTTGTTTGTCTGAAAGTATGTCTTTATTTCACCTTCATTTTTGAATGACATTTTTACTGGGTATAGAATTCTAGGTTAGCAGTTATTTTTCTTTCAAAATTTTGAAGATACCCTGTCATTTCTTACTGGCTGCTATTATTTCTTTTGGGAAATCAGCTGAAAATTTTATATTTGCCTCTTTGAAGGTAATGTGCCCTTTTTCTCATGCTGCTTTTGATGTTTCTATTTATCTTTGGGTTTTAGTCATTTTACCATGACATACTTAAGTGTGATTGATTTTCTTTATATTTATCTTCATTGGGGTTCAAAGAACTTGGATTTGTGGCTTTATTGTTTTTTGTCAGTTTGAAACATTCTCAGTTATTATCTCTTCAAATGTTGTTCCTGCTTTATTCTCTTTTTACTCTTTTTAAGATTCAGTTACAATCTCTTTAAGAAATTTTCTCTGTGTCTCTGATTTCTCTTAAACAATTTTTTTCTAAATTCCATCCTTTCTTTTCTCTGTATTTCATTCTGCATATTTTCTTCTGACTTACCTTCCAATTCATTGATTCATTAGCTTTGTCTAATCTGTTAAACTCACCCACTGAACTCTTAATTTCACTTCTCACATATATTTTTTATTTCTAGAATTTCCATTTGGTTCTTTTAAAAAATACTGTTCATTTCTTTGCCATAATTTATAATTTAGTTGTTTCTCTTTTTGAACTTACTAAGCATAAGAATTTGAAATTCATCATTGGCAACTCTATTATCTCAATCCTTTAAGGTATATTTCTTTCTTTTTTTTTTCTTTTTTTTTTTTTTTGTGGTACGTGGACCTCTCACTGTTGTGGCATCTCCCGTTGCGGAGCACAGGCTCCAGATGCGCAGGCTCAGCGGCCATGGCTCATGGGCCCAGCCGCTCCATGGCATGTGGGATCTTCCTGGACCGGGGCACGAACCCGTGTCCCCTGCATTGGCAGGCGGACTCTCAACCACTGTGCCACCAGGGAAGCTAAGGTATATTTCTGTTGTCTATTGTTTCTCTTGATGGTCTATAACTTTTCCTTGTTTCCTCAAATGCCTGGTTAGTTTTAGTTGAGTGGCAGACACTTTATATGAAAAACTATAGTAGAGATGGTTCGAGGCCTCAGTTGTTTTCATTTTTATCCAGAAAGGATTTATGTTCACTTCTGGCAGGTGGTTATGGGTAGTAATAATCCCATATTACCTTAATCCAATTTGAGACTGAGATAATTTGAAGCTGTCCTTAATTTTAGACTTCCTTTAAGTGTCTTTCCTTTCTCAGTTGGAACCGAACATCTGAGGATTTTTCTATGGTTCCCCCTCATGATGGGCCCTGAATTCCTATTTTTGCTATTTTAGCTCCATGAGCCTATCAAAAGGTCTGCTGTCTCTAAGCTGACTCTTCTGTGATGAGCCAATGATCTGGGGAGAAAAACAGCCTCTCTGAGTTTTCCTTTTATCCTGAATCTTGGCTCCATAATACTTCATTGCTTTGTTAAAACTTGGATGCCTTTAAATATATGTATTATTTATATTTTATCCCTGTTTTCTTATTGTTTTCAGCAGGAAATTTGGTCTGAATTACTTAGTCTTCCATTACTAGAAGCAGAATCGGTTAATCATTCCTTCAATAGGTATTGATCATCTCCTATGTATCAGGCACTGTACAAAGCAGTGAAGAGGCAACTGTTGAACTTGTTAGAGAGGATTTTTGCTATCATAGAGTTTACAGTCAAGTGAACAGGCAATTATAATACAATATAATAATGCAATGGTAACGTTAATCATAAGATCTGGAGCATGAAGGAGGAGTACTTGACCCAGACTTTTGAAATCAAGCAATGATTTCTGGACAAAGCATTTCTGAGCTTAGACCTGAAAAATTAAGTAAGATTTATCTATGATAAGACTGTTTTAGGCAGGATTAACATGTGCAAAGACTTGGAAGTGAGAGATAACATGGCATATTCAGGGAACAGAAAACTCAGCTTCTGTAAAGCTACAGTTATCAAGACAGTGTGGTACTGGCATAAGGATAGGCATATAGATCAATGGAATAGAATTATTTGTTTACAAACAACCCTTACATTTATGGTCAATTGATTTTTGACAAGTGTACAAAGATTTCACTGGGAGAAAAGATACTCTGTTCAACAAATGGTCCTGGGACATTTGGACATCCACATGCAAAAAGATCATCTTAGACCCTCACTATGCACTGTACCCCCAAATTAATTCAAAATGTATGATAGGCTCAAAGGTAAGTGCCAAAACAATAAAACTTTTAGAGGAAAATATAGGAGAAAATCTTTTAGACTT